>NC_092804.1:74003082-74648582 GCF_040954645.1 Diabrotica undecimpunctata | reverse complement strand
GCGAACTTTTTCAATTTCCTGTAGACGACATCCAATTTTCCCTTAAAAAGAGTCACTCAAATACACAACCCCAATATACCTACTGATAAAACATCTCATATACAATAGTAGATCCTCGGCCTAACAATAGTTCAATTGTTACCAATCAATTCCAAGTTCACCATCCTGTACACACATTTTCAACAAGTATTGGTGGAGGAATCCCTACAAAAGAACATTCTAACGTCATACTTCAACAACACAATTCTAAAAAACGTATTAGTTTGTGACAGACTTTGTAAAAGGACATCAGATGCGATGATAGCGTTGAGTTTTACGTTACCTTTTCTAGTCTCCTTCTGTGTACAATTTCTTAACCTAGAGTTGAGGTCAATGCACTCGAAATTTCCTCATTCATTCATTCTTTTTCAATATCACCAAGGGTAGTCGACCAAAACACAAGCGTGTGGCAGACAGAGAAATAAGTAGATTGAAAAACAGGTGAATAGGATTCGCTTTACAGGTTTATAGGGTGGTCTTTATTATTCCCATTTGAAAATAATTTCTTTTTTGCACCAGATTAAATAATGTGAAGTGGAAGTTTTTAATATTATTTTTTTATTTTTCCTGTGTGGCATTGTTTTATTTTCTTTTATTTTTTATTTTAACTGTGTGGCAGAGGACTTGAGAGAGGAAGATTTAAATGAAAAAGACTTATTAGCCTTATATTTTTTTTAATACAATTTTCTTTAGTTATTTAGTACAAGTTATTTCTTTTATGACAGTTCTCGTTCATATTCAGACATCAACAAAGTCTGGTGATAATTAACAAAACTTTTAATTACTTTATCATTATAGCAAAATGTTCGAGAATACAAATTCTTATCAAAAACAACAAAAAAGTTTTATATCAATAAACATGTTTAGTGTTATCTTAAACAATATGTCAAGAAGTTATTAAGCCTTTAACGCTCACGTTGGTTCCTAATAACAAACAGTATAGTAGTCACCTGAAAATGATCCTTATTATCATCTACAGTATCCATTAAACGCAATAACATTAACAAGAAGTAATTCTGTAAATATCTGATGATACTGAAGAAGATAGTGAAGAAAAAATTCATACATTTTCTTGTACGAAACAAGATACAAATATTCGATTTGATTGTTTTGTATATAAATATTCATTTGATTACCTGTAGATGTGTTATCGTCCGTAGATAACTCTATATAGTTGTGTCATCGCCAATGGCGATATTCCTTACAATTTTTGGAGTCTTTTAGAAAAAGTTGTAGAAGAGTCTAACTTATACGCTTATCAATCAAAATGGTATTCAGCGCAGTATTTGTATTGGAGAAATAAAGGTTTCTTGAGCATACTCTTTATAATGGGGTTCTATCAGTTGCCAGCGCAACTATTATATTGATCTGCTAATGAAAATTTTTTAGTCACCAAAATTGCAAGAATTATGTCTCTTTGAAGATTTCTTTAGATATTAAGATATTTACATCTCAATGACAATACAAAGATGTCAGCTAAAAGGGAACTAAGTTGTACAAAGTTTGACCTCTTATAGATTATTTGAATACACGATATAAAGAACTTTTGTTTTCAAGTTGTAATTTATAAATTGACGAAACCATGATTGGTTTTAAAGGTAGATCAATAATTAAACCAATGTATCTTTAAAACCAATGAAAAGGGGCCTCAAAGTGTGAGCTTCTCATAGCTTATGCTGCAGCTTGATTCTTCTTAGGATTTGATATATATATATATATATATATATATATATATATATATATATATATATATATATATATATATATTTAGTGGATTTTCTTGGGTTTAGGTTCATAAAAAAAATTTGATTTGATACTAAGACATTTTCATATATTTTTTCGACGTTTCGGCAGGGAATCCATGCCTTTTTCAAGAAGTAATCTTGACTAAAAAAAAATTTTTTTTTTAGTCAATATTACTTCTTGAAAAAGGCATGGATTTCCTGCCGAAACGTCGAAAAAATATATGAAAATGTCTTAATATCAAATCAAATTTTTTTATTTTTTTATGAACGTAAGCCCAAGAAAATCCACTAAAAAAATATAGATTAAGGTTCAAGAACTAAACTCAAACTATATATATATATATATATATATATATATATATATATATATAAAAGGGGGTTGAGGTTAATTGGGTATACAGCTGATTAAAAGCCAAGTGTACTCTGTTTAACAATTCATTATATTTCGCCAATTTTCATTGGCATCATCAGATGAGAGCTACAATTATTTAAAACATGGTAAAATACAATTTAATAATAGTTTGTTGTTTATATACTTACTTAATTGAGGTTAATGGCAGTGCGATTTATTTTAATACCATCAAGTAAAAATTTTTTTGTTGGAATAATGTTGATTGTAGTTGATGTTGATTACAAATTAAAATATAGGAAACAAATACAATTTAAATTAAAAATAAAACAGACACAACGTTTAGTTCGGTAAATGGCTTTTAATCAGCTGTATACCCAATTAACCTCAACCCCCCTTTTTCATCTACCAGTTCAGCTGTTATTTTAGAGGATATATATATATATATATATATATATATATATATATATATATATATATATATTAGTGAAAAGGAAGTACTGCTGATTGAGAATTTGAACTCGATGAAAATGTTGTGCTGACCTCTAGTTCAACGCTTCAGGCATGTGGATACTGCTTCTTTTTTGCAAACAGAAAGTATTTTCCTAAAATATGAAAGTTGTGATTAAATTTCTGGAAGTGGTGGGACAGAAGAATAAAATTTGTAATAATGGCCTCTGATATACATTCCAACAGATACAAAACAATAAATGGAACAAGTAAAATTGGAACTAAGAACATGTTCAATGTTCATAAAGTATTGCGTACTACAACAAAACATGGGTGGGGTCGATTTATTTCATGGAGATTCGTTTAGTATTTAGGAGTACACTAGCTGACCTATTAATAGGAGACTTTATAAGTAGAAAGAGGTCCGGAAGTAAAAGTGAAGTTGTCACTATAACTAAGAAAAAAACTGGAAGAGCCTACAAAGACACATTATTATAACGATCCTTACCTGAAAAGTGTACATGCAATAAATGCGCTTATTGTAGCAGAAAAAAAGTATAAAAAGCTCGAGCATACGCTGTATAGCATACAAGTTCTCTCTTTGTATAGATTGCTTTGGATCTGTAAAATTTTTTTTGGATGATATTTTTCTTTCGACAGAGTTAACCCAAGAAGAATTCTTAAGAGCGACTGGAAAGTTCGAAAAAGGTGCCCGCCCAATAGTCGCTGTTTAATTAAAACATTTACAGTGTTTTAAACAGTCTTTGGTAACTTAGTGAAAATAACAATGTGCGAGGGGCTGAGAATGAGTTACAAAACTAATCTAAAACCGTTTGATCGCTGAAGAAAGAGAAATCCCACTGCTGATAAGTTATTTATTTAATTTTAGAGTTTATAACATAACTGTGAATAGTTATACTATCAGAAAGCGTCTACAATAAGCTAATAATCTTCATGCTCGACGGCCACCTAGGCGTCCAATATAAGCAGAAAATCAAAATCTAGGAATGTCTGCGCTCAGGAATATCTAAATTAAACTAATTAATAATCAACCACAGTTTTCTTTACAGTCCTGAAAAAAAAAACAAAATTCTTCTGCCATTTACACCATTGTGCTAATTTGACTTTGTCCACCAACTGCCTGAAAATGTTTTGTTGACTCCATACCATTCTGCTGCCAAGAAATTCTGCGACGAACTGAACCCCATTTACCATCAATCTTACACTGTCTAATGACGTGAAGCACTTAATATGTCACATAATGACGGTATTAGATTTTTGTTTTGATACAGGGCAGCGACAGCCGCTTATACGTATTTCGACCTCTTTAGGTCTCCTCAGAGCGGTATATCCACTACTCTGAACCAAAACAAAAATCTTTCCCGTCCTAGACAATAGTTATCAAAATAACTATATACGGACGTAACTACGCCATCTAAAAACAAAAAGAGAAATCAAACGATTTCTACCTGGCGAAACCGAATTCAAATTTTACCACTGTGCTCCCTAAAACTTGCGAAGCAACAGCTTGATAAATTACTCGGCAAGGGAATCTAAAATTGTATTCCACATGCCGTTCATCATGGTCAAAATTCGTAGTGAATTCAGTTTCTGGTACTCCAACCGAAGTAAAGTAATAAAACATAATGACGGTATTAGATTTTTGTTTTGATACAGGGCAGCGACAGCCGGTTATACGTATTTCGACCTCTTTCGGTTTCCTCAGAGCGGTATAGCCACTACTCTATTTTTGTTTTGGTAAAGAGGTCGAAATACGTATAAGCGGCTGTCGTTGCCCTGTATCAAAACAAAAATCTTATACCGTCATTATGTTTTATTTCTTTATTTCGGTTGGAGTACCAGAAACTGAATTCACTACGAATTTTGACCATGATGTACGGCATGTGGAATGCAATTTTAGATACCCTTGCCGAGTAATTTATCAAGCTGTTTGCTTCGCAAGTTTTAGGGAGCACAGTGGTAAAAATTTGAATTCGGTTTCGCCAGGAAGAACTTGTTTGATTTCTCTCTTTTTTTCACTTAATATGTATTATTTCTTCTAATACTTTGCCACAATGCCATGTACTAGACACTTTTCTTTAAAATATAATCAAATAAAACATATGCTCCAAGAAAGTATGATAGATAAGCAGATAAAATATAAGTATATTATATCAAACGTGCTATCGCCTTTCCGCCAGTGTGTTTATACAAGAGTATTTCCTAGAATTCTATTTAAGATCTAAATTCGGAATTCCAAATTGAGGGGAATTTTCTCACACGTTTTACAGCAAAATATGAAATTATATTCTATTCATCTTAAAGAACGGAAATACGCTGAAGGCACGTAGAGAAATGGAGCAGAGTGAATAGCTTCGGTGCGAAAATGAGATTTTGATTAACAATTTACATTTGTCGAAAGTACTGAATTATCTGTAAAAAATGTTTCTGTTATGAGAAAGGAGAGTATTGAAATTTAATAACGAATGAAATTTCGATCGTGTACTCTTGTCGACTAAATATTTATGTATGAGTAGTTATTAATTAAATACTCAATTAATATTGACAATATCACGGCACATGTCAATTCTGTAATGCACACCAAAGAATAAATGAGTGGTCAGGAAGAGTTTCTCCTCCAACTATGTGCCATCTCAACCACCGATGAGGTTGGTGTTCGTCCAATCTCTTATATTTCTCAGCCACGATTTCTTCTTTCGATCTACACTTCTTCTATTATATATGTTATATTCTAGCATCCCTGACGTACTAATCGTTTTATGCTCACGTAGTTTATGTTGCCATTTGCAGTATGAACTCACTTATTATGATTCCGGTATAAATTTGAACCATTTTATAGTGCTATATACTAAAGAATGCCTTAAATTAATTCTTTGAGCATCAAAAGTTTTCACGCTTAAAATGCCTCAGTGGAGCAACAATATTTTTATACATAGCAAGTTCACATATGGCGATTTTTCAAATAATATGTATAATCTGTTCGTTCTGCTGGTTCATCCATGTTTATATTAGCCCAGTCTGGTTAAAAAAAAAAGATGGAAAAATGTTTCTCAGATATCTGAAGCTTTTAAGACATATGTGGGGGATACTAGATGATGAATAGATGAAAAGATACTCCTAGTTTTACCTTGCGTTTTTTTTAAGCAATAATTTATGGTCACAATTTAATTTTTTGTCTATAAATTTTTTCCCTTATATTTTAAATAAACAATATTTATGTAATTTTTTTATGTCAAGAATATCTTTATTTTCCCGTTTTTTTAATTAAAATTGATAAATAATTTACAGAGATATTTGCAAAAAAGCAGTTTTTTTTGCACTAATTTATAAATTTAATTAATTTTTTTATTAACAAAATAAAATGTTATTAATACATTTCAACATTGAGGAATTACCGTCCTTTAAATTTGTGCGAAATTTCCCACCGATCGGTCAAATAGTTTAAAAGTTATTCAATTTGTTTATCCCTGGGACTAATTATTTAAACCATTGAACTTGCCCTATGAATGATGCTAGACACATTTAACAAATTTCATATGATTCTTTAAGACTTATACTATCTCAGAAGTTAAATGAATATTGAGTTTTCATCGAAATTATTTACAAAATAAACGTCTTTCTATATATTCGTCATCTAGTAATCCCCACCTATGTCTTAAAAGCTTCAGATATCTGCGAAACATTTTGCCGTGAAATCGATGATTTTTGTATAAACAGACTGGGCTATATACCGTACAATAAAATAGACTATACTATGTATTTTAATAAATTTTAATAAATTGATGTCACAAATTTAAAGAAATCATTAGTTAGCAAACTTCTCATTTTTGTCAAGTTTATTTGTAATACCTGCTTATTGATTCACGTTATCGGTAACAAAGGTATTGATTTTTTACTTGTATTATTGGTAGATTATTTATCGATTTCATGAGTTGATCTTTCTGATGTCCCTCCACTTTTCGCTATCCGCTGTCATTGTTGCAGATTCTGACCGATGAACGCCTATGGTTGCGACAGTGTTATCGAGATCATCCCATCTTGAGACCATCCCAAAAAATTTCTCAAAACAGCCCATTATTTCTTCTGTTATTTTCGGTCTTAGTCCTTTTTTGATGTTCAGTTACTATTACTAGTATAGCTAGTGCTTAAAAATACTGAAAAGCATGTTTTTTAGAAGTTTAAAGGTGTTTAAAAGTGTTTAAAGGACTCAGTTGCTTTAAATTATATGTAACGTATAGAAACCTAGATTTTATTGAATTGAATTGGAATCTATCAAATTGGGAAGTTCCCACAAATTCCCAAAAAACAGTTTTTCCGATTTTTAAAGGTGGCTTTCGGAAAAATCTGAAAAAAATGAGACATATATTTTTTGATAAAATGCATAAAATAAAAAGAATAAACCTGCAGCTGTTTTCAAAAAAAAAATTATAAGCGCGCTTTTTTGGAAAAAATGCATTTTTAGGTTATGTACACTCATCATATACGTCTATAAGAAATATACAATTTTTATAAAAGGCTTAATTATGTGAGTCAATTTTATGAAATTTTTTAATTGATTGCAACCCACCGACGACGAAAAAATGATGTTTTTGTGGGTAAAGGGTTGAGAAGGGTGTGAAATTGAGCCGAGCATAAAACTTAAAAAAAATGAAAAAATGATTCAGGTTGTATCGATTTCAAAAAATATGATTGACCCCGCAAAAACTGTTAAAAACATCGAAAAACCATGGTTTTTGTGGGTTTAAAGATGTTTCGCCAAATTTTTGAATGGCCTAAAAGACTAAGTTACTTCAAATTATATATTATAATCTATAAAAAAACCCTTAATTTGATCTATTTTGAAATTTATAAAATGGGAAAAATCCCCAGAAAACTCTAAAAACCAGTTTTTTGTCTTTTGAAAGTGACACGCCTGATGAAAAAATCTGGAAAAAATCAGAAATATATTTTTTTATTAAATGAACAAAGTAGAAAACAAATTAAAACTGCAGCCATGTCCCAAAATAAGTATTTCTCAAAAAAAAAATAGTTTTTTGTTATACACACACAAAATACAGGTCTATAAAAATAGGCAAGTTTTTAAAAGCATCAGCTATGCGTGTAAATTTTACATAACCTATAAAAAATTCCAAAAAACGTAAAAAACAGTTATATAATAGACTTGTCTATTTTGTCTATTATATCTATTATATCTATTTTGTCCAAAACCAAACCTAACAATGAACAAGAAAGGACAAAGAATTGCATTTATAAAATACCTTGTGAATGCGATCAGTTTTATTTAGGTGAAACATCAAGACCATTAAATGTTAGAATAAGTGAACATCAATCCTATATTAAAAATAGAGAATTTGATAGATCTCAAATATGTAAACACGCATGGGATAATGAACATAGGGTTCAATGGAATGATTCAAATATAGTCCTAAAAGAAACGGATGGTAAAAAGAGAAAAATCAAAGAAGCGGCTCTAATTATGCCAAATGAGACCAATTGTGTCGCGAATTCCTCGGCAGAATGTAGTAGGATCTGGTTACCCATATTGAAAGAGGAAGTTATTAAAAGGAAAATACCAGTATTGCTAAGTCAGTAACATATAGAGAATACATCATTTATGTTTTTTAAATAACAAACATATAAAATCGGAATTTGGTGTTTATTGAAGGTAAACTAAATGCACGATCAAATACTTACCATGTCGGGATAGTATTATGAGGTTTTTTCCTGGTTTTTTCCTCATAATTTACTATGGAATCACTAACAGGAGAATTTTACTGTCATCATGGCATATATTTGTCTTTTTAAAGACGAATTACATGTTATGATCTTTTCTGACGGATATTCTCAAGTTGATTTCATGTAATCGAATGAACTATCTTATAAGTAAAGTCGTCCCAGGAACGCAACTCAACAATATTGGCAATATCATTTTAAAGTCATCTACTTTAAAATGTATAATGTATGTCTGAATTGTCAATATAGATGAGTCAGATAAAATTAAATTATTAGAAGAATTTTTCACTAAGTAACAAAAAACAAAATTTGTTTAATTTACTAATGTTTGTATTTTGAGAACGATTTCCGAAGTGGAAATTGAAACGTCAATAAACGTATTTTAACCTTTAATTGTGGCTTATTCCCATTTAAATAGTAATTAGTTCTGTTATTTTTTATCTGTGTTTTTTTAGTGTTCCGTGTTGTGGTTTAATTTTTACATGCTCATATTTTTCTATAATTAGTTTTTTAGTGCTTTTTTTTTGAACTTACATTTCTAAAAAACAATCTTATTCGAAAAGGAAATATTGTATTGATTCACTCGTTAACGAAGTATTAAGTCCGCGTTTTATCAAAACCTGTTAGTATAATATAGACCTTTACGTACATGTAACCCTCATTTCAGTATTTACGCATAATGAAACTAATTAACGTTTCCATATATTCCAAAGTTATAGGTTATGAATTTGATCTGACCGTTGTTTTTATATAAATCGATTACGAATCTTTCAACTCCAACTGTTTCGATTAAATGCCCGTTTGAAAACGTAATGAATAACATCCCATTAATTATCATCGGAACGGATATAAAGTGAAGATGAAGACAAGCAGAAAATTATATGAAACGAGTGGGATGGGTGTGGAAATTCGGTTTTTGATTTCTAATTTACATCACGAACATGAATTCAATTACATTTACTTCTCGAATTTATTTCTTTTGGAACAATGAAGTAAACTGTTTACGTAAGAGATTTATGGACGGCTTTAATTGAAGGATAATATTTATTAACGCAGATGTTTTAAAATACCTGATTCCGTACATTTTTGTGCTGTTGAAATTTATTGAACATTATCCAAAAAGTAATAAGTTTTAAACTAGTCAGCAGAAGCAAATTAGAATATAAATTATAATGTTAAAACAACATTAAAACGAGATAACACAGAAATAAGCAAAAAAGACCGTATTCGGGACTGTGACAAATCCAGGTATCTGAAATTTTTTAGTTGTTATAGGCCTATATAAAGAAAACCTATACGTTTTTTCAGAGATTTTGGCATCTTTTTTAATTATTAAAAATTTAGCGTAAAAATGCCATTTTTCGATTCTTTGCTTACCATTAAAAAGCTTTTAAGGTAAAATTAGAAAACTTTACCTTTTAAAACATAAAAAAGGTTTAAAATGGCTATTGCTAAAAGTTTTAAAATTAATTGGTTGCTTCGAAAACTGCAAACTAAGACAAAATCGTTAATTTTTTATAACTATTGTAAAAATCAACCTTGACATTTGTTATTGCGTCCAAAGTTGGCTATTGTGGTCCTTAGCAAACACTAAAAATTTCAAATCGATCTATGAATTATAATTTTAGTTTATATTGGAATTTTTACTGATTATGATCGTCTCATAGATACACGATACACAAATACCGGTATGCTACTCAAGGAATAGAAATGTGTACTCCGATGCGCATGACGTCACCTGCGAAGCAAAAATACAGGGTACTACGGTGTTCGAGATATAGGATTCACTGTTCCGGTAGATGTATTTGTGCATCGTGCGTGCGGTGGCTGAATTGTTTTTACAAAGCCTCTCATTGATCTCTTTTTCTAGTGTTAATTCTGTTTAGTTCAATTTTTTATATTTTCTACAAACATTCCGGGTTGTGCCGTAGCTAATTGTAAAAATTATAATATTCCCACATATAAGATCAACAGTGACATGGGTATTGGAAATACTGACCTTTGGTTTCAGCTGAGTGTTGGATATGACAAAAATTGTTTTATTAATCACCCCTGTGATAAGTCTTTAAATATTTTTGTTTTTGCAGATCCTCCATCCATCCATCCATCCAATGGCACTACAGCCCAAATCGGGCCTTGGCCTCCTTCAACAGGCTTCTCCAATCATCTCGATTTACCGCTGTTCTTTTCCATGAACGCGTTCCCAGGCAGTTCCTGGCATCCTCATCGACTTCGTCTTCCCATCTCTTTTTAGGTCTTCTAACAGGTCTTTTTCCCTGCATTCTTGCATTTAGTAATTTTCTGGGGATTCTATTCTCATGCATGCGGACCACGTGCCCTGCCCACCGTAATCTCTGCAGTTTAGTGTATTGTGCTAGAGTTGGTTCGCTATATTGCTCGTATATTTCTCTATTATACCTAATTCGCCAGTTGTTGTTTTCACTTATTGGACCCAGTATCCTACGTAATATTTTTCTTTCAAACACATCTAATGCATTCGCAGATTTCTGTGTCACCACCCATGTTTCCTGCAGATCCTCCACATTTGATTTAACTTGCCCGAAATCATGTAATTGATCATGGTTTTGTTATTGACAATAAAATAATAAACAATCTTTACTTTGAAGCGCTACTAAATATATCGACTTCAGAATTGACAATTGCGTATAAATTGACACTACATCATATCTGTTTAAAAGGCTCTATGAGGCAAAGAGTGAGACCTGCAGTTCAATTATTGTCAAATTCTGTAGCTAAAGCTATTAGTTATGCCGGAGAAAATGGACTTATGCCAAAAGATAGTTACTGGAACACGAAATTCATATGCTACAGATTTAGATAAGCAGGCACGTCTACTGGATGAATTGTCAGAAATGGTCAATTCAATGCGGGTTGGTAAACCTAAAGGACCTATTCTATTTCAAAAAGAAACAGTGTCTACTAATAGATCTCTGAAAGAGTTACTTCCTTACCTATAAGCAAAATACAACGGTAACTATATTTTAACTTCGAGGATAAATCCAGACGTACTAGAGAATTTTTTTTCTTATATTCGAGAAATGGGTGGTGCAAATGATCATCCTTCGCCAATAGATTTTAAATATAGATTAAGGTGGTATATTTTAGAAAAACATTCGGTGGCGATCTTTACATAATGTCGCAATACTATTGAAACTAGTAAATCTGGCGTAAGTAACAGCTCAATAGAAAGTCCTCAATTACCAAGCGGTATTTCGGCGTCAGAAGATAATTGCTTGACACGTTGACACAAAAAAATGCTGTCTAATTTGGTAGAAAAAACTGAAGGTTCGAAAAAATCTCAGTCTGAAGAGGACAAAATACTTCAAAATACACTTATAAAAGCTCACTACTTGGAGGAGAATCATATAATTAACGATGACATTTTGAAAGTCGCAGACAATTATGAGATGAAAGAAAAAATTCATCCGGACTCTTTGAAGTATATTGTTGGTTTTGTTGTATACAAATTCAAACATAAATATAGTTTAGGAAACCCTATAAAATTATAAGACATATATGGAACCAGATTAGATACAAACAGCCTCTAGAGGTTCTCTGTTGTACCCAAACGAAGAAGTTTTTTAACTTCAAGAAATAAATTTTAATAATGTAGTATAAAATATTCAATAAATCTTTATTATGAATTGTCGGCCGTATTCATTACTGGAACATTGTAAATTAAGCAAGTAAATTAATATTGGAAAATGCAAGTCAAAGTTAGAAGATATTTTGTAACACATTCATTTAAAATAATTTTCTCTAATTTTAAATGTTAATTAAGTGATTCAAGAAAGTGTTGCGACTAACAGGGCAAGCGTTAGTGTTCTAATAGAAACTTTGCTTCGCACGTGACGTCACACACTGCGAGAGAGATAGAGCTAGCGTGCGCAATAGCATACCGGTATTTGTGTATCGTGTCATAGATATTGCTTTTGTAAAACGCTCCTTTATATAATTGGTAGCTACTTCTCATTATCTAAATGCAATTTAGATCATTTCAATTTAGATAATTATTTTTTTCATTTTATTCATATCCGAATAACTCGGATAACCTCGAGCTTCCCGTCCAGCATGTCGAACGGTCGATACGTTTTGAAAAGCTTCATTGCGATTTTATATTCTTCCCCCAGGCCCCAGATGTCCTCGTCCAACTTGCCACACAGATATATTCAGTGCCTCTTCTTTTCGGCTCGGACCGTCCTATTCAGATACTTCTTCTGTGTTTTGTAATCTCTCTCACTCTCGCTCGCAACTTCTCTCTCTGTCCTCACCTCCTCGCTCTTGTCTCATATCGGCGAAGGGTGACGCATTCTCTCTTCATTCTCTCGATTTCATCATTCCACAAATAAGGCATCCTGCTCGCATGCAAATTACTGGTCCTACTATTACTCAACGATACTTTCATCACTCGTTCGATATCTTTCACCGTAGTTAGTTGTTTCAGACACCTTGCACTTCCTAATGCACTCTTTCCCAAATACACTCTAGTCTACCTGGCGGTTCCTTGACCTCCCAATACGCGCGTTGTGGATCCCCTGGGTATCCTCTCCCCGCAATGCCCATAGTGAAGCCAATGAACCTATGATTGGTTTCATTGTAGTTCGGTAACACAGCCTAATCTTCTAACCATCGTACTCTCGCCTGTGTAGCGCAGGTGACATTGATATATCTCCCAGAATCACTTCTCACAAAGCCGCCGAACGCCACACATCCGTTGCTACTCTTTCCTTGCCTTTTCCATTATTTCATTCATTTTGCGTTTAAATTCATTCGCCGCTATTCGACGAAAAATAAATTGGCAAATGGGACTTTCTCCAGCCTTAAACACATGAAGTCCATGTGGGCTTCGATCTCTCTCACTCTCAACTGTGGATTCCGGATTTATACAGCGATGCCACCCGAGACGAGCCGTCCACAACTGGCCATGGTTCCTGACCACGAGTATGTCGGACATTCCCTCAGCGGCATAAGTAACGTCTAGATCGTGCGACAATCTCGCCGTACTCACGTTGGTCTGGAGAACCCTCAACTCAAGACACCGATTATTTGGCATCTTGAGCAGAAGGACTATCGCGCTGATTCGCGGACCTACGCCTGGCCTCATTGATCAAGCGCCTGGACGTCGGACACTCCCTATTCTCTGTCTTCTCTGCCTTGCATTCCACCATTAGAGACTCTTTCCTTCACCAAGCATTCTATTCTCTCCTATACTACTACTATTCCTCCCCCCGAGTCATTCTTTCGGCCACACCCGATTCGATTTGCACACTCCATACAAATAAATAAAGAATAATTAACGTAATGACACGAAATATGGGTTATAACTTAATCGTCAACGAGCAATGAGTATTCGCATCACAGAAGAAATCACAGGGAGGATAATTATAGCAAACAAGTGCTGCTTTAGGCTTAGTAGACAACTAGACAGATCAAACCAAAAAACAAAAATAACAATATACAAAACCCACACTTGTGCTATATTGACAAACATTTAACTCATCTTTGAATAAAGAATCTTGAAAATAATGTTTGGTGGCATCTATCAAAATGGTATCTGGGCGAGGAAGTACAACGAAAGAATATTAACATATATATTAAGTAGAAAAAGAAAGAAAAACTGAGATGACAGGGCATCTAACACCAAGGCATCACCCAGAGGAAATAGAAATAATCGAAAACGTGGATGAGGATGCTTGCGAAATAGATGCGGCAAACTGGCAATGGATGGGAAGTTTAAATCTCTACGTCAGAGTTCTACTTCAGGCAGCAGCAGTGACGATGATAATGATTGGTATGTTAATAGTTTTTGACAAGCCATTTATGGCGATATTATATTCTTCCTAAGCACCCACTGCAATTCTATTCTCGTATAAAAAAGATATACTTATTGTTAGGATAAGACTACCAAAGAGAATTGAAATACTATTAAAAAAATAATACCCCAGGAGCGAAAGAAAATAATAAAATCAACCCTAGGAGCTTATCGTATATGCTTCGCCTAGCTCAGTATCTCAAGTGTGAGTTCGTCTTGTCTTAAACTAGGAATTAAACTATGAACCCTTAGCTGATAGCAAATAAAACAATTATTTAACTAATCATATTTATTAAAAATGTGACGGAAAAACAATCAATCCTGCCAAGGCTTTACAATAAATACAATATGGATGATACTTATGGCATCGATGGCATCAATGGGCTGCTTGTGTGGCCTCCCAATTACACGGCTAGGTCTTCCAGAGTATATTGTACAATAATACAGTTGTGTGGCCTCCCAAATCGTGAATATGGTCAATAAATTCTTCAATAATGCAGCCAATAAACCAGCAACAGCTTGTATTAGAGACACATCAAAAGGGGTCATGCCATTTTACAAAATTACGATGAAACAAATAGCAGATGGCAAGGATAAAATGAAATATAATGATTATTACTTAGTTAAACTCTGTTAAGATTCCTACATGCATATAATCGAAAAACGTGCTTTCGAAAGAAGTGAGGTTACGAATGTTGAAAATGCTGTCAGAATTATAGAATATATATTACAATGAAAGTACTCACCCCAAGAGAATTCTGCAGACCATAAAATGAAGCTTATTATAATGTTTGCCTTCTTTTATAAATTTCAGAAACAGGCAAAAAATTACATTCCCACTACGTTAGAAAAATTTATTGATAGAAAGTAGGGAGACTAAATGAAGTTAGCATAGATGACATAGGACGTATGCCTATGATGGAATTAGCTCTTGTGTCAACACAGAATAGAATATTTAGTTTACCGGACAGAGAGAGAAGGCAAATATTTATTCTACCGGAAAGAAAGGGAAAGAAAAGAATGACAGAGGGCGCCAACTACTTTTTGAAGAAAAAATAGTAAAAACTAAACTGAAGGTAAAGGAATTAATAAATTAAAAAAGAAGTTAAAATAAAATAATTATTAAAAATAAATTAATAAAGATGTGACGTTTATAACGTTATAATATCCAAAATGTTCAATGGAAAAACAAGGAGATTATTTAAAACATGCTCAATTTTCAAACGGTTCAAGCACAGTAGATGCTTCTAAACGAATTTGATATTCGATCTAGTAGTTTATGTAAAACTAAAAAGTATTAATTCCAAGTTCGATATTTTACAGACAAAAGAAAGGCTATAAATTACTTAAATAAATTAATAATAATTTCCAACTGAAAACAAAAATTGTTCCCTTATTGATTGTGTACTTCGAAATTGTTCAGAAACCATCGTCATAAATGACTAAATTACATAAATTACATAACCAGCATTACATTATATCACCGTAATCTATATACCTTTAAAAGTTTACTATTCCGTGTGAAGGTAAAAAGTGACAGCTGAAAATATTCATAGGTGAACTCATCGGAGTGTCCATGTCAAGGTCCCGACGACGAAAATAGTTTGCGACAAGTTCACTAGAAAACGTGACGGTTCCAAGTGGATCGTCGCCTCGCGCTTGTCAGAAATTCGTGTCAAGTTGAGGTGCCCTGGAATATCTCCAAATCGAATCTTTTGTTAAAATGAAATAAATGTATATACACAACGTCTTTCGTGTGTTTTTGTTATTTTGTTTGTGTCAGCATGTCGGGAATTTTAGCTTTCAATGGCATTTGTGTAGTAGCAAGGAGTTCGGTTTTGTGATTATTAAAAGCTTCTAGTAACAGTTACAGGGTTACATAAACAAAAAGCATGATTTTATTTTAGTAACGATTGAAAATTTGTCTTTACAAAAGATAAATATTTAATAGTAAAGTTGGCAGTAATCGATTCATTTCAATCAGTTTCAATACTTGATATTTACAGTATGCAGTGGTATTTATTCTCTTGAAACACCATGTCTCTCTTGTTTAAATATGGTTTATAAATATGTCGTTAAATCTAATATTTACATTAACGTATATACATACTCATACATGTTTTTGTTACTTTACTGTGAGGATATTTCACATATGTGAATTAAACGACTAGATTTGGATATGAGAGATGGCATTCGGATTTTTACAGGAAAAGTTTTGCGATAACTGTAATTATTATTAAATGAAATAATATTGTATTAAGATATTAAAAAAAAATTAAAATATTTAAAAATTACTAAAAACATAGTTTTTCTCTACTTTCCTTGCTTATTTATAACTTTAGTTATAGCGATAATTGAATTTTCGGTAAGATACGACTGGTTAAAAATGTTTTAATTTATTACTCTTGCTGCAAAATAGAAATAAATACAAAAAATATTGGGAAACAAGCCCTTTCTTATTCAATGTTTATCACCCATTTAAATTATACTTAGGACCATAATTCGCCTAGAAAATCTTTATTACAAAATGAAATAGCCCACCAAATTTCATTTTAATAGATTTTGCATAATAATTTTACAGTCTAATTTAAAAAAAATGGAAATTTTGCAAAAAAAACTAGACTATCTAGAAGTTTGCCAATTTTTTTACTTATAAATAAGCGCTCTACCTATCTAACGTACTTTATGGAATTGAAATCGAATTAAGTATTTGGGCAGCCTCAGGAATGTTTTGAAATTATAAACATTTTTTCGGTTTATAAACAAATAATCTCGTAAGTATTCAATTCAGAAAACAGCATTGGAAAAAATTCAGCAAGACGCTTCTTTTTAACAAAAAAAAGTTAACTTCTAAGCAGTGGTTCCTCAGATACAACTGGTCAAAGTTGACGAACAGTAGGATGATAATCTTTGAACCATTACCTTTTTCTTTCGGAGCTCTTTCTCGATAAAAATTTTCATGTCTTCAAGATATGTATAACATATATTATAATAATAAATAGGATCGGGTTTGCGCGGGGAAAACCAAAAAACTAGGTCGGCGAAAATTGAACTTAATGTTCAAAATTGATATACGTAAAAAAATGTATTTTTTCTTCAAACGTCAAATAATGATGACATTACTTATCTAACTTGATCCTGTCAAGGATGTCTCCGCCGGCAGCAATTTTTTTTCCCATTTCTTTACGGCGGAGGGAAAAATGTTGTCATGGCAACAATATGAAACATGTCACAAAGCAACAATACAAATGTCATTAACAACAATTAAACATCATTTTTATTTATAGTAATATTAAAAGTACAATTAGTTAATGAGGCATTTTCAAAATTGAAACCGTGCATAAATGTTCCCGACTCTTGATACGCATTGGTAATTGTTGATGATACTACTGATGGTCGAGAACAACTTTTAGCAATCATTCCCGATGTTGGCGAATCATGAGGGTTTAAAATTTTTTGAGCATTATCGTTCTTATCGGACTTGGAGGGCCCCAAACGTGCTACTGCATCATTAGCCGCGGACTCAATTTCGTTTAGGTTTTCCATTTTCGCACTAAATTTGCGCTTGCGGTTGCAACAACAATAAGCTGTCTTTAATAATTGCAAACAACTGTCAAACAACCGTAACCAGGGAGACGCAAATCCCACCGACGACTTAATTATTTTAATTTCTAACATCTAGACGACTTTGATAGTTGTCACAGTTAATTTTGAGTAAAAATAGCGTATGAATTGTACTATTTATGGTTGAAAATTGCTACGTTTGAAGAAAAAATAGTATACTTTATTCGGCAAAGAAGCGACTTTTCTTGACTTGCCCTCTATTACGCGCCGAACGAAGTCATGCTTCTCCGCCTCATAAAGTAATATACTATTCTCTGCTTCTAATGGAGCAATTTTCTTTTTTTTTTTTAATCCAATGTAATCCGAATAGACACCTAAAAACGCTCTCAATTTCCAAATATACTTTATATTAGTTTTGTTATAAATAAATTAATTTATTTGTTAGAAACGAAAATGCCACTGAACCTCTAAAAATCATACAAACAAATTAAATTTTGCTAAGAATCTTAATTTTGGGACCGCAAAAATATGCAAAAAATTTTACTACTCCTACCCACCGACTTCCCCTAAAAAGCCCGGGGAAACTTAAAAAATCGATAAAAAATAAAAAAGTTGCTGAGATAATTTTAAACAAAAATGTTTATTAGCAGTTTTTGTGTAGAATGAATCGTTCTCTAAGAAACAACGCTTGAAGCGACCGGCGATTTTGAATGTCAGCTACAGGCGCGAAATGAATTTTAAATCAAATTTGTACTATAAATAAAACTCGACGGTAAAAATTCGTTATCTTTTGATCAGAGTGTCCTCTCGACAAAAATCAAAAAGCATTTTGAAGGTGAAGAGTGCATCTTTTTTATGCATTCTTAGGATTTTACCGCAATCGAAGACAGTTTCTATAAAAATGTTAAATACATAAACGTTGCGCGATTTTTGCCAATTTTTACGATTCTCATGAGATCATTAAAATTTATCACTTCCATTAACCGGTCACTATGGAATTTTCATTGTTACAGCCTATTCTTCAAAACCTATGGCATGGAATTTTGGTTTTGCTTTTTGGCGATAAATGTGAGACTCGAAATATGCCTAAAAAAATGCTGAATTTAAACTTTCACATTACAAACAATCTAAAACGTCTAAAACTGCATCTTTTCGATTACACAATTACGTCTTTCTAAACCCCACAACTTCAGCTACAAATTCAACGCAATTTCGTCTTCGTGGGAGTATTTTCTGTGACGTGCAACCGTTTGTAATGTGAAAGTTTAAATTCAGCGTTTATAGGCATATTTCAAATGTCTTATATTTGTTGCCCAAACTCAAAATTGAAATTTCATGTTATATATTTTGAAGATTAGGCTCTAACAATGGAAATTACAGAGCCACCATTACATAAAAGTAATAAATTTTATTGATCTAATGAGAATCGCAAAAAACGACAAAATTTTAACAAAATTTAACAGATTTGTAGAAAATGACTTCATTCATACAAAAATTGCATACGAACGCTGCATTCTTCACCTTTAAAACGCATTTTGATTTTTGTCGATAGGAGACTTTGATCAACAGATATCGAATTTTTACTGTTAAGTTGATACCAATTTTATTTAAAATGATTTCGCGCTCGTAACTTTCATTCAAAATCGCCGGCCGCTTCAAGCGTTGTTTTTTAGAGAACTATTTATTCTATACAAAAGTGCTAATAAACATTTTTAAAAATATTTATTTAAAAAATTCCTTTATAAAAGGTATAATATTAAAAATCCCATCGAGCTACATCATGGATGTACATGTTTGAAGCCACTAAATATATGGGTAAAAACCCTTTACATTTTTTAAATTTATAAACTATGATGTTTAAGTTATAACAGGAATAGATTACATGGCAACGTAAGACTGCACTGGAGGTTGCTAGTCCTTACACGAAGTGACTTATCTCAGCTATATTTTTTTTAAACATTTTTATGTACAGACACAGATTCTTGGTAGATCTTCCTATCGATTTAAAGAATTTCATTTTTTTTTTAATTTAGATTGCAAAACATGCAAAATCTAGTAAATCGATTTTAATGAAATTTGGTGGACTGTTTTATTTGTTTGTAACGATCCAAAACTCTGTGAGTCTTAGTTCCAGTATTTCAGAATCCTTTTAAGAATCCTTTAATTTTTTTAATTTAATTTAATTTAAATTGCATTTACTTTATTCAACCCAGTATAAGGCATCGTCTAATTACACTACTCAACAATTGAAGTGGATAATTTTAAAATTCCTAAAATTAACATATAAAACTATTTTTAAAATAATTGCCTGTACTATACTCTATATGCTATCTTTATTGCCAATATTTTTTACATGTGGCTTTTTTCTCCCTATTCTTATCGGCCCTTATCTCGTACTAAGAGAGACATGTTGTTCCAAACATGAATATATCATTCGTATAAAAGTGCTTGTAATGGCTTTACCAGTTGTCAATAAGTCAAGAAATCTATTTATCACAAAAACATTATGCCGCAAAGACGTTTAGAACTAGTGCAGCTCGAGCAATTAGTTCGTTGGATCCAACAAGGCATAACTCGACAAGAGGTTGCTATGAGGCTAAATGTGTCGCAACGTGTGATAAGTCGTGCATGAAATCGGTATGTAGCAACTGGATCTGCAACATACAGGCATGGAAGAGGAAGAGAACGATCTACAACTCGTCGGCAAGACCGTTTTATAGTTCTGACGGCAAGAAGAAACCCAACATTCACGGCTTCCAGAATTAACAGTATCTTCAGGCATGCTACTCGACGAGCGATTTCCAGTCAAACTGTCAGAAGACGGTTACATGCATCCAATTTAAGGGCTAGACGGCGCGCTACCCATCCACGTCTAACTAGGGAACAGCGTGCAAGCAGATATCGCTGGGCGATGGAACACTATCAGTGGAATTTCAAAAATTGGAGGAATTGTCTCTTTACTGACGAATCCAGATTTCGTTTGCATACGAATGATGGCCGAATATTGGTGTGGAGGGAAAGAGAACAGCATTGCAATGAAAATCTGAGAGTTCCAACCACTCTTTTTATAGGTGGATCCGTTTGCGTGTGGGGAGGCATATGTTTTGACGGTCGCACGGACTTATTCGTCTTAATTAATGAGACAATGACTGCTACACAATATTGAGACAGAGTTATAGTACCAATAGTTGTTCCATCTTTTGGTGCAATAGGCAAACAATTTGTTCTGATTGATGATAATGCTCGCCCCCACCGTACGAGAATTGTCAACGAGTGTATAGAAGCTCATGACATTACAAGAATGGAATGGCCACCGTGTTCACCTGATATAAATTGCATTGAATATGTTTGGGCCGAAATGTCTAAGCAACAAAACAGGCTCCTTCAACCGCCCCAAACCTTAGATCAGTTGGCCAATACATTACGCGCGATTTGGGAACGTATACCGCAGTACGTCATCAATAATTTAATAAGAGGTCTTCCAAATAGAGTTAGAGCACTAAGGCGACACAGAGACCCACACACTATTAATTTTTCTTTTCGGAATATTAGAAATTGAGCAGAAATAGAAATTTAAGGTTGTTAATTTTACAATTTTTGTTTATTTTCAATTTTTTTTTGTTAAAGAATTTCTTTCTTTCGGTTCATTTGTATGAAAATACGAATTAAAGATAAATCTTTATTTATATCACCCCATTTTTCTATTTGACCTTATGAACAAAAAATAAAATACACATTTTCATAATATCCACTTCAATTGTTCACAGGCAATGGAACTGAGATTTATTTATAATAAAGTTCTTAAGATCTTTTTAGTCGCTACAAACACTAATGGTTTCAAAAAATAATTTTGTTTAATTTATCTGATTGGTTCGAAGATGTCACACGATACGAATCTGACTTAATTCTTTCGGCACAAAGCCGACTTGGAAATCACATCGTCTCTTCATACAAGATTGTTGTATAAAGTGGTACATACAGTGTGTCTTCATCTCAGTCCACCACAAGGAATAAAAAAAAATAACACCTTTGTGTATTTTCACTAATATTCGTTCTGCCGGAATTTTGGATATACGAATTTTTGGAATTTCTATAATAGTGGAATTTTGTTTTATTTTGGATTTACAAATTTTTGGATCTAAGCATTTTTGAAATTAATGAATGCCTAAACTTATGGATATGCGTATACTTCACGTCACCTTTAGTGACGTGAATTATATAATTTTTTTTTTATTGTCTTAACCTGACAATTATTTCAACGCCATGTTAAATGACTTTGATTTCTTAGTTTTTGTCTATTTTTTTAAGTTTGTGTAAAAATTATAATATTTTATGAGAAAATATTAAAAATTACTCTTTAAGATGCAAGCTCCTAAAGAAGAATTTAATTAAATTAACTTAACTTATTACATTATATCTCAATTTATAAAAGTAGGTCAGAAAGTATTATTGAATAATAAAAGTATTCATTTAAGGTAGTTTGTAAGGTAGTAGAGTCAAAGTATTTTTAGAATTTATTATACAGAATGTCTTGAAATTTTTTATATTCATAATTTTCTGTTTGGTTATGTTATAACATCTATATTCTGACATTAGATATATATGTATATATATATATATATATATATATATATATATATATATATATATATATATATATTGTTATGATGTGTTTTTTGTTTGAATGATGAGCAATGAGTATTTTTAATAATATAATATATAGGGTTTTTATCGCGGTTCTCAAAGAATTAGCTTGTAAGTACTTTTTTAAATTATCTTTATTATAACTATTATGAAACACACATATATATCCAACCTAGCCAATGTAAATTTAAAATAAACTATCTTTAAATTGATGTTCTTATAAAACTAATTAAATTCTATAGACAATGTTAAATTTAAACAAACTATCTTCAAAATTGAAATTGTTATAACACTAACTAAATTATATTAACAAAATTTTGTACCTTTCTTTCACTGAATGCCTAAATGAACTGTTTTCCACTATATATATTCTAATCA
Organism: Diabrotica undecimpunctata; assembly: GCF_040954645.1. Taxonomy (NCBI): domain Eukaryota; kingdom Metazoa; phylum Arthropoda; class Insecta; order Coleoptera; family Chrysomelidae; genus Diabrotica; species Diabrotica undecimpunctata. The sequence continues at coordinate 74,625,826 of NC_092804.1, read as the reverse complement.
CCACTGAATGTCTTCGTACTTCGGTTATCCTTGTTTTTGTGAAATTTCTTTTTCCAATTATCAGCTTCTACCAATTTAAGATATATTTTTCTTCCCCAGCATTTATATACCACCAAGCAAACCAGCAAACAGCATTTATATTTATTCTTCTTTTCAATATACCAATATCCAATTATTATAAGTTGATTTATACTAATCTCCAACCATAACATAATTTAATTTCTTCCAATATACCTTTTTTAATTATATTAAACAATTGGACTATTTGTACTTGATTCACTGACTCCAACTAACTTCATATTTCTTACTAAACTTTTCTGACTGACTTCTTGAAAATTCTGAACAATTTACTACACTAACTAAATGTGTCTACTAACTTTCATAATGAACTGGCCTGACTTCTGACTAAAAACTGCCATCTTGAATCCAAATCACAGGTATTTATATCTTTTTGGATATTCTAGAACCATCTGGTAAGAGATCATGTTCCAATTTGTTCTATTTCTTCGATATGGATGTTCTCGAAAAAATATCTGTTCCATCCACCGACATAATCATTATTCCAGAATATTCGACCTTAAACAATGGTCACACTCTGCACTCTGGAGAATTCGTTAATGTTCCATTGATAATTTTGTTGACATTTAGGCTTTTCAGATCAGAATAAACATTTAAATCATTAAATATATATAAATTAAACATTTTAAACTAACATTATTATTATAACCCCACTTATATTCGTATTATGATTAATTTCTATCTGTCAATTTACTGTATAGTTGGTTGCCTATGCACATGGCTCACTTAAATATATTTACAACATTAAAATACAACTTTTTACACTTATTATATGCTAATTTATTAAAAATGCCCTCACATAAATATATTTTTATTAAATTCTCTAGTATATAACTTATTTAAAATAATCAAACACTTTTTTATATCTAATATTATGTAGTATATAACTTATAAATTAATTTTTTTAAACAATATCATTTCAAACACCCCAAAATTAAATTTAAAATAAATAATTTACTTATTATTTTTTTAAATATTAATTTTCTTATCCACATACCTTAGTAATTATAATAAATGAAATAATTTAATTTCCTATTTTAATTGTTCTATCAAATACATCCCTGTTCGCTGTCTATGTCAAACTGTCATGTCAAATAAAGTTTGTGTGTTGTTTTATTGTGTTTACATTTTACAATGGATGTTAAGATACAAATCTAGGAATTATTTCCATTCAACAGGCTTTCATCCATATAAATTGGTAAGTTTTATACTTTATTATATTAGAAAGACATTTATAAAACCAATTTTGTATCTAACCCCCAAATTATGATTTTTAGGGTACAAAATAATTTCCATATATACAAAATTCAACAAGTATGATGTCAAATTGATTCACAACAAAGAAATCTACCATCTATGTATGAAAGGGATCTATCAGTAAGTTATTAGTGTTATTATATTTGTGTTAAAGGTATAGAAAACATTATTCAATCTCTTCATGATATTGAAAAATGTCATTAATATGAAACATGACTCTTAGTTTGTTCTCTGCATCTATTAACACATAACTATTTAGTCCATTCTGATTTTCAATTCTATATGGACCTTCAAACATTGGTTGTAATTTCTTACAACGATTTTCTTTAACATTACTTTTTCTAAGTGAACGAATTAACACTTGGTCTCCTTTTTGAAATGTGATTGGTTTTTTTATATTTCGATTTTGTCTTCTGATATATTTTTCAGCTTTCCTCCTAATTCGGTTATTCACTTTCTGCATTACTTGTTCTAACATATCCTGATTATATTCACTAATCCACTTTCTGTTTCCTATATGGCCAAACATTAAATATTCTGGTACTTCCTCTGTATTCAAATTATGTGTATTATTTAAAAAATATTCTACTTGTGGTATATGTTGCTGCCAAGTTTCATGTTGGTTTTGGCACAGTATCCTTAAATATTTTATAACTTCTTTAATATATCTTTCAGCAGGATTTGCCTGAGGATGTCTGATACTTGTAAAATGAATGTTGATTCCCTTTTTCTCACAAAATGTCCGAAATTTTTGGTTGTTAAAATATGTAGCATTATCTATTATGCAATTTCTAAATGGTCCTATTTCTTCGAAAAATTGATTAATATATAATTTTAATGTTTTAACATTTGTTCTAAAGCAGGGATATAGTTTAATAAATTTTGTATATAAATCAACTATCACTAGTATATGCTTTTTTCCTGTTGGACTGAGAACTAAATTTGAAATAAAATCCATGGAAACTGTATTTAGTTTTTCATATACAACATTAGATTTATATGTGTTCTGGATTTTGAAATTCTTTTCTTTGTTTAGTTGACATATTGGGCATTGGTTAGTAATTTCTTTTGCTATACTTATGTCATTCTTTGCAAAATAATTGTCCCTAAATAGCATCCATAGCTTTCTTGAACCAATATGCATATAATTGTTATGTAAATTTTTCAATATTTTCTTTGCTAAAGTTCTAGTTATTACATATACTTCTATGCCATTTATTATTTTATAATATACCCCATCTTTCCTAAGGACTTTTTGTTTTTCACTCAAATTGATCTGATCTCTTATAATTTCTTCTTTAGAATATAATCCAGTACTTTCTACTAATTGATTTAATCCAATTTTTATTGTTCGCTGCCCTTTTTGTGGTATATTTTCTAACCTTGATAAAGCATCTGCCACTATATTGGATTTTCCAGAAATGTATTTGATTTCAAAGCAGTATTCACTAAGTATTAGACTCCACCGATGTATTCTACTGTTTCCATATTTGTTATTTAATATAGACGTTAAAGCTTGGTGATCTGTTTCTATTGTAAATTCATTACCCAACAAATAAAATCTTAATTTTGTGACACAGTATATTATACTTGCTAGTTCTAATTCTGAAACTGAGTAACCCTTTTCATGTGGCTTTGTAATTCTTGAAATGAATTGTATTGGGTATTCGACCCCATCATGTATTTGTAATAATACCCCTGATAATCTCTCTATTGATGCATCTGTTCTTAATATGAATGACTGTGTGTAGTCAGGATAGTATATTTTCAAATTTGACAGAAAAATGTTTTTAATTTCTTGGAATGCTAGTTCTCTTCTCTGATCCCATCTCCATTTTACACCTTTTCTCAGTAGTTCAAGTAATGGAATTTCTTTTATACTTAGATCTGGTATCATCCTTTTATAATAATTAATTATTCCAATAAATCCTCTTAAAGTTCTTAAATTGTGTGGTGTTTTATATTCCTGAATGACTTGTGTCCGTTCTGGATCCATTTCGATTCCCTTAGTGTTAAGTTTATAACCTAGATATATGACTTCTTTTTGAAAAAATGTACATTTTTCTTGATTTATTTTTAGTCCAACTTTGTCTAATCTATTTATTATAATTTTTAGGTGTTTCTCATGATCTTCAGCCGTTTTAGAAAAAATTAATATATCATCAATGTAGTGAATTACAAAATGTTCATATTGATCCAAAATATCATGAAGACATCTACATAGAGCACTGCAAGATGATTGAAGTCCAAATGGTACTACTTTGAATTGATATACTACTCCATCTATCTGAAATCCTGTATACTGTCTACTTTTTCTTTCTAGAGGTATTAACCAAAAGCTATGCTGTAAATAAATTTTAGTGAAAAATGACATTCCTGTAATTCTTCCTAGTATTCCATCTATACTCATTGGTGCTTCAAATTGCTTTCAGTGATCTTGTTAATATTCCTTGCATCCAAACATAACCTGATTTCACCTGATCTTTTACGCACTACTACTATAGGGTTGATAAAACGTGTATCTGCCTTCTCAATGATTCCATCTTCTAACATATTATTAATTGTTTTGTTTACTTCTTCTCTGTATTTATATGGTATTGGGTATGATTTTGTTTTAAAATCTTTTTCTTCTTTAACTTTTATACTATGGATATAATTTTGTGCAATTCTATTTTCTTTATTGACAAGTCCCTTGTGTTGCTGCAATATGGAAATGACTATTGATTTATATTCTTCAGGGCAATTTAAAACTTTTATCATATCTTCTTCTTTACAAATAAAATTATTCTTCATTATGTACTCATTATTCCTTGCTTCCAATTTTACGCACTCCGCCTCGTAGGCATCCATCTGCTTAAAATTTCCATTCCTTAAATATTCACTACAATAATTATTCTTTACATTCTTTTGGGACATTTTCCTATCATCAAAATACATTTCTTCTTCATAAACATCATTATTTTCTTTTAATAATATCCTATCAACTCTTATTCCTTCTTCTACCTCATCTTTCTGCATAAATTTAATTATTTGCCCTTCCAAAGTTACCATTTTTTCTTTAAAATCTATCTTTACTTTCTTCTTTTCCAATTCATCATTTCCCATTAATATATCAACACATAAATCCTTGACAATAAATCCTTGCATATTAATTTCTTTATTAAGAATATTAATTTTAAAATTGGCTAGTTTATCAATTTCACCCAACTTCTTATTATTTGCACCAATAATTTTAATTTTTGGAATCTTTATTATATCTGATAGTTTTAATGTATTCAAAATAAAATTCTCCGAGACTAATGTACTTTCTGAACCAGTATCTATCATAATCTTAATCATTTTATTTTTTGCCAAAGCATTTATATAAATTAAATTAATAGATTCAATAATTTTCTCTTCATCTAAAGAAATAAATTCAGAAGGTTTTTCATAATAGCAATGGCCTAACTTGTAATTCAGAAAGTTTACTGCACAAAATTTTGATTATTAGAATTGTCAGATTGTATCTGACCACTTGGATCTGATGTCCTATGTCTTTCCCTACTATGACTTCTACTCACATTTTCCTGCCTTGTACTACTTCGTTCCCTGTCTTCGCAGCTTCTATTCCTTCGAACACAATTTACCTGTCTGTTATAGTTAGGTCGCTCTGTATTTTTTCTATTGTTAAAATCTTGTCTATTATTATTAGTACTGTTATTAAAATGTTGTCTATTATAATTAGTATTATTATTAAAATTTTGTCTATTATAACTAGTATTATTATTAAAGTTCTGTCTATTTGGATTACTGTTAGTATTATTAAAATTTTGTAAACTATCACCATACCTAGTATTATTGTTATATGATTGTCTATATTGTTGATTATCATTTTTTTTATATTGAAAGTTATTGTTGTTTTTTCTGTTGTTATTATTACTTGTCATATTGCCTCTTTGTATTCTTTGAATAAAATTAATAAAACTATCTATTGTTTGAATATTTTGTACAGTTACGGTTTGCACAACATCAGCATCAAAATGTCTAGATACATTTAAGACTGTTTCATCCTCTCTAAGTGGTGGTTCTAAATATTTTGCAACTGTTATCAATTTCAATGCATAATCTACCATATTTGATTTTAAATTTTGATTATACTTTCCAAAATATAGAATTTCTCTAAACTTGGCTTGCTCTAATTCACCCCAATAATAATTTAAAAATTTATTTTCAAATGTTTGAAAATTATCTAAATCATTCTCAATACTAGCAAACCAAGTTGCTGCATTGTCATTTAATGTCATTCTAATATAATCTTTAATATCATTAATATTATTCACCAATCTTAATTTATGTTTTAAACTATTTATGTATACTCTAGGATGCAAATTTTTTATATTACCAGAGAATTTAATCCCAGTCTCATTTGTTAAATTTAAGTAAGGTCTCCCTATGTCTCTCATTTGTGAAATATCATCTATTCTCTGTTCCACATTTCTTATTTGATTACTATTTATTTGGATATTTTGTTGTATATCGTCTAATTTTTCTTCTGTGTTTCTCCTGTCTTCGTTAATTTTTACTTCTAAGTTACATTTCTGTAACTCTATTTTCTGTTCTATATCTATCTTATTATCTTGAATAATCCTCTTTACTTCTGTCCTCTCATTTTCTATCCTTTTCTTGTAGTCATTCCGTATAATTTTTATTTCATTTGCTACTTTTTTCTCTGCAGCTTCAAGTTTTTTATCCATTTGTTTTTCTATTTGCTTTACAATTTTATTATTATTATCTTCTATTTTCTTTTCTAATTTTCTATAAATCTCTTCCATTTTTTTCGTGTTCTCTTCCATTTTTTTCGTATTCTCTTCCATTTTCTTCGTATTCTCTTCCATTTTCTGTTCCATTTTTTTCATGTCTTCTTTGACTTCTTTTGAATTCTCTTCTATTGTCTTGTTCATCTGCATCATTAATGACATCAAAGCTGCCATATTGACATTTTCCTCTCTTTCTGGATTCATTTCTGCAGTATCTTGTGGAACTTGAACTAAACTCTCCTCTTGTATAGGTTGTGTTTCTACTTCCACATCTTCTTCATTCTTTTTGCTTCTTGTACCTTTCTTTCCTTGAGACATTTTGAGACTTTACTTGTTCAAATATAATTAAAATTAAAATCTATACTTTTTCTTTCTACTGATAATTAATTTAATTATATGAGAGCACTTATCTTCCCAAACTAATTCTTTTAAATAGAGAGCCACCGCGTTGGGTGCCAAATTGTTATGATGTGTTGTTTGTTTGAATGATGAGCAATGAGTATTTTTAATAATATAATATATAGGGTTTTTATCGCGGTTCTCAAAGAATTAGCTTGTAAGTACTTTTTTAAATTATCTTTATTATAACTATTATGAAACACACATATATATCTAACCTAGCCAATGTAAATTTAAAATAAACTATCTTTAAATTGATGTTCTTATAAAACTAATTAAATTCTATAGACAATGTTAAATTTAAACAAACTATCTTCAAAATTGAAATTGTTATAACACTAACTAAATTATATTAACAAAATTTTGTACCTTTCTTTCACTGAATGCCTAAATGAACTGTTTTCCACTATATATATTCTAATCACCACTGAATGTCTTCGTACTTCGGTTATCCTTGTTTTTGTGAAATTTCTTTTTCCAATTATCAGCTTCTACCAATTTAAGATATATTTTTCTTCACCAGCATTTATATACCACCAAGCAAACCAGCAAACAGCATTTATATTTATTCTTCTTTTCAATATACCAATATCCAATTATTATAAGTTGATTTATACTAATCTCCAACCATAACATAATTTAATTTCTTCCAATATACCTTTTTTAATTATATTAAACAATTGGACTATTTGTACTTGATTCACTGACTCCAACTAACTTCATATTTCTTACTAAACTTTTCTGACTGACTTCTTGAAAATTCTGAACAATTTACTATACTAACTAAATGTGTCTACTAACTTTCATAATGAACTGGCCTGACTTCTGACTAAAAACTGCCATCTTGAATCCAAATCACGGGTATTTATATCTTTTTGGATATTCTAGAACCATCTGGTAAGAGATCATGTTCCAATTTGTTCTATTTTTTCGATATGGATGTTCTCGAAAAAATATCTGTTCCATCCACCGACATAATCATTATTCCAGAATATTCGACCGTAAACAATGGTCACACTCTGCACTCTGGAGAATTCGTTAATGTTCCATTGATAATTTTGTTGACATTTAGGCTTTTCAGATCAGAATAAACATTTAAATCATTAAATATATATAAATTAAACATTTTAAACTAACATTATTATTATAACCCCACTTATATTCGTATTATGATTAATTTCTATTTGTCAATTTACTGTATAGTTGGTTGCCTATGCACATGGCTCACTTAAATATATTTACAACATTAAAATACAACTTTTTACACTTATTATATGCTAATTTATTAAAAATGCCCTCACATAAATATATTTTTATTAAATTCTCTAGTATATAACTTATTTAAAATAATCAAACACTTTTTTATATCTAATATTATGTAGTATATAACTTATAAATTAATTTTTTTAAACAATATCATTTCAATATATATATATATATATATATATATATATATATATATATACATATATATCTTCTTCTTCTCCATGTGCCGAGCTCGATTATCGAGCGTTGGATATCAAATTTTATATAGTAATTTTGTTGACGGCAGCTCGGAAAAGAGATGCAGAGGATCTGTTAAACCAATCTCTCAGGTTGCTAAGCAATGACGTTCTTCTTCGATCTGGCCCTCTTCTTCCGTCTACCTTGCCTTGTATTATTAAATGGAGTATATTATATCTCTCTGGGTGGCGCATAACATGGCCAAAATATTCAAGTTTGCGATTTTTAACCGTTTTGACGACTTCCGTAACTTTTCCCATCCGATGCAAAATAACTTCGTTGCGAACTCTATCCACCCAACTTATTCCTAGGATTCTCCGATACACCTAGATTTCAAAGGCTTCCAGTTTCTTGAGAAGTTTATCCGTCAAAGTCCAACCTTCGACATCATACAAAAGAGAAGAGAACACATAACATCGCACTAATCTAATTTTCAGACTTAAAGTAATATTGTTTCCACATAACAGTTTCTTCATCTTAAAGAATGCAGCTCTGGCCTTCTCTATCCGTATTCTAATTTCTTTGCTCATGTCCCAGTTCTCATTTAGATTACAACCAAGATAAGTGATACTGTTAGTTCTCTCCAGTTGTTCACCATAAGCTGTTACCACTTCCGGTTTTATTGGCGTTTTACTGACGACCATCACCTTTGTCTTTGCGGTGTTCAGCTTAAGGCCATATTGATCACACGTTGTGGTAATCCTATTAATTAGATGTTGAAGTTCTTCGTAATTGCTTGCAATTAACACTGTGTCATCCGCATATCTCAAATTATTAATATTGACGCCATTCATTTTTATACCACATTAAACATTATCCACTGCTTTATTGAAAACGAACTCATACATACATATATATATATATATATATATATATATATATATATATATATATATATATATATATATATATATGTGTGTGTGTGTGTGTGTGTGTGTGTGTGCGTGTGTGTGTGTTCTTATTATTTCGTAAAAATCTTGTTTTCTTCTTATCCTGTCTTCTTTTTTCCAATTTTTTAGAAGCTATAAAGAAAAAAAAAAATCAGTGGCACCCTTACGGCAATAACATTGTCATTTGTTTCTTTGTCCTGTTCATTTAATGTTTACGTTTAACTTTAGTAGCTATTATCTTTATTCGTTTCTTTGCTTTTTCCCCAATTCTATTTTAGTTTGTGTAACAAAGGAAATATCCAAAGAACCACGCCCACATCTCTTTCAATTTTGATCAGCGCGACCTTCAAAATGTATGCCTCATTTCCAACAACCCCAACGTTTGTGTTGCTACATGTTATAAAGATTTTCTAGCCGAATTATGAAGGTAATAAGTGTGGTGTAAGTGGTTGAACAAGTTGGTACAAGGAAAAGTAGAAGGAAAACGCGGACTAGCAATTGGAACGATTTCCTGGTTTAACACAACAACCACAAATCTTTTCAGACCAGCAGATGCAAAATACAGATTGCCCATGGTGGTCGCCAAGATTCGAAACGGATAGTAGGCACTACAAGAAGAAGAAGTAGTATAAAAACATTGAATGTTTTTCCCCTCTTGTTGTATTTATTGCTAATTTGCAGCAAAGGTAATAAATTAACACATTTTTAACCAGTCGTACAAAATTTAATTATCGCTATTTTATTTCAGTACGACTTTGCTCCAAAATGAATCATTTTAAAGTTATAAGCAAGGAAAATAGAAAAAAGAACGATATTTTTAAAAATTTTTAAATATTTTTATTTTTTTTTATTAATATTCCCTACCTATTTGAGAGGGAGGATAAGTGAATTATTATTGAAGTTATCACACAACTTTTTTTAGAAAAATTCAAACAGATCCGCAAAACAGGTCTAATATTAGACTTATTTCTGAAAATAATTTGATTAGTTAGAACTTAGAGGTCTGAATATTTGCACTTTACATAACAGTATAACTGTAGCTAATCTACACATGTAAAATGTTTAAAGCTCGCTTCCTCTTCAAGTAAAACCGGAAGCCGACATCAACTTTGATATTTTTAGCGGAACACCAAGTATATTATTTATTATATTTTTAAATCCTGCATAGACATATTATGTACAAATTGTCTATGACGTCGAATATATATATCAAAACCTTGTATGTTTTGAGTTATTTATCTTTTTTCAAACATTTTGGAACACACACAATATTTCGAATGCTTATACCTTGATTAATTAACAAAATTTCTTAAAAACTTGTACACAAAGACTAACTATTTAATGTTTTTTCAAAAGTTTATATCGAGGGTCGATCACTAAATACTGGCTGCTTAAATTTATTTAAAAATTTTAAACCGCAGTAACTCAATAATTAAAAACAAAATTTATGACGAAATCAAATAAGAAATGATATAGTTGTGTTTCAAATGGTAATAGGGTTCTCTTTCCCTAAACCTAACGTGAATTCTTTTTGAGGTGATTGCAATTTTGCGTCTTAATTTCGGGTAAGATACTAATCATCTTCAAGTATAAAGGTAAAAAGTCTACGACAAACTTTATTTAAGCATATAGCATATTTACGTTGGCTGTATTGTGGTATGCAGCAAATACAAATATTATTGTGAAGTTATCCTGAAACTTAAGCACAGGCATTCCAATGTGTAAGAGGCTATAGACTTTACCTACTGTTAGATTAAAAAAATTGAGAAACACCTACTGCAAAATCGTGCCAGTCTCTTTAATACAAAATGACGAAATTAAATATTGTTACACAGAAGTAACATTTTGGGAAAATATGCAGTTCTAGTTTAGTACGAAATGTGTCAGGGTTGCGGCCTCAAACTTTTCAATTTGTACACAACTCCTTTACTAAAACTACTTAATTTTGTTTATTCAGAACAAAATGTAATATTTTGTGCTAATTTTGCATGCCAGGGGGGCTTATAATTGATTGGAAGGAATAAAATTATTTACGTATCGAGACAAGATAACCTCTCAACTGAGACTATAGCCCATGAAGAATCTTAAAGGATTTTGGACGTCAATGTCAAAAGATTTATGAGGAGCGGGATAGCTGAAAATCAAACTAACGGAAACATCATATTTTTGACATTGTAAATATTGTTAGAGTGCTGTCTCCATTGGCTGAGATCACCATTGTTGGTTATCAGGGAGCCCAAGTATACAAATCTATCTACAACTTCGAAATTTGTCACTTGGTGTATGTGTGGTAGATTATTATTTCCAATAATCTTCCTTAAAGTTCGAATTCTTCGCTTATCCGGCTTAACTGTTCGGAGATAGGAATCATTTCGACTTTATTCGCTGCCAGTATAAGTGAGTCATCTGCGTATCGCAGGTTGCTGATTTTTCTGCCTCCTATAGTGATTTGTCCATCATATTCGTCTAGTACTTTTCTCATTATATATTTAGAATATCATATGTTGTATAATAGTGGTGATAGTATGCAGCCTTGTCTAGCCCTTTCTTTGTTTGAACGCATCTGAATATATTCCATGTATTTTAACTTTGGCTAAGTTTTTATCATACAGATTTCTTATTAAGTTAACTTTGGTGGTTGGGTACTTCCATATTTTCCATTATTCTCGGGTTCCCATTTTACTGAATGGAAAGCCACTGTGTAATCTACGAAACAGAGTAGCATTGATATGTTGTGTACCCTTGCTTTTTCTATTATATATCTGGTGTTCAGTATCTGCTCCCGCGTTCCTTTTCCTGGTACGAATCTGCATTGTTCTTTGGATATCTATGAACGTAGAAAGTTTTTTAGCCGTTCATTGATTATATGTAGCAGGATTTTGCTTGCAGACCGTTCACGTGTGATCCATATGTTATCCATTATGTTGCGTATATCCAGTATTACATCTACGTCATGTTATGCGTATGATAGGCCCATGTTAAAAAGAAAATAGAAGAGCTCACTATTAAATCAGCATAAAAAATGTATAGCCTATTGGGAGACAAATCACCTTGTCATTATACGTTATCTACTATATTTATTGTCAATTAATATTGTGATTATTTCCCATTAAAATTAGTAGCTAACATAAAAATACCAAAAAAAGAACCACATTACGAATCTACGAAAAATACTCTTGTATAAATAGACAGTAAAACCTGTATGGATATCTGGCATTCACATGTGGAGTTGTGCTTTTATGGAGATATGGCATTCAACTGTGGAGTGGTACAAGAGTAATTTAGATGGCATCTAGCGATATTAAAATAAACTTCTAAGACGCATTGTAAACGCTCTTTGGTACCTCAGTAACAATGAACTTCATAGGGATTTGGAAATGGATACTGTTAATCAACGATGTCTTCAACGCGATAATGTTCAGACCAATCAGCTCCTTCACACTTCACAACTTCACAACACAAGTCTAATTAGAAGATTCAAGGGAAAGAAGCTATTTGAGTTCGTTAAGTGAAAAGTGGAGAGCAGAGCATAATACGGTACAGTAATTAATTGTACAGTTGAATATTTGTATAATAAACGAGGTGATTCTATAAATCATTCATATCTTGTTCGTTATCTGGTATACATGCCTGCTCTAAAATATGTTTGCTTGAATATATCAACAAAAGGCTTCCTAAATGGGAATAAATGATCCATTTTAAATAGAATTAAATACCTTTTCGTTTTTTTTTGTAATAGTCAAACCATTCGTTGTGTTATGTGGGCTACCCTTTGTGCTATGGCTTAATATTTTTTAATAGAATGTTTTGAAAACGAGAAATTTGTGCACGCAACGCTGTTTTGAATTTCCGTGTGAATTTCGAGATATTGGAACGTCCAATCTCATTTTTGTTTCCAGGATATCTGGCTTAATTTATCTGTCCAATAAGGCCAGTCTTTAACAGCAGTTAGAATTCATGCCTGAAGAAAACATAAAAAATTAATAATATGTAAATTAACAAAATAACGTTTATAAAAAATTATGGATCAAAATAAGAATTCTTGATAATTTTTATAATATAAACTAAAATATATATTACATGTCATTTATAGCGTTTTTTAGGTTTAAAGCGTAGATGGTTTTTCAATAGGTACTTCGGTATCAAAATTCTTTTAGCTATCATGGTTTATTTTTCATTTTAGTTCAAGTTTCATTCTATATAAAAATAAGACAAAAAACGCAGTGACCAAATTATTCGGAATACACATCCATAATATTATATAATTATATAAATAATTATATATAATTATAGCTACACTAATCATCGTTTACGAGTAAATGTTTTTCCCAATTTTGTCGGAACCGGTATAAAAGCTTCCGGTCTTATAATTCTGTTCCACTAACTTTTTAATATTGTATTTCAATTGTTCTTATTAAACTGGTACGGAGAACTGAAAGAAACAACTGGAATGAAAAAAAGAAACAATCAAAATTGGATCTGTACGCAAAACCAAAAAGAAAATTCCATCTTACATAATGCCAAATAAAAAAGATGCATTTCATTCGTCTCAATTTGTTTTTACTTCACCAAAAACAATGGTTTCTTATCTAACGAATCAAAATATTTTGAATAAAATCCTTTATAAAAGGTATATAAAAAACTCAGTTGCAACTTCAGTTGCTTTGACAAAGTCCTCGTAGACATACCGTCTCAGGACTCGCAACTAATGTAGAGTCATATGTCGCCTGTTACCAATCCAACGGTAACTTTAACATCTAAACTGTAAATTAGACATAATGTAAATCAAATCTTATTTAATAATTTTTAAAGGGTTTTTACCCACATATTTAGTGGCTACATCCATGTATTAACTTGACACTGATGATGGAATATTTATTCCGAAAACGTTTTGTCAATGCAACATAGCCCAACTGGGTTTTTTATATACCTTTTATAAAGGATTTTATTCAAAATTTTTTAATATATGGTATACAGCCAAATACAGGAACTTTGTTTCCTTGTGGAATCAAAATAAGTAAGGCACTGTAAAGAATATCAGCTTTCTTTTTTATAATTCCATTAAATCATGGGTATATGTCTGGATTAGAAGTTCTCTACATGTTGACTGGTAAAAAAACAAGAAGACGGCCGTGTGTAAGAAGATGAAAGATAAGGTGTTATAACATTTAGGATAAACGAATAATACAAATCTAACTTAAAATCCACACCATCATGAAAAGTTTCATGCTCGCGTACAAATCCTATAGAACCGGGCATGTGTCTGACAAGAAATCTATAATGATTTGAATCTATTTGTCTATTTGTTGCGAGCCTGTAGCCAGCAGAGACTGGATATACTGGATATTGAATGGTGCATACATTTAAATTTGATTAAATTTTTATAGAGAGAGTTTGAATGCTGTTGAAAGTTCAACAAAGGATATTCAAAAAATGAGTGATCAAGATCACCCAGTATACCGCAATGTTTGCAATTATCGTCGTCAATCACATTCATTTTGAATAAATGACTTGGATAACACGCATGTCCAAAGCGTAGTCGATTCTTGTAAAATGGTTTATCTTATATGGTTTGTGAAGCAGTAAAGATTACATTGATCTTTCCATGTCGATAGCTTTTTTAAAATCGTAATGGCATCTGATACACATAAAGAATATGACTGATGTGCATAAAGAATATGAATAAAGTGTGTGATGTTACACTGGTTTTAGCTAAGTAATGTACGTATTCATTATCTTTGAATCCAATATGTGCCTTAACCCAAATAATAGAAGTATCTTAAGTATTGATACATCTACTCTCTCTCACAGTATATGATTACACCGTTATTTTTAATTGTAGTCTTAATGTATACTGGCGGCTTAACTTTTAATATTTTATGATATTCTAAATAATTTTAGTTCAACACAGAGTTCTTTCAACATTTTAACTACACTGGATAATGGTTTAACACTTTGTACACTCTAAAAGTAACTGCTTAAGTTAAAAATCTAAAATATATTGAAATAATTATTTTTATCTATGTTAATAAAACGATTAAAACCACTCCATAGATAACTCCAGATAATCCAACACACAATAAAGGGCCTCAATAAGCTAATTGTTGGGAATTTTTACTTTCTATTTTCAGCTAGCTATTTAAAAATTGTTAAAGGATTAAGATAAGAATTAAATTATTTTTAAAGGTATCAGCAAATAATTCGTTTTTAAAAACCTATTATATGCACTTCTTTTACATGTACCAGTACTTGCAAAATTCAAAAGAAAATACAAAAATATGCATATGCACTTTTATATATGCGTATATTTGACTCTGCTGATGGACATGGGATTTAAGTGCTCCTGCTTTTTATTCCATTATAAAAAAACTCGTAAGATATTGAATCGTTTCTCTGGTTGTGTTTTGCTACTAGATGTTTATTTTACATCTATATAGACGTATTATTCGTTAATAATTACTGTGTTAAATACCATTTTTATTTAATTTAAATATAGGCCTAGCCAAACTTTAAATTAAAAACCATTAATGTCGCGTCATTAGTAGAAAAAACCGATTTCATGGCTTCCTTAAATTACAATTTTTATAGTTGGCTCTATATAATTATTAATTTGTTAACGTAGATATAAATTTTATTAGTCCGGATTTAAAGAAAAAGTAAATTACCTATAAGAAAAGTAACTAACATAATACAGACATTAAATGAGAAGTAAACAACTAAAAGAATATCTATCAATGAAAGATTCGAGTCGTAACGATTGTCAACATTTAAAAGTCAGAAATGTCATCCAATTAATAACAATATTGAATCATCTGTTTAAATTTTTATGACATTTGTTTAAAATAATTTCATATAATGATATGAAATATATAAGTATAATATAATTACTATTTTTAAACATCTTATGTAGTTTTTATAATAATTAAATTTACTATCAAATGATATTTATTTATATTTTATTACTAATTTAATATCTTATCTGACTTTGACAGGTCTGTCATAAGTAAACAACGTATGCTTTGTTAATTCGTTAACAGGTGGCGTTAGAGCAAACATAATAATTTATTGAAATATTTTAATATAGTGTAATTTGTTTAAAATATTAATAATAAAATAAATAATAAAGTTACTTTAATGTATTTATTTAATTTTAAGAATATTATTTAAATTTTAAAAACACAGAAAACATAATATGAAACTTCGCGCTAGTCTACTGTACTGCCTACTGTGTCATTTTTTTCTTCAATTATCAACTTGATATATTTAAAAATAAAAATTATAATTTTTTCTTATACAATTGTTGTGACATTTAACTGCTATGTCTTTATTTAATTTATAATGTCTTTATTAATTTATTATATTGTTCTTATTTTAATTTATTAAAAAGCACGATAATTTATATAAGTTTGTTAACTACTAATAATACATAATTTATTTTATACGAACGCTACAATTAAAATCGCGGGCGCGGGTCTTCAGATATTAACTAACTCCTTCAATGAAAGCTCCGTTATTATATATAAAAATACAACGGGCCTAGAATTCAGGAGAATCCCTTTGATTTATACTAGAAGGTAAATCCGGGTCATAGTCCGACCGGTTTCTGATAAATTTCTGCCAGCTAATGGAAGGGTCTCGTAAAATCTAAAACATAAGTGAATAAACAAGATGTTTACAGGTTTTTAATATGACTCATATTTTTACGTAACACAATACTTTTTAGTAATTTGAAAAATGTATATAAACGTTCAAACAAATTTGAGTAAGGTTTTGCAGTAAGGTTTTAAAATTTTTCGAATTTGCCGGAAATAAGGGAAATCACATTTTTATACAACTTTAAATAAATGTAAATTTTCAGAGAATTTACCGATTAAGAGACTTAAAGTTTGCCGATTTCCTGTAAGCAAACAAAAACGGTATTTTTACTACTTTTTTTGTGAATTTTTATTTTTACGCGCTGGCAAGATTTGTTTTCTTTTGTTTGGAAATTAATTGGAAAAGATTTTTCCTGAATTTGTAACAACTTTTTCATTTGGAACATGTCAAATTTCTCGTTCTAAAGAACATTTCAGAGATATTTCGAAAAAAATCTATGATCTCACTCACTACAACCAACCTTAAAAGAACCCGACTGGCTATTAATCTTCTGTCTGAAAATCTGATAAATACTAATTTTTAGTTTTCAACTGAGTAGTCTCAATTTTGTCTAGATATTTAATTAAGAAGAAGGAGAGGAGCGAACTGAAAAACGTAGGAACCTTGTACAATATATAAAGCATACTTGAGTGGTTCCAAGGTGGAAGTACCAAGTACATCACTAAAAGACAGAAGAAATATTCTGATACTATTTTCTTGTGGCATGTTACTTTTATGATTAATTTACAATGAGAGTTAACCATAATTCAAAAATGGAAACAGGAATCGTTTAAAATTGGGAGCCTGTTTCGGGAAACAGGTTGTATAATAGCATATATGGAAGATCGAAGAAATATTCTAGACAAAAACGAGTCCGTTATTACAAAATACAATATGTTCTTTTATTTAACATGTATTTCACATTATTTACACTAACTTTGTACATCAAAGTATTAGCATTTTACGTAATACATATAACGAACGTATCGAAAACTAAGCCGCTTGCCTTGAATAGAAGGACTTGAATTTTACTCCAAGAATCAAGCCATCGATAACGCATATTAATTTTGTTTTAAACATATAGTGCATGGGCATCGATATTATAAATGCGTGTTTTTAAACGAGGCACTGAAAGTTTCCTCTATGCATTTTTCATGAGGTTGTTAAACATTAATGTTATGATAACAGCACGACTTCTAAAAATTGGAAAACTTGATAGCTGTTATTATAGTCAATAAATATTGACGGTTATTTCCTAATTTCAAAATGATCTTTAACAATAATTATTATGGTTACCATATTCTGTAATTACTATCTAATATTACATTTAGATATCTTTAATTAACATTTAAAGATATAATTGTAAGTTTAACTTGTAAAAAGTTGTCTTCCTGATTGGTTACTTACATAAGTAATCTTGTGGTTACTTTTTTAAATTTCTGCAATTTTTATCACTAATTTGCTTGTTTTCAACATTTACAAAATACATACGGTTTTACCGACTCAGTAGCGCAGTGGAAGCGTAGACTGTGATGACTGAGCGGTACTTAGGGTACCGCTCAGTCATTACAGTTTCGAATCTTCACGTCCACGGATTTTTCACTAACTAAAAAAATCTCATGTTCATCGAATTGGTATACCTCAGAGGAAGAGCAATCGTTCGGATATAAAAGTTCTTTTGTTAAGACAAAGAAGCCTACTTCACATAGTAACAAGGGTATTTAATCAACACAAACTGCACATATTCTTCCGAGAAGACTCGGAAATCAAATGCAGAATCGGAGAATAAAATTGTTAGAAACCATCGAAATCAATCAAATCAGCTAAAACTTATCCAGTTGCTGACATTGGGTCTGATCACAATCCAATAGTAGCCGTAACCCATTAAAATTAAAAAAGATGATCAAAAAGAAGTCTCCCAAAAATATTGATATAAGCAAACTACAAGAGGAGAAAGTTAAGGAAACGTTTCAAAGACAACTGAATGAAAATTTAGTTTGGGAAAATATTGGTGAGAATGTCAATGAGGGCTATAATAAAATTTTAACAACAGTTAAGGAAATCTGTGAAAGGGATTTAAAAGGCGGCTTAAAGGTAACAACGAAACCTTGGATGACAGAAAACATACTGAATTTAATGGAGCAACGGCGACTAGCAAAAAAACAATGAAAAACTTTATAAAAGTATACAAAAGAAATTCGACGTAAAATACATGAAGCAAACAGTCAACATCTAGCCAAACAATGTCATGAAATTGAAGAACTCGAAAATATGTACCACACATTTAACATGTATAAAAAAGTGAAAAAAGCGGCTGGTATCTTCAATAAGAGACAAACTGCACTGCTACATGATGAACATTATGTAGCAACTAAAGCAATATTTGGAGTAGAGGATAAACTTACATTTCGAAAATTCCATTCCGAACCTATCCGAAGACGATATGATTAGTTCACCTCAGGATATTGCTTAACAGCGACGAACTACTTTTATCACGCTCTGAGTTAACACAAGTCACACAATCATCAAAAAATGGTAAAGCGACAGGTCCTGATGAAACTCCAAGTGATATATACAAGCTTATAAATGATACCTAGCAATGTTTTATAAGCTATAACTTCGTTTTTCAATACCATTTATATCAGCGGACACTTACTTGATGGTTGATACAATTCATTGTTCATAGATCTACCTAAGAAAACAACAGCAAAAACCTGTGATGATTATAGAACCATCAGTTTGTTAAGCCATTTATTGAAAATTTTTGTAAATATACTACATGGTCATATCTATAATAAATGTGAGGAATACCGAAATGACACACAGTTTCGTTACATGATTGTATGTACATTTTGATTGTTTTGATCTATGATAGTTTACTACAACTTGGCCATCGAGTCAAAAAAAATCGAAAAATGTCAATTTTTGAACATTTTTTTCAAATTTCCACCATTTTGTTTCTTTTTAAAAATTTTCCATTTTTCTGGTAAACTATCACGTAAGGGCACTTCGTTTTTAAAACCCTTCTCGAATTTTATATTTCTTTCAATCACAGTAACAATCGAACAAAAATAAAAAAAAAATGTAATCTCCAAAAGTTGTATAATATAGGTATGAAGATATGGGGAAAACAGTAGCCTAGTGTAACTGCTCAACTCAAATGTGTAACTCAATACGTGTATAAATGTATCATGTAACAATGATAACCTGAAAAACGATTTCTTAAATTTAATTAAGATAAAATTACTTCTGCAATTTTTATTGTGGAACGTATTCATATCGCAGTATAGTTAACGTACGTATATACATGGTATATATTTTATTATTTTAAAGCCTCTAACTCAATTTTCCATATCCTTTCCATTAGTGCCTCCATTTCCAGTTTTATACTCTCGCTTCTAAGCTTTTAAATCAGAATTTATAGCTCCATTGTAAATCTGCATATTACATTACTCTCATACTTTTAAGACCAAAGTGGGACCTTGACTGATATAGCAACAGAAACTTGTAAGATGTGAAAGTATAACCCTTTATATCTTTATATCATTTAGCGGGTATTTTTTTCTTTTAAAAGTTAATATACATAGATCAGTCTCAACTTCTGTAACGAGTAAAAAAAAAAGCGCAAATAAATTGAAAACATATATTTATAAACTCCATGTTCCGTCACATTATAATTTAGTTCATATTATTTTTCCATTTTATTTTATTTAGATTCATAGGTGTAATTTTTAAAGTTTTGGGTAAATTTTAGTTTCCAGAAATCTATTAAAAGATTAAAATATTTATTAGTTTTACATATTTCTGGGAAAAATTTGTCTATTATAATTTAGAAAGTATGTGCCCGGCAAATCCATCGGTTATTGTTGTCGCATCCGCTGCGTCTGTATATGGTTCTGATAAGGACAATATGAATGATTTTGTAATTTACGATTTTACCCCAAGGTAAAATTATATAGTTCTTAGTAACTTCCGCCCCTCTACTAGGGATTTCTGTTAGGCATTTGTAATGTATTTTTAGTAGTATCGAACGAAACTCAGTTCTGTAAACATGTATAGTTAGCAATAAATAGTTCTATGAAAATTGTCGTCGTATATTAGTTTAATTTAATAAAATAATATATATATATATATATATATATATATATATATATATATATATAATGTGAAAACCACTTATGGAATAAAATTGTTAGTGTGATTATTTTAAAAAAATATAAAAAACAAGACCCATTAACTTTTAATTTCAAAATTTCATCTTGTATCATTCATAATAGACCGTACGAATGATAATTCGTTTAGATCAGGTTGTTAACGAGCTTTTAAAAACATAAAAGTATACACGGTGTTTGATTAAAAATAAAGATGATTGACCATGCTAGACTTGTGTGAATCACCCTGTACATTAAAATTTATATTTAAGAAGCGCACATTTAAATTTAAAAGTTGACGGCTCCCATATTTTTTTTATAAACACACAAACAATTTAATTCGATTAGTGGTTTCCACACTGTATAATTTTAAAATTTCACCCTGCATTATTCATAAAAGTCAACATAAGGAGCTTTTAAAAATATATAAATATACAGGGTGTATTAAAAATAAAGATTATGGTCTGTACTAGACTTTCGTGAATCAACCTGTACATTTAAAGTTTTGTTTAATAAGCGCACATTTATGTTTAACAGTTGACCGGTCTCACGGTCTCAGATTACTAGAGCACTAATAGGATTATCATCGTTAGTAATGTATTTCATTATATTATTTGAGGCGCATTTTGACAATTACCAACAAAATATAAAATTTATTTTTAATGTAGTACATTTAATGTAGTATACACCGATAAAAATATAATTGGATGGAGTAATATGGTCAAGAGTATAATACCGATTTTAATTCAAATACAAGTGTCATGTGTAAAACTTAGAGGTTGCTGGTTAAATGAAATTAGAATAATAATTGAAGAAAAAATGCAATATTTTGATTATGAATAGATTAGCACTTAATTTAAATATTTACGAGAATTAGCTGGCTTTACTCATTGCTGTTATCTGTACAAAAAAAGACTTACCTTTGAAATATGATGTATTAATTATTGTAGCCAGTGAAGTAGAGTTGTATCTGCACGTCGCGGCGCCGGTCAAAGCACAAAAAAGAGACGTCCCAATAAACTCAAGATGATTAATGTACGTTGCCTCGATAAAAAGTGTTTTTAGATGGTTAAAAAACCCTTTGACTGTTCTTAGGTGGTCTATGTGACAAGTGCACCCCCATAAATCAGCGTTATTGTAATGCGCTTTTGAATTGCGATAATCTAACTAAATGGTCACATAAATATGATACTTTACAGCGTTTTCTGTTCTCGCAACATAATTTCCAAATAACAAAAGAAAAGTCAGGTTCTTTGAACTTAAAAACAGACTACATGTGCTTCGCCAGTGTTACAATGAGATTTTACTGAATAGAAGAAAATAATATTTTTTGAACTAAATAAGTAGTTAGAGTATTCCATTAAATAAGATCATATTATAGTACAGTAATAAAAATCTTAATTATAAAATATGAAAATAAATACTAAATACTTTCCCAAACAACAAGTATGTAAATGAAAATTGGTATGGTTTTGACCCATACATGTACAATGTCTTCAATACTTTATCATTTAAATTTTTGTATTTTAAATTTATAGCTGTTAATATTTAGTTTTTAAAATTAATACTGAAATATTCCATGAGGCAGCTTCTTAACAATATACAGTACTTTTTTCCTTTTCAGATTTAACCCTATGTATATAATAAACATATGCACAAGGTAAGATCAAGTGAATAAGATATGTGTCTAAATACAAAATTTTAAATAGTATTATCTTTAATTTTTGAAAATTGTTATTGTAATTGTTTGTTAACTCATACACTATTAGCACATTGCGGAATAGTTAACTAACTCAGCTAGATTTTGACATGGAATGAAATTCGGATGTGCAAGTGTAGAAGAACTGTGCTAAGTAAATGGCTCTCTGTGATGAGCCAATTGACTTACGATACACAACTTTGGAATACTTTTTAGTTTTATGTTTGTAGTGGAAATCGGATCCACATAATTTGGTGTCATCAGCTAGGGCTAGTACATCACAATTTATTTGGTATTGACGATATGGAGTAAACTCCAATTATGGAATCCAATTATTATTTGTTTTCCTCACCCTGCAACTTGAACCAATGCAATCGAAATATATATTGGCAGACATATAATCCAGTCTTTCGAGATTTAATCTCTAAAAACGAGGCGAACAGCTGAATTTGGCTGGGAATGTTAATTTTGGGACCCCAAAAAAGATGCAAAAAAGTTTGTCACTCCTACCTTAAAACCCCCTCGTAGTGGGAAAAAAAAAACGGAAAATATCGATATACAGTCTGTCCCAAACCCTTCTTTCAGTGCATCACTAATTTTGACGTCATATAGGATTTTAAGAATGTCGAGAATTATTGCATGACATTTTAGTTAAATCTGTAAGTTGCAGGATCGTAATCGGTTAAATGTGAAAAGGTTATTTTTTTTTAAATATAAAATAAAAACTTTAACAATTCAAAATTGTTTTTTAATATTAAAGGTAAAATTTTTAATTTACATATTAAAGGTTTCGTCCTGTATATAAATTTTTATTGCGCATTATATGAACGGCAGTTTGTCATAATTCCTATTCTATACATTCCAAAGAAAGTGCTTTATTAGCTAAGATTTACCATCTCCAATAATTCAAGTTTCATCATGGTTGTTGAAACACGTATATGTCTCCCTTTTAAACATTCTACTAAAGAGTGTTTCTACCAATGTAGTCCAACTTGAATTTGGTATTTTTGGTATGAAGGGTAACATGTTGGCCTAAAATTAACAAGAAAAAATTTAAAGACGCTAGTGATATTTCAGTAGGTTATGGCAAACTATATTTTGATACAAACCTTCACTAAACATTCTGTATACACGATGTTCATAGTTATTGGTTAATGAACGCCAGAAACTGGTAATAAAATTGTCCCAGCCTCTTTTTCTAATTGAAAATAATTTAATAATTTTAATATTAGTCTTTGTTCCTTCTCGGTATATCTCGGCATATTTAAAATATTTTTATGACAATAAATACAAAATTAAGTTTTCACTGTAAAATGCCTGAAAATACTAACCTGGAATGACAATTATCATTTTATCAGTTGACATTGTTAAAGTACTGTCAAGATCGAGGCCTTCTGCGTCAAATTATATTTATGCGCATCATTGATTGGATATCTATTTAGCGTATTATAAACTCCAACCAATTATACATCCGTAAGTAGAATTCGCTTTAATATACAAATACCCGTAAAAGATACACAATTTTCTAAGTTCTGTGTATAATAATCACAGACTCACGTTTTTTTCTGTCACTTCTAGCTTAATGCGTTAGAGAGAATTCGATCAACTATGGCTCACTAAAAGAAGGGATTGGGACGAACTATACCAAGAATATGTAACAATCTTTTTAGAAAAAAAAAGTTTCGTTTTAAAGAAAAAATAGCACTTCTAAATAAATTTTTAATAAAACTTGTATCAACTCGACGGTAAAAATTCGATATTTTTTGATCAGAGTGTTCTATGGACAAAAATCAAAATGCTTTTTAAAGGGAAGAGTGCAGCTTTCGAATGCATTTTTCCACAAATTACATCAGTTTCTATAAAGCTATTTTAAATCAGATTTATAGAAACTGACTTCAATTGCGGCAAGATGCAAAAATTTCATACGAAAGCTGCGCTCTTCGCCTTTAAAACGTATTTTAATTTTTGTCGATAGTACACTTGGATCCAAAGATTTAGAATTTTTACTGTCGAGCTGATACAAATTTTATTTAAAATTTATTTAGCGCGCCTAACTGACATTTAAAATCGCCGGTCGCTTCAAGCGTCGATTTTGAGACAACGGTTTATTCTACACAAAAAGTGCTAATAAACATTTTTATTCAAAATTATCTCAGCTACATTTACACATTTACAACGTTTTTTTCTACAAACTTACAGATTCTTGATAAACCGATGTTGTCCCCCCTTTCGAGGGTGATTTTAGATGGGGTCGAAATGGTAAACTTGTTTGCATCTTTTTCGGTGTCCCAAAATTGATATTCTCAGCAAAATTCAGCTTGTTCGTATGATTTTTATAGGTTCAGTGGCATTTTCGTCTCTGACGTCTGAACTAATATTAGTCCTTTCGAGTCATATGTTTGATTAATGATTTATTTCTAAAGTATGAATGAAATAAAAATTGTAATCGAGAATTATCAGCACATCTTTTTGCATTGTTTCTAAGTGATTGTCCATGTATTATCGTTTTATTTTCAAATTTTCAAACTATCACTTTAAATGTTTAAATGGTATGACGCATTGTCCAAAACTAGGCTGTAGGCCCAAAGCCTATCATATTTTCACTATAATCTTCACTGTTTGTAATTTTTTGGCCTTGAAGTGCTTTAAATCCGTTAGGCATAAATATTCTTTGGTTTCATGAGGCACGTAGTAACGCACTTAAATGAGCGTGGAATGAAATTTGAAAGATTCTTCATTTTTATTCTATAAAAAAAACTTCAGAAAATGTGTTGTTTACTGTGACCACAATTAAAATGCTTTCTCGACAATGCTGCATTGTTATCATAAAGCACTGTAATAAAAAAGAAAGCACTTTAAAGTCATAGTAGCCTGTTTTAGGACATTTTTAGGTGGATTGCTTTGCAGAATGATAATTAGATAATTACGGTTACGGAGTAGAGGATATAGAAAATTCCAAATTGAAAATTTGTTACTATTACCTATACTATATTATACCTTATTATCTATTGAAAAGAGCAAATTGACTTGCAACCATCAACATTCTTGGGATTTGTTGTGAGTGAATGGCCTCTTTTTCAAGAGGTATTTAAAAGAATACTTTCCATAGTTAACAAATATTGTTGAACACGCCACTGGTAATAGTTATGAAGATAACTACGTTCATAGTTTATGACTTATGGACTACGTGTTAATCATGAGTATACATAGGTATACGGGTTGTAAAATAGTACCATATCAGTTTATATACCTACCATTTAAAGCATACAAGTTAGAAATTATAAAAAATGTTTACAGCTTTTAATGTGTTTTTTTATCTACCCAGGGGACCGCCAAAGTGTCTAGAGTTAGTATATGAACAAACTTACATTTATAAATATCATGTTCTTTAACGGATGGTAAAAATAAAATATGCGTTTCTTAAATTCCAACGGCAAATGTAAACTGTTGGATGTGTTCATTTAATGCCGTACTGAGTCACAGAGACATTCTCTGGACTATTAATTAGAATTCAAAAAAATTAAATTAAAGCTTTTGCATTGCTACTTCACAAAACGTAATAAACCAAAAAGTAAACTGCCTGTATATACAGGGTGCGTCAGACAATCGGCCAATTAGAAATATCTCGAGAACTAAAGGTAACTGAATCATGAAAATTGGAATGAAGGGATTTTGAAGAGTGAGCAATGAAAATATTTTCATCTATTTGCTACTTTTGGTTATACCGGAAGTTGCTTATAGCTTCGTTTTTTTAATGGGACACCCTGTATATTTTCTAATTTAAGAAATATCCACGTTATTCTGAACATTTTGTTAATAGTCTCCTATACCTTTCTGATTTTTATATGAAAATTACACTTTTCTACAATGTATATAAAGTTTAATATCCTCTAATGTAATTTGAATAAAAGTTTAAATTTCTTATGAACTTATTATTAACCAGATACAGCATTATCGTTTATAGTGAAAAGTTGCCTTTTTCATTATACAGGGTGTTGTGAAAGTTGGCATAAAACCGGAATCATAAATTATCGCCTAATTCCTTTTTTTCAAATGAGACACCCTGTATGTGATTCATTATTTTAGAAAAATATGTTTTTCACTATGGATCTGTAGTAGTATCTCTACCTATCTCTTGCAGTTTTCAAATAAATTAACTATATTTGAAAAAAAGGAATTAGGCGAAAATTTAGGATGCCGGTTTCTGCCAATTTTGTCAGCACCCTGTATAATGAAAAAGGCAACTTTACACTTACACTGTGAACGATAATGCTATATATGGTTAATAAATTCATAAGGAATTTAAACTTTTATTCAAATTACATCAGAGGATGTTGAACTTTATATACATAGTAGAAAAGTGTAATTTTCATATATAAAAACCATTATAACTCAAAAATGGTTCACAATAGGTATGGGGAAGTATTAACCAAAAATGTTCAGAATAGCGTGAATATTTCTAAAATTAAAAAATATACAGGGGGTCCCATTAAAAAAAAAAGAATTTCGGTGCACATGTTGATTAACTGTAGCGGAAGGCGTTTGTGGCGAATATCATAAGTACACTCCTATAAATGCACTGTTGAAGTTTTTGTTTTAATTTGAAGATTTTAGATTGTGTAACTAAATTTAAATATACAGCTCTCATCATACAATTTCAGGTAATTTTGTGTATGTTGCCTTAATTTATGTTTAACTGTCAATATTTTAAAATATGCAACCGTGTTAAAAGTAAAGTTATTTCCGTGACTAGTTCATGAGATTACTTTGATATTTTATTTCTTTTTATAGTTTTCTTAATGAAACTTCAAATCGTTAATTAATTTCAGGTTTTCATCATTATCTATATGAAAAGCCAAAATGCCGCGAGTTTATAAACGAAAGCTGGGATCAAGAAGCTATAAGAACTTCTCTGACGAAACTCTTGAACCTCTGCTTCAAATAGTAAACGGAAACTTGTCTGTTAAAGCCGCTTTAGAAAGATTCAAAATTCCGTATGGTACTTTATATAATAAATAGAAAGGGAAGCATGGGAAGAAACCAGGGGGCCAAACTGCGTTGTCGGCGCTGGAGGAAAAATCGATCGTGTCCTGCATTGTCAAATGTGCCGATTGGGGATTTCCATTATCGACGTTAGATGTACAACTTTTCACCAAGAGTTATTTAGAAAGAACTGGAAGAATTATTTCTAAATTTAAAAACGGGGTAAGTCCTGGTAACGACGGGGTAACCCATTTTTTAGAGAGGCATAGTCAGCAAATCTCTGAACGACTTGCGTCTAACATTACTAGAGCTTGGGCAGGTGTCACAAAAGAAACGATAGAATCATATTTCAACAATTTAAGAAAAACTCTCTCAAATTGCCCTCCATCGCACGTTTTCAGTTACGATGAAACCAACGTTAGTGATGATCCGGGGAAAAGAAGATTGCTATATAGAAGAGGGATCAAATACCCAGAGCAAATCATTAATCAGAGTAAAGCCGCCACATCAATAATGATGTGGGGTGCTGCTGGTGGCACATTACTCCCTCCTTATATAATATATCGCAATGAACATATGTGGGATGCGTGGACATTAGGGGGTCAACAGGGCTCTCCTTGTTGTAGTAGTGGATGTTGCGCAAGAGGAGCTAGATATAACCGAACAAAAAATGGGTGAATGGAGGTAACTTCGTCAACAGGGCTCTCCTTGTTGTAGTAGTGGATGTTGCGCAAGAGGAGCTAGATATAACCGAACAAAAAATGGGTGAATGGAGGTAACTTCTTTTATAGACTGGTTTGAGACCATATTATTACCACACGCAAGACGGTTGGAAGGTAAAAAAGTTATGATCGGTGACAACTTGGCGTCTCACTTTTCAGATCATGTATTACAACTGTGTGAATTGCACAATATTGAGTTTGCGTGCCTTCCCAGTAATTCAACACACATATGCCAGCCTTTGGATGTATCCTTTTTTAAACCCATGAAAGTTTCTTGGCGAAAGATTTTGACGGAATTTAAATTGCGACACACAAAGATTACTAGTGTACTTAAAGATCATTCCGTCATTATTAAAAAAATGCTTGGAATTAATGGATCAGACAAAGATCAGATCAGGCAAAAACTGAGCACAAACGTGTTTATATATATATATATATATATATATATATATATATATATATATATATATATATATATATAAATTAACAACTTCTTAATTGTGGTGAGTATTACATAGTATATTTTTTTAAAATCCTCGTTTCTGAGTGGGTTCATTTGGTACAAAATTTACTTTAAGATAATGAAACCAACAATTTACCGGAATTAGTCAACAAATCTTAATGACAACAAAGAAAATCCAACACCAAATATGATATCTTATCGACGGATACTACGTTTGAGATATAATATGCTATTGTCATAATAGCTGCAATAAAAAAGCACTAATAATAGATTATAATCTTGTAGAAAATTAGAATGTCGTACAATAAAATAGTTTGTAAAACATATTTTTACACCATATACATAAAGTTGCCAATTAAAATTAGAAATAATAGTAAAAATATTAATTATGTTTAAATAAAAAATAATATTGTTATAATCAAGACACGATGTTTGCCTTGAAAAAGGCACAGGCAAGTTTACATTTATCGGGATTGTTGTTTTAGGTTCTTATTCAAAGAATTCGGATCACAAGGGCTGTCTGCCTCGCAACCACCTTGTGGTGTTGTGATAAAATGCTTTATCACGGTTACCTCATCACGAATATGAAATATCCAATAATTTACATATTATTTTCAAAATTCCTATATAGATATCTTCTCATCGTTCGTTTAGAAAAGTATTTAATAAGTAATGTTTAGTGCGTAAAAAATATTTAAGATTCTTTTTGAATCCATGTTCATATAAGACATTGAAAATAGTTTCTACATATCTACAAATGATTAATGATTGCTCGTTAAAATTATCATAAAATTTCTATACTAATTGCTTAATTTTTAAAATTACAGCATCTTTCCCGGGTTTTCATGAGTGTCTGGTGAAAGGTTAAAAAATATTTACATGTGTTCGACAATATTTATATTCCTTTGTTCATGGTATAAAGTACTAATAGTAGCGTAGCTTAAAGGGATGTGTATCATTTCCGTGACAAATTGGATTAAAATGGTCGAGGTTGTAAATACAAGGGCGTGTAACTGTTTAGAGCCAAATATTGATCTGGTTTGTTATTGAATTAATATTCAGTAATCAATTTTAATATTTACTTGATGCAAATGTGTTCATGAGTTATAATTATTATTTGTTGAGCAGAATATTCTTATCTTACATTCACAATTCGTTAATTACTTCTGATTTATTTAGACTTTAAATCATGAATGCCCCCTGCGAGATATAATACACCTAAGAAGCACGCTTCTTATATTTTTCTGGACGTACAAAGTACCCAACTAACATAACCTTAAATAGGAAACGCCAGAGAAAAATATTATAGTAAACGTAAACAAATATATCGATAATCCAATCATTCCAATACTACATGTAAACACATATAAATCTGACAGGTGACTTTTAAAATGACGTTAAAGGTAAAGCATATATATAAAGCATATATATATATATATATATATATATATATATATATATATATATATATATATATATATATATATATATATATATACAGGGGTGGTCCTTAAGTAATTGTACAAACAGAAACTGTAGATTCTGCACTTTAAAATATTACGATTTAAGCCAACTTGCTTTAATAAAATGTTGATATTAAGAAAGATACAGGGTGTTAAAGTGAAAATTTCAAATTTTATTTTTCGCTATAATTTTTACGTTTGTAAATATTTTTGGACAAAAATTTACAGTTGGATGCTTTTGAGTAGGATAAATTATAACTTTATACTTATTTTAATGTAATTAATAGAGGGCGCCACATATGCCACATGTGTGGCATAAATTTGCGCTTAACATTTTTGCTCTTTAAGTTAGCTCTATTTTTGTTAAAAAATATTAAAGATACATTATTTTTACACAGAAAAGGTATACTTGTTAGTAACCTGAAAAATTCAACCGTTTTTGAGATAAATGCATTTTATAAGTCAGCTGCACAATATTTCTTAGTTTGATATTTTTGCGGTAAAGCACTGAATACCTGTAGATAAGCATAATTCATAGTTTATTCGTATTAAAACAACTCAAAGATGATAATGTAATATCACAAAATGCTTTGTTATGGGTGCTAAATGTCTTATTGGAGAAAATATATTTTATCTTCATCTTTAGGTGCCGTGTCCGTATTCAGACGTTGGACGTCACCATGTTTGCAATTTCCCTTTGCTATTGCTTCTTAAGTTTCTATAATGGCATTTTATTACTTTTTCTCTATTGTAAAATACTAAAAACCCAAAATATGTGGTTTTTGCAAGATGGTACACCACCACATTCTAGAGAGAAGGCAGTTAGAACATACTTAAATACAACTTTTCTGAACGTTGGATTGGTCGTGGTAGTCATATTTCTTGGCAATGTGGTGAGATATTGATATCATTATTTAATTCATAAAAAATCCGAAAAGAATACTTATTGCTCATTACGTAAATTGTTTACCCATTTTTATTAGGACAAATAGAAACTAGAGCAGAGGTATTGAATAACACATATGTGTCCTGTTTCATAATACTTTTGCTACAAATCGAACCTGAAAGACTCAGCATTTTTACAAAAACATCATCGTTGTCCTAATAACCGATATTGTTATAAATATAGTAAACACACGGGCAATTTAGTTTAGCATAATATTAATTTGTTAGTATATCATAATAGTCCATTTGTTCGAGATGTAATTATAGTTACTCGTAAGCTGTAACGTAATCATACAAATAAGTAATGTCATCGATAGGTTATTGCGTGTGTATATAAGTAACCCATGAACGAAATACATCACAGTTTAATACATTATTTAACTTCTGCGACAAATAAGATGTAGTTCCATAATATACCATAAGATTTGGATATGTATCCAAAATAATATATTCATTCACATTATAGCCACCACGTAGCCCCGAATTTAATCCGCTTGATTTTGGTGTATGGGGCGCATTAAAACAACGTGTCTATAAGAATCCCATAAACATTCACAACCAACTATGGGACGAAATATATACTGCAGCAGTTTCTTTAGAACCAATGATGCTATTTAATATGAGACGATCTTTTATGGAATATATTAACGAATGAATTAAAGAAAATGGTGGACATATCGAACACTTACTTTGACAAACAGTTATGTTATTTAGTTTAACTATTTCTTATTTTGGTTTGTAAACAAAATGTTTTGATTATGACTTTAATTTAAGATAAAACGTAAAATGTTTGATGTAAAATCCTAGTATTCTGTTATTTTGTCAAATCCTATAATTAATTATCCTGCTGATTTATTTATTTTATTTAATATTTCGTTAACCATTAACTTTAGTTAAAGGTATTTTATACCAAAATTCAGAAGTATTAATGTTTTTGTCTATTTTTTCTTCGTTGCCTGGAGGAATTTACCTTAGATTAGAATTATGCAGCTGATTTTTAAAATGCTATTATCTCGAAAACTATTGAGTTTTGAAGTTATTAACAAGTATACCTTTTTCTTGTTAAAATAATGTATCTTTAATAATATTTATCCCAAATACAGGTAACTTAAAGAGCAAAAAAGTTAAGTGCAAATTTATACCACATATGTGGCATAAGTGGCGCCCTCTATCAGTTACATCAAAGTGTGCATTAAATTATAATTTCTCATATTTAAAAGTACCCAGCTGTAAATTTTTATACATAAATGTTTACAAACATGAAAGTTATAGTAAAAAATAAAATTTTAATTTTGCACTTTAACACCCTGTATCTTTCTTAATATCAACATATTATTAAAGCAATTTGGCTTAAATCGTAATATTTTAAAGTGTAGAATCTACGGTTTCTTTTTGTACAATTACTTAAGGACCACCCTGTATATATATATAAGTAACAAGTAATGGCATGTCTCGCAAAACAGAAAACCAAAAATAGTATATTGTAGTATTTCTAATAATTCTAATTTGTCTATTATTTATTTATTAAAAAGTTCTATTTATAACACTTAAAAATTTATGAAAGTCTTTATTAAATAATTTATCTTAATTATACAATTTATTGTAATTCGTGCGTACAATTTAAACGCGGCGCGAATCTTCAGAATTAACTGTTCTTCCATATAAAATGTTTCATTTACAGTAGACTCCCTCTAGTTCGGTCGCCTCGGGACCGAACCCCCGGCCGGACTACAAAATGGCCGGACTATAAAATGGCCGGACTATCCGGATTTACTTTCAAAATTTAAAATAACACCATTAAATCCATTAACTTTGCTTAAAAATCAACAAAATTCTTTTTTTTAAAGTGTTGAGAACATTATGTACTTACCAAAGAGAAGATTTTGACGTGGCTTTGTTGAGTTATCATATTGTGCCACTAGAGAATGAGTTATTACACGTATTAAAAAGTAAATACCGATACGGTTCGAAGGATATAATTAAATAGAAATCACATTACGAACTGTAAAAACAAACTAGAAATGTATTTAAGGATATTACTGTACACGTATGACTTTTCACATAACCTATAAAATTAAAAGAAGTCTGTAATTTTCTTTTGCTTTTTCTGATTAAGAGTATTTTTAAAAGCATAGTCACGCCACTTTCTCAGAAACATCACGTCGACAACTGTTGCAGTGGATTGTTGCTCTACGTACATCGTTGCACGTTCAAGTACGGCCCTTCCCTCTTCATGGCTTAAATTTCCCTCACTACTTCTTTCTTCCCCATCCTCTTCCTCATCCTTGTCATTAGCTTCTTGATTTATTACAGCTTGAACAATTTCATCCTCATTTAATAGTTCATTGCCAAGCTCATCATCGTTGCTTACAATCCATTCTGTAACATCACTCTCTGTAAGTTCAATATCTGGCAGTTGTTGAAGAACTGATAAAATTGATAGGTTGTCATCTGGTTCCAACACCTGAATAGTGGTTTCATTCGTTTTTGGATTTTCTTGTTGGGCTTTAACAACGATCTCTTCCACATCTGGCCAAACTTTTCTCCAAGACTTTGTAAAGGTGGATGATGGAATTTCATCATATGCTTTAGCCGCCATATAAATAACATCTTTCAAGTTTATTGACTTAAGGGCCTGAATTAAGCTTGTGCCACCCTCCTCACTATCTAATTTGCCTAGGATTTCAGAGAGTAGTTTTCTGCGGTATTTTCTTTTGAAACACTCGATCACCCCTTGGTCCATTGGTTGGGATATGCTTGTCACGTTAGGTGGCATATACAATAGCTTAATGCCACTGTCAGCTTCACATTCTGGGTCCTCTTCAGGATGTGTAGCTGCATTGTCAAGCACAAGAAGCGCCTTAATCGGCAACTTCAAAGATGTCAAATGTTGTTTTACTTTAGGCACAAACTCGGCAACGAACCATTCTTTGAACAAGTAAGTCTCCATCCAGGCGGATTTCTATGCCCTGTAGTACACTGGTAGACAACTCATATTCAAGTTTTTGAAAGCTCTAGGTTTTACCGATTTTCCAATTACAAACAGAGGCAGCTTATGTGACCCTGACGCGTTCGAACACAAAGCAACAGTAATTCTCTCTTTGTTTATTTTAAACCCTGGGGCTGACGTTTCTTGTGCTGTGGCAAATGTTTTCCGAGGCAACAGTTTAAAGTTTAGACCTGTTTCATCAATATTGTTAATTTGCTCTGGACTATATTTTTCACTGGCAATAATACTCTTTAATTTTTCAGTAAAGTCACTTGCTGCCTGTTGATCTGCTGACATTTTTTCGCCACATACGCTGATAAAATGTACTCCATGGCGTTTTTTCCACCTTGACAACCAGCCATCACTTGCCGTGAATATATCTTTTCCTCCAAGTTTTGCGTGAAGAATTATTGCCTTTTCCTTTAAAATTGGACCATTTAAAGGAGTGCCTCGCCTGCGCTCCTGCATAAACCAGAGCCACAAAGCATCATCAACGTGTTCAAGTTTAGGTTTTTTTAAGGTACATCGAGTAGACAGCACTTTTTCAGCCTCAATTTGGGTACAAAAAGTCTCAATAGATTTCCGGTTGCGGCGCCAGTCATTTACAGTACTCTTACCGACGTTAAATTCTCTGCAAATACTTTGGACCGATTCTCCTTTGTCTAGACGTTCTAGGATACTGAGTTTTTGTTCCATTGTTACAAATGTATGTTTACGTTTTTCACTCATTTTAGAAAACATTTTTCTCAAAGCAAACACGCACACGCACAACTTACACTTGCAATACCAATGCTCACAAATGTTCACTACGAAAACAGTCGTATACTGCACTAAACAGCAAATACAGACACACACGAATGCATCTGCAGATCAAATGAAACTGTATGCTATGGCAAAACCGTTTGTCACAGGTTAGGTGCGACCGACCAATTACAAGTTCACCCGTAAACTAAACTGACACACTGAAAATAGTTTACTTTGACGGCCGGAAACTGAACATTCAAGATAGATCCTGTCGAAGGTCATTCGCCCGCAGCTCGCGAACGGATATGACTCACCCTCATTAAGACCGGCCGGACCATCCGGCGGCCGATAGAACCGAGGCCGAACTAGAGGGAGTCTACTGTATATACATAAACTGCCGTTATCTCGAAGAGTCGACAACCCTCTCGACCAGACTGAGCGGCGAAATATTAACGACAAACTGGTATTTTCAGATCGGCTCGCCTCCAGAAGTTTCGAACTGTTGTTTTTATAACAAAGGGTGTTGTCAGGTAGGCATTACCTAGAAAATACTCGAATAAATAAGCATATTAGTGATAAACATGTTTACCGTTCTGAGTCATACGACACGTCACCATCTATCGTAACATTGCCCCCCTCTTTTCCTTTTGGAACCTTGTCGGGACTGGAACTGGAACGGTATGCAGGTATCGGCAACTGGACCCTCTTTTACAACTTCCAGTTGTATAAAAATGACAAGGGACGGTTTTCTCTCCGCACCAGTAACTATGCCGATTGCAACAGACCAACACCTGGACTTCGGTGTCTTTAAAGATCTCCTCCACCATACTTCGGATAACCCTCCAATCTAATTGGCGGCACTCTAACTTTGGCATGGCTTGCTTTTGCACGTCGGACTCTAGTACGTGCTCTCTCAATTGAACTAAGTCTTCCCATACATCTCGGTAGGTAGGTTGGTCACGGGCAGTGTCTTTTGTTACTAGGTAGAAAAGGTAACGTGATGTTTCTTGGAGTTTCAAGGCTTTCCCAGGAGCTGGCACTTGACATTGAAGTTCTGCAACTCGACCGAACTTCCTTCGAAAGACGGATGCCAACCCTGGTGCGTCTTTGATACTGGCCGGGATGGTAAGGGCCAGCGAGTAGTCATCGGGGAGCGCGAGTAGATCTTGCTTTTCTTCAGTGGCAACACCATGTCTTGCTTTACCGGTACCTCCATAGGCACCCATAAATTCCTCAAAGTAAGGTCAGACACATCTTGGACTTGGTTTACTTCCACTTCTTCATCTACGTCGTGGTCACCTTCGAAAGACGCCAGCCGGTTATGATGTTCTATCATCGGCTTTCTCCTCGGAATCTTGCTTATTCGGTAGATGACATCGTTGATCTTCTTCATGATGAGGTATGGACCTTCCCAAAACTGCTGCAATTTGGGAGAACAACCTTTTCGCTTCTTGGGATTATACAGCCAGACTTTGTCGTTCTTCTTAAAGCAACCCTTTTCGGCTTGTGTATCGTACCGTTTCTTCATTCGGTCGCTAGCGATCTGAAGGTGGGAACGGACCAACTCATGTACATTGTCCATTCTTCGTAATTCGATCATATAATCTTCACCTGCTACATCTTCTCCAGGTCGACACCCAAACTCTAGATCACAAGGTAGTCGAATAGGACGCTGGCTGGTGTCTGGCCTGTCGATTCGTTAACAGCAGATCTGTAAGCCATTGTGAAGAACGGAAGATATTGGTCCCAGTCTCGCTGATGATCGGACACCATCTTTGTCAAATACTTGCCAACTGTCCTATTCATCCGTTCTACCATACCATCAGATTGCGGATGATATGCTGTAGTTCTTGTTTTCTTCATGCCTAGTCTATCACATATTCCTTGGAATAGATCCTGCCTTGGTCACTATGGATTTCCAAAGGCACTCCAAATCGGCTGATATATTCTTGGATCAACTTATCTGCAACGGTGGCGGCCTTCTGGTCTGGAAGTGCGTAAATTTCGACCCACTTAGTGAAGTAATCCATTACTACCAACATGTACTTGCCCCCATTTTCACTTTCTGGAAATGGCCCTGCAATGTCCAAAGCTATTCTTTCAAACGGGCTTCCAACATTATATTGTCTCATAGGAGCTCTTCTTTTTCGGTAAGGCCCGTTACTCGTAGCACAAATAGTACATTTCTTACACCAGTCTTTTACGTCGTCGGAACTGTTCATCCAATAAATCCGTTCCCGAATTCGCTGAAGGGTTTTATTTACACCAAAATGCCCTCCTGATGGACTGTCGTGTAACTGACGAAGTACTTCGGCTATTCTGCTCTTTGGGATCACCAACTGTCTTTTCTTCTCTGAACCGTCATCATCCGTCCTATGAGCGATAGTCAGGTTTACAGCCTTTTCTTTTTCAGACCATCCATTCGCTCTTGCAGCTGATTCGAACTGTTTCATGTAGTTGTTCCATGACGATTTTCCGTCGAAAGTTGGGACTTTCACATGGACAGAACCTCCACTTCCTTCAAATTTCGGCCGTATTTCCAACTAACATTTCGTCTCGTCTTCTTTTGTCTCTATTGTAATCGGGTTGTTTCCTCTCTCTGCTGTCCCTGTTTCCTCCATCTTCCTTTCCATCTCTTTCCATATCTTTTCTTCGAAGGCCAACATATCGGCAGCAACTTGGTCTTTTAATGAATACATTCTATCGTCGAGGGCAGACATCTCAGAAGTGACTTTAGAGATGTTAGCAGAAACTTTGCTTTCCAGAGAAGAAATCTCGTTAGAAACTTTGCTTTCTAAAGAAGAGATGTCGCCGGACAATTCGTGCGTACAATTTAAACGCGGCGCGAATCTTCAGAATTAACTGTTCTTCCATATAAAATGTTTCATTTATATACATAAACTGCCGTTATCTCGAAGAGTCCGAATAATTGTTTTAACTTTTAATCGGCTACGATTGGTCACAACATGTCTTGTCAAAACATGGATGTTGTATTAAGCTGCAATCACAATAGCGCGAAACTCAGCTATTTTTATAGTTCAGCGTCCAGTAGAATACTAAAATATTGTCCATGATATGATGGTATGCTAGCGCCTTGCTTGTTTACGAGTCACCTACTGCAACTTACCAAGTGTGCAACAATAATTATTAGATTCAAAGTGAACCGTTGGGAATACCTAGGACAGTAAATTAGCAGATTAGATTAAATATAACATGCTGGGTAGTGATAGGATTAGGTGCATTATTTATTACATTAAAAAATTTAAAAGTGAAACCTCAATACTCATTATGTATAACTCTGCCATAATATTTTAAATAGGTGTACTTTTGTACTTTATTTTGTTTTTTAAATTCACTTGGAATGATTCGTCCTTTGGAAAGAATATGCTATATTAAGCTCCCATGTATATTTAGTTATTCCACCACAGAGTGTAATTGCTCGAATCATCATTCAATCTTCGCTTATCCACTGCTGGACATAGATCTCCCTCATAATTTTCCATCTATTTCGATCTTGTGCCTCTTGCATCCAATTCCTATGACAACGTTTTAGATCGTCAGTCCAACGTGTTGTTGGACGACCTCTGCTTCGGTAGGCATCATCTCTTGGTCTCCATTCCAGTATCCGCTTTGTCCATCTATTATCTGTCATTCGAGCCACGTGACCTGCCCAGTTCCATTTCAGTGTTGCTACTCTCTCTACTGCATCAGCCACTCCTGTTCTTTGTCGTAGCTGGCGATTTGGGATCTTGTCTCGTAGTGAAACGCCCAACATAGCACGCTCCATCGCCCTTTGACACACACGGATCTTTTGAACTGTTCTCCTTGTCATGGTCAACGTTTCGGCACCGTAAGTTAACACTGGCAAAACACACTGATTAAACGTTTTTCTTTTAAGGCATATTGGTATATCAGACGATTTGAAAATATGGTTCAGCTTGCCGAAGGCTGCCCAAGTCAGTCTTATACGACGGAGAAGCTCAACGGTTTGGTTATCTTTTCCTATGCGAATCTCATGACCTAGGTATTTATAGGCCATTACCTGGTCTATGGATCTTGTTCCTACGCATATATCTTCGCTGACTACAAGATTTGTCATCGTCTGGGTTTTAGATATATTTATTTTCAATCCCCCTTCTAGCGAGGAAAGGTAGAGCTGATTTAAAAGTTCTTTGGCCTCATCTATCCTATCAGCTATTAGTACAATATCATCTGCAAACCTTAGATGGCTAAGCTTTTCTCCGTTTATGTTTATGCCCTTGTCGGTTAGTTTTGCCCTTTTACATATATATTCCAAAAGCGTAGTGAACAGTTTCGGCGATATGGTGTCCCCCTGGCGTACTCCACGTTGTATCGGGAATTTCTGGGTTTGACGATCACCCACTCTAACACTGGCTGTTGCGTTTTGGTATATATGTTTAATTATATTTATATACCGATAGTCAATTCGGCATTCTGTCAAGGCTTCCAACATTTTTTGTTGATTTACTGTGTCGAATGCCTTTTCATAGTCGACAAATATTAAAGCTAGTGGTTTATTATATTCAGTGCATTTTTCTATAAGATTTTTTATTACCAGTAGGTGATCGTTTGTTCCATAGCCTTTTCTAAAACCCGCCTGTTCTATGGGCTGATAAAATTCCAATTTATTTTCTAGTCGTTTCGTAATTATTTTTGTAAATAGTTTATAAATATGTGAAAGTAGACTTATGGGCCTGTAATTCCTGAGGTCGGTAGCATCCCCTTTTTTATGAAGTATGATAATTTCTGCGTTATACCACTGGGTTGGTGTTATTGCTTCCTGCAAACATCTAGTGAATAGTTTGGCAAGGACCTGCCATAATCTTTTTCCAGCCACCTTCAAGGCATCTGCCACTATTTCATCGCCTCCGGGGGACTTATTGTTTTTCATTTCTTGCACTGACCTTCGAACTTCATTGGGTGTTACGTCCGGTAAAATTTCAGATCCCTGATTGATTATCTTTGGTAATGATCCACTCCGGTTACATTGCTGTTCTTTGTATAGTTGTCTATAAAAACTCTCTATCGTATTCATAATTTGAATTCTATCCTCAATGATTTGCCCCTGTTCATTTCTTAATTTGTGGACGTTTTTTCTTCCAATGGCCATGCTCTGTCTGAGTACTTTCAAGCTTTTGTTTTCTTCTATTACTCTAGTTATTTCCATCGTATTGTATCGTCTCAGATCTTTTCTAACTTCCTTTTTAATTGTCTTATTCAAAATT
Source organism: Diabrotica undecimpunctata (assembly GCF_040954645.1). NCBI lineage: Eukaryota > Metazoa > Arthropoda > Insecta > Coleoptera > Chrysomelidae > Diabrotica > Diabrotica undecimpunctata. Next base: position 74,585,863 of record NC_092804.1, on the reverse strand, counting down.
CTTAGTTCATTTTGGTTATGATCCTGATTTTCCCTAAGTTTTCTTCTTTCCTCTAGAAGATGTTTTGTGTTGTGGCTTAATTTTTTGTTATTATTTTCAGGACGAGGAGAGTATTTCTTTTCAGCTTCTTTCAATATTTGAGTAATATTATTGTTCATTTCATTGATGCTGATATTCTCTAAGTCGTGTGTATCCAAACTAGTCTTAATATTTTCTTCGTAAAGTGTTATATCTTCTGGGAACAGCCACCTTCCACTTTTCTTTTTGAGGATCATTTTTGTTCTTTCAACTTCAGTGTTAAAAGTGGTTTTTGCTCTAACTAGTCTATGGTCGCTCCCTGTTGAAAATTTATTCAATACTGTTACATCCTGAACAATATCTTTCCGATTTGATATTATGAAATCAATCTCATTTTTTGTTCTTTGGTTCGGACTCTTCCATGTCCACTTACGTTGGGGTTTCTTTCCGAAGAATGAGTTCATCACAAAGAGATTTTCCTGATGTAAGAAGTCAAGAAGCCTGTTACCTCTCTCATTTCTCTCACCAAATCCAAAGTTTCCCATAGCAGATTCTGCATCATCTTGTTTGAATCCCAATTTGGCATTAAAATCTCCAATTATCAATGTGTAATGTGTTTTTGAAGTTTGTATAGCTGCTCTGATATCTTCATAAAATTGGTCAACTTCCTCATCCGGGTGACTCGTAGTTGGTTCGTAAGCCTGTATAATTTTAAGTTTGTATCTTGGGTTTAATTTAAAAATAAGATAAATGACTCTGGTACATATACTTTTTATTGTGATTATGTTTGGTACCCATTTTTTATGGATTAAAAAACCCACTCCTCCAACAGATGAATCTTCGTTTCCTCTGAAATGGAACATATTTCCAGACTTAAGTATTATTTGATCTTCTTTTCGACGTCGAACTTCACTTATACCGATTATATCCCATTTTATGTGTTGTAGTTCATTCTCCAGTTCTATCATTGATGCTTCTGTTGATAAAGTTTGTACATTGTAGGCACATATATGCATTTGTCGTTTGTTTTGGTGGCCTGATCTCTTCCGGTGATTCTTAGCACCCTCTGCTCCAACACTATTCTGACCGCCACCTTGGTCAGGGAAATTGGAACCGCCGGGGACTGAGGGCCGTACACTTGATGTATCCATTATGAGGGGAAATTTGGCCTTGAAACGCCGCGCTGGCCAAGCGTGTTGGCGAGTTTTAGAGTTGTAGTAGAAGGAAATATAGTGACCCGTCTGCCTTCGGAAACCTAATCGCCATTCGGGGTCGGAAGAAACAAGAGTTAGCCAAGAGAGGCTGATAGGAAAGATTAAAGACATTTCACTCAAGACAAGTTGAAAAAGAGTAAAATGTGAAGGCCCTTATGATCCGCCAGGTGCGTTTCATAAGCGTATGAGTATTTATTCACTTTGTGTTCCCGCTCATACCTCGGGGTGTTGACTACAGACTGTATGGCTCGTCCAGCATGCTATAGCATGAAGAATAGGGTGCACGCCATTTTTCCAAAGTTGACACCCCACTCCATGGCCTGACAATAAATTGCTCGAATGTGCTCGAATTGCTCGAATGTGCTCGCTATAATCACGGTGTCGTAAGCGAATCTGAGGTGGTTTAACTTGTTACCAACAACATTAACGATGATGCCATATATTAACCACTTGTAGTTTTGAAGACGTTCTCTAGGGCTAGATTAAACAGCTCTGTCTGTTTATCTCTCTCTTAATGGGGACGGGATTTGTATTTTCATCTAGTTGTACTATCATAGTACAAATATGATAGTACAACCAAGTCTTCTTAGCGTAATCTATAGTGCAATTCCAATGGCCCCGATGCATTCGAGTTCTAAACTGATCGACATCAGGTTGGTTTTTTACTGATTACAATTGTTTTGGTTTTCCGAGATGAGATCATGATATTAAACTCTTTTGTTGCTGAGCCTGCGAACTAATCGTTGTAGACTATCTTCATCTTGGGCTATTAATATGCGTCGTCTGCTTAACAGAGTATTTAACTTCTTTTCTCTCCAGTTTATATTGTCTTCCTTTGCTATCGCTTTTAATGATTTCGTACATGAATAAATTGAAGGGCTTAATAAGTCTTTCTGTTTTATTACGTTGCCTATGTCTATAGGTTCCATATGTTGTCTATCTATTTTAATTTCCATCTCATTGTTTTAATAGATGTTTTCAATAATGGTTATACTACCCAAGGGCACTTCTTTATTTATTATACAAAAGATTAATTACATTTTTGAGTCTTACTCTTAATGCTTTCTTGAAGTCAATCAGATATAGAAACGCTGGTCGATTAGGCTCCAATGATTTCTCGATAATTGGCTTTATGAAGAATGCTCCACCTGTACACCATCTTACAGTCCGAAAGTTTTTTTCCATCTACTAAGCTTATTTTCTGATTTATTCGTTTCTGCAAAATTTTTGTTGTTTGAGGTGGTGTTTAAAATATTGATATCTATTTAGTTTTTTTCCTATTTTTATCGCCTCTTTTGCATAATTACTTTCTTAAGTTTGGCCTTTTGTTATTAATATTACAGCTTAGATATATAAATTATGAAACTTGCACTACCGTTTCGTTGTTTTAAAACGTATTATCATCATCTTAGCTTTCTCTTTTATATTGACAACAGTATCTATTACATATACACATAAGCAGTAGCTGGACTTAGTCCAAATTCACAACAAACGAGGTACAGAATTTACTGCTTTGTTTTGTTAGCGTTTATGAATACCTATTATTTTTCATATTCTTTTATTCTGTGAGTATTTGTTTGCAAAAAATCCCTTTTGGATTATAAATAATCCCTCTGTCGAATTTTTAACCTGCACAAGTTTGCGCTTATCAATAGTTGTTTGAATAATGAACTTTTAATTGCTTAGTCAATAAAAAGTAGCCGACGTACATTTCCCAATTATTACTTTGCAGACTGTAGCCTATGTGCACTGGAATATAAATAAAAAGATTGTAAAAAATATGTTGCCCGCTTCTCATTGTGTTCACCGACAGCGTTCTCTAACAATGTACTTCTGAAAAGATTTTTTTAACGGTACCTAATTGATTTCCAATTGTTATCGAAAATTGTTTTTTAGTCATGGTGTAACGAGAAAGTAAAAAACCTATTAGAAATACGTATCACTAACCGTCTGGCTTTTGAAAATCAAACTGAATATTTTTACCTACATGTGTAATATCTGCTCGACAATATTGAACAGAATCAAATAGATGTATCTTAAACGAATTAAAAGTTATTTTCAACATTTTCACGTCGTATAATACGAATGTAGCTTTGTAATATAGTATCTTTTAAATAGGTTTAGGCCTATTCTATGATTTAATATAAGGTTGAATGCTCGAATAAATGAACTTTGATAAAATTAAAGGCAGATATCGAGCATAATTTTATTAATTAGGGCAAGATTTAATTAATAAAATTGTGCTCGATATCTGCCTTTAATTTTATCAAAGTTTATTCTATGATTTTTATTTCGGTCTCTGGTCTGTACTGTATTTGAATATACGTAATATGAATTAAGAAAAATCCTTTTATAATTTTTTACAGTATTAATAAGAAGTTATTTACAGTAAATCCTTTTGATATAAGTCAAGTGCATTGCACATTTGCCGCGGAAATGCTTGTTTGCCTAGCAGTTTTACCTTTTTTGCTCAATATTAAAGACAGTTCCATGTTATAACAAGGTTATGAAAAGGTTTAGATTTTTGAAACATATTTTTATTTTATTATTACATATTTCATCATCATCATCATCAGCCTCTCTCAATCCACTGCTGGACATAGGCCACCCCTGTTTGTCTCCAAAGTGTTCTATCTTGTGCTTGCTGTATCCAGTTTTTGTTGTCTTTCGTAAGTCGTCTTGCCATCGTGTTGGTGGTCTTTATCTGCTATGTTTATCGGCTCTTGGTATCCATTCAACTAGTTTGCGAGTCCATCTTCCGTCCTTCATTTTGGCATCGTGTCCAGCCCATTTCCATTAAGTTACAGCTTCTTTCAATGACGTCTATGACTTTGGTCTTAGCTCGTAGATCTTAGTTTCTAATCCTGTCTCGCAGAGTGGCCCCTATCATTGATCGCTCCATTCTTCTCTGCGCTACTCTTAACTTTTGTGAGTTTTTCTTTGTGAGCGATAATGTTTCTGCACCATAGGTCATCACCGGTAGCACGCATTGATCGGAAACTTTTTTCTTCATATTAGTTGGGATGTCAGTCTTAAAAACGTTCCTAAGATATCCGTATGCTGCCCATTCTTGTATTATTCTTCTGGATACTTTCTGTGTTTGATTGTCCTTACTTATCTTAAATATATATATATATATATATATATATATATATATATATATATATATATATATATATATGTCTACCAGTTTTATTTCTTCATTTTGTATTTCATTGTGTTTACTTGGTACTAAGTTCGTCATATATTTTGTTTTTGTTATATTCATTTTTAAACCTATTTTATGACAGGCTGTACTAAGTTCTTCCAACATTTTCTTTATTTGTCCCAAATCGTCTGCAATCAGGACTATATCGTCTGCTTAGCTTAGGTGGTGTAGCATCTCTCCGTCCACATTTATTCCTTTGTCACCCCATTCAAGGGTTTTGATCGCTTTTTCTAGAGCCGATATGAAAAGTTTAGGTGACAACGTATCACCTTGTCGGATACCTCTTTGGATTTTTATTTGGTTGCTGTTAGCGTGTAGTTGTATCGAGCTTGTCGCATTTTTATATATATTACATATTAGCCTCGAATATCGTCTATCAATGCGGTTCTCGTTTAGTGCTTCTATAACACTGTCGAGTTGTACTGAGTCGAATGCTTTGTGGAAATCTACGAATGTTAAACCTAAGGGCTTGTTATATTCTATAGATTTTTCGATGAGTTGTTTTATTGTTTGGAGGTGATCGTTGGTTCCAAAGTTTGCTCTGAATCCAGCTTGTTTTCTACTTTGATATAGGTCTAATTTCTTGTCTAATCTTGTGGTGATTACTCTCGTGAATACTTTATAAAGATGGTTTAACAGACTGATTGGTCGGTAATTTTCCAGATCATTTTTTTCTCCTTTTTTATGCAGTTTGGCCCTATTCCATTCAGATGGTATGGATTTCTTTGTCAAACATAGATTAAAGGGATCTTTTATTTTCCTCATTAGAGGTTCACCGCCATTCTTAACACCCTCGATCACAATTCCATCGTCTCCTGGTGATTTATTGGATTTCATTTTATTCATCGCTTGTCTAATTTCACTGAGAGTTATTTCTGGCATGAGTTCAGAGCCTTGATTTAATATTGTTTTGCTTATTGCACCTTTAGCTGCGTTTGGTTCATCCGTCTGCTTTTATAAAGTTCTCCATAGAAGTCTTCTAGTATTGTTAAAAGCTCCTCTCTATTTGTTGTTATTTCGCCCTTTTTGTTTTTTAATTTAATGATCTGACTTTTTCCATTATTTAGTTTTCTTCGCAGACTTTTTAGGCCTTTATTATTTTCTATGGTTTGTTCGATCTTTAGTGTATTGTACTTTCTTAAGTCTTTGCTTATTGCTTTCTTGACATCTCGGTTTATCTTTCTCTTTTGCTCTCCATTTGGATCATTTCTTTCTGTAATAAGATTTCTTTGTTTCATTCAATTCTTGGTGTCAGTACTAAGTTTTTCTTCATTCTTATTTCTGGAACAGTGTTTTCTCATGCTTTCTTCAATGGCTTGCGTAATATGTTGGTTTCGTGCATCTATGTTTTCGTTGAGAGTTATGTCTGTGTTGTTTCTCAGTTTGGTTTCGATGTCGCTTTGATATTCTTTAATATCTCTAGGTTGGGTCCATATTGGTATTAGTTTCGTATTTACTAATTTGCGTCTCTCTTGTTTTGTGCTTATTTTAACTTCTGCTCTTACCATTCTATGGTCGCTACCAGTGTTGAATGCATTTAGGAAAATTACGGCTTGGATGATTTCTTTTTTGTTTGTAATTATGAAGTTAATTTCGTTTTTTGTTTTATTATCTGGGCTTGCCAAGGTCCATCTTCTATTTTATATTTACCTACAAAATATCTGTTACAACCAGATTATTTATTACCTAGAATTTAATGTGGTTCTAATCAGTGACCTCTGAGGGATTAATATAAGCCCAATTACTGGTACTCTAATAAGTTTGTCATAGTAGTATTTGTGATTGGTAAGAGTTTGTTTGTGTACTGACAGCGAAAATGATCAGACGTATTTTAAATATAAATATAAAAAGGTGAATAAAAATGAATCCTGTGGCTAATAGACTACGTCTAAGGCCATCCTTTTCCTCTACACACACACACACACACACAAATATAAATCAAGTAATATTTAATTTGCACGCTTATTTTAGTGCTGAAAAAGCCAAATAAGTCCCTTTGCGACCAGTTCAATCCGTACATAAACGTGCGTGTATGCATTGAGTATTAGTGAGACAAAACTCAAGTCAGTTTTGAAAAATAGAAAAAGTGTAAATACTGAAGTAGAGGTCGCACAGTATAAAACTAGACTACACCTTATGACTAAAGATCTCGAGAGGGTTGTAAGTTTGAAATTGGAGAAATTATTATATAAAATGCGTAAAAAGAAAGAACATATTTCTGTAGAGACGCTGTTAAAAAATAAAAGACAGTAATACATTCCATATTTCCTTGGAGAGTTTTCAAACAGGTTTGGTTTAGGTTTAAAATGAAAAACAAAAAGAGTTTTTAATAAACTATAATAATTTTAAAAAAGAACACGCTTAATTGGTTTATTTAGATTAGACGAAAGGAGGATTTTTGCTAAAGATTGAATAAAACAAGAATTTGGCAAGAAGAGAGTATAAAATCCATAAATAAAGTAATAAATAAGGGTGAAACCCTTAAATTTTGTAACCTATATAATTTAATTTATGTCATTTTTGGAAATTTATTTATAGCTTTTCAGGAATCTACTTGGTACTGCTTCATTAAGAGCGTAGGCTCAAAATTTCGGGTCAATGCTTTTTAAATGCATTAATTTTTTTCGAATCCTGAGAAAACTAACAAAAAATTTTTTGAAAAATTTAAACGCAGAATGAAAGATTACATTATTACCGAGGGCCGAAAGTCCCTTAGAATAAACAAAAAGTTTTTATGAATGAGATATTTGAAACTAAAAATCACACTAAATTTTCTCTTCTTTTTCACTCCTGTAACTAATTAAAATAAACATTAAAGAAGTTTTCAGGGACTTTCGGCCCCCAGTAATAATGTATTCTTTCATTCTGCGTTTAAATTTTTAAAAAATACTTATTCGTTTTCTCAGGATTCGAAAAAAATGAATGCATTTAAAAAGCATTGGCCCGAAATTTTGCGCCTACGCTCTTAACCTTTCCAACACTTTATTTATTATCTCTAACTTAAAGGCGTGTAAAAACTAGAATATTATTTGTTTTGTTATGAGTTTCATAATTTAAACAGTTTACTTTTAGAACCTGAAGCTATTACTACCTAACTATTTGTCATTGTGACCAATATATTTTTTGCAATGCAAATCCCCGCTTTGTTTCTTTTATGCAGTAGCTCAGCGTTTTGACAGTGTCGTTCACTTCGTTATTAAGTGGTAGTTAGTTCTAGTCCAAATTTTTTTCTGTGTTTTGAGTGGGAATGGATAAGTAGCAAAAATTTTGAAGTAAGCGCTTCCTATCTTTAAATTTAAATAAAACAACGTGTGTGTGAGATATCATCAAAATTTTAATTCGTTTGAAAGTCCCTTCGATGCTATTATGTACATAACATCGCTTAAATGTTCGCTCTGACTTCACTGGGTGGTGCGCATCCGAAATGTCCATTTTTTCATGACTCTGGCGCATAAATTAGGCTGAATTTGACCGATAGTATGGGTTACCTACAACCCAAAAGAAAAAGTCCAACGAAGTCAAATCGCACGATCTCGGTGGCTAGTTTACATCACCTTCACTTAAGATGACCATGCCCTCAAATCGCTCATGCAGAATATCCAATGTGACATGAGATGTGTCGCACATCGTAACACGATGACCCTGTCAGACCACAATTTACACCAAACAATAACTTTCTCGGGATGCAAGCAAGTTTTTTTGTGTTTATTTGTGCCAGATTTTTTGCATTCACGTATTTGCATTATATAAATTTTTTCTGTTATAACAGAAAAATTCTCTTGTCACTGCACTGGTGTGAACGGAAATCGATGCACATACCTCTACGATTTTGATAGTATATTATGTTTACAAACCGATAAAAATAAGCAAGAATTAGATAAGACTGTATTCTGCCACCAGCACATTTATGTGTAGTAATTGTGTGGTTTATGCATAATTACACAAATTATATATAGTTCGTAACAATGAAAAATACGGCAAGAAGAAAAAATAAAACGGAAACAAATACAAATATTCTGCGACTTGCTAAACCAATGTTTGTTAAAAAATTGAAAACATAATATTGTTAATAAAGCAAAATTTGCTTATTCAAATTTAGTGTCATGTATATTTCTATTGAGCTTATAAACTTAGATAACAACTACGACTACGACACTACATACGATATATTGAATGGATGTAGTTAAACAAAATAAAGAAGGGAGAAAAATATCCCAAAAGAGTAAACAAATGAGTGCATAGACCTATATCAGACATTCATCCTACCTGTGCTGATATATAGGTGAAAACATGGACTATTTTTAAATCGGATTCAAATTATCTACTTATCTTTGAATAAAATATATATGTGGAAAATAGGGATAAGGGTAGGCTAAGACTGAGATGGAGATCGTTTAGAAGAGGATGCGAAGAAGATTGACGAGACAAAACGACTGGCTGGACAGGAACTATCAAAACTAAGAAAATGTCGACGCTAAAATAAGGCTGTAGTACATACACTGTGGGTCATATAAAACTGGTAAAGCTCTTATAACTAAAATCGTGTTTCTCCAGCTCTCTTAAAATGTATCAAATGTTTTTAGGTACATAGTTTTCTAGTAGCACTAGATTATCAGCATACATTAAGCACCATTAAATGTTACCTGTAGTTTCCCTATTATCGGATCCAATATAATGACATTTTTACATAAAATTAATCAGGCTCTCCTGTAATAATAATTGCTACTAACTGATACAAATTTCTTACAATCATCACATAATACTCAGGACCTCCCTTATTACTGAGGGCTCATCGCAGAACCTCTCGAGGAACTCTATCATATGCTTTCTCAAGATAAATGAATACCATATAAACGTGTGTTTCTTTATTCCCGTACTTTTTCATCAGCTTGCTTACAATGAAAATTATATCTGTTGTTAATCTGCCGTGCATAAATCCAAACTGCTTTTGATTTTCGAATAGTTCGGATATACTGCTTCTCCATTCGTCTGGCATTTGTCCCACTTCCCTAATTCTATTAAAGACATATTTTGGTCAACTTGTTCCTACCCACACGTTCCCAGTGATATCCTCTGTTGCAACTTTCTTAAATCTTTCTTTATTTTTTAAAGCAATTTTCTCGTTTTTTTACTTTGGTGACCATGGCTGTTACTTTCTTCGTTAGTTAAACCTTATTTCTTCTTCTTCATCACCTGTTTCCTTTCCAGGGGTCGCTGTTCCTACGTTCTTGAATCAAATACTGTGACATGTTTCGTTTAATAAATTGGCAAACTATTTTTCAATCGCTTCCAGGACATTTTATGCCAGGAAATACCATCATTTCAGTTTAATTTTTGTTAATAAGAATAAATATTTTGTTAATATATATATACATATATATACCATATTTTTTACATAAGTACTTTCATGTTTCATTTTGTTTTAGGTAAGCACTATTGTTATTGACTATAAGTACTCATAGCCAATGGTAAGTATATTACTTTTTCGAATTTATAAAAGATTTAAAACAAATTCGTAGTCGTGAATAAATAGTTGTGTCTTATGTTTTAATTACTTTTAATAGTGATATTTTGATTCAGGTATTAAACTAACTAGCAGGAAACGTTTATTTTCCACAGACAAATTTACCGGTATATTTGTCATATTTGTTTTAAATAAAATCAATATCTAGGTTAATATATTTATAAATATCTACTGGATTAATGTTTACACAACTTTTTAAAATAGAATAAATACCATTCACTGTTGGGTCAAAAACTGTATATGCAACCGGATTAGGGATACTAGAGCAGCCAACTAAATTCGGTAAATCCTACAATGCAGGAAGCTCTAGAGGCGTTCTAGGCTTAGATATTTGCACTGAGAGTCTGCATCGATGAAAAGGTTAGCGGGCTTCTTCTTTTTTTGTACCATGTTTGTTTTTAAGCATTTTAAGCATTTCAGAAGCTGCGGGAATGCTTCTTGCTCGGTATCTAAATGAAACAATTCCTCGACCGTTCGACCTGTCCACTGTCTAATCTTACCCAGCCAGGAAGGTTGTTTTCTTTCAACCCAGCGTTTTCCTTTAATTTCGTTCTGAATGATTAACGGGAGTAAGGATATTTAGGACCCTTCATTATATGACCAAAGTATTAAACCAAAGACCAAAGATTTTTCCAATTCTGATGGCGTTGATCAATATTTGCTCTTTGTGCATGGTTTCTAGAACACGTTCGTTGGATATGTATGCTCTCGATGGTAACACTATAACTCGAAGACTTTTAAATCTATTTAAATTTTTTATTTTTATTGTCCACGTTTCACATCCATAAATCAAAGCGCACCGGACGTAGCACTTTGGCCCTCTTAGACGCCTATTATCTAATAGAGAATGCCAGTTAATGAAGCTTTTGCGTTCCATTTCTATTCCGGTCGAAATTTTTTCATCGATCTCAATCCTTCAGTCAATCCAGCTGCCCAGATATCTAAACTGTTTCACCCTGTTCATGGTTGTGTTACCTTATTTTAGTACCGAGTCTTCAATATTAATTTTTCCGACCACCATCTGTTTCGTTTTCTTTGCGTTGATGGTTAAGCCCTTTTTAGTGCATTTTTTACTGCGTTTATTAGAGTTTAAATGTCTTCTAGACTCTCTGCCATTATGGCGTTATCATCTGCGTATCTGATGTTATTAATAATATCACCGCCGATTTTAACACCTTCGCTACGATTGTTTAACGCTATTTTAAACACTGATTCGAGTAGTCATTAAACAACGTCGGTGACATAACATCCTTGTCTGAAGCCATGCTTAATAGAAACTTTAGCCGAAACCTCCTGATCCATCTTAATGCAAGAGGTCTAATTGTAGTTAAGCTTTTTGAGCAATCTGATGACATACGTGTCCACACTAAGTCTAAGTGTTGAAAAAGTTATTTATGTGTTACTCTTATTAAAGGCTTTCTCGAAATCTATAAAATATACGTAAAGTCGCATGCAAAAAAGCACCTCCTGAGTACCTATGCCGCTTCGGAAATCAAATTATTCATCATCAATAATCCCCTCAAAAGGTTGATATTTGCGACAATGCAACATTTTCATTAAAAAGTAGAGTTTGTGACTCATTAAATTAATAAGTGGATAGTCGCTACATTCTTTAGCGTTATTTTTGTTGGGATAGTTACAAATATTGATTCCAACCAATTATCTGCTAATTTGCCGCTGCTGCCATCATCACCAGCATCAAACTGTACGCGTCCACTGCTGGACATAGGTCTCTCCCAGCTCTTTCCATTTGTCTCCGTCTTATGCGGATTGCATCCAGTTACTACTAACACGCTTCAGGTCATCATGTTCATCTGGTTGGTGAACGTCTTCTGCTCCGTAGTGCTTCTTGTCTTGGGCTCCACTCGACAATACGTTTTGTGCATCGTTTAAGTGATAATTGACGACTTGTCCTGTTGTCTGTTGGTTTTGTTCTACGACGTATTTCTTTAACTCTCCGATTATTATCTAATAGTTGTTGTAATAATTTGTTAGAGCGCTACAGAGAAGAAATAACATTACCCACAGCCATAACATTGGATTCACTTTAATAATACGTGAATTGATCATATTAACACACTAAGAATTATTTTTGATGAAGCAGTACACATCAAGGACAGCATTTATTTGAATAATATTGACTTTGAAAAAATATTCAATACAATTAATTGGCAGATAATGTGGGCTATATGAAAACAGTACGGGTTAAAAGATTAATACATGAGGCTGATACGATTATTCTACGAGTGCACAGCAAAACTGGAATATGAGGACAAACTATCACAACCTTGATATTTTAAATAAGTACTGAAACAACGCTGTGTGTTCCTACCAACTACTCTTCCTAGCTACTGTGTAGAGTAGCCATTGACTTGATAAGGGTAACGAAACGTACAGAAGACAAAATGACAGGCTTACAGTGAAATTCATTCTAGACAAGAGCTAGAATATTTCGAGTTCTAAGATTCTGTCTTATTGTCTCAACGAGACAAAGGATTCAGTAGAAAATATCTCGATTGAGCAACACACTAAAACAAATTGACTAAAAGTATAAAATAAATCATAAAAAGCAACTAACGATATTGAGGAAAATCAAATTTATTGAGCAACCAAGCAAGCAATTTGATTAAACCCAGCCTGTGAGAAATGATCACCCCTAGGAATTACGTTCGGGTGTAACAATTCAGTGGAGCGAGGTGTGTGCCAGTTAGTGAACTCGACTAAAAACAGGAGTCACCCCACCGCGTTCCAATGCTCCAGACCATCCCTTTCCCCCCTATAGCACTCTGATGCGCGATAGGGGCACAACTATCAGCCAAATGCTCTTCATGTGAGGTCCTGGGTAATAGAACCCCAACATGGTTTCCTAACTGAATGCAAAATTCAGGACAGCGCATTGTCGCTATAATCCTGTTATCTTAATGTGGCTTATCCGCGAACTAAAATTGTTTACTTGGGCCTCAAGTCTCCGCTCTGAGCCCCGGCTCTTCGGCGACTTGGTGCTCAAAGGGTTGGGCCCTACGTGCCCGGCTTTTGGGGTTTTTGTTTTTTTGTTGGCTTGCGCCGGTTTTTGTTAGTATTTTTTAAATTTTTTTGGTGGCCGAGGCCGGTTTTTTGTGTTTTTTATAATTTTTTTTGTAGGTGGCCTGAAACAAAAAATCAGAATTAGTATAAAATCTATACTATAATACTGAAAAATACATAAAATACGAAACAATATGACAATATAGAGTTTATCCTCTTTAAGGCAACCGGGTCCACTTTGTGTTTGGCGATAGACCTTGAGTGTTTTTGAGCTACGAACTGTCTTCTGTGTGCGTTGTTGTTATTTTGAAGTATATCCCCTCCAGTGTTTTGTTTTCTCTCTGGTTTAATTTTCTCTCTGGTGTTATTGTTTTAGTCTACTATTTGTTGTTTTGGTCTTTTGTACTTTCATCTATGGAAAGCGTCATACCTCATTATCTCTCGTAGTATGTGACTGGGGTGGTTCTCTATTTCCGCGGACTTTATCCTGGCTTTTTCTTTCATCGTGTCAGTCACTCTGATTTGTTGCAATTCTTCAAAGAGGAATCTTTCTGAAACGTATCTTGGTACGTTGACTGCTTCTCTTAGGCTGTTGTTGTGTGCCGCTTGTATTTTCTTTTTTGAGGTGTTGCATTTGCTTTTCCTTCCTGTTAGTCCTCTTATAGATGCTCTTGCCATATTTGCTTTTTGTACTGTTGCTTCTACATGTTTGCTGAATTTTAAGCCTTTGTCCATGATTACTCCGAGGTATTTTGCTTCGCTTTTCCACTCGATGGGATTTTCTTGCACAGTTACCTGTTCTTCTGGTTGTTGGTGCCTCTTTTTGAAAAATGCAGCCTGTGTCTTGTCGGAGTTTATTGCTATTTTCCATTTTAAACTCCATTCTTCTATGTCCTCTAGCGCTGTTTGTAGGTTGTTAACCGCTATATCTACGTTTCTATGTTTGGCCGCTATCGCTGTATCGTCGGCATTCAAATTTATTGATATTAACCCTATTTACCTATCACGAATTCAGGTTTGACACTTAAAATACAATAACATTTGTCGTTTTTAAGGAATTTTGTTTTGAAATCTAAATTATCACCGTTTTCCAAATATTAATCAACAGCATATCATCCCAAATTTAATACTTATATATATATATATATATATATATATATATATATATATATATATATATATATATATGTACATATATATTATATAAATATATATATATATATATATATATATATATATATATATATATATATTTATATATATATATATATATATTTATATATATAAATAATATATATATATATATATATATATATATATATGTATATAAATATAAATATATATATATATATATATATATATATATATATATTTATATACATTTATATATATTTATATATTTATATATATATATATATATATATATATATATATATATATATATATATACTACAAATTAATATACCATTTCACCAATTATTCTAGAATTGATGTACTTCTTCGTCTGCATGAATTTATTTCCGATCTTTTTAATCTTCCACTAAGCTGCCACATGTTTTTCAAAAATAAACCTAGCCGATTTATCGTCGATGCAGTCGTGAACTGTTATCTCAAAGAAAACCAAAATAACTGAGTTCAGCTTACTCGCAGTGAATCCGAATCTACTTTCTGACTTTTCTTTCGTGGTAAAAGACAAATGAATAAAACATCTGAATGACACACAGCCAGCGACTTTTGTAGCGTCATCCCATTAACTACTACAAAACGGAGTTATAAATAAAACCGTTATTAATTTTGTTTGTCAAATACTTCTATTTGTAGATGTGGTGGGTTATTACTACGTGATATTCACGGATTTGTTTTTGTTTTGGACGTATTGGAACATCATAAATGAGAATAACCGTGCATTTTACATACTATACATATCAACGTCTAGGGAAGATTCTTAAAAAATTAAATAAATTTATTCTCTAGAAAATGTTTAAATAACTCAATTAAATGCTTGATAATAGTGAAAAAAACCGTTAGTTCTACAATTTCACAAGTTAATTCAGTTGCTGATATTACCTCTACTGTTTGATACAACCCCGAACCTTCCAGTCATATCTTAAATTAAGTAATCAATTTAGTTTTGGTCAATTGTATCACACTCTATCTGTAGACCACAAATTAGCTATTTGGGGTTATTAAAAAACATCTGCCGCATAACCAGTTTCTCATAGAAATTGATTCCCATAGAATCGTATCACAGATATACGACGAAGATGCAAGGTGGAAAACAATTTAGGACCACGGACAATAGTAGAATGAAACGATCATATAAGCAGAATGAAAACAAATAGAGGAGCAAAGACGGCGAAAGACGGTTCCAGAATAGGAAGACCATCAGTGTGAAGACCACGAGAACGAGAGAACGACAACTTACTGGAGGCACAATCATATCCGAAGAATATCTCACACAAGATCAATTAGGATCATACCTGGAGATTCTTCTGGCCAAGAAAAACATAGTTAGAAATTGTCTAAAACCATAGACTTTACGGACCATTTTCGACGTGAAAGATGTTTCTTTGCACTTTTTGGTTGATGTTGAAGGAACTATTAAGTGGCCAACTCTCGTGGATATTAGCTTTATGTGAACGTGTTCTGATAGTTTAACTATTTAGAGTTACAGTATAGCCAAGCTAATTCAAAAACGAACTCGTTAGCAATGACATGTCTGTTTCTTCTGTTTTGAAAACCGATAAAACACTTATGATTGAATTTGTGAGTATTGTCTGTTGATACCACTTTGTGAAGTTGCCAACGGAATAGCGACTATTTGTTGGGTAACACTTAATTCAAGCATTCTAGCGGCTCTTAGACATTTCTGCTTGGTTTTAATATTTCATGATGATTATAGTATAAACATTATAGTATAGTATTATACTTTTAATAGATTATAACTATTCATTTTCCATATTTTTACGTATAAATAAATACTCACTTTTACACAAAATTACGATTCTCAGCAACGCGGCGTCGTTCATTTTGTGTGCCTTAAGCATCTCCAACGTTTGTTTTACTACAAGACAAATTACCTTAAAGAGTTAAAGATGCTAGATGATTTCCTTGAAACTTTATGGGTTGAGTGCTTTGTGGTTGTGGATTATTAGTTTAACTTGATTTCTCGGCATTTCCTGGTATGTGTTTTTTTGGACAGCCACTAATTTTATACACAAAATTTTTACTTGGGTGCGTGACTGGCTCACTAGACTTCTGACACCATGTTAAACCATTGTTACACCATTCTTTTTACCATCTTTTATTTCAAGATATATTAAATACACACGTTTTAATAATATCATTGAAGTGACGATGATAATGTTAATAGTCAGGATTGGCTAACAATGTTATATGACAAAGTACACGAACGCAACTACTGAAACAATGAATCCTTTCTTACTCTTAGCTACTGCCATCAGCGAAGACATAGCATTGTAGTCAATAGCATAGGATTTAGGTTATATCGAAAAGAAAAAAATGCTTGTAGATTAATAAAAAATTACATATAATTCCTAAGTAAATAAAAATTAACTGAATTTCATTACATTGTCAGTTTCAGTTAAAAGACTAAATTTATCCATTAAATCTGAGCCGTTAGATATGTGAAGTTACCTTGCAGTTTAGTAGTATCCCTTAAATAGCCAGGACCCTTAAGCTAGCGGGGACACATGAGCGGAATCCAATTTAACCTACGTAATATTTTTTCACCCATTTTTCACTAATTTATTACCACCCTAATAATTTTTCACCACCAAACCAACCTTAAGGGGAGCGATTCTGCTGGCTTAAGATTCAAGCTAGCAGAATTCAAAAAAGAAACTTTTTGTTGATGGCATATTTTTTCACCCATTTTTCACTAATTTATTACCACCCTAATAATTTTTCACCACCAAACCACCCTTAATGGGAGCGATTCTGCTGGCTTAAGGTTCAAGCTAGCAGAATAATAAAATAAAAAATCTTTTTGTTAATGGCATATTTTTTCACCAATTTTTCACTAATTTATTACCACCCTAATAATTTTTCACCACCAAACCAACCTTAAGGGGAGCGATTCTGCTGGCTTAAGGTTCAAGCTAGCAGAATTCAAAAAAAAAACTTTTTGTTGATGACATATTTTTTCACCCATTTTTCACTAATTTATTACCACCCTAATAATTTTTCACCACCAAACCACCCTTAATGGGAGCGATTCTGCTGGCTTAAGGTTTAAGCTAGCAGAATTCAAAAAAAAAACTTTTTGTTGATGGCATATTTTTTCACCAATTTTTCACTAATTTATTACCACCCTAATAATTTTTCACCACCAAACCCCCCTTAATGGGAGCGATTCTGCTGGCTTAAGGTTCAAGCTAGCAGAATTCAAAAAAAAAACTTTTGTTGATGACATATAGTTTCACCCATTTTTCACTAATTTATTACCACCCTAATAATTTTTCACCCCCAAACCCCCCTTAATAGGAGCGATTCTGCTGGCTTAAGGTTCAAGCTAGCAGAATTCAAAAAAAAAACTTTTTGTTGATGACATATAGTTTCACCCATTTTTCACTAATTTATTACCACCCTAATAATTTTTCACCACCAAACCACCCTTAATGGGAGCTGTTCTTCTGGCTTAAGGTTCAAGATGGCAGAATTCAAAAAAAAAAAATTTTGTTGATGGCATATTTTTCACCCATTTTTCACTAATTTATTACCACCCTAATATTGTTTCACCATTAAACCACCCTTAAGGGGAGCCATTCTGCTGGCTTGCGGTTCTGCTGGCTTGCGGTTCAAGCCAGCAGAATTAAAAAACATATTTATAATATACCACAGTGTTTTGCTAGGTTTTTACGAATTTATTACCATTCTAGTAATTTTTCACCCCTTAACTACCCCTTGTGAAAAGTCAATAATTGTGTTAGATTAAAATTTAAGGAGAATTTTTTTTTCAAATTTACTGTCCACTACTTATAACTGAAATAAAAAAGTGTTTTGTTAAGTTTATACTAAACTTTGACCATCCTGATAATTTTGCTCCCATAAACCTATTCGAAAACTTTTCTACTAGCTGAATATTTGAACCAGCAAAATAAGAAAAAAACGTATTTTTGAAATACCTCAGTATTCTGCTAAGTTTTTACTAATTTATTACCACCCTAGTAATTTTTTACACATAAACTACCCCTTGTGATAAGTCAATAATTCTGTTAGGTTAAAATTTAACGTGAAAAAAATCTTTTTTTTACAATTTCACTATCCTCTACTTACAACTGACATAAAAAAGTATTTTTACCCTGATAAGTTTCCATCTCTAAACCAATCTTATTTAGAAACATTCCTGCTAGCTTAATATTCGAGCCAGCGTAATTAAAAAAAATTATTTATGATATACCACAGTATTTTGCTAAGTTTTTACGAATTTATTACCAACTTAGTAATTTTTTATCCCTTGACTAACCCTTAGTGGAAGTCAATAGTTCTGCTATGTTTAAATTAAAGGTGAAAAAGTTTTGTTTTATAATTTTACTAAATACTATTTATAAGTAAAATAAGAAACTCTCTGGTTAGTTTTTACTAAATGTTAACGAACTTCACCAATTCCACCATCTACACATTTACGCTGGTTGAATGCAAAGCAAATCTTTTCGGAAATATGAGATACTACAGTATTATGCTAGATTTGTACTAATACATTACCATCCTAGTAATTTTTCACCCTTCAACTACCCTCTATGAGGAGTCAATAATTCTACTACCTTAAAATTTAAGGTGATAAAAAATCTATTTTTATAATTTTACTGTATTCTACTTGTAACTGAAAATATAAATTGCTTGCCTGGTTTTTACTAAATTTGATCCACCCTTATAATTTTTGACCCCCTAAGCTTCACATAATGGGAAACATTCAACAAGATACACATTGACGCTAGGTGAATAAAAAATCTTTTTGAAAACACAAGAGTGCTCTGCTAGAATTTTACTATATTTTTACCAGCCTAGTCATGTTTTTCTCAACTACCCTAATTGAAAAACATTTTCAAATGTTATTCTATACTAACTAATATTTATTTTTTCAATGTTTAAATATTAAAAATATGAAAACACTTTATTCCAAAAACTATAAATTTTACGCGTTTTAAAAAATTGACTCTGATTCGAGTCGTATTACATGGCTAAGCGAAATCGAATCGTTAGTCCTTTTTATGAATATAAAATAACTGAAATCAAGTTGAGTTTTAGTAAATACAATGGAATTTTTATATTTCACAGAACAAATTACCAGGTAAGAAATATTCAAATTGAAATAATTTTATTACGTCTATTACATTATTTATCTGATTGTAAAGGAGGGTCGTCGGGATCGTGCGCACCTATTGCACCCTATTGTTAAAAGATTTGCATTCATTAGGTAGATGAAAATTTGAAAAATAATTTAGGTATTTAATAATTTTAATCTTATTTAAATAAGAAGAGTATTAACGATTGGTCAAAACATAATTTTAAGATTAGGTGTATAACATAAAGAATTTATATTGCAAAACATTTTAAGTAGGTATATTCAAATGAGACCGAAATTACCGGTTGGTCAGAACAGCTGATATAGATTATTTGCGTAGTAAAATAAATTTATATTAGCAGCATTTTAAAAATTTAAAGATATTAGTATTTTAATTCTTTGTCGATTTTTCATTCATTGTCAGTTGAATATAGGTAAAAATTAAAGGTTATTACAAAAAAATATTAACTTATTTATTTTGTTTATGAAAATGTTTGAAAGAATCGCCCACGGAGATATCTGGTTTCTCGGCACAATCCACACACTCATAAATTGGGTTTTTTCTTATTTTTAGGATAGGACATACTCTGCATCTTTTCGTTTTCGTTTCGCGTTTGTCCGATTTATTAGCAATTATTTATAGGTAAATGTTCGCGTGCGATATTCCGTCTTTCTTTGCTTTTTTATAAATTAATTTACGAATTAATTCTAACCTTGATATCGTCTTTTATGTCTTTTGTTTAGTATATTGTTTAAAACTAAGTCTAACTTTCCACGGTACCATCGATTCATCTAGCGATAATTATTTTACTGGATAACGCAGAGCAGTCATTTTATTATAAAAAGTCTATAACTGTTCTTATTCTATAAAACCGATCTTCAGGAATAACATTCGGTCCCATTGGATTATGGATGAAGATTAAGCACCTTAAAATTATAAGAAAAAGATCTCTTCCGATGTTCTGCAAAAAAGATTTTAAACTGAATAGTGGATCTGTTTTCCAATAACCCTCCAAGCTTGAAATCCGTATGTGTCAGTGTGGAAGATAATTCCCATAAATACTAGAAATTCAAATAAGGAAAGTAGTTTACATCTTTAAATGCTAGAATTTACACAAACACCAACTTCACCAACTTTTTTATATGCTAAACATTGCAATATTGTTGTTTTGTACACTACCTATTTTTTAACAAAATTTTACAACTTAAAAAGGGATCATTCCCGTGAGTTGGCTGTATATCATATAGTTAAAAAACTCGAACATTGAAGTAAAACACTGTTGTGATTGGTATATTTAATTAAATTTTAAAAATCCTAAAGGATTAAGTTCAAAACGTTTTCGGACTTATCAGTCCAGTGAAATTTGTAGTACTTTTAGTAAGTAATTAATAAGTAATAGGTAAGTAGTAATTTTTAATTAAATATACCAATTATTACAACAGAAGTGTTTTTCACACACACACACACACTCGCACACACACACACCGTGTAGATGTATTCAAGTATTTTTGAAAAAACAAATTTATTTAATTTTTGTTAAAGGGGTAGTAAGGGGTGAAAAATTACTAAAGTTGTAATAAATTCGTAAAAACCTAGCAGAACACTGTGGTAGATCATAAATATTTTTTTTAATTCTGCTAGCTTGAACCGTAAGCCAGCAGAATCGCTTCCCTTAAGGGTGGGTTGATGGTGAAAAAATATTAGGGTGGTAATAAATTAGTGAAAAATGGGTGAAAAAATATGCCATCAACAAAAAGTTTTTTTTTTTTTAAATTCTGCTAGCTTAAACCTTAAGCCAGCAGAATCGCTCCCATTAAGGGTGGTTTGGTGGTGAAAAATTATTAGGGTGGTAATAAATTAGTGAAAAATTAGTGAAAAAATATGCCACCAACAAAAAGTTTTTTTTCTGAATTCTGCTAGCTTGAACCTTAAGCCAGCAGAATCGTTCCCATTAACCCATTAACGCCGAGAAAAAAAAATTTCTTAAAATTTTAGAAATTTACAATAATAATGACTAAAATAAGACCCTACAACATACTTTTGACCATATTTTTTTATTAGGAACAACAAGATGCTTTAAAATAGCTGTTCCCATATGGGCTCGTTAGGCGCAACCTATATTATACACAAAAAAAAATTATTTTTATAAAAATTAACTATTGATTATGAAACATTCGAAAACAATCTATACAAAGTCCAATATTGCATTTGCATCACATTGTTCGTCCCCTACTATTGCAATTGTCACCCCCACATCTTCGCCTTTTACCTTCGGGGACTGTAATAATGTAATGATGCATTCCATCATATCTAATATCATTGCTAACTCGAAAATCACTCGCTGCTGCTTTCGGTGCTCGTCCAGTAGCTTTCAGTTGTACCCTGTATCTTGTTAAATACGTCTGAAATAAAGAAAAGAAACACAAGAGTACTACTGAATAGCTTCCTTCTGCCTGTTTATTTACCTGGTAAATACTTCGTCTAAAATCTAGTTGACTAATTTTTCGGCCACTTTTTCTGTACAAACTCCATGCATTCTGTAATGCAGCATCAATTAGATAAGTAAATATGGGCCAGTACCATTTCTTTGATCTAATACCAATGCGATAACTACAATCAGATAAAAAATTATATTCTAAAGGCAGACAAAGAGACAAACTTACCAAGATATGTTGTTGTCCATTTGGTCAGTTCCACCCATATTTTTATTGTATTCCGCTATAAGATTAGGCCTTGGTATGGGAAGTATTTTCTTTTCTTTTCTGTTAAACCTGTCTACTGCCTTCACTGGCTCAATACCATAACTCGTACTAGCAAGGGTGACAACATTATTGTCCATCCATCTAACATACACTATTCCCGTTTCCCTGTCTAAAATGTATGAAAAGTATCCTCTTCTTTGTTTTTTAACCTCCTTTTTTGAAGGAAGAGGGCAGTACTTTGGCAAGCGGTTTTCCCTTATAGTGCCGGTTCCAGTATAACCATTAGCTTTTAGAGTACATAATAAATTTGGATTTGTAAACAAGTTATCGAAAAAAAAATTGTACGGAAAGTTTCCTTTTTCCTTTAGTTCCTCAATCATTTGCAGTAGAGGAGCCGTTGGTTTTCCAAAAATTGATTCATAATTAGAATTTGATCTGGGATTTTTTCCTTGGTATACTTCAAAATTCACCAAGTAACCATTCGGAGTATTCAACTACCAAACTTTGTATCCAAATCTTACTGGTTTGCCACGGATGAATTGTTTACATCCATGGCGACCAAAATACCGAATCATCGATTCATCGTAGGAAAGATTTGGTTCAGGTATAAAGTGTTTAAGAAAACTTGATTTTAAGTGGTCTGTAATTAGCCGAAGCTTGTACATTTTATCAGAGGTGTTTACATTGTTATTATCAGCAAAATGAATAAATCTGCATATTTGCAAGAATCTATCACGGCGCATGGCTTCTGATATCATAATATTTTTCATATTATCTGAGTTTTCCCAATAACTTCTTTTCGATGGCAAAACATTAATTCCACTGAGGATCAGAATACCAATAAAAACTTTTAATTCTTCTATGGTCAGATTAGGATTAGGTCAATTTTGAAATAAAGCATAGTTTACTGTTTGATGTAAAATTATTTGAAGCAAATCGTCGGAGAAAAAACATTCAAATATCTCTGAACAGCTCAACGATTGGTATTTAGAGTAGTCCCCTGGTGGAAATGTACGACTACCGGTTTGCAAATCTCCTTCAACAAAATTGGTGACTGCTGGTTTGATGGCTATATTCAGTGAATAACTGTCCTTATTTGGAACATGTACATGAGTTGATGCAGATAAAATATCAATATTATCAAGGTTGAGTCCCAGTCTGTCTTTGTTCGCAAATACAATCTCAGCTGGAGCACTCAGTTGTCCTGCCGACAAATTGTCTGCTAAACCACTCTCATCTTCATCTGCAGAGTCTTCATCAGTTAAGATGTTACTATCAGGAGGCTCAATATATATATCTACGGCATTTCCTTCATCATAAGCTATATCTAGAGCTTCTTGAAGCGTAATCCCCCTAAAATAAAACACATTATTCTTAAATGGCATTAACGCCTAACGAGCCCATATGGGCACACCTATGTTTAGAGGCAAATTTTATAGCCATAATAATTTAGACAAAAACAGTTTTTACATACTAACATTCCTTCACATGTTATTGATAATATACGTATAAATGCAATTAGCTAGATAATATTTTTAGAGTTAAATAATACTTACACAAATTTGATGTCCATATTTTTCACGAATATTACTATCACATGTATTCAAATATCCAAAACAAACGAAACCTTTTACCACTGGTTCGCACAAACTCTCCTAGGTATGTATCGACATGTACTAAACTTGTCTGACCACTCAAACCGCTTCGGAGTCCCCACTACAAAAAATTCTTCACGTTTGAAAAACCTCCTTCTAACGAGCCCATATGGTACCGTTAGGCGCTAATGGGTTAAGGGTAGTTTGGTGGTGAAAAATTATTAGGGTGGTAATAAATTAGTGAAAAATTAGTGAAAAAATATGCCATCAACAAAAAGTTTTTTTTTTGAATTCTGCTAGCTTAATCCTTCAGCCAGCAGAATCGCTCCCATTAAGGGTGGTTTGGTGGTGAAAAATTATTAGGGTGGTAATAAATTAGTGAAAAATTGGTGAAAAAATATGCCATCAACAAAAAGTTTTTTTTTTGAATTCTGCTAGCTTGAACCTTAAGCCAGCAGAATCGCTCCCATTAAGGGGGGTTTGGTGGTGAAAAATTATTAGGGTGGTAATAAATTAGTGAAAAATTGGTGAAAAAATATGCCATCAACAAAAAGTTTTTTTTTTGAATTCTGCTAGCTTGAACCTTAAGCCAGCAGAATCGCTCCCCTTAAGGTTGGTTTGGTGGTGAAAAATTATTAGGGTGGTAATAAATTAGTGAAAAATTGGTGAAAAAATATTACGTAGGTTAAATTGGATTCCGCTCATGTGTCCCCGCTAGCTTAAGGGACCTTAAATAGCCGGAAGTTCTCGTTCGTCTAGCTCGTAAATCCAACAGAGAAAATGTGTCAAGGCAAACTATATTATACTGTTACGACAATTCCGTGAGACTTATTTTATATAGAAAAAGTCCCTTGACGAAAGAGAAGAAGTAATGAAGAAGACTAGAATTTTCGAGATGTCATTTAAAATTTCTGAAATATCTAGTGAAGTGTAGAACGTTAAATATATATATATATATATATATATATATATATATATATATATATATATATATATATTATCGAATACAGTTATTTTAAAGAATTTTAACAATACTATAACTATAACAATTTTAAATTGAAGGTAATTCCTTGGCAACATCGCACTTAAGGCGACCAACCGATATTCAAAAATTAAATCTTAAGACCGATATAATTATTAGTTTATCATGTGTGTTTTGACAGGTATCTTATGGTGTCTAACAAAAGAAAGTAAAATTTTATTGTTATTATTTAGTGCCAAATATAGTACTTACAATACAGAAAACTTTGCAAAATAATTATTATATTCTATTTATATAGAAGGAGAACTGCAAAGCAAAGAAATAATTACCCAAGTTATGCGTATGAAGTTTCGGAATCCAGGGACTCGTCCGAAGAGGAATCTCCAGTCACACTTAAGTCTATTACTATTTTGTCGAAAACAGTGTCTACCATCCAGTCCAACCTTCACATTTTCTCTTCTTCCTTGATCACATGGGCTACGGCATTAGCCCAATCTTCTTTCCGTATCCATTCCATTTTGAATTCAACCAAACGTTGGGCGTCAGTAATTTTATATGTCACGTTTTCACGTGCTACGTAACCTTCTATACTTGAACCCAGATTAATTCTATCGGGTTCAACTTGCAATAGTAAGGAGGAAGTCTCAAAATGGTAATGCCTTTAGCAAGAGCCATCATCGTATGTAGAACATGCTGACGATATCTGTCACGATGCTGTTTAATGACACTTATTAACTCAGCCCTATTCATGTCCTCGGAAAATGGAATTCCTTTTTGTCCTAACCAATTCTGCATGTCAGCTTTTCTGGTGGCCATAGTTGGCATATATTCTACCAATCGGCTGTGATAAGAAGCGTTATCCATCAATATTACCGAATTTGGCTGGACTCGTGAAAAAAGGGATTTAAATCATTTTTTAAAGCATTGGGCGTCCATGTCTTCGTGATAATCCTCCGTTTTGTTGATAAAAAATTAGTGCACTATCGTCTAAAAAGCCACTCTCACTACCTATATGAACGAGAATTAGTCGTCGCCATGAGACTAAATCTTCTGACAGATTTATGGGATCGTTTGGCATATATAAATTTTAGATCTTCTCTTATTGTTATCCTTAACGTCTCTTTGCTAATTTTTGGAATTCGATCATTCTCCATTACCTTTGTCCTAATGGATTCGAGGGTTGGCATTTTATTCTCAAAAAAAGAAATAATGGATATTAGTGCGTTCAAAATTGGTACTCGTCCAATTCAATTTTTTTTTAATTGGACACTGAGCTACATCTTCTACATTACGCAGTGTATTTTTTAAAATTTCATACACTCTACAGACAATCTGCTGTTCTTCTACCGACATAAACGTTTTCTTTGTACATTACTTGGACCTGCTATGGCATCTACCTTATTGATATAATAAGAATAAACACCATTCATATTATTCGGCTGTTTTTCTGTTGTTTACTTACTTCAAAAACTGTTTTAGAGTTAATAAATATAATAAAGTCTATTGAATAAATATAACACAAAGTCACATTCACAACAAACAGATATGGACGCTTGATTATGAAGAAACCAAACGAATAAACTATTTCTCCCATTCCCACTCTTTCTTAGGATGTAAATATATAGACCAGCGACGTGTTGATATGTTTATCTATGTTTCCGGTATGCAGAAGTTATATTCTTACGGGGGCAAATTTTATGGAACCGTCTTACTTTTCACTTATCCACATTCGAAGCACACACAATAAAAATGACACTTTTAAGTGCCGGTAAGAATTTACTTCTGACATTTATCATTGTTACCATTAGCCCTCACTTCAATTTGTAGATAAGTCACCTTCAATTTAAAGTTGTTATAGTATAATATAGGTACTAAATATTGTTGTATGTAAATCATGTTCTTGTATTATGTTTTGCATTCATTACTTTATTTATTGATTAGATTTATAGAAACTGACTTCTTTTGCGACCAAATACAAAAATTGTATATAAAAGCTACTCTCTTTACCTTTAAAACGCATTTTACTTTTTGTCGATAGGACACTCAATTAAAAGATATCGAATTTTTACCGTCGGGTTGATACAAATTTTATTTAAAATTGTATGCATGTAATTTCGCATGACATTCAAAAACGTTGTTTCTGAGAGAACGGTTCACTTTACAAAAACTAATAAATTTTTTCATTCAAATTATCCCAGCTACATTTTTTATTTGAAACATTTTTTTCTACATGTCATCTAACTGAAATTCAAGATGGTCGGTTCGAGAGATGTTTCTGAGAGAACGGTTTAGTTTACACAAAAAGTGCTAATAAACATTTTTATTTAAAATTATCTCAGCTCCATTTGTTAAATGTTGAAACATTTTTTTTATGACCTACAGATTCTTGGTAAATCGATTTTCCTCGTGCGAGGGGATTTTTAGGGGAAAGCCGATTGGTATGACTGATAAACTTTTTGTATATTTTTTGGGGTCCCGTAATTGACCTTTTCAGCAAAATTCAGCTTGTTTGTATAATTTTTCTGAGGTCAAATCTCTGACGACTGGACTAATTAATAGAAATGATCTGCAAATTATCGTAGGTTTCCTAACAGGACACTTTTACCTTAAGGAGCACATGACTAAAATCGGACTGCCCGAAAGTGCGGATTTCAGATTTTGTCTGGGATAGGATAAGGCTCAGTACATTTGAGCATTATCAACTAGACCCCTACGACTTCCTAGAAGTATCATCGTAGGCCATAAAAGACATAAAAGTTAAAAATAAAATTAATGGAAAAATCACAGTAGTTGGCTGTATACCATAGTTAGAAAACTAATACAAAAGTAAAAAAATTTTGTATATTGGTATAAAAAAAATAACAATATGCCAATATACAAAATTTTGAAGTTTTTTACTTCTCTATTAGATATATTAAAACTGTTGTGCTGAAATTACAACTTTAATCTAAGGATGACAATCGACCTCTTAGGTCGAGTGGAAGGGTGGCTAAACGCCTACTCATATTGAACCTAACCTAACCTTCGTCTCGAGTAATGCTCACCATCTTTCCTTTTTTGATAGTTTTAATGTGATCATTCCACTCTTTTGTACTTTAACTAAGGATAGGAAACAACATTGTAAGAGTAAAAGTCGTATATTATTCGATTAATTTTCCCCCAGGATGTAATCAAGCTCTGAACCAACAGTAATTATTCTTTATTTAGTTATTTTATTTTAGTTATTAGTATTAAAAAATTAGTTAAATTTTGTCAAAATTACTTTTAATATATTTTTTTTATTTGATAACTATTCATGCATACTAAGTATTATTTTCTGCGTGGTTGTGTACAATCATAAAACACATTTTTATTTATCTACTTAAAATGCATTTGTATTGCTTCAAATGCCACAAAAGTCATAACTTATTTTAATATCATTATTGCAAGTGCATTTGGTTTTGATCGAAAACATATCGAAATCCAGAATTATGTATGTATATTCAAACTACATTGACAAATCATCTTGATTATAAAAAGGGAAGTTTGCTTCATTAAAAATTTATATTTTGCTCTGAAAACACTCTATAATATGGCCTTTTGTGGAAAATATCAAATAAAAGATATATTTTATAACTTATGCTATGGTTTATCCTATACACGATTTTTGATGAAAACTGAGATGCCATAAAGGAGTTTCAGAGCAAACAGAACCAATATGCAATTACCTGAAAACATGTTTTTTTCATATATCATAACCATAGTAGTATATTCTGTAACATGGTTAGAACGAAAATTCAATAATAGTGAAAGAATTCATTCTAATGGAGTCATGACCTGAAAATATTAATAAAAAACAATTTTTTTTTATTTAAATTAATTTGTCTCGGCTGCAAAGACCATTGACACAAACATATTGTGACTCAATAATACAACAGTTTTATTACTACGTTATAAGTTACAGGTAAAGTACATAGAAAAAACAATTAAATCTGGACAAAACTAAGTTATTTAGGAAAATAATTATATTAAATTGGATTAACATTTAAATTTTTAGTTAGATTAGTGAAATCAAAATCTGGAGCCTTGGAAATATGTTCTGTTTTTCAAAATTATTTGTTAAGGTGTACCTTAATTTGTTGATAAAAAGTTGATAAAAACTTCCAATACGAGATCAAGTAATTAAATAAACTAATTGGTTTGATACATTTATTCGATATTGTAATGTTCCATGTAATTTTCTGC
Organism: Diabrotica undecimpunctata; assembly: GCF_040954645.1. Lineage (NCBI taxonomy): Eukaryota > Metazoa > Arthropoda > Insecta > Coleoptera > Chrysomelidae > Diabrotica > Diabrotica undecimpunctata. The sequence continues at coordinate 74,557,064 of NC_092804.1, read as the reverse complement.
TTTTTGAGAGGACTACCAGTTTCCATGTGTTTTTATGGAAATATGGCAAAATTCGCACCGGTATTTACCAACGTAATCGCTGAGGCGGAAACATGATATTCTTGTGAATTTTCAGGATGTGAAAATGCGAAAATGTGTTTAGGCAAATTACCCTCTTTATTAATAACAAACACTTGTTGCGTACATTTATTCTTTTATTTAATTAATAAAAAAACAATCCGAGTCTAATTACGTTTCTTAATTATTATCAACAAATTAGCTGCGAATTAAAAAAATACTTACATTTTACCTAGTCGTCCAAGAATAAATAAATATGAAAAGTACTTTTTCTTAAATTCCTGTAGAAATTGTCCGCTTTTTCAAACATGAAAAAATATTTCGTCTGCGAGTAATAGTTTACAAGTTATTCTAATTGTTATAAGTTAAAAATAACAATAACTTTGAACAACGTTTTGTTCAACTTTATTTCTTCATCTTTCATACCGCACCCATAGAATTACTGTATCTTTATTATTTATTTATTTTTCTCTCCCGTCTTCCCTATCAATCGCCTTCGTGTCATCATCATCATCATCATTCAATCTTCGCTTATCCACTGCTGGACATAGATCTCCCTCATAATTTTCCATCTATTTCGATCTTGTGCCTCTTGCATCCAATTCCTATGACGTTTTAGATCGTCAGTCCAACGTGTTGGTGGACGACCTCTACTTCGGTAGGCATCATCTCTTGGTCTCCATTCCAGTATCCGCTTTGTCCATCTATTGTCTGTCATTCGAGCCACGTGACCTGCCCAGTTCCATTTTAGTGTTGCTACTCTCTCTACTGCATCAGCCACTCCTGTTCTTTGTGGTAGCTGGCGATTTGGGATCTTGTCTCGTAGTGAAACGCCCAACATAGCACGCTCCATCGCCCTTTGACACACACGGATCTTTTGAACTGTTCTCCTTGTCATGGTCAACGTTTCGGCACCGTAAGTTAACACTGGCAAAACACACTGATTAAACGTTTTTCTTTTAAGGCATATTGGTATATCAGACGATTTGAAAATATGGTTCAGCTTGCCGAAGGCTGCCCAAGTCAGTCTTATACGACGGAGAAGCTCAACGGTTTGGTTATCTTTTCCTATGCGAATCTCATGACCTAGGTATTTATAGGCCATTACCTGGTCTATGGATCTTGTTCCTACGCATATATCTTCGCTGACTACAAGATTTGTCATCATCTGGGTTTTAGATATATTTATTTTCAATCCCCCTTCTAGCGAGGAAAGGTAGAGCTGATTTAAAAGTTCTTTGGCCTCATCTATCCTATCAGCTATTAGTACAATATCATCTGCAAACCTTAGATGGCTAAGCTTTTCTCCGTTTATGTTTATGCCCTTGTCGGTCAGTTTTGCCCTTTTACATATATATTCCAAAAGCGTAGTGAATAGTTTCGGCGATATGGTGTCCCCCTGGCGTACTCCACGTTGTATCGGGAATTTCTGGGTTTGACGATCACCCACTCTATCCCTGGCTGTTGCGTTTTAGTATATATGTTTAATTATATTTATATACCAATAGTCAATTCGGTATTCTGTCAAGGCTTCCAACATTTTTTGTTGATTTACGGTGTCGAATGCCTTTTCATAGTCGACAAATATTAAAGCTAGTGGTTTATTATATTCAGTGCATTTTTCTATAAGATTTTTTATTACCAGTAGGTGATCGTTTGTTCCATAGCCTTTTCTAAAACCCGCCTGTTCTATGGGCTGATAAAATTCCAATTTATTTTCTAGTCGTTTCGTAATTATTTTTGTAAACAGTTTATAAATATGTGAAAGTAGACTTATGGGCCTGTAATTCCTGAGGTCGGTAGCATCCCCTTTTTTCGCCTTCGTGTGCCAAGCACGTATTTCCATATTTCTCATGTCTTTATCGATGTTATAAAGGAACCTTGTTATGGTTCTTCCTCTTCTTCTCTGACCTATTGGTCCATCAATGAGTGTTTTTCTGGCTGGATCATTTTGTTCCATCTGCATAACATGGCCTATCCACCTCAGACACCTTCTACCTTAATATATTTTACAATATCAGGTTCCTGGTATATTCTATAAAGTTCGAAGTTTTATCGTCTTCCCTCCTCTATAGATGCCTTAATACTTTGCTCTCGAAACATCCTAACATGTTTCTATTGCTTTTTGTCAGAGTCCAGGTCTCTGAACCAATATGTTAGCACTGGGCACATTAGTCTTTTGTACAGTTTACCTTTGCAGTTTTCGATATAATTGAGAATTTAAATAACATCTGTTGGTCATGCAAATTCTGCGGTTTATCTCTGCGGTAGAACTACGGATGTCATCATTTTATGTAATAATTATTTATATAATTTGTGAATGCGTGCTTATTTTCATATACTTCGTTTTGTTGGTGTTTATTATTGAACCCATTTTTGTAGACGGTTCTTTTAGTGCTGCATACGCCGCTCGTACAGCGTTTTCCGTTCTCTCAACAATATTAACATCATCAGCATAGGCAAGGATATGCACTGATTTGTTATATATTGAGCCAGTGGTTGTGATTTGTGACATACGTATTACTTTTTCCAGAGCCAGATTGAACAGTATACAGAAGAGGGCCCCCCTGGCGCAGCCCGTTATTTGCTTTAAAAGGTTCAGACAGTTCCCCCTCAATTCGTACTCTACATTTATCTTTTTCAAGAGTTAGTTTTGTTAAATTTGCCAACTGATTTGGTACTTCTAGCTGTTTCATTGTTTAAATATTTCTCTTCTATTTACATAGTCGTATGCTGCTTTGTAGTCTATAAATATATATAATAAGTATGTATGCCATATTCCAGTGGCAGGGATTTAGTTTTTCTAAAATTTGTCTGATGAATAAGGGTTTCAATCTGATGAATTGTCGATTTACTACCTCTGAAACCAGCCAGGTATTTTCCTACTATTAGTTCTGCATATAGTGGTTAAAGTATTCAAAGATATCTCCTTTTTTGTGTATAGTGCAAAGAATTCCAATATTCCAATTACTGGGGAGGGATTTCTGTGTCCATATTTCTTTTATGAGCTGCTGTAGTGTTGTAGTACCATTATGGTATCGTTGCCATCTTCTTTATATAGTTTAACTGGGAGATTGTCTATGCCGTGTGATGTATTTCTGGCTAGTTTTTTTAACTGTGTCTTTAACTTCAAGAATCGTTGGTGGGGCATTTTCCTTCTCGTCTGTTCTGCTTACGTCATCTCTTTCGTCTTCCAGATTTTCTTATAATTGTTCTATATTAAGTACCTGGTAAAAATATTCCACTCATCTATTCAATAAATCTTTCCTTGTTGTTAATAGTCACCATTCTGACTTCTACATTGACGTGTGGTTGTTGAATTCTTTTCTGCTGATGTTAACTCTCTTATAGAATGCTTATTTAAGTGGTTTCATTTCTTTCTTTTGTGTATCCTCTTTTCTTCTTCTCTTCTCTTGTCTGGTTATTATCTACAATTTTTTCTAGTTCGTCGGGTAAACATCTTTCTGGCTGCATTTTTTCCTTTGTTACATTCTTGCATTCATCGTCAAACCAATAATTTTTATGGGCACACGCCACATGCCACCTAACACAATCTTAGTGTCACTTCTGGGACATCTTCTGTAAGCTTGCTCAAGGTCTTCAAAGAACTGTTTTTTTATTTCTTTTTGTTTGTCATCAGTCAAGGCATGTGCATAATGCATCAAACTGTAATTGAAGAATTTCCCTTTTAAGCGCAAATAGCACATTCTTTGACTTAAGGCTTTAAAGTCAATTTAGTTCACTATGTAAAGATGTGAGTTCTCTTGCTCGGTACAAAGTTCGAGTATTCCATGTTCTTAATCTCAATTCCATTTTTCGTTTGCAGAGTTGTCGTAAGTTCCGTCCAGCTAATAGTTCCTAAGGTTCCATGACATATGCTTTTTACAGGGAGAGGTTGTTGGCCTCTAACCCAATCCCCAACCTGGAAGGCCAGAGACTCTTCTGTTAGGATAGCCATACCTTAGTCTGTTTTGGTTCGCGGATAGTATTTTATTTTCCACCTACCCGCCGGTCCTTAGACCGGTTAGGTCATTTCCCTATCCACCACCACTGGGGAGACGTCAGATGAGAGACAGACAACTTCACACGAATTTTATGTCTTAAGTTATTACAAAAAAATGACCTGTGGGATAAACGATTTAAATAACTTTTAAACTAATTGATGGATCGAGCTAAAATGTTGTTTGTTAAATATTATAAGACCCCATTAATGAACAATCACAAAATTTTTAAATTAATTTTACAAAATTTATAAAACAAATAACGATTTTGCCTTTTTTGCTATTTTTTAGCAATAAATAAATTTAAAAAAAATTAAAATATCCCATTTGAAGCTTTCTCTATCTCTTAACATATAAAATGTTTATATTTAAGTATAAATACATACAAAGCCGAAATTTCTGCAGAAAACTTATGAGTTGGCTTACTGCAGGTATATATTAAAGGAGCAACCCGTTAAATCCATGGCTATTGCGAAGTCTTGAACACGGTTAAATTTCGCTTATTTCCCTACAGTATAATGGTTTTCCGTTACGGAAAATAAACTTATTAATATCTTCTTTTATATATTCGCTGTCACACGCAGAAAACTTATGTGGTTAGTTGGCTTCTCAGTATAAGATGTTTCTCCAAGTTTCTTCTTGGAAATAAGTACCCTTTTTTTATGGGACATCGCAAGGGTTTCTGTAAAATACAGGCGAACATATTCATTGTTATCATTAGCTGAATGAAGAGTCGTTACAACGTCTTTTAATTCTAATGAAATTAATAAGTCCCATCAAATAGATACTTTAAACTTTTGCATTCTCAACATAAAACTTGTTAAACAGGATTTGCCACTTTTTGTAACTTACATTTCTACACTCGCATTTACAGGAAAGCTACAAGAAATGAATTGCATTAGATACTTGCATAAAAACTGGCATATTTTATGCTCAAACGTCTTGTGCTGATGCTTGCTTTTCCGGTTTCGAAATACATTTCCGCGTTTTGTACGCTGTTTCATTCGATCAGTTTACTCTGTCTCTTTTTGAAAGATCCTGTAAGTGCATATACTTGCTGATTTTCAGTCATTTTTACAGTGACAGACGACGACGGGTGGCACTATAATTTTTCACTACAAATGACCTATGTACATACCATCGGGGCAATCTATTACCGCAAAGTGTTAAATATTTTCAACTTAGGCACATATTCCCCTTCTTAAGATACATAATATAACTCATTGGGATATGGGATACATGAGGGGGAGATTGGGGTACATACCCCATTTAAAACTTTCACATTTTAATTGTTTTCTATTATTAACTCTTATTAAGAAAGTTGCTCAAGGCTGCGCTAATGAAAGTACAATAAAAATTCACACGATTGACTAGAATTAATATTATCCATCGCTAAGGTGTTATTATCAGAAGAAAAGGTAGCCCTTGAAGTTATTAAATAATGTCACAAAAATAATAGATATATCACAAAACTTAAGGAGATGTTAGTAGACCAAGTCACAAAAGTAAGTGCTATTTAGTTGAATGAAATTACCGACATAACAAGTAAATGTCAATTACTATTTCTGAAGACGTACTATTGTGTTAGATGACTCAGAAGACATCTTAGATATCACAACAGAGGAAATAAAAGCTTATACAGAAGTATAACACGTCACCTTTGTATTTAGGTATAAAATATATAATTAAAACTTTTTTAAAAAGTGTCGTCAAAATTTATACAGGAGCATAACGTGACGTTTTCGATCTAGATTAGATCATCCTCAGTGCCTTCTTTTGTAATTGAAGTTAACACTAAAATTGTAGCTGTGACATCAATATATGGTTTTACATTGTTCCAAATTTAAATTCTAATGTGACTCTAGGTCGATGACATTGGATAAAAATTGAATACCACGTTTCTTTGCTCGACTTGAACACGTGGTTCTTGTCAGTTAAAACGACACAGACCAACATTGTCGTTTTAACTGACAAGAACCACGTGTTCAAGTCGAGCAAAGAAACATGTTGCTCTTTAAGTATTACATTTTTATCCAATGTCATCGCCCTAGAGTCACATTAGAATTTAAATTTGGAACAATGTAAAACCATATATTGATGTCACAGCTACAATTTTAGTGCTAGCTTCATTTACAAAAGAAGGTACTGAGGATGATCTAATAGATCGAAAACGTCACGTTATGCTCCTGTATAAATTTTGACGACACTTTTTAAAAAAGTTTTAATTATATGTTTTATACCTAAATACAAATGTGATGTGTTTTACTTCTGTATAAGTTTTTTATAAACGATGGTATACAGCCAACTACTGTGATTTTTCCATTAATTTTTATTAAAATAAAAGCTCTCTCGGAGATGAAAAACAATAAAACAGCTAGACAAGATGGGATAAACCTTGAACAAATCAAAAAAGGAGAAGAAACTTTAATAAATGTGTTGAAAAGGTGGTCAATGTTTGTTTGAAGAGACGTAACCCCCTTCCAATGGCATAATGCAATAATAACCATAATGCACAAAAAAGCTGACATTTCAGACCTAAAGAACGACAGACCCAAACTATTCATAAAGTTAATAACAAAATGACTTGTGAACAAACTGTATAGTTACCAATCTTGCGAACAGGCTGAGTTCCGCTCCAGATACGGAACAAATAATCCTCTAAAAGTTACTAAAACGCTAGTAGAAAAGTGCACAGAATACAAGCATATCTTTCTTATATTCGTAAACTATGAAAAGGCATTTGATACTATAGATTATCATAAAATGCTTCGAGCATTGGCTGACTGCCGCATCGATTATTGATATATTGCCTTAATTAAGAGTATCTACAAAACTGGTACAGCGTGTGTCCAACTTCATGAAGATACCAAAAAGTTACGAATTAAACGTGGAATTAGACAGGGTGATACTGTTGCCGTGAGGGGGCATTTGGGTCTGTAGGACCCATCGCCGGCTCTTCGGACTTTTTCCTGTCTCCGGAATTGGAACGGGTGTTTACCATCTTCGTTTGTCGCTAGTGAAATGGGTCAGTACTGTTGCCGTTACAGAATAACCGTTACAGCGACAAGTATCTGTTACGGGTAACGGTTCCAAGGAACAGTTACAAAATAATAGATCAAAAATGAAAAACAGAACAGGTAAAATAATCTAAGTATTCCTTGACTTACGGAAGGAATAACTTGGTAAACAATAAAATAAAATGGTATGATAAATGTAGTGCAAAGAATATGTTTCTAAGTGTTTCTTGACTTACGGAAGAAACAACTTAGAATGAAAAGTAAAAATGTACAAGATCAAAGAATAGAAAAATGCAGAAATATGAGTAAAAATACACAAGGTAAAAGAATGCAGAAATGTTCTTAAGTGTTTCTTGACTTACGGAAGAAACAACTTAAGAGAGGAATATAAACAAATGAAATAAGCAAATATAAAACAATATGTGAAAATATGACTAAGTGTTTCTTGACTTACGGAAGAAACAACTTAGAACAGAAAAAACAACAAGAGAATCAAATATGCAATAGAAGAATATAAATATTTACAAGTGTTTCTTGACTTACGGAAGAAACGACTTACAAATACGAAAAATCAAATACAGAAAAGATGTGGAAATATTGCTAAGTGTTTCTTGACTTACGGAAGAAACAACTTAGCATAAAATAGAAAATGAAAGAGACAAATGTATTAAGTATTTTCTTAACTTAAGGAAGAAAATATCTTAGATAAAATATCGGAAATAATAATGCAACCCTGATTATGAAAATATTTCTAAGTGTTCTTTTGACTTACCGGAAAAGAATGGCTTAGACGCACAATTAAAATAACAAGTCAAATATTCAGAGAAATATTTCTAAGAGTTCTTTGACTTACCGAAAAGAACTACTTAGACAAAGTACCAATCAAAATATAAAATAGAAAAAGCAAGATAAATATTTCTAAGTGTTCTTAACTTACGGAAGAACAACTTAGACACAAAATACAAGAAAAATAAACAATCAAAATAGTCAAATAAAATAGTAAATAAATCAATACATGAACAATAGTAATATTCTAACCTGAAAAGGTCTGAATATACGACAAATGCTAAAATAAAAAGGTACACAGGAAATCAGAAATAAAACAATAGCTCAAGTTGATACAATAAAGCACCGACTAGGTCTACAGTAAGAAGAGGCAAGCTCGACTGATCGATGAGAGAAAATCTACCTGCTTTTATGTAAAACAAATCCTTTGTTTTACGTAGCGAAAGTGGATTTCCCTGCATCGAATCAATTAGAAATTTGGATTTGGCCAACCTTGGAATTCCCAAGTATTTTGACCGATATCCAAATTCCTTGATGCCTCCGGCACGGCTGTCACGCCTCCGGAGGACAATACTATCTCCCCTAAATAGTTTACATCTGTACTCCAATATATAATATATGCAGGGTGGTCCTTAAGTAATTGTACAAAAAGAAACAGTAGATTCTACACTTTTAAATATTACGATTTAAGCCAAATTGCTTAAATAAAATGCTGATATTAAGAAAGATACAGGGTGTTAAAGTGCAAATTTAAAATTTTATTTTTTGCAATAACTTTCATGTTTGTAAACATTTATTCATAAAAATTTACAACTGTATACTTTTAAATACGAGAAATTATAATTTGATGCAAACTTTGATGTAGCTGATAGAGGGCGCCACATATGCCACAAAGGTGGCATAAATTTGCACTTAACTTTTTTGCTCTTTGAGTTATCTGTATTTGTGACAAAAAATATTAAAAATACATTATTTTAACAAAAAAAGGTATACCTGTTAATAACTTAAAAACTCAACAGTTTTCGAGATAATCGCACTTTACAAATCAGCTGCATAATTCTGATTTAAGGCAATTACTCCAGGCAACGAAGGGAAAATAGACAAAAACATTAATAAATCTAAATTTTGGTATAAAATAGCTTTAACTAAAGTTAATAAATAGTTAATAAACAAAATATTAAATAATATAAATATATCAGCAGGATAATTAATAATAGGATTTGACAAAAAACAGAATAATATGATTTTACATCAAATATCTTACTTTTTATATTAAATTAAAGTCATAATCGAAAAAAAAAACGCCAAAAAACTGTCAAAGTGTTTAGACGCATTTCAAAGTTTCTCTTAAAAATTTAAATATTTAAACGATTATTTCTTCAGTTCTGAACGTTTTTACTTACAAAGTGAATCTAAGTGATTTTTCTCACCACAAGTATAAAATCTGTGAGTACAAAAAATATTTATTGAATCTAAATAATTTACATTTAACTTAAATCCACATAAACAAGAATCAATTTTTGGTTATAAAGCAACAAATTTTTACTGCTACCGTTTATCAGTTCTGATATCGAGGAGACAGGACTGAGAGTTATCGATGATAATAATCAAAAATGGATAATTTTTTGCCTCTTGGGGCCCCTGAACAAGAACTGGAGCAACGTTCATCAAATACAAATATAAAACAATCTTTTGCAACTGTCACAAATCAAAATGTACCTAAATTTCCATCCAAAACACAAGCAATAGTTTTTCCTGCGCTGGAAAATACAAAGTTGGAAGACTATCTATTTGCAGTTGGTGATTTAATTCATCCAAAAAATATTATTTTCTCCTCTAGAATGTCAAATGGTCGAATTTGCATTTATCTAACAAGCGAAATTTTAGTTTAAAATTTTCTACAAATTAACAAAGGGATAATTACTGTAAACCACCAAAAAATTCAGGCTCCTAAATGAATGTCACCAAATAAAAGATGTTTGATATCAAATGTTTGTCCTTTAATCCCACATTCAATTATTGAAAATGCACTTTCTAATTTGGGATTAACTTTGGTATCTCCAATAAATTTTTTAAAAATTGGTACATCAAATCCTAATTAAAAACACATTTTCAGTTTCAGAAGGCATACTTTTATTTCTCCCCCAGTCTCATCAATACCCGACTCAATAATTGTGAATTACGAAATGACATCATATCGTATATTTTTTGTAATGGAGAAGGATCTATGTACTAATTGCAGGCAAGCGGGACATTCGGCTGAAAATTGCCCAACTACTAAGGAAACTCAAACATCTCAAACACAAAATGCTGCTCCAACTACTTCAACTGATCCAATAGACAATGAATACATTCCCCTAACGCAAAACATATCTTCCTCGGCTCCTACACTATCGACTAAACCGGATATCCATATTTTATTATCTACTCATGTTACAGAAAGCAATGATTTTCAACAAATGTCCGACGATCCTCCCTCAAACAAACGAAATCGCTCTGAAATTATAACCCCTCCACCAAATGATACTCCAGTAAATAACCCCTTTCCAGACCCTAATTTAAAAAAGCCAAAGTCTTCAATCACAGACATAGGAACCATTAAAGTAACTGAAGATATAAAAAATTCAGTTAGACGAATATACGAGAACGATATCGTGAGACGATCATACGGTCATTGATCAGGTCCAAACTCGATTACGCTTGTATTATTTATGATGCAGCAAAACCATATATCATAAAACAACTCGATCGAATACAAAATAGTGCTTTGCGAACCATACCAGGTGCCTTTTATACTAGCCCTACTGAAAGTTTACACTGTGAAGCTGGAAAAGTCCCCCTGGAATTCCGAAGAAAACAACTTTCACTAACATGCGGCATCAATACAGGCAAATCCTATTAATCCTGTTAACCACTATGTAAATTCAGACCGTTGTAGGAATATCTTTAAAACACATGCTAGGCTTGACCTTCCTTTTTATGAAAGGGTAAATAGATACCTCAATGAACTTGAATTCAAATTTCCAGATACCTATTGTATACCAGATATTAACACTGTTCCCCTTGGACTGTTCCCATCCCATCTATCAATACCAAACTCTCCATATATAAAAAAGCAGATAACCATCCCAAAGCATTATATCAATATGTCCTCCAAGAACTCATGACATACAGTAATCATAATCTTATATATACCGATGCATCTAAAACTATAGATGGAGTGGGAGCAGCATTTATGTCTAATAAAACAAAAATATTAATAAAACTCTCTAAATTAACATCCATTTACTCAGCCGAGTTAACCGCTATTCTCAATGGAATGACGGTTATAAAAAAAGGCGAAGCTACATATTTTTTAAAATTTCAAACTGTTGTGTCGTGTAGTGTTAATGTATAATTTTATGTTTATGATATTCTCAATAGATTGTTGGATTGGCCAAAATTTGACGAAATGCCCCTGAAGATGCTCTAGGAGCGAAAGTACTTGGGCAAGATTTAATTAAAAACTGTGCAAGATATCTGCATTTCATTTGATTGAAGTTCATTTAATCTATTATTCCAGTTTGTTTAAAAAGAAAGGTTTTTAACTAATGTGTTTTACCGGTTTTTATATATGGTGTAGAAACACTAACTCTGACAAAAGGAACAAAAAATAAAATAAGAGTTACATAACACGCTATGGAAAGATCGATGTTTGATATTATCATTAGAGATTAAGTACCAAACCTGGAAATAAGAAGAAGAACAGGAGTTACGGATGCAGTTGAAAGAATAGCCAGGGCTAAATGGGCTTGGGCCGTACATGTTGCCAGATTAACGGATGATTGGTAGACCAAAAAGATTCTGGAATGGTGATCAAGACAAGAGGCATATCGAGAAAGAGGACGACCTCCGACTAGATGCACGGATCATATAAAGAGCATCACCACAAATTGAATTCAAGAAGCTCAAGATAGAAATAGGTGGAAAATTTTACGGGAGGCCTACGTTCAACAGTGGACAAATATAGGCTAATTGATGATGGCTATTGTGTTAAAAGTTACTACGTACGATATCAAAAGAAGTACTTGATACCAATTTAAACAAATGTATGACAGTAAATAAAATAAAATTTCTAAGGTTGTTCCAGATTTGACATAGTTAATTACTGAATCAATAGAGAATGTTTAGCATGGAGGAATATTCCACAATTATTAAAACATATACTGGTTGAAAGAAGAAAAAACTTTTTTTATGAAAGTCTCGTAAAAGCCGATGCTATGGTGAGATATTTTCCTGATGCAATCATATTTAAGTTGTCGTACGTCACGTTTGGTATTAAATGTCCAGTCTTTTCTAACCGATGATAAATATTAGGAAATCTTTGGTGATTAGGTTAAACTCCGCCTGGATATATTTTTTTTCCTATTTACGAACAGAAGCAAGATAGGGACAATTTTATTGCACATAAACACGAATTATATCCCGCATTTCCTTCTTTGGAAAACTATGACGACGCTGCAATTTTTCGACAATCAAACACCTTATAATAGTCGACTATTAGTAATCGCATAAAAATATACAGCGGGTGGTTAGACAAAGAGATCCAATGACTCCTAAACTTTTTAATACGGTGCTGGAACAGGCTTTTAATAATTTGGATTGGCTGACAAAGGGAATAAAAATATTTGGAGAATATCTAAACACCTTACGTTTCGCCGATGTTATAGTCAGAATAGCTGAGCATCTGGGAATGGCTAGAGATATGGTACAGGAACTTGTGGCTACAGAAAATGTAGGTTTAAATATAAACATCTCGGAAACAAAAATAATGGCAAGTTTGGTACCCAACCAGAACATCAGTATTGGTTGGCAAGAAATAGAACTCGTAGATATATATAAATACCTAGGGCATGAAATTATGATTGGCAGTAATAATCAGACCCATGAACTGAAGAGATGAATCGGTTTTGAGTGTGCAGCATACGGAAAACTGAGAGAAACTTTTAAAAGTGAGCTGCCCACATGCCTGAAGAGAAAAGTATATGATCAGTGTGTCCTCCCAGTGTTGACATACTAAGTAGAAATATTTACCTTAACAAAAGCCTCGGCTAGGGTATTATTATAGGGGGTTGAAAATTGGGGATAGAAATTATTGGGGTGGAGATTGGGCAAGCAAAACAAATCGAATCCTTTGCGAACGGCTACTCACGGTTAATTTGGAAAACTATGTCGTCGTGGATAAGTAAATGACAAGGGGGCTTGAATTGAGGCCACTACCAAAAGTAAAGCAAAAGAGTACTTACATAAATCTCCTGGAACAAAACACAATACAAGAAGGTACTCAAGCTATTTAAAATGGACGCTGCTTTGAAGATTCTTCCTGCTGGATAAAAGAAAAGGTTTTTCCTTCACAAAAACACAAAAAGAGGTTAGAAACTTTTTTTAAAAGAAATAAACAAATTAGTTTAGGGAAAAAATTAAATATTTATTGTTGTCTCACCACAAACAGTTACAAATATAAAAAATAACAATAAAATACAAAATATCAAAAACAAACTTACTATATCCTATCCGTTTACAAATTCTAGAAGTTGGAGATGCTACAATAACTTACAATTGTTACTGGGAGATAATTTGTAGCAGAAATAAATTATTACAAATGAAAAATATCTTTTTAAATGGGACTATACCTAAAGGTTAACCTTTTTTTTAAAACAAAACAAAAACAAGATCTGTTATGATTAGGTATGTGTCAAAAAAATAAAGCTAGCTGTCAGATGTCAATATTAAATTTTAAAATTGAGAACAATCAGCTAAACCACACTCTAAGATCTACAATTTTAATTATTACAATTTCTTAAACTGTTATGAAAGCAATTATTATTAGAAAATGTTTATTTTTCCTTTAAAAATCAACACAAAAGAGTTACCTGGATTTCACTAAAATTCCTTTAAAATTTCTGGGGTTAGGAACTGGACTTACACTCTTTGCCACACGAACAAATTCATCGCCAAACTGCGGAAATATTCTGGAACGGCTTCTTAGGACAAACAAATTGAAACTGGAAGTTGTTCACTGGGACGCAAATTTTAGACTCGGCTTCTTAAAAAACTGGAACACGTGGGTACCTTTCAAATCTGTTGGAAACGCCGCAAATATCTTAGATACAAATCTCTTAGGTGAGAGACGACATAAAACAAAAACAGTGATTACTCTTATTAGAACTGACACATTGCATTGAGTATAAATCACTTTTTTTTTCAACAAATTTGCCGGTTCTTGACGCCGATACTCACACCGTCTTGCTTGTTCAAAGATTCTTCCGAACCTTATTTTGACTTCACATAAAACTTAACACTGCTACTACAGTATACATTTTCCCATGATAGAAGACAAAAAAAACACAAAACATTACAAATTTGAAGAAAAATTTGGACTAACACTGAAACCAACTACCCCTGACAGCGGCCTCAGCGAGAGTGATGTAATTTTCTTTAAAATTCATTCGCCCAACTCGGTAAAAACCAAACGTATAAACGGGAATATGTATTTAACGCGCAATATCCTAAAGTGGCTCTCGATCAAAGAATACCGAAGTAATATGCATCTGTGATAAACTCTAAAATGTGTTTATTATCGATCTCGGCGACGCAAAAAGATTGAAAAATACTTTTTTGGTGTTTTAACTTGTACGATAGGAAACAGAAATACATGGAAAATATTCTTCGGTGTTTAAATAAATACGGGGTGATTTCAATATATACCAAAGAATTTAAAAATGCTACAAGGTGACTGACAACATCGAAACGATATTCAGACTAAAATTGAGATGGTCAGGACAGACGTTGAAATACGACACGCATTTTATCCAATATATGTGCCCTATTACCGCACATTAGCGCATACTTACTATATTTTTATTACTGTATTATAATATGATCTTATTTAATGGTATGTTCTAACTACTTATTTACTTTAAAAGTACAGTATATTATTTTCTTCTATTCAATAAATTCTCATTGTTAAACTGGCTAACACATTTAATATGTTTTTAAGTTCGAAGAAATTGACTCATCTTTGTTATTTGGTCTCGCAAATCACAGAAAACGCTGTAAAATATCAAATTTCTGTGACTTTATTTAGTTTTTAGAATATGAAGTAGTTAAAATTATCGCCTTTCAAAAGCGTATTACAATAGCGCTGATTTTTGGGGGTGCACTTGTCCCGTGGACCACATAAGAACGGTCAGAGGATTTTCTGCCCATTTCAAGACACTTTCTATCGAGACATAAGACTAAGCTCATCCCCAGTTTTATCGGTTCTCGTTCTATCGTGCCTCGGCGTCCCTTTGCGTCGCGACACGCAGCTACTATTCTACTGCCTGCTACGATTAATATACCAATATTTTAATAAGGGTAAATGTTTTTTCTTTGTACGGATAACAGCAATGAGTTAAGCCAGCTATTTTTCGTAATATTTAAATTAATAGCTAATTTATTCACAATCAAAATATTGCATTTTTTCTTCCGTTATTATTCTAAATCATTTAACCGAAACCTCTAGTTTTACACAAAACAAAAATAATTATTTATTGCAAAAGAATATTTTTGATACTTCTAATATTTTTCTATCACTGTATTTAAAGTGATATAAGTTGAATGTTCGAATAAATGAACTTTAAATCAAATGAAGGTAGATCTCGAGCACAGTTTATTAATTAAATCTATCTGCCTTCATTTGATTAAAGTTCTCTGTATTTATCCTAATATTTTTCTAATGCGCCTTTCATACTACTTTAATACTACACATAGCTACACTGACAGATGGGTAATGGACATCATCATTGGGTATTTAAAATATTTACTCGTGTTAATGAGCCACCGTATAATATTCTGTCTAGCTAATCGTTTTTACGATGGTATTAAATTTAGTTGTATAATTTTTATAAAGGTCATTTTGATCATTTTTGTTCCAAAACTAAAGAATTATAAAAAGTTGTCTGGCGATAATGTAAATCCAGTACTATTAAAAACGTTGTTAATTTATTCACCCACAATTTGGTTATTTTCCTGAAAAAATAGCATAATTATTTACATCGCTCTTTCAGTAAACAAAAAATACCTATCAATTAAGTCTGAACCACATCACTCAAAAGCTATTGGTCTTTAATTTTCGGCGACAGTAATGAACTATACATAATTGATGGAATGTCGAAATGCTTATATCGCTTTCCATGTAGGCTTAAAAAAGTAGAAGTATATATCCTAAAAATACATTTTTTATTGGTTTTTCCTTCTATCACTGCATCGCAGACCTATTAATCACTTCGTTTGCGACCATATATCAATTTGAAAAATATTCTCACGTAGTGCCGGGTTAACTAAAGCTAATAAATATCTTCGAACGTTTAGAAAAAGGTGATGATATATTTGAAGTAACTAGTACTTGGTATTACTTACAGTTATTGTAACATGGAAAAACTACGTGAGTGGAACTTGATAATATTTCTTGAATTTTTTCATGTGGAATTTAACTTTATTGATTGTAAAAAGTAAACGTTTCCCTTTTCGATATCAAAATATAACCACAAACGCTATTATCTATACATATACCATTATGCCTGTATCTGTTTATGAAAAGTTAAAAATATATTTATGTAGTTACAAATTTGGAGTGTATTTAGGGCCGGTTCTAGAATTTTGAGCGCCCCGGGCTGAACAAAATTTCTTTCCCTTTCGTACAAGAATATACAAATTAAAAGGGAAAATCATAGTGGTTGGATGTATACCATAGTTTAAAAAAACTTACAATGAAGTAAAAACTTCTTTTTGTAAAATGGTATAAAATTTTATTATTAAAATTTTTAAAAATTATATACAATGGATTTATAAATTTTCAGAACGTTTTCTATCATATCAGATCACCGTCAGAATAGAATATAGCACCCAACAAGAAGCGAAAGCTCTGTCGTTACCTTTGATGTTCGTAGGACAGAAATTTTGGAGGGAGAATGACAATTACAATATTTAGTACACTAAGAAAAGTAATGAGGAAGTCGTTCAAAACAGTTCAAAACACTGAGAAACAAAGTAATTATTTAAACTAATGGTTTTTAAGTAGATCTGTTTTGTACGAATTGTATTTTTTCTTTAAAACTTAATATATCCCATATATTAAGTTTTAAATACTTAATATATATAATTATATTAAGTAATATATAATTCCGTACTGATAATTAAAAAGGTCTTAAATCAAAAATATCGATTTGTTTTTTTAAACAAACAAATTAACGTACTGAAAGCTATTATTAGTTACGTATTAAAAGTTATTGGTTAAAAAACCGGTAAAAAGTGATTGAATTTGAGAGCTAATTTCAAAATAGAGATGAAAATGAGCCGATTTCTATTACTTTTTATCGATTTTTTAAGATATTAAAATATGTATATGTATTCTTTTTTTACTATAGTTTATTTTTATGAACGAGAGAGTAATTAGCATAATTTTAACTGGTAGCTCCGACCACTCCATGGGCGTGCTTAAGATTAATTGAAAAATTACTTTGAATAATTGTAAAAAATAAATGAATTATTTCAGTGTTATAAAGTGTTATGTGTATGTAAACAAAAGTGACCTCTTTTATCACACACTATATTAGAACTGACTGGCCTACATTAAAAAGGGTTTTAAAAAATTCACATTTTTTTTAATTTTTAAAAATTACAAAAGAGAAAAAGAGTTTTTAAAACCATCTAAGGTATGTTAAATAGATGAATAAAAATATTAATATAAAACTTACAGCTACTTGTTACAAATCCAAATCAGATTCAGAAGATGAACTTTCAGAACCAAGATTTATAATAACTGGCTCGATCATTTTATCAGTAATATTGTCCAGCTTCCACATTTTTTCCTCTTCTTTAATAGTGTGATTTACTGCCTTTTCCCAGTTTTCAGGTTTTACATTATTTACGGCCTCCAAAAACAACTGTTTAACATCATGAATTTTAAAAGTGGTATTTTTTCTTGAAACTTCACTCTTTATCTGTGCCCATACCAGTTCAATCGGGTTTAATTCACAATGATATGGTGGGGATCTAAGTACTGTCATTCCACGATTTTTGGCAATTTCATCAATTTCGTATTTTTTAAATTTTTCTTTATGAAGGGCACACAACGAATAAAGTTCCTTTCTTATAGATCCGGGATGGTACGTAATATTTTTTGAACTCAGCCAATTCTGCAAGTCTTTTTTTAACCACTTGGTTGTGGGCAGTCCTTCTATAAGTCTGGAGTGATAAATTGCATTATCCATTACTATTACACAGTTCTTAGGAAGAAGATCTATCATTTGTTCGAACCATTCTTGAAAGACATCAGCGTTCATGTCTTCATGGTAGTCACCGGTACGAGTTGATTCAAAAGTTAATAAACCACCTTCAACAAAACCGTCTGAACTGCCAATGTGTACTATTATCAGTCTGCGTCCCTTTCCTGATGGTGGGTTTAAACCAGTAGATAAGTTATTTACAAAAGCGTGCCTTTGACTTGTAACAGTTTCATCCTGCCAAAATTTATTTGGTATATGACCCTCGTTGATCCATGTTTCATCAAGATAAAATATTTTTCTTTTTTGGTTTCTCATTTCCTTTATGGTTCTTAGAAAATGTCTTCTCCATATGACAATATCGCTTCTTTCTAATAAAATAGACTTTCTGAGATTCTTTTTCCAGCGGAAGCCTATTTCTTTTAAAAGTTTCCATAACGTACTTCGACTCATTTCTGGGTAATCCTTATCATCTCGAACTGAGACAAGAACTTTATCCAATGTTGGAAATTCTTGTCTAAAGAAGAATTCATGCACTTTCCGTCGAAGTCCTTCTTTAAAATGATATTCTATTTGAAATTTTGGTTTCCCTGGAGCATTACGTGGCATTTGAAAACTACCACATTTCTCTTCTTTAATAACTCTGTAAATCGTAGATTTTCCAACACCAAGTGTACTGCTAACTAACTCAACGGTCTCATCAACACTTTCACATAAACGTTTGTCTGTAAATGATTTAAAACAATTAAATATTAATGTTTTTTCATTAACTGTTAGAGGACCAATTTTTCGGCGTTTACACGGCACTTCCAAATTTTCCATAACACTAGTATACACAATAAACTGCACCTTGCAACTGAAGTACCTAGTTTTAGTGAACTGTTAAGAATTTTGAGTACGCCACTTGGACCTTCCTACAAAATGGAAAAACCCACTATCACATTTTCTGTGGAATAAGTTTAGAAGGTAATTATCTAGTCAATTACTGTCGTAGATTCCTGGAATTAAAGAATTAAATGTTTGATTGTTGAAACCCTTACTTCGTGGAATGCACTCATTTCAGATAAAAAAACGTTTTATTTTATCTAAAGAATTAAACTTTATTTTGCAAATAGGCAAAGAATTAAACTTAATTTTGCAAATAGATAAAATAAAACGTTTTATTTTATCTAAAGAATTAAACTTTATTTTGGAAATAGGTAGGTACTTATTAAACTTTTATTGGTTATATATAACCAATAAAATAAACATCTTACATTTCTTGCAAATTCATTAGTACCTGTTAACCTCCATCACTCCGACACTGGCAACCTTATTTAGGGATTAGTAAACCTCACAACTATTGTATTCTATTCTGCTCCAACCTTTATACCTGGTGGCCATACTCACTTTAAAATTGTTTTCCTATATACTTCTGTAAACTTGTTGACAAATATCTGTTTTTCATTGAGTCACCCGTATCAACAGTTTAGGGATTTGCATACATAATTTATTGTTTTATTACTCTCTCATACATAAAAATACACTATATTATATTATACTTTTTTTTTATATTATTATACTTTTATGTATATAGATATATATATATATATATATATATATATATATATATATATATATATATCCTCTAAAATAACAGCTAATCTGGTAGATGAAAAGGGGGTTGAAGTGTACTCTGATCAACAGTTCATTATATTTCGCCAATTTTCATTGGCATCATCAGATGAGAGCTACAATTTTTAAAATATGGTAAAATACAATTTAGTAGTTGTTTGTTATTTATATCTTACTTGATTGAGGTTAACGGCAGTCTGATTTTTTAATAACATCAAGTAAGGTTTGTGGATACAATGTCGGTTGCAGCTATATTCTACATGTAACATTTAGTTGTCTAATTTACTTTAACAATTAAAATATAAGTACGAGTACAAACACAATTCAAATTAAAAACAAAACAAACACAAAAACATTTAGTTGAGTGACTGTCATTAAGGTTAAGTACCAGAAATACCAAATATCGAATGTTATTGATTGACTTATGCCAGTAAATAATTAGTTCTATGTCCAGAGGTAACAAACAAATGTTGACAGAAGGAAGTAAAAATTCAAATACAATAGCATAATAATTGAAAATATTTGTCACAAACATACATTAGATCGAAATGACATCGCAAAGATTTAAGAAATTGTAAAGATATGGAATGAACAGTAGGTATTTCCAACATTTAATATAATTTAATTTGCTTGTCCTTGAAACAAGCTCGTTATGTTTATTTTTCACTATCTTCCAGTGAAATGGAAAAAGGAAAGGAAAAAAAAATTCAGTCATAATTTTCTAACCGTTTCTAACATTTTATATCGTCAGTCCATTGTGTTGGTGGATCACCTCTTCGGTAGACATCATCTATCAGTTTCCATTCCACTATCTGCTTTGTCCACCTATTATCTATCATTCGAGCCACGAGACCTTTATAGTTCCATTTTAGTGCTGATATTCTCTCTAGCATTAGCCACTCCTGATGTTCGTCGTAGCTGCTGGTTTGTGATCTTGTTTTTGTAGAAAAACTCTTAACATAGCACAGTCCATCTTCCTTTGAACCACACTTTGATCTTTTGCTGCTCTCTCTGCCACACTCTGATCTGCCCATCATGTTGGAAATCTTCCTCTTGGTCCTCGGCCTTCTATCTTTCCTTCTACTATGTTCTATCCAGGACACGCGTAGAATTCTTCTTAGACCTACATTTCGAAGGCTTTGATCTTACTCCTATCAATTTTTTTAAGAATCCATGTTTCAGCTGCGTATGTAGTAATGGGAAAAATAATGGCATTTTCCAAAATGAGCTTAGTATTCTTTGTTATTGTTCGGCCTTTCCATATTTTAATTAGTTTAGCAGTTGCAGTTCGGTCCATTGTTAGTCTACGCTTGATTTCTGAGGAGCAATCGCCAGTGTTGGTTATTACTGAGCCCAAGTATACAAATCTGTCTACCACTTCGAAATTCGCTACTTGGTGTATGTGCAGTAGATTATTATTTGCTCTGTCTACGGTCATTATTTTTGTTTTTCCGCTATTGATCAGAAGTCCGAATTCTTCGCTTATCCGGCTTAGCCGTTTGGTGATGGTAATCATTTCGACCTTGTTCGCTGCTAGTATAAGTATGTCATCTGCGTATCGCAGGTTACTGATTTTTCTGCCTCCTATAGTGATTCCTCCTTTTCACAATGCCTTTGACACAGTTGAGCTAAACAAAAAATTACAGGCGCTTAAAGAATGCAGACTAGATTATAGATTTACTAAATTATTATACAAAATATACCTGCAGGCAACAACCACTGTCAGAATACATACTAACAGTAATCGCATAAAAATGGAACGGGGGTTAGACAAGGAGACCCAATGTCACCTAAACTTTTTAATACGGTTCTAGAACATGCTTTTAAGAATTTGGATTGGATGACAAAGGGAATAAAAATAGATGGAGAATATCTAAACAACTTACGTTTCGCCGGTGATATACTTATAATAGCTGAAGATCTAGGTATGGCAAGAGAGATGGTACAGGAACTCGTTGTGGCTACAGAAAATGTAGGTTTAAATATAAATATCTCGAAAACAAAAATCATGACCAATTTGGTACCCAACCAGAACATCAGTATTGGTGTGAAAGAAATAGAACTCGTAGATAGATATAAATATGGGGACCTGGGATATGAAATTATGATTGGCAGGGATAACCAGACTCATGAACTGAAGAGAAGAATCGGCCTTGGGTGGGCAGCATTTGGAAAACTGGGAGAAACTTTTAAAAGTGAGCTGCCCACATGCCTAAGAGAAAGGTATTTGATCAGTGCGTCCTCCCAGTCTTGACGTACGGAGCAGAAACACTTACCTTAACAAAAGCAGCAGCTACCAAACTGAGAGTCACGCAGAGAAGAATGGAGCGGTCCATGTTAGGAATAACTCTGCGAGACAGAATAACCAACGAAGACATCAGGAGATGAACCGGAGTGACTGACATCATAGCCAGAATGACAGATGGGCGATGGACAAAGAGGTCATTGGAATGTAGGCCAAGGGAAGACGAGAGAAGCGTCGGTCGACCACCTACAAGATGGACTGACGATTTAAGAAGACTCAATAAAAACTGGATAAACATGAGGGGGATAAAGGTTGATTCGCATCACTCATCAGGACCATATGTTGCACATATCCAGTATTACATCTACGCCAATCTTGCCATGAAATTTAGATTCTCCGCTGTTATGCAATCGATACCTAGGGATTTTTTATTTCTTAGTTGGTTGAGAGCATGTTCTACTTTATTTACATAGCTTCTTCTAAAACAAATTTAAAAGTTCAAACATTGTTAAAACGGTATAACAACAATGATTTTGAGACTTTTTTGAGAATATATTTAAGACTCTTTAGATCCAGCTATCTAGGTGGTGCTATCTATTATTATGAAGCAAACTAAATTCCCAGTTAATAATACGATATTAACAGCACTTTATAATTGAACTTTTTTACTATTTTGAAAGAAAAACTTCAAAAAAATGAGCGAATAAATCAATCAATTTTATTTTTGTGAGAAAATGTACTAAAAAAAATCATATATTTTGTGTAGTTTTCCTGGTTTGACCGCGTTAAATAACTTAATTACTATAAACCGTTTTTAGAATGTTTTGCACATACTTTGAATTGGACTACATTTAAATTGCCTTATAACTGAGCTTATCTAAATTAGATTCAAAATAATCACAATTATCCGTACTAATAGACCAAAATATGTTACTTTAATCGAAATAGGGGATTGATATAGTTATCATTTAATACTTAAACAAGTTTTAGTTAATTCGTGATTAATGATATCTATTCTGTTATAAATTCTAAGCATCTATCGAAATAAATTGCGGTTATCTGTTTGCAATGCTTTAACATTAAAGCAGGTTATTTTTGTTAGAAATAATGGGCTAGATTTGAACGGGAAAATCCCAGCCATAAAATGACAAATCATGTATATTAGAACACACGTATAGATGCTGATGATTCTGATTACATGTTATCAGTAGATATACTGAAACGTAATTAGTACAGAGACTGGAAAACGAGATAGACTTTCGAAGAAAAAGATTTGTAATTTAGTAGGACAAAAACGGAGAATTGAGAACATTTATTTATAGTAAGCTACTACTATAAAAACGATGATAACATCAAAGACCAGCTATCATGTCTGAATATTGAGCAATTAAAAAGAAAGAAGAAAACTAGTGCATGTTGCATCAATAAATTATTCTACGGATGTATAAAAGAGTAAAACTAAAAATGAATAGTCTAATCAAAGTCACGCTCTAACTGCAATTGACGCAATATGATAAAAAATTAAAATTACTTCAAATGTAAAAATAAAAATAACAATAAAAGAATCGTTACAAGAATGATATTTCTTTGGTGAATTATTAAGGTTAGTTGTTGTTAAGGTGAATGTTGGCTATCTTGAATGTTTATAAATTTTGTTCAATATATTACACTAAAAACTGGGGTATTAAACCAAGGATCAGATTTAATGCCCGATATAACAAAATCAGAAATCAAAGAAGCCCTGAAGAAAATGAAAAAAATCGAACCCCGGGTGAAGATGGAATAGTATCAGAAGCACTAAAAATTGGAGGGGATGTATTACTTGAAAAAATTAAACAACTTTTTAATATCTGCCTTCACAGCGCCAATATTCCAACAGACTGGAACAACGCTACTATGATTCTATTACACAAAGCAGGAGACAAAGCAAATTTAGAGAATTACAGACCGATTAGCCTCCTCAGCCATATATATAAGTTGTTTACACGAATACTAGTTAAGAGAATGGAAAGAAAATTAGAGACTTATCAACCAAGGGAACAGGCAGGATTCCGAAAAAGTTACGGAACAAATGACCATCTAGAAAGTATAAAAACCGTAATAGAGAAAGCAGTGGAATACAATAAACCGCTAGTTCTAATATTTATCGATTTCCACAAAGCCTTTGACACAGTTGAGCTAAGCAAAATATTACAGGCGCTTAAAGAATGCAGGCTAGATTATAGATATACTAAATTATTTTACAAAATATACCTGCAGGCAACAACCACTGTCAGATTACATACTAACAGTAATCGCATAAAAATAGAACGGGGGGTTAGACAAGGAGACCCAATGTCACCTAAACTTTTTAATACGGTGCTAGAACATGCTTTTAAGAGTTTGGATTGGATGACAAAGGGAATAAAAATAGATGGAGAATATCTAAACAACTTACGTTTCGCCGATGATATACTTATAATAGCTGAAGATCTAGGTATGGCAAGAGAGATGGTACAGGAACTCGTTGTGGCTACAGAAAGTGTAGGTTTAAATATAAATATCTCGAAAACAAAAATCATGACCAATTTGGTACCCAACCAGAACATCAGTATTGGTGGGAAAGAAATAGAACTCGTAGATAGATATAAATACCTGGGACATGAAATTATGATTGGCAGGGATAACCAGACTCATGAACTGAAGAGAAGAATCGGCCTTGGGTGGGCAGCATTTGGAAAACTGAGAGAAACTTTTAAAAGTGAGCTGCCACATGCCTAAAGAGAAAGGTATTTGATCAGTGCGTCCTTCCAGTCTTGACGTACGGAGCAGAAACACTTACCTTAACAAAAGCAGCAGCTACCAAACTGAGAGTCACGCAGAGAAGAATGGAGCGGTCCATGTTAGGAATAACTCTGCGAGACAGAATAACCAACGAAGACATCAGGAGAAGAACCGGAGTGACTGACATCATCGAGAAGATAGCCAGACTAAAATGGAGATGGGCAGGACACATAGCCAGAATGACAGATGGGCGATGGACAAAGAGGCTATTGGAATGGAGGCCAAGGGAAGACAAGAGAAGCGTCGGTCGACCACCTACAAGATGGACTGACGATTTAAGAAGACTCAATAAAAACTGGATGAGAGCGGCGCAAGATAGACGGGGTTGGAAACATGAGGAAGAGGCCTATGTTCAGCAGTGGACTCTTGAGGCTGGATGATGATGTTCAATATATTAGAATATATGTTACTTAACTGTCCAGTGCCCGTTTTATAATAAAAACACTTTAAATTATGTCCTATACTTTCAAAGGAATTGATTTGATTATTGTTTTGAAGTGAGTACCTTAATTTTATGGAAAAGTCTTCTGGAAGTTAACTGCAACGCAGGAAAAGTAAAGAAAAACAATTTCTAACACAGATAATGATGAAAAACGCTTAGCATGTGTCAAAAAATACCGATCATGGACTGTTATGACTGAAAAAAGGTGATTTTCAGTGATGAATCACATTTATTTGTGCAGGGATATAAATCAAGTTTTGTTAGACGTACTGCAGGTGAATCTCTGCGAAGAGGTAATATCCAACAGACTGTAAAATACACTTCTTAAACAGATGTTTAGGGGTTTTTTTCGTAACAAACGGCATTGGAAGCTTAATTCATATTCAAGCCACGATGAGTTCTGCCAAATACGTTGAAATATTACACATGATTGTCCCATCATGGAAACATTTAACGGAACAATTCAACATGACTTAACTGCTTGTCATTATTCGAAATTGGTCAGACTGCTATGCGGGAAAATAAAGTAAAAGTGCTAGATTGGCCTGGTAATTTACCAGACCTAAATTCCATTGAGAAATTATGACATCTTCTCAAGAAACGTTCAGCTAAGTTGAATTGTACTGCAAAAGAAAAAATGATAACAAATGCTATAAATTTGTGGTTGCACAATGATGAAGTCTAACCTAGTGGGGTCAATGCCAAGATGTGTTGGAGAGATCATTTCTACTAACAGAGGTCATAATTCGTACTAATATATAGATTTTTCAGTTTACTTATGGTGTAATGATTAAAAGCTAAAGTTTTAGAAAAAAAAATTTTCTTTTTTTTCTTTTTTTGTCCCAATTAATTCAAACAGTATAGTATACTGTTTACCTATATTATAATTATCCAGATTTAGCCATCCGGCTCACACTCCCTCTAAGGGGAAAATTCACTCATCCCAGATACCTACGGTATCAAAAGGATTGAGCTCTGGTGGAACTCTTTCCATGTTATAGAGCTCTAGGTGACTTGGTATGTTGGAGTATCTACCAAAAATTTTCTTACACATCTGGACGTCGCGAGGAGTACAGCTTTCTGCATGGCTTTATAGTGATGTTCATTTAGACATAGCTCATGTTCTCTAGGAGGTTTTTGGGAATAACACCAGTAGTAGATAGAATAATAGGTACTGTCTGGGTAGTTGGGTATCGACACATCAATAGGTGTTGTTTGTCTAGTAAGTTTATTAACTAGTATGAGATCCGGTCTATTATGAGCCACTGGTTGGTCTGTAAGCACAGTGCGGTCCCAGTATAGCTTGTAATTGTCATTTTCAAGCATTATATCAGGGACGTATTGATAATAAGGAAGACGGTCGGTTTGGAGAAGTCCCAGTTTATCATCTAGTTCTTGGTGGATAATCTTTCCTACTGAGTCATGGCGTTCTTTATAATCAATACCGACAAATGCCTGGCAGCCACCGGTAAGATGTTGGATGGTTTGTTGGGCTTGGCATCCATATCGGCATTTGTCATTTTGCACTTGAGGATCTTTAACAATATATTTCAGGTAATTTTAGTTGGAATAACCTGATCCTGAATGACAAGTAGGAAACCTTCAGTCTCGGGAAACATCTTTCCTGATGTCAACCAATAGTTCGACGCTGTATTGTCGACATAGTCTTGGCTGATCTCATTGAGATGTCGCCCATGCCGAGGTTTACTCATCCAGGTGCGTATTTTTTCTTGCTGAGTCAGGTGGTATTTGCGCGTTTCTTGTTTCCTCAGTTTAAGTGGCGTTATATCATCTACTGCGCAAGTTGCTCGATGTAAAGTAGATGTCTCAGTCTGTACCTGAAAGTATGTTCTTAAATTAGCAATTTGTTTATCCAATTGCTCACATATATCCATAAGTCCTCTTCCCTCTTGATACCGCGGTAATGTTGTTCTCTCTACCGCACTGTGTGGATGATGTTTTTGCGCCTGTGAGAAGTGTTCTTACTTTCCGCTGAAGACCCTCTATAATGGCATAGACATTAGTCATTCAGCCAGTTGCAATAGATTCTCCAATCAGACAAATACACAACTCTATTCCTAATAGAAATCTAACGGATAATTAATAGAAGAATATGCGACAAGGAAACTTACAGGGTCACTTGCTTCTCGTCTAGGGGCCCATCAAGACATTCTTAGTAGACAAACAAAACTGTACCACGGATAAGGTGTTATAACATTTGACCACTTTATAATACCAAACGAGTAGCTCAGCGCGGAACAGGCGTACGTATTTAATTCCTTAAACAAATTTTTACTATTAAGATATGACCGATTTCGTTGTCTTACTCCTCGCACAAAGTCGGAAGTCCTTCCGAAGTTAGTTCAGTTTTCATTTGTTTATGGTTATAATATTATAGTTATATAATATTTATACTCGTATATTTACATATAATTATTATAGTTATTATTATTATTATATATTATATATATTATTATTATAATTATTTATACTTACTTATTATAGTTTTTTAGTTTATTTTGAGTTATGTTTTTTTCTAACAAAATTTCTTCTTACTAAACATCAATATGAGATAATGAACTAACATTTTTTTAAAAATAACTTTCCCAGTGTAATAAATAACTCCACGTATACTATTAGTGCTAGCTCGTTTTAGCCTTGCTGTTTATTTTTTTTAATTAATAGTAAGAGTGAATCGTTAGTCACTATAATGTTCATGAATTTGGAATTTATAACATGACACTGAAATATTTAAGTTTCTTTTGAGTTGATAAAATTTTGAGGGGTTAAAGAAGAATCTTTCTTGTATGTCGTATTTCGTGATATTAGACGAATTTATAAACATCTAAAACCAGTTGCCAGAAATTTCAATTTTTCCCACATTCCTATTAACCTTTGATTTTTCAATTACATAGATTTATACTATGTATTATAGTCGTTCCAACCATATTTTAAATAGCCCAGTCTGGTTATACAAAAATCATCGATTTCACGGCAAAATGTTTCGCAGATATTTGAAGCTTTTAAGACATAGGTGGGGGTTACTAGATGATGAATAGATAAAAAGATACTCCTATTTTTACCTTGCGTTTTTTTTAAACACTAATTTATGGTCAGAATTTGATTTTTTATCTATAAGTTTTTCCCTTATAATTTAAATAAACAATATTTATACCATTTTTTTATATCAAGAATATCTTTATTTTCCCGTTTTTTCAATTAAAATTGATAAATAATTTACGGAGATATTTGCAAAAAAGCAGTTTTTTTGCACTAATTTATAAATTTAATTAATTTTTTTATTAACAAAATAAAAGGTTATTAATACATTTCAACATTGAGGAATTACCGTCTTTTAAATTTGTGCGAAATTTCCCCCCGATTGGTCAAATAGTTTAAAAGTTATTCAATTTGTTTATCTCTGGGACTAATTATTTAAACCATTGAATTTGCCCTATGAATGATGCTAGACACATTTAACAAATTTCAAATTTCAATTCTTTAAGACTTATACTATCTCAGAAGTTAAATGAATATTGAGTTTTCATCGAAATTATTTACAAAATAAACGTTTGAAAAAGGGGTATGTTTTTTACTTATAAACAATTGTAATAACTTCTATATTTTTCAAGCTCCATACTTGTACGTACAACCATTAGATAGCTGGTAAAAAAACTCACATTTAACAAAAAAAAATAAACCTTCTATGAACAATAGGAACGAAGTTAGCGACAATTTTTTTGTTAATTATATCT
Organism: Diabrotica undecimpunctata; assembly: GCF_040954645.1. Classification (NCBI taxonomy): domain Eukaryota; kingdom Metazoa; phylum Arthropoda; class Insecta; order Coleoptera; family Chrysomelidae; genus Diabrotica; species Diabrotica undecimpunctata. The sequence goes on along the minus strand of NC_092804.1, from coordinate 74,528,017 downwards.
CCATTGTTTATAAACATTAAGAAGTAAAATTTGCACAAATTTTGAATGAAAATCTAAACTTTATATTGAATTTTATAGCTATAAAATTCATCCAATTTTTCGAAACTTAAAACCTTTCGAAAGATCGACATAGGAAAGTGGAGGGGAAACTGTTTTAGCTCCTCGCTGCAAAATTTAATATTATGGTTACGGATTTCATTCAAAAGCTTCAACAGTTCTGTAGGAATTTGATCAGGTCCATTTGCTTTTCCATTTTTAGCGTTTCTTATTGCGTATTCTACTTCTTCTTTCAATATGTCTGGCCCAGTTGCATTGATTATCTGAGTTAAGTTGTTTCTATCGTCTTCAAATAATTCATTCAGGTATTCTGTCCATCTTTTATGTCCATTTTATTCTCTAGATCTACAATAAGATTTCCATCTTTGTCTTAAAGTTTACCTATTTGGCATTTCTTTATGCTTCCTGTTATCTCTTTTACTTGTTTGTGCATATTGAACGCATCGTACTTTTTCTCATAGGTTTCCATTTCTTCACATTGTTCTTTAATCCACTCCTCTTTGGCTTCTTTAATTCTCTTTTTAATGTGTTTATTTATTTCTTTGTATTTGTCTGGGTAATTTTTGATATTTCTTCTTTGTTCCATCAAGTCTAGTATATGTTGTGTCATCCACCCCTTATTCTTTGTTGTTGTTTTTGCAAGATGTTTCTTTCCTGCTGTGTGTGTAGCTGTATTTATGTACTTTAATTTTTGGTTAACGTTGTTTGTATCGTTAATTTGTTGCTGCACTGAACGGAGGTTTTCATTTATTTCTTCTCCTGTTTCTTGTCGTATATTTTTGTTTCTAAGTTTATTTAAATCTAGTGCCTTTCTGTGTGGTCTTCTAATCTTTTTTGGTCTCGCCTTTATCACAGTAACTACCGGGTTATGATCTGAGCCTATATCAGCTCCTGGGTACGTCTTAGTACATTTAACAGCATTATGATACCTCCTTGCTATCATAAGTAGTCTATTTGATTTCTCACTATTTTTTCTTTGGTATGTTGTGGAGATGTCCATGTATATAACCGTCGAGGAGGTAATTTGAAAAAGGTATTTGTTATTACGAAGTCTTCACTTTGGCAAAATTGAATTAATCGATCTCCTCTGTCATTTCTGTTTCCAAGCCCATATTTTCCTACTTGTTCTCCTACCTTACCTTGACCCACCTTGGCATTAAGATCGCCCATTAATATGTTAATTTATGGAAAGACTGACTTAATAAGTGAAGATAAACAACCTGCAACAAAAAGGTTCAGACCTGACAGTGAAGTCGAATAAATGAACCAAATTTTAACTTTTAAACCAATGTATGTAAAGAAAATAAAAAAAGTAAAGTTCAATAAACATTGCAAAATTTAATAAGGCAAGTGATGAAAAAATCGACTTATTTTATCAAAACAGTAAGGCAGATTAGATTAGTATTGTATATCATATTCGTAAGAAAAATAGAATAAAAATCAATATTGTTAATTATAAAATTACAAACAATTATAATTAATATAATAATATAATGTGTAAAAAATTACCTGAAATTTAATTTATAAAATATATAAGTATTATTACATCATTGATATAAAATGAAAAAACATATGCTGATTTTCCGGGATTTTCCGAGATTAATGGGGGGGGGGGGGTGAAAATTATGTCATCATTATTAATACTGCGACAGACAATTCGAGCAAATTTAAAAAAAAGTAAGTATTTAGCGTGAATTTCAAATAGACTCAATTTTTCCAAGTTTTCCCATATTTTCCGGCCAGTGAAAACTATGTAGTTATTCATATTTCGACGAGCTACCCCAGAATAAAAAAAAGAGGCTTGCAGCTGCAAAGGAAGCTGATATAATGTAAATTTTTCCTATGTGTTGCAATTTGAAGTTGCCGAAAAAAAACGGAGCTGAAACAGATATCCTCTCCACTTTCCTATGTCGATCTTTCGAAAGTACCGTCGTTTCGAAATATTAGATAAATTTTATAGCTATAAGTTTCAATATAAAGTTTAGATTTTCATTCAAAATTTGTGCAAATTTTACTTCTTAATGTTTATAAACAATGGAGATATGATTTTTTTAAAAATAGTCACTAACTTCGTTCCTATTGGTCATAGCAGGTTTTTTGTTTTTTAATGTGAGCTTTTTTACCAGCTATCCAATGGTTGTACGTACAAGTCTGTAGCTTGAAAAATATAGAAGTTATTACAATTGTTTATAAGTAAAAAACATACCCCTTTTTCAAACGTTTATTTTGTAAATAATTTCGATGAAAACTCAATATGCATTTAACTTCTGAGATAGTCTAAGTCTTAAAGAATCCTATGAAATTTGCTGAATGTGTCTAGCATCATGCATAGGGCAAGCTCAATAGTTTAAATAATTAGCCTCAGGGATAAACAAATTAAATAACTTATAAAATATTTGACTGATCGGGGGCAAATTTTGCATAAATCTAAAAGATGGTAATTCCTTGATGTTTAAATGTATTAATACCATTTTATTTTGTTAATAAAAAAATTAATAAAATTTATAAATTAGTGCAAAAAAACTGCTTTTTTGCAAATATCTCTGTAAATTATTTATCAATTTTAATTAAAAAAACGGGAAAATAAAGATATTCTTGACATAAAAAAATAAAAAAAATATTGTTTATTTAAAATATAAGGGAAAAAATTTATAGACAAAAATCAAATTGTGACCATAAATTATAAAAAAACGCAAGGTAAAACTAGGAGTATCTTTTCATGTATTCATCATCTAGTATCCCCCACCTATGTCTTAAAAGCTTCAGATATCTGCGAAACATTTTTCCTCCTTCCAAAAACTCCAGCGACAGATCTCAAATCATATTTCCACAGCAAAATAGTCAACATATGGAATAGCAGATGGTGTAAAAAACAGGCAAAATTACTTGTGATAAAACCAATATTTCAACCATGGTCTGATAGTTCCACCAATCGTTTTTCTCAGGTTATCATCACACGACTGCGGCTTGGTTATAGTCGCCTTACGCATGGACATCTGATGACAAGGGATCCACAACCGGAGTGTTATGCTTGCGAGACCCCGCTAAGAATAAAACACCTTCTAGTGGAGTGCCCGGTACACAGTGCGGAAAGGTGTAAATTCGGAATCCCGGAGAATTTGAGAGAACTATTCTTAAAGTGCGGTACCAAAGTGATTATCCAATATCTAAAAGCAATAAACTATTTATACAAAATTTAATTATTACACTGTTCAATTATTGTTATTACTTGATGGCTGATGCGAGTTTGTAAATAAAAAAAAAATAACCAGACTGGGCTAAAATTAAAAATGCCTTATTGTAGATTCATCACTCCAAATTCGAAATAATGATTTACAGGTGTGCAATTTTTTTTTGAAAAGCTGTTTTGATAATTTTAACTGATTTATATGCTTTGTGATGCGCTGACTCCAAAAATGAACCCCGTTTTGTTGTAGCTTGTCACGTTTTTCACAAATTGGGTATCTGTTGATCGCAATTGTATTAGTCGAAAAAGATATATGTTGCATGTTTAATATTTTAAAAATTTATTTTTAAATTTAAATAAATTTGTGAATTTAACTAAAATCATTTATTTACTGTGATACTCTTTTTACATTTTAGCTTATAAAAACAACCTGTGATTTCCTTCTGTATTATCTAGCAGTAGTCTGCTATCATTGTTTTGATTTATTTTCCTTGGCATCTTCTTTCCATCTCTTAGATGGAAACGTTCTCGCAGCCCGCAAGTTCTCTGGAAAATAGTCCAGGGGAGGAAGAAAATGTGCCCTTAGGCTCATGTGACAACCTTGCCTTGAAAAGACTTTTGCGTTCTTTTGACCATATTTTTGTAATATATTTGGGCAATAAAAGATCTTTATTTTTGTCTAAAAATTTCTCTATAATATTCTTAAATGCGAACCATCCTCCTCTATGGATATGGTTTATTTTAGGTAACTGGTAGTTATTAAGGAATAGTTTGTAGAATGGTTGTAAGATAATAACATACTATTTATAAAACCATTAAATAAATCAGTGTAAATAAATTAATCGTGAGTTTAATTTTCGTTACACTTGGTGTCCGGAAGTAGGATAAATTTTTTAAATAATTTATAAACTTACAAAGCCATTGGACTTTTAAGTGTATTTTAGGCTATAAAAACATTTGCGGACAATAATCAGAGTGCGTTTTATTCGTTTCGTATTCGACATTCGCGCATGTTCGGTCAACGATGCTGTTAAGTACCTTGCCGTAAAACAGGTGTGAGAACAATAAAAGGAACGAGATAAAAATTCCAGGTTCTAAAAGGTTCTTTAAGAACGATTGAAAGAAGTGTTCGTTACCAATGGAGGAAGATCTAGACCCATTAATAAAAATCGATGAAACTTCTAGTAAAATCGATAAAATTTCTAAATAAATCGACAAGAAATTCGAAAATATTTCCTGCAAAATCGACGAAACTTCTCAAATCATCAAAGAAGTTATTATAAAATTGAAAATGTACCCAGTGTACTCGAAGAAGTTTCTCGAACCTTCGATGAAGTGCAGAAAAATGTAGACATTCTAGACGAGAAAACCAAATAATTAGAAATTATGATAACTAATTGTGTGCCATCAACATACCAATCGACAAGTGAGCCAGAGAAAGATGCAGTAAATCCAATCGCGAAGGAAGAATGGATAAAACAAGAGTCGACATGAGATTCATATTGCTATCGTTATATTATGTAAAGTCTTCTTGATCTATCTATCTTAAACAATTTCAAACTACTGGACAAAAGAACAAAAGGCTGTTTCCTTGACTACGGCTTTACCTGGTGATGCTGCCGACATTTTACTGTCGATTCCCAAGTGGTAAGAAAAATGTTATTAGAGTTTATTGTTTCGATACAGGGCAGCGACAAGCCGCTTATACGTATTTCGACCTCTTTAGGTCTCTTCAGACCTCTTTCCCGTCCTAGACAATAGTTATGAATATAACTATATACGGACGTAACTACGCCATCTAGAAACAAAAAGAGAAATCAAACGATTTCTACCTGGCGAAACCGAATTCAAATTTTTACCACTGTGCCTTCTAAAACTTGCAAAGCAAACAGCTTGATAAATTACTCGGCAAGAGAATCTAAAAATTGCATTCCACATGCCGTTCATGATGGTCAAAATTCGTAGTGAATTCAGTAATAAAACATAATGACGGTATTAAATTTTTGTTTGGATACAGGGCAGCGACAAGCCGCTTATACGTATTTCGACCTCTTTAGCTCTCTTCATAGCGGTGTAGCTACTGCTCTGAATCCAAACAAAAATCTTTCCCGTCCTAGACAATAGTTATCTTCTTCTTCTTTATGTGCCGTCTTCTACCGAAAGTTGGCGACCATCAAACGATAGGTTTCTCTGTTTTGTGCCGCATGTATTATGTTCGCGGCTTCTGGTATTTGAAACCATTCTCTCAAATTTCTCAGCCAGGATTTCTTCTTTCTACCCAAACCTCTTCTACCTTCAATCTTGCCTTCCACGATAAGCTGTAGCAGACTGTACTTATCATTACGGAACACATGGCCCAGGTATGACTCTTTCCTCCTTTTAACAGTTGTTAACAATTCTATCTCTTTACCCATTCGTCTTAATACCTCTGTGTTGGTCACTCTGTCTGTCCAAGGTATTCTCAGTATGCGTCGATACAGCCACATTTCTAGAGCCGCTAACTTCTTTATAGTTGCTGCTGTTAACGTCCACCCTTCAACTCCGTAAAGCAGCGTAGAGAGTACGTAGCATTTCGTGGCGCGCCATCGGAGGTTAACGCTTAGGTGGCGGTTGCTTAAGAGCTTTCTCATTTTGATGAATTTGGATCTTGCTATTTCAATTCGGATCTTAATCTCTACATCTGGGCCCCACTTATCATTTACTGTATATCCCAGATATTTAAATCGGTGTACTCTTTCAATACGTTCGGCTTCAATATTCGGGTCGATATGTTGAATGTTCTTTTTACTGATCACCACAATAGTTATCAAAATAGCTATATACGGACGTAACTACGCCATCAAAAAACAAAAAGAGAAAGGTAGAAATCGTTTGATTCAGAAGCTTCTGATAATCTGTTAATGTAAATGTGACACCTTCGTCGCATTTGCAAGAAAGAAATACAACATTCGGAAAACTAGAGCCGGTCGCCATGGAAGGGCAATCCCTATAAAAACATACAGCTCCTGCAGGTACTGTTAACATGTCCTCTGGTGAAGTTAATAGCTTGTATATTGGTGGTCGAATCGATAATAAGGATAGTTATTTTTTAAATGATACGTGGTTGAATTCAGTCCTTGAATATTATTGTCCCCTCACTTTTGCTTCCACAAGAAAGTGACAAAAACGCTTTATTTTAAACTTCTATATAGCTCTACCTTTTAAGAACATGAATTTTTAAATTTTATTGATAGGAAAAATCAAAATGTAAAATCAAATTAGTATCTACTAAATCGTTAATTAGGCGCGGTTGGTTTCAACCATTCTAGATCAAAGTTCATGTTCCAGTTGAAACTAAGAGCTCGAGAATTTTAGGGATGGTATTGGCGATACGATAATGACGATAAATAAATATAAATTACAAAATATGCAAATAATTTTATTTAAATGAAATAAGAGATACCTACTCATTTTATGAAAATAATAACATGTCCTGATTACGCATAATTTTGTATATACCCTGTGTAAACTTCCACTACTCGCACTTTACCTTCTGTGTTTCCTAAATTTACACAAGAGGCATTAGGGATATCCGATGCTGCTTTGACCTCAACCATCCAGCCTTGATTAAAGGGACATAGTTGTTTAAAGATCCGGTATAATACAACACTAAGCTGAGCAATTCCGACCCACATCAAAACGTGTGTACCTCATTTGCTTAGACAGGAGTTGATAAATAAGGAGTCCAATCGCAAATAGACAGCAATACGGAGAATTAGTTTACATATTCCCCTTGATTAATTTAATCAATTGTACCGATAATAAATATGTTGAGAGATAAAAATATGAAAATTCGAGAAAAAGTGCTTAAAAATTAATAAAAACTTGTAAATATGATTATTATTATGTATAAATTGGAAATTTACTAAAACGGACATTTTTATGCAAACTGACAGACACAAAAATTTAAAAATTTCATATGTGGATTCATATTATTTGGGAACTGGTTTATTTGTTTTTCGGTACTATGATATATTTGATACTTGGAATCAATATATTTATAGAGAATGGTTGGTTTAAGAGCTAAGGAGGGTGTGAAAGACAAAAACCGACAATTGTTATTAATGATCGTTTTCTTGTACTTAATTATTTAGAGTATTCAGGGACGCAATCTCATAATTATATCATTATGCCCTAATTGCTAAAGGAGTTAAAATAGGTGAGAGGTAGGAAGAGACTTGGAAAAGTGATTAATGTCGAGAAGGTCCAAACTATCAAAATTACTTCTTAGGTATTGTGTATTTCGTGTGAAGTTTAACAGTTACTTGCAAATTGGATTGCTCCGGTTCGTTCCGTTGTGGGAGCGCTCGCTCACTAAGTCAACGTTTAGCAACGCACTACACTAACAGCAAAAATATTTAATTTTGAGTTTTCGGCGCGGTTCGCCGTGAGGCCGATGTACAAAGACATTAAATTGTTGATCGTCGTGGTGCGTTCCATTGCCAGCCGGTTCGGTCAAGTGCGCGCGTACCTTTGTGTGCGAGATATTCTTTAAGATTGGTAGGCCAGCACTGGTACAATTGTATTTTTTTTTTTGAACTTTGATCAGATAAAAGGCATATATCGAGCACAGTTTAATTAAATCTTGCCCAAGTACTTTCGATCCCTAGATCATCTTCAGGGGCATCTGAAATAAGCCAAAAAAACGTTTTTTTATAACCAAAGAAATTGATTAACTTCGATAAAAACTCGAAGTTTTATGGTTGAAAAAAGGTTTTTTATATGATTAACGTTTATAGACTTACTTCGTCAATTGTGGCCTATCCGGCAAGAACAAGATGTCATAAACATATAATTGTACATTACACTACACTACAAATGGACAAACAAACACTTTAAAATAATTTAAGGAAGGCTACATTACTTGAAGAGGCCGGAGACAGAATGGCTCCTGATCTAACGGAAATGTTGGGGTGACATGTGACAAATGACAACTTGGATGAGCAGTCACAATCATAGATATGTGATCTGCACCTTTTACAATTCTATGAAACTAAGTATTGACCAAAAGTCCAACTGACACTACTATAGGAGGTCACTGATGAAATATAAAATTATATAGAATATTTTTAAGTAGATTGAATAATCCAGATCTCACACTCAAACATGTCTGTAATAATTAAGGTGTTAGTTTGAGAGCAACTGAAATAGACGAAAAGTAAGAATGCAAGAAGCGGACTAAACAATATGTTAAACAGTGGGTGGTTGACTACAATAAAATGGTCTACCAAGCACTATCTGTAATATAGAAAGGAAGAGATCTGACTATGTAATTAAAATACTAATAATTGAAAATCAAAATGGAAAGCAAATATATAAATGGGGTGTAATCCAAGTAGTTCAGTTGAACCCACAGTCAATGTTATAACTATAAAATTACTATGGATGTGCTCAGTGCAGGAAGTCTAAACAGTCGAGCTGGGTCCCCCACGAGGTGAAGCTGTAATAAAGTTTTTAAAAATAGGTTTAAATTTAGTACAATTTAAATTAATTTGAGTATTAAGACAGTGAGAGTTTTCATTTGTTTCCCTTGTAATTTCCAAATCTTCCAATAAATCCAACTCCATATAGTTTTTCTTTCTACTAATGTCATGTAAGATAGATGAACCAGTGTTGATGTTAAAATTGTGTTTACTGGATAATAAGTGTTGACCAAAACTTGAAGAGTTTGGTCTTTTCAAATGTTCTGAAACTCTAGTGGATAACTTTCTAATGGTTCTACCTACATAAGAGGCATCACAATCATCACATTTTAATTTGTAAATACCACTTTTGTCAAGTGTGTTCATCCTATCTTTGGTGTTGATTAAGAAGGAACCTAAGGTGTTGTGTGACTTGAAGGAAATTTTGATGTTATCGATTGTAGAAGTAAAAAGTTTAGATATTTTATTGGAAATGCTGCTAATGTAGGTGAAGGAGAAATATCTGGTGTTATTTGAAGAAGTAGGTTGAAGAAAACATTGTGATGAATATGCAAGCTTTTCTGCAATTTTTAGTTTAGCTCTATTTAGAAGCTTATAGATAATGTTAGGATCATAACCATTATTGAAAGCAATTTGTTTAAGAGTGTTAAGTTCTGAATTAAAATTATCATTAGAAAGTGGAAATTTGAGTAACCTATGAATGTAACTGTTGAAAGCAGCCATTTTATGTTGGGTTGGATGATTAGATGTATCATGTATCATGTTATGTACCAAACAGATCATGTTATACATGATACATCTAATCATCCAACCCAACATAAAATGGCTGCTTTCAACAGTTACATTCATAGGTTACTCAAATTTCCACTTTCTAATGATAATTTTAATTCAGAACTTAACACTCTTAAACAAATTGCTTTCAATAATGGTTATGATCCTAACATTATCTATAAGCTTCTAAATAGAGCTAAACTAAAAATTGCAGAAAAGCTTGCATATTCATCACAATGTTTTCTTCAACCTACTTCTTCAAATAACACCAGATATTTCTCCTTCACCTACATTAGCAGCATTTCCAATAAAATATCTAAACTTTTTACTTCTACAATCGATAACATCAAAATTTCCTTCAAGTCACACAACACCTTAGGTTCCTTCTTAATCAACACCAAAGATAGGATGAACACACTTGACAAAAGTGGTATTTACAAATTAAAATGTGATGATTGTGATGCCTCTTATGTAGGTAGAACCATTAGAAAGTTATCCACTAGAGTTTCAGAACATTTGAAAAGACCAAACTCTTCAAGTTTTGGTCAACACTTATTATCCAGTAAACACAATTTTAACATCAACACTGGTTCATCTATCTTACATGACATTAGTAGAAAGAAAAACTATATGGAGTTGGATTTATTGGAAGATTTGGAAATTACAAGGGAAACAAATGAAAACTCTCACTGTCTTAATACTCAAATTAATTTAAATTGTACTAAATTTAAACCTATTTTTAAAAACTTTATTACAGCTTCACCTCGTGGGGGACCCAGCTCGACTGTTTAGACTTCCTGCACTGAGCACATCCATAGTAATTTTATAGTTATAACATTGACTGTGGGTTCAACTGAACTACTTGGATTACACCCCATTTATATATTTGCTTTCCATTTTGATTTTCAATTATTAGTATTTTAATTACATAGTCAGATCTCTTCCTTTCTATATTACAGATAGTGCTTGGTAGACCATTTTATTGTAGTCAACCACCCACTGTTTAACATATTGTTTAGTCCGCTTCTTGCATTCTTACTTTTCGTCTATTTCAGTTGCTCTCAAACTAACACCTTAATTATTACAGACATGTTTGAGTGTGAGATCTGGATTATTCAATCTACTTAAAAATATTCTATATAATTTTATATTTCATCAGTGACCTCCTATAGTAGTGTCAGTTGGACTTTTGGTCAATACTTAGTTTCATAGAATTGTAAAAGGTGCAGATCACATATCTATGATTGTGACTGCTCATCCAAGTTGTCATTTGTCACATGTCACCCCAACATTTCCGTTAGATCAGGAGCCATTCTGTCTCCGGCCTCTTCAAGTAATGTAGCCTTCCTTAAATTATTTTAAAGTGTTTGTTTGTCCATTTGTAGTGTAGTGTAATGTACAATTATATGTTTATGACATCTTGTTCTTGCCGGATAGGCCACAATTGACGAAGTAAGTCTATAAACGTTAATCATATAAAAAACCTTTTTTCAACCATAAAACTTCGAGTTTTTATCGAAGTTAATCAATTTCTTTGGTTATAAAAAAACGTTTTTTGGCTTATTTCAGATGCCCCTGAAGATGATCTAGGGATCGAAAGTACTTGGGCAAGATTTAATTAAACTGTGCTCGATATATGCCTTTTATCTGATCAAAGTTCATTTATTCGAGCATTCAACCTTATATTTATTAATTGTATTTTTGTACTTTTTAGTTGAATTTTTATTCTCTTTAGCTTGTTATTCACAAGATATACAGACAGGAAACTTTACAACATATCTAAACTTGCCTATATTATATTGTGTGCCAAATTTAAAAAAGAAACCTGAACCCGTTTTCATCAAAGAGTTTGAAATTGTTTTTGCCCCCATATATGGAAACAAAAACATTTCAATAAATATTAATATGGATTGTATACGTAAGATGCACTACAAGCCTCATATTTAACTGTCTTTAAAAGCATATTGCATAAATTTTGTATGGGCCCTACTTATTTAGTGCCGATCTGAGATTGTGAGTCTGACTTCACAGCAATTCAACGCAGGACAACTAGGTGTCATTCCCGACACTGCATGACCAAATGTCTAATAGGAAACATCTTAAGGGTATATAGGCACATAGGGTAGGTCTGAATAATTTAGAACCAAATAGTAACATACGTGGATGAACTCAGAACACACGTAAATAAATGCGCGCACACACACCCACACACATCTACATCATGCTCAGTCAGCAAATCACCTGATCGCGTCATTACAACTGAGTCGTTTGTTTATTCTGAGGCTACTGCACTCCCCAATCCCGAGGTGTGAAACCAGCTTGCTCAATGGGTGCAAGACTGTGGTAGAAAAGTGTTGTGTAAGCGATATTCCAGAGATTTGGCGAACTTTAAGTAATTACAACCTTGGCACGGTATGGCGCACTCTCTTGCCTTATACCATTTTATCATAGCCGTGGTAACAAATTGAACACGAGACAAAAAGGGATGTCCCAATTTGTTAGAAATTACTGGCTTTTCTTAATCCGTAAGTAAAAATGTAGTAGTAACGAACAGTACCAATTAACTTGAACAGGTTTTACCTTCAGCACAGTAGGTCAGCTTCTGTAGAAATTACCGTTGCTATGGGAGAGTTTCATGCCGCCTTGATGCAAGAGCCCTGGGTACAATACCAGTGTGAAATAAAAGGTCCATCGAACGTTGGCGGAGGGCTTAAATATAGCAGGGTCCCTAGACTGAGGGCTTCCAGGAAAAACAAAATCTTCTTGTGTCCCTCCTATTGGAAGTAGGAAACCAATCAAGCTTTCTTCCTTTTATTTTCCTTTTTTTTTTAATCCAGTTCCAATTCTGTATTCGTATCCCTATCCATTTCACCGTCAGTTTTCTTTCCCTATCCATATCCTATGACTTTCATATTTATCACTATATCGTCCTTCTTCTTCTTCTTCTTCTTCTTCTTTTTATATAGACATGACTCTGTCTGTTTTTCAGACTTCCTACTCATCGTCTTCCTATTGGAGAACACTCTCTTGCCGTCTTTACTACTCTATTTCTTGTCATTTGGTTTATATGATTGTTCCATTTTACTCTTTTATTTCTTACCCAGTTCTTGATGTTCTCCGTTTTTCATCTACGTCGTATATATGTACTTCTAGCTCTGTCCCATAGTGTCTTACCATCAATTTTCCAAAGTGTTTTCATCTCTGTTGTTTCTAACATCCTTTTTGTCCTCTCTGTGTCAGGTCTTGTTTCTGCCGCGTATGTCATTATTTTTCTGATGACTGTTTTGTATATTCTGCTTTTCGTTTCTTTCCCGATATTTTTATTTCTCCATATTGTTTCATTCAGGCAGCCTGCGGCTCTGTTTGCTCTGTTCACTTGATCTTCTACTTCAGTTTCGATCTTTCCGTAGCTAGATAATGTGATTGATAACGTAGATATTTAAACATCATCATTTGTTCTATTATCTGAGCATCCAGCTCCAATTTACATCTTAGTAAATTTGCTGTTGTAACCATGAATTTTGTCTTTGTTGGGGAAATTAACGTGTTAAATTTTCTTGCGGTTATATTAAATTGGTGCAGCATACGTTGTAAATCATCTTCACTTTGAGTGAGTATTATGCATAGTAGATTATTTGCGTCGTCTGCATAGTAGATTATTTTAAGTTGTTTTTCTTCCATTTGGTATCCTTTTTTAATTCTTACTTTTTTTATTATTTCATCCACAATCAGGTTGAACAATAGAGGACTCAGGGAATCTCCCTATCTTATCCCATTGCCTGCTTCAATATAATTGGTTAGTTCTTCTTCTACTTTTTCTTTTATTGTGTTGTTTTGGTAGATATTTTCGATCGTTTTGATTATGTAGAGTAAGTGGATAACGTCTTTTAATTTGACCCGGTCAAATGCCTTCTTAAGGTCCACGAAACATAGATATGCCGGTTTTTTATATTCTAATGATTTTTCTTGCACTTGCCTCATTATAAACATAGCGTCGGTGCATGATCTTCCCGACTTAAAACCTTGTTGTTCTTCTGCTAGTGTTATAATTTCATTCAGTTTATTTGTTATCACTTTGGTTGTTAATTTTAATGTTGTGTTTAATAAATGAATTCCTCTGTAATTTACCGGGTCCGATTTGTCTCTCTTTCTGAAGAGAGGTATTAGGATGATTAATCTCCATTCTTGAGGAATTCTGTTTTGTTCTAATATTTTTTGGATTAGTTTTAATAGTTGTTTGATCAGATCTGGTCCTCCGTACTTTAGGAGTTCGTTCGGTATTCTGTCCTCTCCTGGTGATTTTCTATTTTTTAATTTCCTTAACGCTTCCTTTACCTCTTCCTTCTCAATATTTATTTCTTCGTTTGTCGTCACCTCTAGTGTTGGTGGTTCATTATCGTCAAATTTAACAAATTGGGATCGAAAGTAGTCTGCCCATGTTTCCTTCTGAATGTGTTTCGTTTTTATTAGCTCGTTCATCTCTTTTCTTTGTCCTCTGATCATTCTCCATATTTCTTTTTGTGTTACGTATAAGTCGTGTTCTATCTCTTTTGAGAAGATCTGCCAGTGTTCCCTTTTTATTTGTCTAACTAAAGTATTCGTTTCATTTCTGATTCGTTTATAGTGGTTGTATGCATGTTGTGTTTGTTGTGTTCTGTATTGTAAAAAGTCTTTCTTTTTTTCTTCACATTTTGTCTTTACTTCCTCTTTAAACCATAGTGTTTTCTTTTTTGATATTTTCGGTGTTTTCCTCTCTCCAAGTGATTCTGTTGCTGCGTTAATTATGTTATTTTTGAGTTTTTTCAAGCTTTCCTCGGTGTTATCGTTTTCCAATATTTGATTCCCAGCGATCTTCTCTGATATTTTTTTCCTGCATAAGTTTTCCGTGGATTCCGTATTAAGTCCTTCGACTTTGATTTTTGTTAGTGTTGTAATAAGTATATCACTATATCCATAAATTTTCTTTTATATAACTGACAATAGCACATTTCAAAACTTTTCAATATTTTTTTATGTTGTCGTTGAGGTTCTGGCATCTAATTTGCATAATAGGGTGCCAAATGCATAACATTTTAACATTCTTAATCTTATGGAATGTGTATATTGCGGTTGCAGAACGTTTTTGTTTCAGTTTCATAAAAGTGGCCCTGGAAGTTTCGATACCTCTTTTTATTTCATTGTTTTTGTTCCCTGTCTCGCTTTTTGCAGTTTCGAAATACCCGTAGTTTGATACTTTTTGCGATTAAATGTATGTGAAATTTAAACTTATCCATTATCTCCATTATTGAAGCTTTTCTTAAGGGCATATTCATTTTTTTCGAATACTGAGAAAACTAATAAGTATTTTTGAAAAATTTAAACGCAGAATGAAAGATTGCATTATTACCGAGGACCGAAAGTCCCTTAGAATAATCAAAAAGTTCTTTTTGAATGAAATTAAAAGTCACACTAAATTTTCTCTTTTCTATTCAACACTGTAACTTATTAAAATAAACATAGAAGTTTTAATACATTACAGAGGAACTTTCGGCCCTCGGTAATAACGTAATCTTTCATTCTGCGTTTAAATTTTTCAAATATATCTATTAGTTTTCTCAGGATTCGACAAAAATGATTACATTTAAAACACATTGAACATTTTGACAAGCGACATTTTGCGCCTATGCCGTCAAGATTTTTTTTTATTTTTAATCTAAATTTACATACAATCTAGTTTTACATGGTTTTTAAAAATGTATTAGATTAGTTAATTATAATATAATATATTAGCGTGGTTTAATTAACAAAACAAAACCACCGCATTTATATCTGATATTTAAATTTAAAGCTACTTGACAGATTTGTTTGGTTTATGGTATTTAATAGCCAAAAAACTAATTTATTATGTCAGGGATGCATTATTCCGATTAAATTTAATTCGAATATTTGCTCTTTCCAGACGCTTTTGATGTTACACCTTGTAATAACATTTACCTTGTCCGCCCACTTTATGCAAAATAGTTGTCAGCTACATACAACTAGATTATTATGTATAAAATATTTGCGTAATTTTTGTACAAAAATTAAACAAGTTTTCGTTTTTGACACATTTAATTTAGAACTTTCAAGAACTCTCGAAACAAAAATACACGTTACACATACATTCATGAATGAAAACGTAGATTAACTTATGGTATGTATGAAATACTAGGAAAATTAAAAGATAACGATTCTGAAAAACAGTGGAGAGACATAAAGAGATTACTTCCGGTAAAGTTAATGTTTAAATTCTTTCTATCATGATATTTAGTTAGTTTAATTTGGCTAGTTACACTTTATTACGTTTTACTATACTCTGAAGTTCTAATGATAGACTGGAATACATACATTTGAAATTTTAAAAATAGAAAAGTTGATTGCTTTACAGAAATAGACCAAGTTATACTAAATTAAAATGGGACGCTAATGTTTAGGAATTATGTGTTAATAGGACATTTATTCAGGTACAAAAAACTACGAATGATTTTAATGATACATATTTGGTTTTTTGAATTCATCTCTGTCCCGAATAGCAGAATAACCAGAAAAGTTTACAAATAATTTTAATCTTAGGGGTATTTTTTTAAGATTGGGTAACACTACAACAATTGTAAAGTCAGACAATTGCATTAACTAAATGATTTGTTTTGTTTTTATCAATTTAATGACTGAGCTTAGTAACATTATTAAAAACATTTTAATAACAACTCGACTAAATTCCCGCTAAGGCCAGTTCGCGTTCACTCGCACTACAAACTCTTTTTTTCATGTTGTCACCGCAGTAATTCTTCCAGTTCGCTGTATCTGTGTCGCTGGTTCTGCAGGTAGATATTATAATATTCACAACTGAAAAAATCTGAATATGTTGTGGTAAGCGTATGTTTACTGTAATTTAAGTGATTTGGTTAAAGTTTTTTAAGTAATTGCAGGAAGTTCTCCTATTTAAGATTACTATTCCGTCGTCACACATTCCCTGCATGCAGGCGAGGTATGGCAAACTCAATACTGTTGTCAATACCCTCGTTTCTCTAAATTACTTTTCTCCATGTCACAATAGGTGCACAAACAATCTAAATCGAACAGTAATAACTCTTAAGAGAAATAAACTTTTTCTCAAAGCTCTGACCCGGCATCTTTTGACAAGTTTTTAAAATAATATGGGCCTCTGCGGTAAAAATATTTACTTTCATGTATTGAATTCAGTGGTAGATTTGAGTTAAAGACTAAGAGGTCGAATAATGCGCACGTTTGATATGATTGCGTAGCAGTAAAAAGTTTTATGCATTTAAAACAAAACTCAAAGTAACTAACCAACAAAGTAAGTAACTTTAAAATAACCTGGGAAATAGAGTTGCTTAGAAAACTGTAAAACATGTGTTACGATAAATAATGACTCATCTAAACTGTAAGTATTTTTTAGCAGGTAATACCCAAACGGGTTCCCTCTTATATCTGCGATTGGAACTCTCCAGAAAAGGGTCGAATAAATTCGTTGGCGACCGAAGATCAAAGAAGCTTCGAGATAAACAAAATGAGATATAAGACCGGTCATCTTCCATGGTGTTCGAGACAATTCAAGGGTCAACACAGGTCAACATCCGTGGGCTTCGAAGGGATTCCCGAACAACGGCTGTTTGATATAATAAGCGGAACTTTCATTGTGTTAGGCAGTTTGAAAATATAATCGAGTCGAGTTTTGAAATGTTACGCGCGTATTGTCGGGATAAATAAATTATAATAAATGTTGTAAATAAATTATATTGTGAAATAAATTAGTATAATATTGTATAAATAAAGACTAAGTGTTAGAATAGTATTATAATATTATAATATTAGAATAAACTAAGTGTTAGAATATTTTATAATAAATAAAGTTAATAAATTAGACTAATAAACTCAGTTCACATGTCAGAATTCTTAATTTTTAATAAATTTTAAAAATTTAATGTAAAATCAACTTTTAACGTGAAAAGATAAGTGGTCTAAGATGGTAACAATTTTAGAACGATTCATCTCTTTCTCTCTCTCTCTCTATCTATATCTCTCTCTCTCTATCTATATCTCTCTCTCTCTCTCTATCTATATCTCTCTCTATCTCTCTCTCTCTCTCTCTTTCTCTCCCTCTCTCAAAATGTGCAAAAACCTACCCCAGTGCAGATGTTCTCAACCGACCAAACTTTAGTTTTAGCCAAATTTAAAATAAAATAAAAAAAATTAAACGAAAAAAGAACCAAGCCAGGCATAATATTAGTGAAGAAAGAAGAAACGAATTAAAAGAAAAACGTCACATTAATCAAGAATGTCGATAGCTTAAGAATAGAAATGCGAAAATAAGTGGAAAGAGAGAGAGAGGAACCAAATGATCGATAGCTTAAGAATAGAAATACGGAAATAAGTGGAAAGAGAGAGAGAGAGAGAGAGAGAGAGAGAGAGAGAGAGAGAGAGAGAGAGAGAGAGAGAGAGAGAGAGAGAGAGAGAGAGAGAGGAACCAAATGATCCTGACAAGTTGTGGTCTGAATTAAAAACCATAATTAAACAAACTAAAGACAATCTCTAAAACACATACCAAGGCAAAAAACATGGACGTCTGATAAAATATTAGAAATGATAAATGTGAGAAGATAATCTAAGAATAAATGTAATAGCGGATATAAAGAAGAGATAGAAGACACAGAAAAACACGATAACAAATTTCTTCAACAAGAAAATAAAGGAAATACATAACTGGAAATAGTTAAATGTTATTTGTTAGAATGGAGATGGGGAGAGACCATAAAAATTTAGAGAGGAGACAAGGCTGTATGCTGTCGCCATTATTATTCAACCTGTACTCACAGAAGATCTTTACACGACTCTGAATTGGCAACCATCTGGACCATCTGGCACAAAAAGATATTAAAGTCAACGGAAGAATTGTTAATAACATCTGATATGCCAATGATACGATATTAATTGCTCGAAGCGAACGAGAACTACCAAATCTTCTGAACAAGGTATTGAGAGTGGGTGAAGAATATGGCTTTAAAATTAATGCAAAAAAACAAAAACAATGGTAATTAAGAAAAAGAATAGGTACTCTAAACATTAACATATATTAGCAAATAATAAACTAATTGAACAAGTTGAAAACTTTAAATATCTAGGATGCTGGATACATGAGATGTTAGGCTGAGAACAAAAGTAAATTATAGAATTTTTCACCACCCGAGACCTTGACATAACTCTAAGATATCGCATGATACACAGTATCCTACTACATGGCATGGAAGCCTGGAAAACTTTAAGATGTGGTTATTTACCTGCACCCTAAAAATTCCATTAACTGACCATGTTAGAAATAAAGAAGTTTTAAGACGTATAAACAGAGATCGTAAATTGTAGTAATTATTAAAACCGGAAAACATCGTATCGTGGATAGAACATATATTCGGACGTGAGAGCTCTAACTTCCCTCAACTAATAATGGAAGGAAAAAATAGAAGGAAGGAGCGGTCCTGGCAGACGACAAATGACATGGCTTCGTAACATCAAGGAATGGGCCGAACTAAACCTCCAAACCTTAATAAGAAAAGGGAACCTTGGGAAATATTATAACATTATATTAATAAAAACACATTTATTCTATTATTATTGTTAAAAACGTGATCATTTTGATTATTGTTAAAACAACGGACAGTGTTTTATATAATTAATCTATTTTGTTGTTAATTATTTAAAATTAATGAAATTAATTTTTATTGAAACGCTTTAATTTTTTTTTAAATGGTATTTTTTTAAAGACTGTTAAAGGAATCTAATCCAATAAAAACTAAACCTAAGAGGTTAGGTTTACAACAAACAATTATTTACAATTGTTTGTAAATTGACCTAAATGTTCAAACATGAACCTATCCAAAACTATGTACTTTTAGAAAAATGCCCAAAAATTAAGCAAAAATTTCAGTTTTCATATTATAATGTAATTTTTTATTGTAATAAAAGTGACGTGTCTGATAATAAATCGCTTTTATCACGGGGACTTTTAACCCCTATATTACATTTTAGATTGAATAATTGTATTTTTTCTTATCTAACTGCAAAGGAAATGCCACGACTAAATCACATAAACCGATCGGTATTTGGCAGTGCGTTTACCGTAAATATGTTCCTGTTCATGAGAGGGGTGATATGACTCAAGCGTGGAAGCAGAATACACCCATAAAGAGTGTAGATTACAGGGTGATGCAGACATAATAAAACATTTAATAATATTATATATATATATATATATATTCATATATATATATATATATATATATATATATATATATATATATATATATATATATATATATATATATATATATATATATATATATGTGTGTGTAAGTAAAATGGAATGGATGTCTCGCAAAATAGAAAACCAAAAAAGGTTTATCGATAATAGGCAACCTTATATATGTATTCTAACTATTGGTCGTCTTCAGTACGGTGCAGCCAAGTTAGAAAAGGGAGCTTGTTAACTTGGGAAAGGATCACTACAGGAGGAATGCAACCAATTTGTGGCATTACAACTTTCTAACTTGGCTGCACCGTACTAAATACGATCAATATTTCTGACTATTGGTCGTATTCAGTACGAATATATACGGTTATATAATATATATACGGTTGCCTTTCATCTATATACCTTTTTTGGTTTTCTGTTTTGCGAGACATGAAATTCCATTTTACTTTTATTATTCACTCGCATTATCCTTTTCTGAACTCCACTGACTTTTTGCATCAAAAATAATAATGCTGTTGTAGCGAAGCTTAATCGTCTATTGTATATATGATGATTTGAAATTAATGGATTCCACTCGAAACCTCCTTGATCAGATGCTATTTACTTTAGAAACTTTCTCAAATGATATTAGTAAGCACTTTGGACTAGACAAGTGCCGTATACTAAATAAAGTCAAAGGAAAAGTGTAGCCCGGAGGTTTCGATATGCAAAATGGCCAAAACATCGAGGCAATGGGTGAAAATGATATGTACCAAAATGATATGTGAAAACCAAACTAACTTCTGAGTTTGTGCGAATAGTAAGACAGCTAAATCGGTCATATCTTAACAGCAAAAATTTGTTTGACATTAAATACTTACGCCTGTTCGGCGCTTAGCTATAAAATGGTCAAAAACGGATATAGAAAGTCTTCAGCAAAAAGCAAGAACATTTCTCACAAGCTTACAAAAACATCACCCACACAGTGCAGAAGGGAGAACAACATTACCGCAGCATCTAGGGGAAGAGGACTTATGGACATAGGTGAGCAACTGGATAAACAGGTTGCTAATGTAAGAACCTATTTTCAAACGCAGGCTGAGACATCTACTTTACATCGCGAAATTTGCGCAGTAGATGACACAACGCCGCTTAAACTGAGTAAACAAGAAATGCACCTAAACCACCTCTCTAAGCAAGGAAAAATTCGCACCTGGATGAGTAAACCTCTGTATGAGCGCCATCTCAATGATATCAGCCAAGAATATGTCGACAATACAGCATCGATTTATTGGTTGACATCAGGAAGGATGTTTCCTGCTTGCCATTCAGGATCAGTTTATTCCAACTAAAAATTACCTGAAATATATTATCAAGGACCCTCAAAACGCCAAATGCCGATATGAACAAGCCCAAGAAACCAACCAAAATCTTACCGGGGGCTGCCAGGCATTTGTCGGTACTGATTATAAAGAACTCCATGACTCAGTAGGAAAGATGCACCAAGCATTAGATATAAAACTGGGACTTCTTTAAACCGAGCATCTCCCTTATTATCTAGGTCCCTGATAACGACAACGACAACTACAAGCTATACTTAGATCGCACTGTAGTCACAGACCAACCATTGGCACATGCCAACAAATTTGCACATAACAAAAATAATCTGCGGGTTAAATACAACGAAAAGATCTCCACGTATAGAGATCAAGAAATACAAATATGGAGACAATGGAGAATGGAAAGTACCCAGGCAGTACCTATTATTCTAGTTATTATTAGTGTTATTCCGAAAAACCTCCTAGAAAACATAAAAAAACTGGGTCTAAGTGAACACGTGTATAAGACCATGCAAAAAGCTGTGCTACTCTTGACGTCCAAATGCGTACGAAAATTTTTGGGAGATACTCCAACGTACCAAGTCCGTACCTAGAGCTCGATAACACGGAAAGAATTGCATTAGAGCTCAATCCTTTTGATACCGTAGGTATCTGGGATGAGTGAATTTTCTCCTTATAGGGAGTGTAAGCCGTGTAGCTAAATCTTAATAAAAGTGCGAAATATTAGAATGGATATAAGGAAAATATACTAAAATCAACTGAAGGAAATTTTCAAAAGAAACAGGTAAGATATAAAAAAAAATCAAAAAAGATAAGAGGATAGAATGAACAAAAAAGAAGAAAGTATAATGAAAAATTTAAAGAACAACAATAACATCTCTTACCGTGGTGCCATGCTTATCTTCAGAAGTTAAGTATACGCTATTATTATTTCAAAAATATCGCGGAACCTTTCTCATCAGCGACCGCTCTGAACAGATCTTCCACCTTAAGATCAGTCCATTGTTTTATGTTACAAGAACAGGACAGTTTTTTACGTCTAGTCAATTGTGTTTTTTCGGCTTTCTGAATCATGATTAGCAATGAGTTGATTTGACCAAAGTATTCGTTTTTGCTTTTTGTATGTTTAGCAATTTCCTCTATGTATTCATCATTCTACGCTACTTCTCGTTGGTAGTTTGTATCGTCCAGAATATGTTCAGAAATCGACGATAGGCCAACAACTTAAATACTTCCAACCTGTTTATCTTAGTTGCTTTTTCAAGTCCAGGTCTCACATCCGCATAGTAAGACTAACCAAACATTACATTTAAGAGTTCTTTTACGAACGTACATCATAGGGATAACATCATAAATCATAAAAGTCGGAGATTTAGAATCTTGACAAAGGCAAGGGATTTTTGCCGAAACGTTGATTTCGATGGACAATAAAATCTAATTCCAAATTTAATATTACTTGTTGAACCTAAACCCAAGAAATACTAATTTTATATTATATATAAATGTTAAAAATGAGAAACTATCTGAAGATTGTACAAAGGCTGGAATATGTCTAATACATAAAAATGGAATTTAAATGCAGTGTCTATTATGAACGTGAAACCATATGGTACATACTTTTCATACATTTTAGCCTATGACAAATATAAATTAAATGTTCCATGCAATAAAATAACTAGGAATACCAAAAAATGTAATCCAATTAACAGAAATAATATTAGAAGCTACAAAAGGAAAATGGCAAGGAAAGTATTGATCTGTGACAAATTTGAAGTAGATGAAGAAAAAATTAATAACAATTTTAGTTTATTAGGTCTTTTTTCTGCATACTGTTCTCGTAAGAGGATAAACAAATTAACAAAGTACCCCACCTGTATGAATTTAACCGACGGAACAAATTTCTCTAATTTTTTTTATTAGTCATAAACTAGTAAACATATGCGGAATAACCCTGTATATCGGTTAAGTTAAGGGCAATTTCATACAATCTACTCGCGTCAGCAAAACAAAGAGTCATAAAAAGAAACTATCCCTCGCCGCTTCACCCTATTGGTTTCATAAAAGATTCAGTTTTGTTAAAATTGAATGACGTGGCTACGTGGAAATACGTCAGTTACATTGTAGTATAGCTTTTTCACGATTAAATTCTTATTTATTTTATTCATATATCTATTTATTTTAAATTTGGAAGGAAGTATATCTAATAGATATAACTTGATGTTAATATTATATCTTCTTCTTCATGTGTCCTTTCCTCATCAGAGGTTGGCGACCATCACCTGGAATTCTTCTCTATCTTGTGCTAATCGTATAATTTTGCTGGCCTACCTAATGTCGAGCTATAAGGGCCTAAGTTTCGCAGCCAAAATAATTTCTTTCGTCTGACGTCCTCTTCCTCCTGCGATCTTTCCTTCCGCGATTAACTGCAGAAAACCATACCCCAAACGTGACATGATTATTGGCTTTAACGTCTTTCCCTTAACTCCGTACAGCAGTGTACACAGTACAGTAGACGGAACGTACTTCTGGCTATTTCTATTCTAATTTTGGCTTCATCATGAGGATCGTATTTATCGTTTAGCAAGCAGCCCAAGTACTCACTTAAATCTCTTTACTCTTTCCATGGCCTGAGATATCTTGAGTATTTATGTACTGCAAGACCATAGTTTTGACTTATTCATTAGGAACTGTAACTCTTTCTCATTAATGGCCAGGAGGAGCAGGGGCCGGGAGCCGTGTTGTTAGCATATCGGATGTTTTTAATAGGTTTTCCATTCACCTCTATTCCTATTCCTGTATCTTCTAAATCCTCATGGATTTAGAATATAAATTAAACAGAATCTGAATATCCTATGCTATCATATTTCCGACTTTTATGTGAGTTGACTGGTTCAAATACAAGTTCTTTAGTACTTATGTTTTTATCATCTAACCCAATTTGTTTGAGCATATTTATAAGTTTGTCGTGCTTCATGTTATCGCATGCCTTCTCATAATCTGTTAAACATAGGCCATTCATCTGCTGATCGAGATTTTTTTGGATCAATATTTGCACTCGAATAAAACATATCTGGTGCCTATACCATTTCTGAAACCAAATTAGCTTTGACTTATCTTTTTACCTATCTTTCTTCTTAGCCTAGAGTGTAAAATTCGTAGAAATGCTTTTAGTGAATGATAGATAAGACGGTACTAGTTTTTGAGTTTTTAAATAGCATGACAAAAATGTAGCATTGGAGCCATTGTCTGAGTGCATTTCCAGTGTTATATACTCTGCTAAAGAAAGTAAGTAGAAGATTAATACTTTCCTCGTCTCCAATAGCTTTAGAACTTCAACACTTAAGTCATCTGGACCAGCCGATTTTCCATTTTTAGTTGTTTTTAAAGCTTTACTTAATTCTTCTTTAAGTATGTAGGCCTTGATCATCAGGAAAACATTCTGATATGTAAGTTTTCCATATTTCTGTTTCATGCTGTTTATCAATTATCAATCTGTTGTTTTCTTCGATAAGTTATGAGGGTGTTTTGTGTTTATAAGTATGTGTTATCTTTTTGATCGCCTTATTTAGATTAAAACTATCGTGTTTTATTTCAATCTAAAGTGTTTCTCTGTCCTTGTACTGTTTATTTACTCATTTTTTGGCTTGTATGATTTGTCTTTTAATGATTTTGTTGTTTGTATTATATTCATCTTTGTTATCTGCTTGTAGTGTTCTCTGTTCCATCAGCTGTAGAATAGATAATATGTGTCTAATGTCAGCAGTTTTAATTGTATTTCTTGTTTTTTTCTTTTTTTCTAATTGTTTATTTCTGAGAATAAAATTATCAAATTATCTTAAACTGACTTCCAGAGGAACGATAACTTTTTTTGTTACTAGTTATTGATTAATGCTTCTTATTCCTTAGACAACCAGAACTACACATAATTTCTTAAAGAGTTTAACAACCTACGGCACTTCTCTAGATGTGAATTCGCGCGTGGCGTTTTTTTTTAAAGCCGTCTGTTGTAAATCGATTGACTGCAGCCAGATGGCTAATTGTACATCTTCCATCCATTCAGAATACTTATTTTAGGATTCTGGAACCTTGTACTCGCTTTTACAGGTCTAGTGGCTGGTTATCATACGCAAGATAGGTTGACTGTTTCAGGTCCTCTGCTATAGAGTCTACGGCTAAAGTCTCCATGAAATAGTCCCATTGTATGCAGATGTCCTTGACTGGAGCATGTCCAGTAAGTAAGCCTAATATGACGAGCCACTCAGAATAGAGTAAGGTGAGCCAATATCAAAAGATTTATAAGAATCCTTGAAAAACATCAACACTCTTAAATCTTAGAATTTGGATTTGAGAATTTGGCCTATGTATATTTATTTCTTGACTTGTTCTGTCTCATTGCGATTTATAGTTAGTTATACTTCTGGGGTCGTCTGTGTTTGTCATTCTTTTTGTTTTTGTGATATTCACTTTTAGGCCGACGTATTGGGAGCTGTCTGTGAGTTGCTCCACCATAGTTCGTAATTCCTTGAATATGGTCGCCATAATCACGATGCGTCATCAAATCAGCTGGTTTAACTTGTTGGTATTAACGGTGATGCCATAATGTTGACCCATTTGTACTTTTCAAGACGTCTTCTAGAGCTAGATTAAATATGTAACAATAAAACACTGAAAACTTTGTTTTCAAAACTTCCACAAAATTTATTTTAAATTCTTATCACTACAGCTGTTTCGGCTAATTGACTTTCTCAAGTGATCTGTTTTTGGCATGGGTTTACACTTTATAGTCTCTAATGAAATAGGTTGAGGAGGGGAGAACTGTTTGTCTCAAGCTGGTCATTCAGAATTATATCTGTGTTTTTAATTTGTTGATTTCCATAGATTCTAACAAAGATAGCTTAAGGCCTTTATTTTGAATGTGTAGAATTTTAAATTCGTCATTAAAAGAATGATTATGATCTAGAAGGTGAAGCGCGTATGTAGAATATGTTTTCTATTATTGAAAGCCCTTTTATGTTCTGCTATTCGTTTATTAAAATTTCTACCTGTTTGACCAATGTAAGTTTTTGGGCAGTCGCCACATTTAAGTTTGTACACACCACTGTGTAAGTGTTTTTTATGTTGGCTCTTGTTGTTTTTAATATATTTGCCTAGGTTGTTATTTGTTCTGAAAGCTGGTGTTATTCCTTTCTTTTTTATGTATTTGGCTATTTTTGTTGATATTTTGCCTGTATATGTAATTGAGCAGAAGGTACTGGGTTTTTTCTCTAGTGGTGGAAATACAGGGCTTATACAGGGTTTATACAGCTTATACAGGGCAAAGTTCAGGGCTTTCTTGTGTAGTTTTTGATTTAACATTTTATTAATTGTTTGTTCGTTGTATCCATTGTTTACTGCTATTTGCTTAATGATATTTAATTCTGTCTCAAAATTGTATTTTGACATAAGAATTGCTGTTAATCTATGTAACATACTATGATAGACTGCCAGTTTATGTTGTGTGGGATGGGATGATGAATTGTGAATAGTCGTGTCAGTATGGGTAGGCTTATGAAATATGGAGAAGTCATGTTTGTTTTTAAGTCTGGTAATTTTTAAATCTAAAAAATGTATGGATTGATTTTGTTCTGTTTCTATTGTAAATTCAATATGACTATGAAGAGAATTAATATACGATAAAAATTGGTCGAGTTGCCTGTTAGTTCCTGTGAAACATACCAGTACGTCGTCTACGTCTCTCCACCAATATAAAAACTGTTTGAATATGGGATGTTTTGAAATCTTTGTCACTAGATGATCCATAAAAATATCTGATAGCAATGGGCTTAGGGGATTGCCCATTATAAGTCCTGTACTGTTATTTGTATATAATTCATTATTAAATTCAAATTAGTCCTGGTTTATGCAAATTTCAAGAAGATGTAAAATTTCAGATGTAATGATTGGATTTGTACTATTTTGGTCTAAAAGGTTTTTTACTAGAATAAAAGTTTCTGTAGGAGGGATACTAGGAAAAATATTTTTTACGTCAAATGAAATTAATCTGGAGTTGTTAGGTAACTGAAAATGTTGTATTTTATTAACTAGTTCTATTGTATTTTTTATGGTAAATTTAGGTGAAAATTTATTGTGTTCTAAAATAATCTCTAACAGTTTTTTTGAAAGTTTATATGACGGAGCTGTATAAAAAGACACTACAGGTCTTATTGGGTGATCCGGTTTGTGTAGTTTAATGAAAGAGTATAATTTAGGAGGCTATGGGTTCATGATACTGAGGTATTTCTGTTCTATTGGATTTACTATTGATTTTGAATTTTCTAACGCTAGCTTAATTTGTTTTTGATACTTTTCTGTTGGATCTTTGTGTAACGTTTCAATGTTTTGATTAATTAAAATCAGTGTTTGTTCTTCCAGATTGTGTCATTAAGAGATCCTGCCGCTTGACTTGCTTTGAAGCTTTGTTGTCGTACTTCTTTTTCAACATCTCCGTAACTAGTTATATCTATTCCCAGATATCTAAACCTTGCTTTATTACCATCGATTCATATCAATTTCGATTTTTCATCGTAGTGGGTATTTAGATGTTGTCATACATTTGGTTTTTTCTGCTGATATTATCATATTGTATTTCTTAGCTATTGAATTGAAGATGTGTGTTAATCTTTGGAGTTCATCTTCTATCTCGGCAATTAATGCGGCGTCGTCTGTATAACATAATATTTGGATTTCTTTGTTCCCCATTCTGTAGCCATGACCTTTACGTACTGCTTGTATTATTTCGTCCATTATTATATTAAAGAGAAGTGGGCTTAACGAGTCACCCTGCCTGACTCCGCTTTGTACTGGTATACACTGTGTTAGTTTTCCATTTACCTTTGCCTGTATTCGATTATGGAAGTAAATGTTTTCGATGGTTTGTATAATATTGATTGGTATGTTTCTTTTATACCGTAGGTGTAAGACGTCTTCGACTTGGATGCAATCGAAAGCCTTTGTCAGGTCTATAAAACATAGATATGCTGGTTTATTGTACTCGATGGCCTTTTCTGTGATTTGTCTTAGTACAAATACGGCTTCTACGCCGGATCTTCCGTTCGAATACAGCGTCTACGAAATACGGATCTTCCGGATCTGAATTCTTGTTCATCTGATAAAGTTATTAGTTTATTCATTTTGTTGGTTAGGACTTTTGTGGTAAGCTTAAGTGTGGTGTCCAGTAGATTTATACCTCTATAATTGTTGGGGTCTTCTTTATCTCCTTTCTTGAACATTGGTATCATTATGCTGTTTCTCCATGTGTCTGGTATCTTGCAGTACAATATTAGTTTTTGTATAAGTTTTGTTATCTCTAGGGTTATACTTTCTCCTCCGTGTTTTAGAAGCTCGTTGGTTATTCCATCTGGTCCTGGTGACTTTCTATTTTTGAGTGAATTTATGGCTCTAAGTTAAGAATATTATTTATTTTCGACTAATACGAATTCGTAAAAACTATTACTTTTGCTGAACGTTTTGGACAGATTTTAGACATCATAGACATCATCTATTTTGACTTGGCCTAAAAAACAATTAGATCTTTCCGAGGCTAGGCAAATTAGTATAGTTCTCGTATCGCCGTCACAATATTAGAACCACTAAAGAAATAATACCGCTGAAGTAAATATGGACGAGATTGAGTGTTTAAGAGATTTTCTCGGTATGTTTTGTATGTTTTTCTCTTGAGCTGACTTATTATTTTTATTAATTCTTGTGTAAAAAACTGGGACAAGAAGTTATCGATATTTACATTTTTTCTGTTTTGAACAGTTCTGTATTAAGACCGTTGTGCTCATCTGTGTTAAAAACTGTTCTATCACACATTTTGAAATCCAGTATGGTAACAATTACGAATAGTGCGTATAAACATATAAAGAAAAAATTACTGAAGGAATTGGTTACTTAAGCTGTTAATGCAGCTGATGATTACTTGGTTACATAAGTACATAAGACTTAATGCGCGCTATGTGCAACGCATGAACTGCGCACTACTAATGGAGTTGTTGAAACAGCGACCGGCCGCGCTGGCGTAGGGATACCGCGGACTATCCGACGGCAACATCGTTCGTATAATTTACTCGTTGGTAGTGCCATTGTCCGGTTGGACCGACGCTAACGCGACGGAATTGGTGTATTGTGGTAATCAAATCAACCCTTAATTATTAATCTCAAAAATAGTCTTAAAATATACTAGAGAAATGTTTAATATTTAAATATCCATTTACCTGGATCGAACGTACGTATCGGTGGCCGTCAATAGTGGCTCCTGTACATAAATATTAAACTGACGTAGGTATTTAGATTTTTATAGGTATAAATAGAAGTGTAGGTCTATATTATGTTATTGTTTACATATTTACATATATGTTTAATTAATATTCGTTACTAGGTACAAATTTAGAAAATAATATAGTGAATACAAATACCTTATATTGTGGATTCAATTAACTATGGACCAAAAGACACCTAATCCCGACAACAACCTATTTAAATTATATTAGCGGTCGCATAACAGGATCTAACCTAAAATCTCATAGATTCAAAAAAAAATTAAAATGTTACAATAAACTCTAGTAATAACTCCGTATAGGTTTATCTGTTTAGTTTTGCATATAGGCGCTTAGAGGGCGCCACCAATTAAAACTTTTCGACTCAAATGTAACCTCAATCTTTTGTTTCTGTATTTAGGAATCTAGAATGTAGTAACCGTTTCTGTATTTAGGAATGAAGCATCGCAGCAGTCAACACACAGAGCCGTTCCAGTCTCAGCGACGAATCTAGGCCAGATCCACCCAAAACAGCAGTCACACAGCAAAACGTTGATGCGGTTCGTGAGCTAATTAAGGATGACCGCCGTGTAACATACCGGGAGATAGAAGCATCTTTGGGCATTTCAAAGACCTAGATCCAAAAGATCCTACACGAAGAACTGGCTGTTACGAAGTTGGTTTCCCGTTGGATCCCTCATTTGCTATCACATCATGCCATCACATCGTATCCTCGCCTAGATCATAGCACTGACAATCAACGCTCGCATTTAAAATAAAATGCATTTATTTTACCTGGCGATTGATACGATGGTCGGAGCGAGGGTCGGTGGTCGGCGCCTCGTAGTATCGATCGTAGAGTACTAGAGTCGAGGGTCGAAAAAATACTAAGCTCGAATACTATGGTCCAAATCTATGGTCCGATACCTGGCTCGAGGCTAAGCGCTGCGCTTTAACAGTGAACACTGGCATTTTTAAAATAATCCATTTCTTTTACCTGGCGATGATAATATGATACCATCTTATGGTACAAGCGAGGGTCGGCGCCTCGTTATGAGCGCACACTAAGTCCCAACGACATCTTCACGTTCCCAAAGATCAAGCATTCAATGCGTGAGCAGTAATTCCAGTTGCCAAAAAAAGCCATCGATACGTTTAAAACAGCGACTTTGCAGGTCTCAACTGAAAACTTGAATAACTGCTTTACAAATTGGTTTGAATGTATGCAAAAGTGAGTCGCTCTGGGTGGGACATATTTTAAAAAGCAGTAAAGTACTTTAAGTCTATATTTTTTGTCTTTATGGCTATATGCAAAACTAAAAATACAACCCTCGTATTGGTGAAACCTTAAACTGTAAATAAAAATTAAAGCCCATAAACTACAGAAAAACTTACTTAATTACGCTTCGCTTCGAAAAGCTTTTCTACTTAACAGGCACGATTTTGTAATGATTATTTTAACAGCTGGTCATAAATGTAACCAACGACAAATTTATGTATTATTTCATTAGCTATTTTTATTGCCCGACAACGAAGCTTACGGAACCAGTACCGATAACAATTAAGTAATTTAAAGTATATTTTGATAATACAAGATTTCTTAGTTTAACACTACATTCAGTGTTTGAATCCTATTAAGGTAAATATGTAGTAAAAAAAACAATCTTTATAGAATCCTTGTTTATTAAATTTGTTTGACATACATATTTCCTTCCTCCCCTCCTTTTTTCATATAGGCTTACGATAACATTCTGCCTCATTTTTAATATGCCTCCAGTATATTATTATTTCTTTTCTCTCTACTTATCGCCTTCCCACTCTTGCCGCTAGGTCTCACCGCAATGATTTCTCCTTGTTTTTATTACTCTGTACTCAGTCTCTCTCGTTATGTGTTCGTTCACTAAACTGTTCGTTTTTTGTTAATCAATCAAACATTAATTCTTCTGCATACTTCGTTTAGGTCGCTTCTAGCATTTTCTCTGTTGTATCTGGTTGAGTTTTTGCAGTATACGTCATGAGTAATTTAAAAAACATATCTGTTTGTAAATTCTGTTTTTAATTTATTTTCTTATATTTAATTTATATTTAAAAGTAAGGAAGTAAGTTCTTCTTCTATTTTGACTTAACATGCATATACATATTATTACGTTAAAAGAAGAAAAATTGGC
The DNA here is from genome assembly GCF_040954645.1 of Diabrotica undecimpunctata. Classification (NCBI taxonomy): domain Eukaryota; kingdom Metazoa; phylum Arthropoda; class Insecta; order Coleoptera; family Chrysomelidae; genus Diabrotica; species Diabrotica undecimpunctata. The sequence continues at coordinate 74,496,471 of NC_092804.1, read as the reverse complement.
TTCCAAAATGCACTAATGCAAAACAGGCTTAAATAACCATCTGGAACTCAAATGGCCTAACGAAGCGTATCCAAGAAATCAAAATTTTTCTCGAAGAAGAAGAAGAAAATGCTCATATCAGAAGCTTATCTAACAGACAAAAATTATATTAAAATTCCAAAATACATTGTTCACTACAAAAAACATCCAAATGACAAAGCACACGAAACAGGCACAACTATCATCATCAAATCAAATATAAAACATGATGAGTTAAATAAGTTTAGTAAAAAGTACCTACAATCAACTAGCATCGTCATTGAAGACTGGCTAGACAACCTTACCTTATCTGCAGTCTACTGTCCTCCTGACCAATCCATTTACGAAAACAACTTTAATACCTACTTTAGTTCTCTTGTACACAAATTCATAGCAGGAGGAGACTTTAACTGCAAACATCGCCACTGGGGCTCTAGGGTAATCACAAAAAGGGGTAGATAACTCCTGAAATCAATAATGGGAAACAACCTACAATGTATAGTTACAGGATAACCAACTTATTGGCCTACAGGTCCAAATAAAATACCCGATCTCTTAGATTTCTGTGTGATTAAAGGTATATCTCTTAATTACTCCTCAATAGAGTCATGTTGGGACCTTTCGTCAGACCATTTTCCCATTCTAATTGACCTAGACTCCAAAGTCATACATAGAAGTAAGCCTCCAGTCCTAACCAATAACCAAACGAACTGGAACATATTTCGAAGTGCACTTACAGAACAAATATCAATGAACTTGCAACTCAAAACAGAAATACAAATTGAAAATGATGTACAATATCTTACTACTTCGATACAAAAGGCGGGATGGAGTGCTACTCCTGAACAGACAATATGGAAGGGAAGCATAAATTGTTTTTTGAGTGCAAAAAACTTGATTGAAGAGAAAAAAAACTAAGGAAAAAGTGGCAAAACACACACGCACCTACTGACAAAGCAAACCTAAACAGAATTACCAGAAGACTTAAAAATATGTTAAAAGAAGAAAAAAATAAGGGAATCCAAACTTATCTAGAAAATATGACGCCGTTCAAAAATACAAACTATTCTTTATGGAAAGTGACGATAAAATTAAAAGGGCCACAAGACGCCATACCTCCTTTTAAAAATGCCAAAGTAAATGGGTAAGAACGGATACAGAGAAATCCGAGACATTCGCAGAACATCTTTCGAAAGTACTTAGTTCATTTACCAGAGAAGTGCCTGTAGAACAAGAAGAACCACTTCATTCTTTTCTTGACGCTCCATATCAAATGGAACTAAAAAAATCTCCCAATTTAACATTAAAGAAGTAAAACAGATAATAAAAAATGAGATAAAACCCAATAAGGCGCCAGGATACGATCTCATTACAGGTAAGGTCCTTCCAGAACTAACCCATGATTGGTACAGAATAATTACAATGATCTTCAATGCTATGTTAAGTCTGCACTACTTTCCTTTGCAATGGAAAGTGACTCATTGAAAAACCTGGTAAAGATCCAAAAGATGTCAACTCATACCGACCGGTTAGTTTACTCCCAGTCATTTCAAAGGTTTTTGAAAAACTTTTGTTGAGAAAAATCAAACCAATATTGGACAAAAAGGGTCTAATACCTGACCATAAATTCGGATTCCGTAACCAACACGCTACAATAGAACAAGTGCACAGATTATACACACCAATAAGAAGTAGTCTCGAAAATCAGAAATACTATACTGCAGCCTTTTTAGATGCTTCTCAAGCTTTTGACAAGGTGTGGCTCACAGGGCTTCTGTACAAGTTATAGAAAACCTGCCTTACACTTACTTCAAACTGCTTAAATCATACCTTAAAAAAACAAGATATCTAGTAAGGTATAGTGAAGCCCACACAAAACTCTACCCCATCAAATCTGGTGTACCTCAGGTACCTCTGGTGTGTTCGGACCGATCTTGTATCTGTTATATACGACTGACTTACCAATAAGAAATAACCTTACGCTTGCAACATTTGCAGATGATACTGCTTTTCTAACATCTCATAGTAATCCAGTAATAGCATCAGCGATACTGCAACTACATCTAGACAAAACTAGTGAATGGTTTAAACTCTGGAGAATTGAAGTAAATTCCTCACACATTACATTTACTCTAAGAAGAGTTATATGTCCACAAGTTTACCTCGATGGATATCCTTTATTCCAAAAGGATGACGTAAAATATCTAGCCATTCATCTGGACAAAAGATTAACATGGACCAAACATATATGCACGAAAAGACTACAATTATGAATTTTTTACTGGATGCTGGAAAAAAACTCACACCTATCGATCGGCAACAAGCTGCTTATATACAAAGTTATCATAAAACCCGTTTGGTCATATGGTTCGCAGGTCGGGGGTCAGCTAGCAAATCTAATGTTAGGAAAATACAAAGATTTCAATCTAAGACTCTAAGAATAATCGCTAATTCTCCTTGGTATATCCAGAATGATGCCTTACATAGAGATCTTCAGGTACTAACAGTCTCTGTAGAATGCAAAAGAATATCAAAACAAGTTGCGCGTGCATCCTAACACTCTGGTGTACAATCTTCTCCACAACCAACAAGCGAAGAGATTAAAGCGGCATGATCCCTTGGACCTACCAAACCGTTCCTGACAGTGCCTACAGTAGTGGAAGCTATACCTTCAACAGCGCCCAGCCATTGTGATCTGTGTCGTTTTTAGTATACGTGTTCGCGTATCTGTGTATATGCGCATCCCACCGGTAAACAAGATAATATTTGTGTTATAATGCTTTGGTCACTGGACCTTACATCTCACTGACATTGTAAAGACAAATAATTTTACTTATTGTTTTTATTGTGAAACAAATTGTAAAAAAATCTTAGATGTTAATAAAAAAAAATATTCCCAAAATAGACATAAACAAAACATATCTACATATAGCAAGCTTCTGAAATTGTATTCTTGTGGAATGTTTAGGTTAAATATTATGTTCATATGGGATTAAGTCACAATCTAGATCCACCTTCAACCGGATGGGGGCCGTCGTCAAGAGCCACAACCCCTCTCTTGGTATAAAAGTAAGAGTGCTGTGATGCTACGTCTTCTCTATCCTTTTTTACGGTGTTGGTACCTTAAACGAGTATATGCGTAAAAGATTGGAAGCATTTGAGATGTGGCTATATCGGAGAATACTTAAGATCCCGCGGACTGACCGAGTCAAAAATGAGCAGGTCCTCAGAAGAATGAAGAAGAATCGAGAGATACTAACCACCGTCAAATCTCAAAAGCTACAATGTTTCGGACACATTATGCGAATGGAAAGCGATGTTTAGGAAGAAGAACATCCTGATTAAAGAACCTTAGAACTTCGTTTTAACACATTATCTGTGCAGCGGGTCCGCGCTGCTGTAGACAAGATTAAGATAGTCATGATGACGGTCAAAATTTGTCACGAATAGGCACATTAAGAAAACAAAGATGCCACAATCGACTGTAATGAAAATTACATAGTTACTTAACTTCTGTTTGATATTCCGATTTCCAATCATTTTCAGAAGGTTCATTTTAAGTTTAAAAATTATACGAAAAATATAACCAATAAGTTGCTAGCGGGTTATATTTTTCAAAACTGACAGGAGACTCGATCTTGTAGGCAATAGGCAAATCTAGGGTGGTGTTTGTGCACTGAGGATATCAAATTCTAATTACTTTATTTGTTTTTGAACTATTTGTTTGTGTATTATGTGTTTGTGTATTATATGTTTAGGTATGTTCCCATTATGTTGGTATATTGTTGTTGCTGACTTCTTCTAGTTTCTAGTATTGGCACCCAGAGCCTGCTACATTGTTCTGATTGGTTTGCTACACATTTTTCTTCGTTAAGTAGGATGAGAGCTGCTTCTTTGATTTTTCCATTTTTCAGATGCGTTTCTTTCATGATTATTAATGCATCTTTTCATTGTACTCTGTGCTCATTGTCCCAAGCATGTTTGCATATCTGTGATTTATGGAAGTCTCTGTTTTTTTTGTGTATTCCATGCTCGTTTATCCTGACACTTAGTGCTCGTGCTATTTCTCTCAAATTGAAATTGTTGCATTTACAGGGTATTTTATGAATGCAGTTCTTTCATCTGTCTTATGTGTTGTTAGGTTTGATTTTGGCTCAGTCAAAATAGCTGAATACCTGCCAAGTAGTGTCCCTGTAACGAGAAGAGTGCGCCAGTTTTGTGTTCTCTCTCCTCTTATCTTCAACCAAGTGTTGCAAAGCGCACTGGAAAGCTTTCAAGAAGGCATGTTAACAGAAGGCTGATCAAAAACATAAGATATTTCGTATATGATATGATAATAATGTCATTCTGGCGGACGCCCTGAAGGGCTTCAATGACTCCTAGGCGCAGTAGTAGAAGAATACGACCCCTGTGGTCTCAAAATCACCACCAGTAAAACAAAAGCAATGGTAGTAAGTAAACGTCCAAATCTACAAACTAACATTCCATTTATAATACCCCCATATAAGACGTCAATAAATTTAAATACTTTGGTCAACAGATAAACAAAGATGTACACCCAGAGGTTGAAATCAGAGCTCGAATTGATACTCAAGATCTGCATTCCCTTAAATAAAACACTTTTCGCCTAATACAACACGTTCAATGGATACTAGATATCGATTCGTGAAAACATACATATTATATTCTCTTATATGGGACAGAGACATAAACAATGTACCTAAGTGCTATGAGAGGGTTGGATGCCTTCGAGATGTGGTGGTTTAGAAGACTCCCGAAAATACCATGGACAGACCAAGCCACTACCGAGGCGGTGTTGCCGTATATGGCCCATGACCAGAGAACTCATTAACATTGAACTCGTAAAGGGATTTTTTATTAAAAAACTACAGGAATTATTCAATTTTACTAATAATTACCTATTAAGATTACTATTATCAAATATACGTCCTTAATGAAAGTGGCACAAATAAGAAAAAAAATAGTACAGCATTTACATATTCCGGTGATGTGCAAGGCTCAATTTTCAGTAGTGATATTTCAAAAAAAAATCAATTGTGCGATATTTTATATATTCATATTATAGAGATCTATTTAATATTCACATAAACCAGTATTTTCATTTACATATTTCTAAAATAAATACTTCACTCCGAGCTAGACATATGTATCAGATCCGAAATTAAAGCGGTCATTGCCAATGAAAATATTTTATATGCAAAATGGTGCTATTCACATTATTTATTGTAGATTCTCCGTTACGGATTTATTGTAAAAAGGTTTAAAAAGCTGTTACCAGATAATCATCTCTATCTGTTAGACAAGTGAAATAGTCATAGGCGTATCGCATGATTGGAATATTATTACTTTGGTAGCATATATTAGCGCTTATTAACTTAAAATAACCGAGTTAAAGCTAGCATTACTTATAAGGTAATTTTCACGGTCTTTTTATACAAACAAACTTATTTCTCTGCGTTCCATTTTAAGAATAATTTGTTTATGACTACTTTACAAATTTTAACATTAATCAAAAATAAATATAGATCCTTAATTTTTCGAATTCATTTTTCACGTCTGCCTCTAAAAAAGATGTAACATTTGTTACCACCACCTCTGTTCGTCGAATGACCCCTTTATTAACTTACTCCAGTCGAATTTTTCGTCCAGAGATAAAATTGTTGACATGAAAATTGAATTGCTGAATGACAAGCTGAATGATGAGAATGTCAATTTTGCGACTCAAAAAAGATGTAAAAAAGTTGGCCACTTCTACACCGATGCTTCCCCTAAACCTCCCCTAGATGGAGCCGATAATAGCCGATTGAGAATTATAAACAAAAATATTATATAGCAATTTCTCTGTAGAATGAACCTGAATTCTCTGAATGAATGTTGTCAGAACAACGCTTGAATACCGGCGATTTTGAATGTCAGTTACGCGCGTGAAATAAATTTTTTAAATAAAAGTTGTATCAATTTGACGGTAAAAATTCTATATCTTTTTATCAGTTATTACGAAAAAAATCAAATTGGGTTTTAAAGGTGACGAGTCTAGCTTTCGTATGTAATTTCTACATTTTGCCGCACATTAAATCAGTTTCTATAAAACTTTTAAATAAATAAACGTTGCACGTGTTTTGCCATTTTTTACGTTTCTCGTGGGATCAATAAAATGTATCACTTCCATTGACCGGTCACTATGTAATTTCTATTAGTACAGCTTAAGTTTATAGCATGAAATTTAGATTTTGAGTTTTGGCAGCAAATAGGAGGCATTTGAAATATTACTAAAAAACGCTGAATTTAAACTTTCACATTACAATCGATCTAAATCCTTTAAAACTGCCTCTTTTCGATTACGCAAGTACGTTTTTCGAAACTATACAGCTACAAACAACACCTAATAACGTCTTACTGGAAGCATTTCCCGTGACGAGAGATCGTTTATAATTGTTCTGAAGCTATTTTCTTGTGGCATTTTAAATTAATTTATATTTAAATGGGAATAAGCCACAATTAAAGGTTAAAATACGTTTATAATGTTTCAATTCCGCGTTTTTATGCATATTTCAAATGCCTCATATTTGTTGCCAAGACTTAAAAGAGAAATTTTATGTTTTACGGTTCAGAAGATGAATGGAAATGCCACAGCAATCGGTCAATGAAGTGATACATTTTATTTATCTCATCGTAAATCATAATAATTGCAAAAATCGCAAAACGTTTATTTATTTTACAGCTTTTTACAAACTGACTTCATTTGTGGCAAAATGCAAAAGTTTCGTAAGAAAGCTGCACTCTTCACCTTTAAAATGCATTTTGGTTTTTGTCAATAGGACACTCTGATCAAATGATATCGAACTTTTACCTTCGAGTTGATTTAAAATTGATTGCGCGGGTGTAACTGACATTCAAAATCGCCGGTCGATTTAAGCGTTGTTCCTGATAGAACGGTTCATTTTACACAAAGAGTTTTAATTTTTGTTCAAAATTGTCTCAGTTACTTCTACGAAACCATTTCAACTAACAACCACTTTCACGAAAAACCATTTCCTCTAAAATCCACTTTAACTAAAAACAACTTCAACTAAATATCATTTCAACTAAACCATTTCCACTAACAATGACTCAAATCTAACTCAACCCAACGCAACGTAAGTAAAAAAATCGCCAAAAATGAATTTTCTAATTTGAAGTTCGCGCAAATTTGACTTGAGAGTTCTCATAGAGCAGTGCCGAGCCATAGATACGGAGACACTTCTCAGTCAAACTTCAGTCGATTTCCAAACTTTGTTGAGTATACTTTATACTTTAAAATGTATAATATATGTCTAAATTGTCAATATGAATGAGTCAGATAAAATTAAATTATTAGAAGAATTTTGTTTAATTTATTTTTATGTTTTGTATTTTGAGAACGATTTTCGAAGTGCAAATCGAAACGTCAAAAATAAATTTATTTTAAGCTTATATTGTGGCTTATTCAAAACAAAAATAGTAATTGCGTTAAGATGCTATAAGAAAATAGCTTCAGAACAGTATGAAGATCATTTATAATCTTATTTTATTTTAGAATTTTTTAAAACGATTTCCTGTTTGGAAATTGAAACGTCAAAACAACTGTAAAATATAATCCTCATTACAATCAATTGTGGATTAAATTAAACCAATGTAAAATAATATTTAACTTAAACATACCACAAGAAAACAGTTTCAGAATTTTTGTAACATACCTTTTATACGATGTAGCACAAAATGCAGTATTATTCTTGGCAAAGAAACAACAAAAATTACTGTTAATGCAGTTTTGATTTTTATATAATATTTTTGAAACGCAATTTAGTGACATTATTCTTTTAATTTTAATTTTCTAAGAATGTCTTGCATAGTATACTAATAATGTTCAATTATATCTATTATATTACTTGTAAAAAAGAAAAAGGTAACTCCCATTTGCGTTAGTGGTATTGTTAAAATAATTTCGATATTTTGAGATGTGAAGTACATAAATATATGCTCAGTATTTTGTCTAAAATGAGAAAAAAATCAGATTATGCCCCAAATTTGTTGGTTTTACAATAATATTAATTTATTTTTTGTTACAGGTAAGGAAAAACTCTAAATCATATTTATGTACAGGTAAGTTTTTCTTGTTTGTATAAATTTATTAATTTTAATTATATTATCTCTTCCCAGCCAAAGTTATCGCAGGAATACATCGCAGAGATATTGAGAATATTTTAAGATTCATATTAAACGTTATAAATAATTAATGTATTCGATCGAAATATAAAATAAAGTCCTTCCTTGCGTGCAACCCGTAGCCAAAACTACAGACAAACTGACTACACATTTAAATTCAATATTAAAAGTTATATTGGAGAAAAGTATGAAACAAGAAGTTTTTACTGCTGGTTTCAAGAAAGCTAGAAAAAACCTTATTTACTCATAAACTATGATAGCCAGAGAATTTTAATAAGAGAATTTTAATAACGGATTCATCATCTCCGTTAAAAAATGTATTTAAATGATATGTAATATTTTACTTTCGGGGATAAAGTTTCCGCTTTCGCTCTAAATTGTACGAATTACTTATTTCTATCCATAAACTTTTGTAAAACTTACTAAACTCCAGTAAGTGACCGTTTTTGAGTGTAATTTTCCTCGAACGACGGATTAGCTTGAAAATTTGGATTTAGGTTCCTCTTACCTCTCACTTTACTTTTTGAGTTATTTGCGTGTGAAAATGTTCATTTTTCAAAATAAAAACCGGTTTTCAGTGTAGAGGAACCATCAAAAAGTAAATTTTTATCGAAAAAAAATTCTTAACAAAAATGTAAATTCTAAAAAAATAAATAACTGGTGTACTTATGAAGTCTGTAGAGCCAGCCCAAGCAGAGTTGTAGCTAATGAAATATAGTACTACTGTTCTGAAGCTATTTTCTTGTGGCATGTTAAAGTAATGACTATTTAAATGGGAATAAGCCACAATTAAGGGTTAAAGTACGTTTATTGACGTTTCAATTTCCACTTCGGAAATCGTTCTCAAAATACAAACATTAGTAAAATAAACAAATTTTGTTTTTTTGTTACTTAGTGAAAAATTCTTCTAATAATTTAATTTTATGTAACTCATTTATATTGACAATTCAGACATACATTATACATTTTAAAGTAGACGACTTTAATTGACATTCAGACATACATTATACATTTTAAAGTAGACGACTTTAGAATGATATTGCCAATATTGTTGAGTTGCGTTCCTGGGACGACTTTACTTGTAAGATAGTTCATTCGATTACATGAAATCAACTTTAACTTGAGAATATCCGTCAGAAAAAATCATAGCATGTAATTCGTCTTTAAAAAGACAAACGCATGCCGTGATGACAGTAAAATTCTCCTGTTAGTGATTCCATAGTAAATTATGACGGAAAAACCAGGAAAAAAACCTCATAATATTATCCCGACATAGTAAGTATTTGGTCGTGCATTTAGTTTACTTTCAATAAACACCAAATTCTGACTTTATATGTTTTATTTAAAAAACATAAATGATGTATCCTCTATATGTTACCGACCCACTAATACTGGTATTTTCCTTTTAATAACTTCCTCTTTTAATATGGGTAACCAGATCCTACTACATTCTGCCGAGGAATTTGCGACACAATTGGTCTCATTTAGCATAATTAGAGCCGCTTTTTTAATTTTTCTCTTTTTACCATCCGTTTCTTTTAGGACTATATTTGAAAAAAAAATTTCTGACGGATTCTCAAGTTAAAGTTGATTTCATGTAATCGAATGAACTATCTTACAACTAAAGTCGTCCCCGGAACGCAACTCAACAATATTGGCAATATCATTTTAAAGTATACTTTAAAATGTATAATGTATGTCTGAATTGTCAATATAAATAAGTCACATAAAATTAAATTATTAGAAGAATTTTTCACTAAGTAACAAAAAAACAAAATTTGTTTAAATTACTAATGTTTGTATTTTGAGAACGATTTCCGAAGTGGAAATTGAAACGTCAATAAACGTACTTTAACCTTTAATTGTGGCTTATTCCCATTTAAATAGTAATTACTTTAATGAAATATAAGTTCTTAATTGTAAAATTCCAAATCGAATATTTCAACGTGAAATGACCAAAAAATTTAGCACATTTTGGTCACAACGAAGCACCAACTCAACAAAACGTTTTGAAAGTGTTTAAAAAAAGCTTTATTTTTGTGTTTTTTTTTACAAAAGTTTCTAGCATCAAAACTAAACGAGTTACGCTCAAAATAAAATTGGTCCCTTTTTTTGGTAACATCGTGAAAATCATCCCCTAATTAGCTTCTATGTCGATATTGGTGTGTTTGCCCAATATAGGTTTAATTGCACTCTTTACAATTTATTTTATAAATAACATCCGACTGATGATCATTAGCATTGGATTTAGATTTTGAAAAATATTTTCCGGATGTTTTTGACGATTTATGTCCAACATTGATGTCATATTTTGCCAACATTTCCAATGTATATAGTGTTTGTTTGATTTAGTGACATTAATATTATTATTATTGCTAGGTATAGTTTGGGTTTTTTTAAATTGGTATCGGTACCGGTACCAATCTGCTTTACCTTTGAAGTCCATTCTGTAACCATAATCAGAGCCTGTTGACTAGTTCATCCGCATAGCTCAGATATGATGCCTGTCGTGCGGGCACTCGCCCTGCGTACAACCTCCGGCTACCTGTGCTGGCACTGTATCTCCTAGTAACGTTGCGGATATCACACGGCTCTTCAGCATGTCGTCTATCCATCTGCAGCTTTTTTAGTCTATTCCTTTTAGACTAATATCGAGAAATGCACCTAGCATTAGGTCTTTCATTGCATTAGGATTAGATTTCCAAAACGTACTCCAGCCTCTGTTCGAGATCGTGCAGTGCCGTTTCTGTAGAGAGTCCTGCTCTATACGTATACCTACTGTCCTTGATGTATCGAATTTACAATCAGTACACTATTCCTAATGTGCTTATCGAGCAGATTTTCTAGAGTAATTAGTACGAATGAAATCAGACCTATCGGCCCCATAAACTTCGCATTTTGCTCTCCAATTTTGCTAGGTTTGGGTATAAAAGCCACCTTTATAAACCTCAATGTTTTTCGTATGTATCCCAATCCTGAGCTAGCCTGTAGTATCATACATAATTATTTGTACAGAAAATCATTTTGCTTGTACAGAAAGTATTTGATAAATCTCGTCCGAACCCGGTGATTTATATGGATCAAATGAGTTTATTGGCTATTTGCTTTTGTATTGATTTACCACTTCTTTTGCTGCCAGTTTTTCCTAGAACTATAACCTATAGTCTTCAGTTCAGTCGCCATTCTACCGAGTCCTTTTTTAGTTAGGGAGTACTTATCTTTTTTTTTTTTTTTTTTGGGAGGTGGAATCTTCTAAAGACCGTCTGGGATCGGGTGTTAGCCCTTTACCCAGGTGTGTCGGATTCAATCTCTTACGCTTCACCGCGTGACGAGACCGCCTACCGACTAAACCACCCCCTCTTTCTCCGACCGATGGGCCCGGAACCGCTCTTAGCGAGCATATCTGGCCCATCAGCCTTACTCTTAACTTCCCTCTGGCACTTTTCGCGTGCATTACATGGATTTGACGGCCTCCCGGCCTCCCTCACCAGCACAAGGCTCGGGCGAGACTGGTCGGTGAAGCTACCGTCCTGCTCAATCCTCATTCTGGCGAGACAGCCTGGTTGCCACCCCTTCCACATTGAAACTAACGAGTAGAACCAGTTGGCAATTAACAGTAACACCATTCATTCATACTTTCATCAATTCAGTTCCGCATTCATACCCTCATTCACTAATTTTCGGGGTATCGGGACATCCGACGGGATTGGATGTAAAAAGTCTTTTCCCGTCCCATGTCCCGCGGCCCCGACAATGAAATAAAATAAATAAATTAATAAATAAAAATAGATAAAAAATAAGTTAAAAGTAATGTAGATAAAATAAAAATAAAAACAACAGCTAAAATTGGTATAGATAAGATATAGTAAAAACGAAAGTAACTTGAATAAATAAAATGCAATAAAATAAGTAAATAAATAACACATTTTTTAAAACAGTAAATAAATATAGCGGTCAATCCATCTGCAGCCGCCTCTCTTTCTCTTCCTTGTGCTTTATGGTTTTTGTAACAAAGGCAATGATCAGTTCGAAATCGTGCTTGCTGTCGATGGCTTTATCGATCAGCTCGTGAGGCTCGCCTAGTGGAGATCCCAGGCTCAGCTGCAGTTCGTTTCGCCCCGTGTGGTATGCAGGGCAGTCGAAAACAACATGCTGCGCATCGTCCACCACTCCACACTCAGGACATAGATCGTCTCCGGACCTACCGATTCTGTGGGTGTATTTCCGAAACGATCCGTGCCCCGTCAGAAACTGCGTGAAGTAGTAGTTGACGCGCCGATGCCGACACCCGTACCATCTCACTACATCCGGGACCAGGGACCTCGTCCAGGCCGCCTTTTCGACTTCGGCTGTCCATTCCCTCTGCCACATCTCCAAGCTTCTGGCTCTTTCTTGTGGCCCTGAACCAACCGCCCCGTTGCCCCTCTGATACATTCGAGCTCTTTCCCTGGCCAGGATGTGCACGGGTACAGAACCAGCCACTACCTGTAAGGCAATGGTAGATACAGTTCTGTACGCGCTGCACACCCTGATCAGAGGTTTCCTTTGAGCCCTAAGGAGCATGTCCTTATATTTCTTCATCTGGAGGACCTCGTGCCACACGGGGGCCCCGTATAAGATGATCGATAATATTGATTGTAACATAACTGATCTCTTCTGAGATCCGGGCCCCCCTATGTTTGGCAATAATTTGTTCAATGCTGAGGTCCTCCCTTCCGCCTTTCGACATGCTTCTTGTATGTGCTGCCCAAAGGTAAGTCGGTCGTCGAAAGTAATACCGAGATACTTGACTGTCCTTTGGGGTCTTATTTCGGAGCCTTGATATTTGAAAACCAAGTCATCCCTTTTCCTTGGTCCTCTCAGAATTATTATCTCTGTTTTGTCTACTGCTAATTTTAAGTCGTTCTTCTCGATCCACGCCGCGGTCGTGTTTATTGCTTTATTTACCTTTTCTGTTATGCCCCAATTCTTATCATCCTCAACCAATAAGGCTAGATCGTCTGCGTATGCTATCGCTTTGACTCCTTGTCTCTGCTTGTGAATTTCTAGTACCCCATTGTATAACATGTTCCAGAGTAAGGGTCCCAGGACTGACCCCTGGGGTACTCCCGCGGTCATTTGTTTCTTTTTCTTCTTGGATATGCATACGGATCGTTCCGAAAGGTAGTCCTTTATTATATTGGACATATATTCCGGAGCCCCGCTTTCGACTATTCGGTCTACTATGAGGCCCCAGTTTGCTGAATTAAAAGCATTTTTTATGTCCAACAGAACAAGAACTACCCATCTTTTCTTGCTTGATTTGGCCGCGTTCCTTATCCAGGTCGCGGCGTCGATTGTCGATCTGCCTTTCCTAAATCCGTACTGTTGGTTGGATAAGACTCTCTCATCTTCCAACATGCCTTCCAGCCTCTTCTTGATAAGTCTTTCGTAAAACTTACCAAGGCAGTCCAGAAGGCATATTGGACGATAAGAGGTCGGTGAATCAGGGGGTTTCCCGGGCTTTAGGAGTAGAACCAAGTTTGCCTCCTTCAAGTCCTTGGGAAACTCTTGTTTCTGCAGTAGATCATTAAATATTCTTCTGATCAAACCTGGTTTCTCAGTTGCTATTATCTTTATTGCCTCTGGTGGCAGCCCGTCAGGGCCGGGAGCTTTCCCTGTCTTCGTATCCTGACCAGCGGTTTTCACCTCTTCTTCTGTGAACTCCTCTATCATGGTTGGGAAAACCTTGGTGAAATCTGGCATGTCCTTGGTGGGAAAGAGGAGTTCAGCTGATCTCATCCGCTGGTCTTCGTCGAGTCTATATGGGGCCATTATTTTTAAGGTCTTCATTGTGATTTTGTATGCATCACCCCATATATCCTCGTCGAGTGCTTTTATCAGGGTCTGCCACTTTTCTTTTTTCTCTTTTTTTATTGTATTATTTAATCTTTTCTTCAAATCCTTGTATGTATCTTTAAGCTCGAGGTTGCCCTGGCTTCTCGTATAATTCCTTCGAGCTCTGAGGCATCTCTCCCGTAGATCTTCTATCTCATCTGTCCACCAATAGGGGGATTTTTTTCCATGTTTCTTCTTCTCGGTAGCCAATTTTGCCGCATTTTGTAGAGCTGTTCGAAGTTGGCCGAGGTCAGAAATCTCATCTTCATTTATTTTTCTGACCTCCGATAGGTACTTGTTTTTGTTGAAATATGATTTTGCTGTACCTATCGACCGCTTTATCCCCCCTTTAACCTTTACCTCAAATTGTATATATCGGTGGTAGGTGAAGAGCTGATCGTCGAGTACATCCCACCCGTACACATTCCTGGATAGCCCTTCGCTCGCGAATGTGATGTCAATGTGTGATTGGCTGGCCCCCCGTACGAAGGTTGGCTTATTGTTGTTCAGCACTTGGAGGCCAGCCTGGGCTATCCATTCATTCCAGAGTTCCCCCTTTTTGTCGTTTATGGGGGAACCCCATTGTCTGGACTTCGCATTTATGTCCCCGGCGATCAGTATTTTTTTTTCGTTTATAGCGGCACCCATTATTTCATTAACGATTGTTTCGTATCTCATCATAGGGATGTTTGGAGATACATAGCATGCCAGGAGGCTGAAATCCCTCAACCTAATGAGTAAATGATTTCCTCCCCTGACAATGCTCTGCACTCCGACATCCCTATTTTTAATGAGCACCGCTACATTTTTCCCCTCGTCTTGTATCCACCCACCGCCTGTCGTTATCTTTTTGTTAGGTTCGGGTACGATGAGCAGATCTATATTTAGCTTGCAGGCTTTTGCGTAGATGAGGTCGTGCGCTCGGCGCGCCCTGCCTACGTTCACCTGCAAAATCCTTATACCAGGTTGATCTTTGGGGTTCATTATGGTTCAGTTCCCTGAGGTCGCTTCTGCAGTGGATTCGCGTCTTATATTAAAATTAAAATTCTTATAGACTAGGATAAAAAAATAAATAAGTATAGATAAAATTAGTGTATAAATAAAAAGTTTATAAATATAATATGTATAAATAAAATAAGATAGATAAAATATATAAATAAAATAAGAAATGTGTGTATATATAAAATTTTTAAATAAATAAAGTATATAAATATGTAAATATAATAGATGGCATTTAGTAAATAACGTGGATATAATGTTGTAGTACTTGGATGCCTTTATCCATGAAAAGCTGAGAGAGATGGCTTCCTGTCCCGCCGGTGGGCTGTATAGAGGCCCACTCGCGTTCTCCAGGGAGCCATCTCTCGCTTTTTCGTTTTCCTTGTTACATTTACCCACCCTTTGGGGGTTCCCTGTCTCCTCCCCTGCCATACACCCACCTTCTATAGGCTGGGCACTGCATCCTATCCATTCTATGGCCTTCCTCGTTACAGGTGAGGCAGTATGAAGTGCTGTCGCACTGCACTGCTGTGTGCCCTGATTTTAAGCAGTTGTAGCAGCACGCTGCCCTGCTCTCACCTTTGCACTCATATGTGCTGTGGCCATAGTGAAGGCACTTGTAGCACCTTGTTGGGGTATATCTTTCAATGATAGGACATGATACCCAGCCTATAATTATGGAGCTGTATCTTCTCAATTCTTCAGCTGTTGAGGGGCGTACGGCTACGGTCGCCACCTGCTCCCCATGTTTATTTGTTCGTAGCGTCTTTATGTCAATTTCTTTTTTCGGTATTCCTGTGTACATTTTTATGGCACTTTGGAGTCGTTCCTCCGTCACCCCTGGGTCCAAACCTGTTATGTTAAAAAAACATTCTTTGCGTCGGATTGCCATATTTAACCCTGTCATCCTTGTATCCATTTCTTTTCGTAATTTCTCTGCGGCCCCTTTGCCCTTTAGTTTTACTAGGATATCCCCCCCTTCTGTTTTTTTGAGTCTATCTACTTTAACCCCTATCTTTCCGATGTTAATTTTTTGGTTCATTTCCTTCAGTACTTCCGTGTACGATTTGCCCCCTGTTTTGATTAGGAGGGCTTCCTCTTGCTCGTTCTTTACTCCTTTATCCATTTCTTTACCTCTTACTTGGATTTCCCATACGATGTTTTCTGCCCGGCCTACAAACTCCAGGGCTTTCCGTACCTCATCTTTATTTATCTCATTATTGATAACCACCCTTATTGTTTCAGGTGGCTCTTTCCTTTCCCTTATCCGTTTGATGGCCTTCTCGGCCATTTCGTACATACCTTGTTTTTTTGGTTTTGCCACATATGTGTACCATTCCCTTCTCTGGCTGGCTATGGAACTTTCGTTCCCGTTTTTTATATATTCTACATTTCCTTCTTCGCAGACCTCTATTAGTTCATGAACTTCCTCCCTGAGAGTACGTATCACGTCTTCTACCCCCCCGTCTTTTATATCCTTTTTAGTTATTATAAGGCATTCTTTTTTAGTTATCGTCTCCTGTAAGCTCACCTGTTCCCATTTTGTCTTTTCAAATACTTTTTCTTCCCATTTCTTTTTTTGTATTTGATTGAAGTTATTTATATCTCCCCCTTTTTTTAAAGCGCTTATTATTTTTTCTGTTTCTTTTCTTTGCCTTTCTTGCAATAGTTTTATTTTACATTGCTCACACTTAGTTTCTTCGTCCTCCCCTTTTGCCGTTTTTATTTTACTTTGGCTGGTCTTAATCTGAATTGTGTTAATTTCTCCTATTAGTTTGCTTGCTTTGGCTTTTTTGTTCCCCCTCGATGGGTCCTTTTCCATTTAGGATATCCATTACTTCTTTTAGTTTCCTCTGTATTCTTTCACATTCTGTCTCCTCTTGGTATCTCTCGTTTTCTCTTTCTTCTTTCTTTTCTTTCTTGAGTTTTTTATTTATCTCAAAACTGTCTCTTTTCCTCTTTTTCTTTTCTTTTATCTCTTCTTGGTCATCATCGTCGAACAACGAGGCTGTCAGGATACTTTCCTCCAAGTTCTGCCAGTTTGTGGTTCCTTGCTCTTCATTTTTTTCTTCTTCCTCTATGTCCACCACATCTGTGATTTCTATTGATGATTCCTCCCCCCCTGAATTTTCTTCTTTCCCTTTGTCTTTTTTGTTCATTGCTCTTAAAATGTCCTCTCCCACCAACGTTGAATGTTTTGGAGGACCTGACCTATTCATCTTCGGCTGACTCTTATGCCAGTTTAGCATCTCTTCTTCGAATTTCTTTTGTTCTTCCGCTTCGCTCAATCTGCCGTCTTGCGGCTGTTCTACCCCATTCTCGTTTTCATTCATCTTCATTTCTTCCTTGTTCGTTTGCTTGTGTTCGTCATTGTCTTTTCCGTCCTTCTTTTTGTGTGTAAAGTCCATGCAGTTCCCACGAGTGGGGACGTGCTATATGTCCGGCGCGGCAGTGCGCCCTTACCGCGCTAAGGCTAAGTTACTTCGGGAGGTCGCCAGGTATCCCGAAGGGATCGTTTGTGATGCTCTAACCCTCGCATCTCTCATATCTTTGGCACGATGCCTTTCACCGTGATAGTGGGGATTTTTTATCGAGCTTTACTCCTCTAGGCTTTGTTTTTTCACGGTTGCCTCCGGACGCAGTGGCAGTCTGTATGAGCAGGCTGCTTGGAGTTTCCACGTTACTGCTGCCTCCCCTGTTACGTGGGAATTGGAACAGGACGTGTGACGGAAAAGGTGACAGGTGGGGTAAACATGTAGACTACTCTTATGAGATTTGTTGGGGGGTTGGAAGAACATTTTTTTTTTTTTTTTTTGGATGGGCGAGATTGAAAATAGGGAGTACTTATCTGATGTCCTTTGAGAGAATTTTATGGAAGTAATGACATTTTTGCAGTCTGTTCTATTTCCTCGCAATAATTTCTCCATAATACTTTTGCCTTTTTCAATTCCTTATTACTTATATTCAGTCAGACCTTTGCGATAATCGCCCCACTCACCTATTTTTTGGCGAAATTAAATTTTCGTATGACTTCTGTCCTTTGAGTTGCAAGGTTCTCATTCCACCAAGGTACTGTCCTGTTGTAATTTTCACTATCTCCGGCCAATTGTCGTCGAGCGTTGACGTGGCAACCTCTTGAAATTTTTCAGCAGCCATGTCTAGATCCAGTGTATACATTATCGTTCCTTTAACCCTGTCCCCCTTGTGGACCTATTGTAATGTTTTTGACTATATTTTACGAGCTGCGACCATTTTCCATCTACATTTGATTGTATTCTATTCTGCTATAATAAATATTTTCTGTTTTGATTATTTCCAATGTAAAAAAAAATTCAGATTATTTTTTGAGTGGTGGTAATTTTCGTTATAACTATTTTCGGCTTTACTGATATTATAAATCAGAAATATTCAGGGCATAATGTCTATATATACCAATAAACCAAAACAACTAGTTTGACGATTTTATGTACTTCATGTATTAAACGACCATTACATTTTATCAAGTTAGTTATATATTTAGTACAATTACCATAAAATATTCAACCTTATCAGCTTTGAAACACAACAATATAAAAATAATTTCGTTTTCAATGCGGTGAAAAACAATAAAATTTTATGTGGTTCTAGATATAGACTCGCTTTATCTGCTGAAGTAACATATTGTTACTACATACATAATATATTTATAATGCACATTCAGAGAACTCGATTAATAAAAACTTAATGATTATTTAGGACGAAGAAACTAAAATACGTTAATGGAAGCATACAAAATATAAAACATCATATTATTGAAAAGTAATATACAAATTAATATAAATAAAAAGCTACCTAATGCTAACCATTGAATGATATATGGTGAATAATATAATATTTAAATTCGTACATTAACAAAAAGTTTTTGTACATTAATAAAAAGAGCTACCATTTTGTACATATGAAGCAATATATACATTAAAATGACGAAAAAATTATATAATTTTAATTTTAGAAATTTTTTTAAAACGATTACGCGATTGGAAATTGAAACGTCAAAATAAAACAAAAAATTTAATTTTTATTATATTTAAACAATAATTTGTATTGTAATCTATTGTTGTTTATTCCCATGTATAAAATATTTAGTCACAAGGAAATAGTTTCACAAATTCTTTCGGTGCCATATTAAGTCCCCCTAACGTCGGCAATTACATTTGCGGGTTGTTCATGGTCTTCAGCTAATCGGAATAGTTGTTCGGCACCATGAGCAATTCCTCCGCGGCCTTCGATTTTACCTTTCGTGATAAGCTGAAGAATTTTGTACATGTTTTCTTTAAGAACATGAAAACAAAAGAAAGAACAAGAAATTTTTCTTATTTTAATAGTTTTGAGTAACTCACTAACGGCATTATTTGCTTTATTTAACACAGTTCCGAAGGTTTGCATCGCTGTCCAAGGTATTCGAAGCATTCTTCTATGTAACGCCTCTAGACAATTGATCGTAACAGCCTTCAGAGTCCAGGTCTCTGTGCCGTGTAAAAACTCGGACCAAATATAAAATTTGATCATTCTTTGACGTAATTTTAGGTTTAAGCTGTGTGTAGTATTTTTATTAATCTAATTTATTGTCTTTATTGATTATCAAAGGTTCTACATTTATAACACTTACAAGTTTATTAGAATCTTTATATATTTATTACAGTTTTACACTTTTCACTAAGAACTAGAACACAACTTCTTTAATTTATATCATTTATTTACAATATTTATTTCGGACTAAAAACTCGACTTCATATTCAAAACTAACTGTAACTTAAATAAAAGGTTCCTCTATATTTATACTAAACAACCGTTAGACTAGAATTCCGGCGATTTCCTTCGAACAGACGAGAAGGTCACCCGGACTGGTTTTTCATTCGACCTGCTTCTGGAAACTTCGAATCGTAGGAGACCCGTCAGATATTACCTGGGGTTTCTGCCGGCTGGTGTATGATCTAGAAAAGACTTCAATGGAATAGAATTAGAGATATAATGTTGACAGCTAAATATGAATCATATATTTATCGTAACATGTGGTTACGGAAGAATGATTTCGTTTGTTGTGCGAGCTGCGTCAATTCTGCATTTGATCTCTTTACTTAGGGCTAGTTGGTCTGTAATGTAGCATCCCAGATGCTAAAATGAGTAACTCGTAAAGTAGAAAAACATTGTAGTGAGGTCGGCAATATCATAAATTTTATCTTGGAGGCATTCATTTTTATATACATTTCCCTTCCTATCGTGTACTACGCAATCAAATAACTCTTAAAGACCTTGGAGACTATCGCATAATGTAACAGTGTTGTCAGATTATTATAAATTATTAATCAGTTTACCATTTATTTTCGCTCCAAAGTCTTTATCTTATCTTGCAAAGCCTGTTTGAAAATTATATCTGAGTAGATATTAAATAACATCGGGGATAAAATACCTGCCTGGCGTCTCTTTGAATGTCGGTTAATTCATTCGTCGGTAAATCTCCCATCGACTCGTATGACTGCTTTCTGCTTTCAATACAAGTTTTCTATGATACGTACGTCTCAAGTATCAATGCCTTTGGTCTTAATATATTCAATAGCGTTCCATTCTGTACACGCTATCGAAAGCCTCTTATTAATCGATGAAAACCACATAAATATGGAGAAACATTTTTGCAGGAGTACGTTTAAGTCAAAAAGTGTCTCACGAGTACCCAGCGCATTACTAAATTCAGACTGAGTTTCATCTAAGTCTCTTTCTCAATGACTTCTTATTCTTCTATAAATCATGCGAAGAAAATTTTTCAATGTGTAGCTCATCAAAATAATCAAGCTGTGCTCGTCGCAACTTTTTGGCCGCTGCTTCTTGGGAATTGCTATGAAAACAGACTTAAGCCATTCCTCAGGTATTTCACCAGTAGCATACACGTCAATAAAAAGCTTAACTAGGGCAATGATGTGACCCTTTATATCATATTTAAGAGTTCAGCTGGGATGTTGCTTTTCTTCAGTCGCTTTCTTGGTTTTGGCCGATTTTATTGCATGAAGAACTTCAGATTTTAAAATGTCATGTCAAAGTAAACACAGGACCCAGTCGGCACCGGCTTCCGCCGTTCTGCTGTCTTAAGTTACCAACACCTTTCATGGTATCCCATAAGCGTCGATTTTGGCGCTTTAACTCGACGTTTGGTTCATCCCAGCGCCAGTTCTGCTTACCAAAAATTTTCCACTTGCCACTCTGATTCGTTTCTCACTGCTTCATAAGTTCGAGCCAGCCGAAGATCTTTCGTAGTGGTGAAAATTTAATTGTTTGTATTTTCACTAGGCAATATACCTCTTTAAGCCATTTATTCTTTCATGATTTATTCATTGTACAAGAGAAATTAGCCTCAGGACTTCAGCTCGTGACATTAATATGGAAATATACGCCTGCTTCATAGACTACCGCAAAGCTTTTGATTGAGTTCAACACCAGAAACGGGTATAGAGTGATAGGGTGACTTATCAAGAATTTAACATGCTAGAAACGCGTGAATCGGAATGAAAAATGTTATAAGGCGGGATCTAGACACGATACTTCGACTGCGCTATTGCCAATTCTCCTCTACGGCTGTAAGAGCTGGACTCGTTACTATTCGCTAGAAAGACGCATAGAACCTCTTAAAATGCACCTTTATAGGAGAATAGTACGAATTCCCTGGACCAAAAGAACACTGACGTTCTTAACAGAATGCAGAAGACAAGCATTTGGTGCCAACGATCAAAGAACGTAAACTATCGTACATTGTGCATGTGATAAGGGAAGGCAGAATGCAGAAGGGGAAACTTCCTTTGATCATTAAAGGAAAATTTCAGGGGAAAACATTACTAGAAAAAAGACAAAGTTTTTGGCCCGAGGACCGGCGAAGTTGGCTCGGCAAAATTTCCGAGATCTTCTGGGCCGCTGTTTCGCGCGTAACTGTAGTGGAGGAGTGATTGCCTTTTGCGACTATTCCTATTTTTATTATTAAGAATTTTTTATTAAACCATTTTTGTTTAATAATAGTAATAACAGACATAGAAAGGAAACAACTTATATGGTATGGCCATGTTCAAAGAATGCCAGAAACAAGACTACCAAAAATCGCCATGAAATGGATATCACCAAATCGTAAGAAACGAGGAAGACCAAAAAGAACATGGAAGGAGGGAATAACAAAGGCAATGAGCCCGAGACTTGACCGAAGAACAATGGAATGATAGAAATTCGTGGAAATTAGGCATCGGACAACGACGCAAGACGTTTTGAAACCGATATATATATATATATATATATATATATATATATATATATATATATATATATATATATATATATATATATATATATATTAGACATTTATACTAGTCAGTTTAAAGTTCGCTTAAGGTAGCAAACATATTAGTGATGTTAATTTATGAGTTAATTAATATGAAGTTAGTAGTACAAAAATAGACTACAGTAATTAGAATTATTTATATATTTAAATTGCTTTCCATTACGTCAATATTGATACGGTCAGTCGATTCAATTCGATACCTTGTTATTTGTAATTAACTTTGTTTTTAACTACTTTTAACTACTATTATATTTTAAATGATAAATTTCTATAGTTGGATTTAAGTAAAATACGAGAAACTAAAACTAAAAAGTTGGACTCGGCAACGAAAATTCAAGTGATGATGGAATCAAAATTCAACTAAAGTTATCATCGACCTAAGATTCGTATAAGAGATTAAATGGTATGTTTGCGACTATAATATTACAGAAAATAAAATATGTAGAATTAAAAAAAATTAAAAGTGGAAAAACGGAAAATAAAAAAAAGATAAAAAGAAAACGCCTTTAAAATTACAATGCGGATGTTAAACTATACAACGACAAAATATATATACATAATATAAAAGAATAATAATAGAAACATGGCAAAAACTATAGAGACAAGACTGTCGGTAAAAGATATCTAAGACAGTGGATGGACAGAAAACTATAGAAATTATTTTAAGGAACGGTTGTTATCAATAATTTCGCTAATATCAATTTTTTCAGAGAATTCTGATTCGCTATAGATGATGGCCAAATCTGTAAGCTTTTATTGTGCCATATTAATTCTTAAGTAATTTTTAATTAACTGAAACTTCTTTCACCTGAAGCCACAGAAACAGATAAGGTTGAAAATTCTTAATGCTAAAGTAAAATTTGGCAAACAGGGAATGAGATCATTTTTGACTATAATTTCGAATATTTCAGTTGGCTGGTTTTTACCTGAAGTTATTTCATTAAAGAGTTGTTTACCGTCTATATCTTGCACGATACTTTCTTCCTCCTGTACCTATAACTTAATATCTAAGTCCACGCAGGCTTTTATTAAGTTATCATTAGAGATGTTGTAAAACTCATACAGAATGTAAAATATTAAATAGCACTTAGTAAAAGATAAATCTTTTATTTACTGAGCAGATGACGTGTTCAAGAATTGCAAATAAAAAGCAGTCTTGAACTGATGAACAGGATTTCAAACTATTATATCACTGCCCTCTTTAACGGACCTTTTTCCTAAGCTTCGAGACAGGACCAATACCTAAATCTCTAGCAAGTACTCTTGCTGTTTTGACAAATATTTTAAAATTATCATCAGATCTTTGGAATTCCAAATAATTTTTAAGATTATCTAAGCCTTGAATGCATTCCGCTATATTTATTTAGAATTTTGAAGTATTTTACTTTAGACATCAATTCTTTAGACATTAATTCGTATCTCGAATTAAGGCATTTAATGTAATAATAATAATCTTTATGTCTTGTTTTAGAAGTCTAATAGCATTGATACGATTTTTCCACCTTGTTTCACTTAATGGATTTAAAGTTAGACTTTTCACGTACTCTTTTAGTAAATCCCATCGCTATGGGTACGCAGAAAAGTAATTATAAACCACTTGTACCATATTAAAAAATCAAAAATTTTACTGTTAGACCTGCTAGACCTATTAACGACCAGGTTTAATGTATAAGCCACACAGGGCACCTACAATGCTGTATGATTGATATCAAGAATCCGTTTTTGAAGCCCTATATTTTTCTCTTTCATGTTCGATCCATTGTCATAGCCCTGATCCCGTATATCTTCGAGTTGCAGGCTAGGTAATAGGTTGTCTAAAAGAAAATTGCACAGGCCTTTTCCAGTGGTATTAGTTACTGGAAAAAATCCTAAAAAAAATTCCAAAATATCTACTTTACTTAGTTGACTGGTATCAACCGTTAGAATCTAAATGTTCGTTTTCGTGTGGGGATTTGTATGTTCCCTTAAGTGAAATCCTATTGAAGCATGTTTAAAATTTCTTTAAATTAATCCCCCTTAGAAAATTACTTTCACGCCACCTATGTCTACATATTTTGCTAGGAATCTTAAAAATAACCCAAAAGCAACGAGCGATTTGTCATGCCTTTTTTTAACAACGAAATAATTCGCCAAATGTTCGCTGCTCTTTTTAACTTTCATTTGTTAAATATAAACCCTTCCTCGTAACAAAGAAATATGTTTTTATTGTCAAGTACCCTGCTTACCTTCTAAGAAAAGCAGAGGTGTTGGTTTTCGATGAAATTATAATTCCTATCGGGAGAAAGCGGTTAGGTTACAAAAACGACCACACTAGCCTTGCCATTTAAGTATCATTTTCGCGTGGCACTCTTCGGCCAATACTCCCACTCTTTTTTATCCTCAGCTTGTCTAAGATCAGAATTCGAGCTCATTTTTCGAGTTGGTTCCTGTGGCAAGTGGTTTGTCTCCATCAAACGGCGACGTCTTCCAATTCGAAGAAACGAAGTCACTTCTGTTTGCCGTTCGTCTCTACTGTTCGTCTCTACTATTCGTCTCTACTATTTACTACTACGTTCATCTCTACTATTTACTGCTACCTGTATTACTACTGCGTGCTTTTCTTGTTCGGCTGCTTCTCTTTCTTCCTTTTCTTTCTGCCTACATCAATTTGAGAGATTGCGGATTGAAACACCGTAATTCGTTACTGTACCTGAATCATCCACGCCTCTTGAGAAGTCCCAATTTACCTGTTGCGAGGGCAACGCGTCAAGTGCCTTTATTATTAAGACCGTTCTATGAAAGACGTCATTACCTGTGCCTACTGACTGCCGGCTAAGTACAATGCGGATTATCCAATTGTAAGTACCGACATTTTTAACTAAATCGTTAGAAGTTGATTTACCACTTCAGTTCAGTGACTTCGCTTATTTATGGCTAACTCTAACCGAACTAACTATTATCAGTATAAAACTACAGTATAATATATACGTATAAATTACGAACAATTTATTTTATCGGTAGGTTATATTCATGATATATTTTATGCATAGATTTGAGGTGATCACGATCAAAATTTAGTAAATGTTTACGTATTCTCAAGGCATAAAAATTACTTATTTGACGAATATTGACGTAGATACAATTATAATATTCCTTGCTCTCCTATTCTTGAGACTACTAAATTATTCGTAATTTTTTTTCACAAAAGATATTTTTTGTTGTATTCAATAATAAATTGTGCAATAACTTATCTCGTGCTAACTGTTCAGTAACAATTGTTATAGTGCATTTACTTTAACTACTATACCACAATATAATTTTGTTGATGAACTATTTGCCTTTCAATTTTTTGTTATGATATAAATTTATATTTTTGTGCATATACACCTCTTTCAGGCATTGTTATTGATTTATATTACTATTTGATTTATCATATAAACAGTATATATGTGTCGAAATATTAAGTGTGTACCGCACAATTATAATACCTTTTCTCTCACGGTTTACTTTATTCTCGCGTGATTATCTTAACTGTACTTTACCTTTCTTGTTATCTTATTCTATATGTCTCAAGGTTTCCCTGTTCCTCTAAAAATAGGATGGTGCCCAAATATTTCCCTTCTCTTATCTTCTAACTTCTCGTCCCTGTATCTTCAGTACTTCTCTAACTGATTCTTTATATTTGAGCTATAATAAGAGCCCCGACCAAGAGACGTCTACCAGACTGAAGCCCGAGCCTAGTACCGTTCTTTGTGTAACCTCTACTCTATCATTAAAGAGGGTACACTATAACATCGACCACGTGTCACCACATATTAAAATTCAACTTGCTTTTCATGTAATCTAAAGGTTATTATAATTAGATTTGTGGCTAATTTCAACTACTTTGAAGATATCTCACTGATGGTGGTCCGACAGGACCGAAACATTTAAAAAAACTTTTTTTTTCACTGCCATTTTCCCTTTTAATTTTCAATTAAAACACGTTTTCACTGACTTTTAATTTTTCCTCGTGCTTATTTTGATTGTGTGAACAGTATTATTATTATTTATTCTATGTTAAATCGAATCTAAATAAACATATTAAAATTAATATTATGTTTTCTTTCAGTTTATCTTTTTACTTACTGGCCGCAGAAAAAATGCCGGTGCTGCATCCCCTTAACTTTGCCGAAATAATTTAAGCTTTAATTTACAACGCATAATGCATAATAAGCATAAGCGAGATATGATTTGGTATTAAAGAGTGGTATGTGTCAATATGTGTAAACAGTAGACAATAATAGGCAGACACATTTTGTACTACACTCTAATTCTTTAAAATGTACAAAAATGGGACTTAGGTACAAAAGTATTTTGATTTTTCAATAACTTATGATTTTATGAACTTATGATGTGATTTTTATTTGGAGAAATACGTGAAAACTTTGACATTTTGATTGATTCATTGATATAAATATATTCGGCGTATGGCCGCCCTTTGTTTTGGCTGTCCGCGTGAGGTGGATGAACTGCACTCCTGTTAGGATCAGCCCTGTCGCCAACACGAGCAGCCTGGTGGAATAAGGGGCTGTCTGATCTCAGAAGAGAAACAAGACGGCTCTTTAATACAGTGAAGAAATCAAGTGATTGAGAAGTATATAAAGCTAAACTGAAAACCTATAATAAGGCAATCCTCTATCCTCCAGGAAAGATCCAGGCAGAAGTAGACGATTAAGTGAATAGAGCAAACAGAGCCGCAAGTTGTCTGAATGAAACAATATGGAGAAATAAAAATATCGGGATAGAAATGAAAGGCAGAATTTACAAAACAGTTATTAGACCAATAATGACATACGCGGCAGAAACATACCTGTCACAGAGAAGACAAAAAGGATGTTAGAAACAGCAGAGTTGAAAACACTTTAATGATAAAACACTATGGGATAGAGCTAGAAGTACAGATATACGACGTAGATGCAAAGTGGAGAACATCAAGCCCTGGGTAAGAAACAGAATGGAACGATCATATAAGCCGAATGACTACAAACACAGTAGTAAAGACGGCAAGACACGGTTCCCCAATAGGAAGACGATTAGTAGGAAGACCGCGAAAATGATGGAATGACAACTTTGGAGACACATTTAAAAACAGACAGAGTCATATCTACATAAAAAGAAAAAGAAGAAGTGTTAAAAGGCCAGACGATCGTCAGCATACCTGACACCCTTCAGCCCACACAACCCTTTTAGGTAGTAGTCAGTACCTGTAATTGTACTCAAAGACAGTCACCTTCCGATATTCAGTGGTAAAGTCGCTCAAGACATTTCTCTCTCTTTCTCTTTCTCTCTCTCTATCTCTCTCTGTCTGTCTCTCATTAGTAATTTTAAGTTTGCAATTCACACTGTTTTGCGACTAGCTGACATTTTCCCCAAAATGTTCATTAAACATCGTAAACATAACCCAACTTTACATTGACAATATTAAACCATAAATGCCACGTCATTCAGCATAGCGACAATGCTGCTACTGCTACCCACACGCGATAAGCGAGAAATAAGCGATTCCATGGACAACTTAAATGACGTTTTCTTTCGATGGTTTTATACTTTATCACGTTCTGTACCTATAGAATATCGTCACTTAGCACCTTATGTGTGTTGTTTACTATTTATCCATAAATATGCTACTAATTTCACATTTTTAAATGTCGCATTTGACTATTACTAAATTTAAATCTACTATAATAATAATGTAATGATTTAAACACTTTGTAAATTGTTTGTAATGATTTTAAGATATTTCAAAAATGCATTAATGTAGTCATTGTAAAGTTCCTTTAAACACGACATTCTTCTCCCAAAGCGAACTCTTCTCATAATACTTGCTAACCATTATGTTGAATTAAAGATTGCATCACCAAGTAAAAAAAATCTCTCGCAACACCATATACGGCACATGCTGATTATGTCACGACTATTTTCAATTAGTACAGAATAGTAACAACTTATTTTTTCATCCGGTATCGACTAAGCCACTACACTTGTTGGTTGGTACAGTTCGCTATCAATAGAAATAGAGATGTGAGTTTTATGAGTACCTACTTACTCGAATATATAGGAACGAGTCTATGGAGGTTGATTTTATAACATATCTTTTAAGACATAAGGCACACATTTTGAAATGAACACTCAATTTGAAGTACATTTTTTATTTTAGGTGAAATCCCAAGAACACTTAATGGTAGAATCAGATATTGAAACTTACTCCTTTATGTCTTTACAATATATGGAATAAGCTAGAAAGCTAAATTTTTTAAATATTTATTATTGCTTCTCTTGTATCTTTCGATCTGTTAAATACGTTCTAGCCTTCTTAATATACTGATTTCTGCTAGTCTAAGCAAATTTTCTCTGCTCGTGGTATCAATAGTTTTGTACGGCATTAGCAAAAATAATATCGCAGGATATTATTTTTATATTACTTACTCAGGTTATAAATGCCGTACAAATATGTGTGGCCAAAAAGTCCCCCTCCCCCTTTATGAGTGGTAAGTTTATCTTACCTTTGACTCACCTATGCTGATAGTTTCTAAAGTTCTTATTACATATTTGTAGTAATGTTTTATATGTAATTCATGCTGGGTCAAGTGACCCATTAAAAATATTCCATGGGCTTTTGGTCTATAGAAATGTTGTTCCAAGTTATATCTCGAGACATCCTGACACAGATTAGACTTTTTAAATCTTTGTGGATCGAGTACCCATTTATGTCTTTACAATATATGGCATAATCTAGAAAGCTAAATTTTTTAAATACTTAATATTGCTTCTCTTGTATAAGATCTTCCGATCTGTTAATACGTTCTAGGCTTCTTAATATACTGATCTCTGCTAGTCTAAGCAAACTTTTAAATATATTAATGGCCTTTCTTTTTTTATACCATATGTCTAATACAAATTTTGTACTTGATTTTTCTGTCCACTGTCATGTATTTATTACACCAAACTTAGTATTTTCTCTCGTTTCTATTCCATATATCATAGTAGTAGACTACAACCCTATGGGACATTTTTAGGTCATTTGGCCCTACTTGAATCAGATATAAATCAATACAATATTTTTAAAACAACCTTACAAATTATGCCCCAATTCTTATCCGTACTCCAAGCATGAGGGTTCAAATTAACGTTTGCGCCTTAGATTTCTCACACCTGTTCCGGCCGAAATGTACGGCGTAAATTAATCTATATACTAATCCAAAACTTTGTGTATAAATGTCGTACTGTGTCAAAAACACAGTGTATAAAAGTTATAAGTGCCATATGTTTGGCCAAAAAGTTCGCCCCCCCCTTTGAGTAGTAAGTTTATCTTACCTGTGACTCACCTGTACTGATAATAATTATTCTCGGCATAGTTTCTAAAGTTGTTATTTTGATTGTTTTATATGTGAGTCAAATGACCCATTAAAAGTCTCCCATGGGTGTTTTCGGTCTATAAGTATGTTGTTCCAAGGTATATCTCTAGACATCCTGACACAGATTAGACTTTTTAAATTTTTGTGGATCGAGTCCACTACTGTGGTTTATTCCTAAATATTTGAATTTTGATTACAGACTACAGTTTTATTATTGACCACAGGTTCTTATTTTATTGGTTCTTTGGCCACAGTAGTTGATGTTGTCTTCTGGATTGAATTATTCTTGTTGATTGTGCTCTTTATCTTCATGATGAAATTTTTGCAATTCTGTGTAGATCTTCCTCGATTTGGTTATAATTACCGCGTCATCAATAAAGCAGACCATGTTAATTCGTTTGATATTCATTGTGTATCTCATTTTGAGAACGCTTACCTTCTATTATATTATCCACTAATAATTTAAACAGTAACAGACTTGTACTGAATTCCTGTCTGATTCCTTCCACCTTCTTGTAGTGCCTATTTATTAGTTCCGGATGTTGGCGATCTTCATGGCCATTTTGACTTTTTTTACAGCTGCTCTAAACCTGCCTACGGTTGTCCAGGTGGATAAGGTGTAACAAATGGTGTAACACCATCGTGCCCAGGGAATGTATAGCACAGGGACAAAAGTGCTGCGTAAGCTATGCCCAGTGAGCTGTCGAAGTCTGGAGAATTATATCCTTGACAGGGTATGTGTCCTACAGGCGGACCTTTAGTTCATGGCAGCTTCCGCAGACCTTAGAGAGAGAAATAAAAGGTTCATCGGGTATTGGCGGAGAGCTTATATATAGTAAGTTTGTCAAGTCCAGAAGACTTGTGTAATAGTTAATGGTAGATCTACACTAAGCCAATTGGCTGAAGTACGGCCAGCGTAGAACTGATGGCTTCTAGAAAACAAAAAAACCTTTTCTAATTTCCCTTTAAAGTGAGTATTTTTAGGAGCCCAAGATTAAGAAGTCAGTGTGATGTAATTATACACCTTATCCTAAATTAACTTACATAATTATAAAACATAAAACAATACTATATTTATTTGAAATGTCCTAATGAAATATACATCACCATCATAAAAACAGGTAATGATTTAGCTTTTATTAATACGGGGCCAAACAACTATATAATGGAACAAACTAAAATACATGTAAAATTTAGATAGTTGACAGTTTATTTTTTTCTAATGTATTAGTACGTAATTAGTTAATTACTAATAATATAGGTTCAATCAGCATGTAACAAAAACAAATGGGGTTGATGTAACAAAAACAAATAAATTAAAGCTGGCTAGCTGAATGTGCCGGAGAGTGACTACTTAACACTCAAAAGAGGATTCGGCCAATTTGCATGCCCTACAGAGACCGTAGAATAAGAAAATGAATGACAGGATACTTAAAAAAAAATAGTAATAACGTAAATGAAAGTAGTAAATTATAGAAGTTGCTCTAAGATATAATTGGGCGCCAGGAAAGTATTAACATATACCTTCCAAGGTATCTTGTAAAGCTGTTTGCTGCAATAAACGGGAAACAGGTATTAATTAAAATATTTAGTTTTCACCACAAATTTTAATCCCTATCCAAGTATATACAATATATTTTTTTTTATAGCTACCCACCACCAATTATGTACAGTTAATCTAGTTACTTATATACAAAGAAAAATACCCTGGTTACACACAACTGATCCTTGATAAACTGAATTTACAAATAATAAAATATAGGAACAAATTTAATGACTATACCTAAAAAGGTAATTTACTTGCCTACTAGAGATGTAACTCTGTATTTCGGCTTTCAATTAAATGTCTTAACAAGTAATAAGGACACTATCCTGAA
This sequence comes from Diabrotica undecimpunctata, assembly GCF_040954645.1. Lineage (NCBI taxonomy): Eukaryota > Metazoa > Arthropoda > Insecta > Coleoptera > Chrysomelidae > Diabrotica > Diabrotica undecimpunctata. Next base: position 74,464,765 of record NC_092804.1, on the reverse strand, counting down.
GGGATAAATGTCCAAAGGTTTAAATATATAATAATAATAAAATATCAAAAAAAATAACTCTCAGATTAAATGTGTACACAAGAAATCGTACAAATGAGTTAAACGGGAGGATTTAAAACCTCAACCTACTTAGTCCCTAAATATGATTAAATATTATTTTAGGAAAAAAAAACTGATGGTTTTTTTATTATTATTTTAAAATAGAATGATTTAAAGTAAAAAAAAAAATATATAAAAAAGATTAAAACTAATAAACTTAATACAGGTTTACGAGATTTTATATTCTGAAGGAGGAAGATACTTCTCGCTGCTTTCTTAAATTGTCCGAGAATAACAAGGCCAGATTTGGACCTCTAGGGAACAGCCACGTCAAAAAAAAAATCAACTCTGGAACCAGGTGTAGTTCCGACCAGGTATTAACTTAAAAATTCTTCTTGAAACATCAAAAAAAAAACAAAATCAAACATTCTTCCCTCGACTTCTGCTTCACTCCCAGAGGTAGGCTAAAAACACATTTGTTTTAGAGTTCTTTCTTACTCTTGATACCGAGTATGGAAAAAACAAGGTTTATGAACCTTGAAAGGTTTTATAAAGGTTACTTATGAAGTGTGGAAGCAAAAACTTAATGATTTTGTAAATGATGTGACCTTCGTATGGCTTGACCGTATTTTAAGTAAAATGGATTAATTATATCGACAATTTTAACGAAAAGCATGATATGGATAATAATATATTTTATAATATAATGAACGGTATACGACAAAATATTTTTATCGATACTCTTAATAGATAATAAATTGTTTTAAATATAGATAATTATGTTTTTTAGGGCCGGGAAGTAAAATTAAAATACATATGATTTTATATCAATAACACCTTCGATTTACATGTTGAATTTTCTTAATGAAATGATGGGAAACATTTCAGATAAATATATCGAATCAAATGAAAAATGACAATACTGGAGGATCTCAAAAATGGCTGATGGTTTTTATATTTTCATTTTATTGATAATTGGATAAACTTACCGGCTCAGAGTGGTTATAAACCAACAGGACACAAAAAAAAAACCGAACCAAAACTTCCTGCAACTTCTTCTTAAAAAAAATTTAATATTCTAAATAAAAACCTTTTATGCCTTCTCTGGCCCCTACCTCTAAACCCAAGTGTCTCTACCGAACGTCGAAGCAGAAGTGAGCAATCAGCACTTGTTTTGAGTTAGCTAAACTATGATTGCAAATATAGACGCTTGGTGTCTCTGTTGACTACCAACTTAAAATTTAAGAATTAAGGAAATTATTAAGAGGATATGGATTTAAAAATTTTATTTAAAGTGAATAAAGAATTATTGAAGTGACGGACTCGTTACAAGCAACACAAAACAAAATATAATTAATCTAACATAACTAATCTAATAACATTTAGGTGTAGGTCGGGACTGTTAGAGGGACATTTATATTGCGTTTCCAAATCAGTTGCTTGTCGCTTTGGTCGTATGACAGGCCGCGTCGTCAGTGAAAAATATAATTCCCGTCAGTATTTAATTTCACAATACTATAGTAGTAGGCTATTTTAAGGTATTTGTTGATGTTTTGCATTTTGTATTGTTGATGTTGAGCATTTACGGTACCCTCAATAAATTAACCACATCCTAACTCTGAAACTTCCATACAACCCAAATCATTACCTCTCAAGAAAATGTTACGGTCCTTTTCAAACGGTCATGAAAAGTCTCATATTCGCTTAGTCGAATAACTTTTTTATGGTAATTATACATCATAATCAACACATACGTCGAATTTTAATTCTTTATTAAACATTACTCGAGACCAATCTTCTACCGACCAAGGAAGTTTTGATTTTGCGCAAATGAGCCCGACTTTATTTTGTTCGCTGTTAACAGTGGCTTTTCCCTTGCCTAGAAGAAAATATGTTAAAATATATTAAACTGCTAGTACACTTTTGTAATTCAACCTTATAAAACTTTAATCCAGATTTATGTTTTCACTTGCAACTGATTTAAATAATCCAGTTTCATGATTCTATTTAGCTGTAACTTGTTTTAGAGTATTTTTTTGACCTTTTTGCAAACTTTTATTAATATTTTCCCATTCTTATCAGAAACTAGTTTTTGGACGACTGTTGCAGTTTCGCAACTGTTAATAAACATTTATTAAATATTAAGACTTTTCTGGTAGTTTTGATTCTCCCCGTATATCAAGATTTCATGTACAAGGGTGCATCTGGGTTAAAAACTACATGCTACGAGACGGGCAATCTGCAAAATGACACAGATGTGTATTTGAGATAAGCGATGCATCTACACAATCCGAGTCGAGTTATATCTCTCAAACCACACACATGTGTGTGCGTTTGGGTTAAGAGTACCTTAAGACACTTAGCATCGGTCCTTTGACCGAGGAAGTCGTTTTGAGGCAGAAAAGTTACATTAGGAATTTTGTGGTTCCTGTTATTCGTCGGTGAAGACGAAGGTATTTTTTGCGGTGGCCGGAGTGCCATCTTCTCATTGGGTAAGGAACAATACCATAATTTTGTTGCTGCATGGGCTAAATACGTTTATTTGGTGCCCAATTATTACATATTGTGTCGCGATTTTGAACTTTTGAACTTTATTCAGAACATTAAACGTTGTCAATTGGACATTTTGTTTTGTTTTGTGTAGTATTTACTATATTCTTATTTTTTGTAATATGTCATTCCCGATTATAATTTGAATTGAGTTTAAATATTTGTATTTGAATATATAATTTGAGTTGAGTTTGATATAATTCATATATGATATTTTGATTGCATTTTGTGTAACTGTATTAACAAGATTTATTCATTTTATTACGAATTAAGTATATTATAATATGTGCGTATATTTTTCACTCTTTCACGTTTAATATCAATTTTTTTATATGACATATATATTCACATTTTTATTTCTTTTTTGTATAATATTATTTCTATCTATGGTTTGTTTATGGTTCTCTTTTTGTGTGTCGTTACGTATTGATTAATATTTAAGTTTGTACTACATATATTCTTCTTCTTTTAAGTAATATATTCTTCTTTATTTATAATTGTAGGTATATTGGGTTATGTATATTTATGATTGCTTTTACTTCGTGTTAAAATAGAGTTTTATACAGTCCACTGGTTTTCATTTCTTTTCTTTATTTTAATATACATACCCAATCCGAAAGGGGGAAACCAGCGAGTTCTAGATTGAACAAAATATCTTCTCTCCCCCTTCAGGATGACCAAAATTGTTATATTGAGGTCATCGTATGTGCAGAACGCAACAACGACCGACCCGGGATTTTACCCATCAGAAACATCAGAGAAACATCAGAAAGAAAATTCGAGAGGCAAAAGAGAGGTGGCTCTCCGACAGATGCCAGGAAATAGAAGATCTGGATAAAAAGTATGATAGCTTTAATTTACACAAAAAAATCAAAGAAATGACAGGTTCTAGAAAACGTACAAGAACGAATATCCTTAAAAATCCACAAGGAAACTAAGTTCCTGTAGTTGGCTGTATACCATATAATAAAAAATTTTCCAATGAAATCCTTTATAAAAAGGTATATAAAAAACCCAGTCGGGCTATGTTAAAAAGACAAAACGTTTTCGGAATAAGTATTCCATCATCAGTGTCCTAAAATATTTAACCACTTAATTAAAAAGAACATGAAATGATTTAAATTTTGACTAAGGTTAATGTGAAATGTGGTTAATACTTACAATATATTACATGAATGTAGCCACTAAATATGAGGGTAAAAACCCTTTAAAAATTAATATATGAAGTTTAGTTTACATTATGTCGTGTTTACAAATAGGATGGTAAAGTTACCGTTGGATTGGTAACATGGCGACATATGACTCTACATTAAGTTGCAAGTCCTGAGACGGTATGTCTACGAGGACTTTATTAAAGCAACTGATTGAAATGACAATCTTAACAGGTTATGACGGAAGTCATGACAGAGCAGTCAGTGTAACTGTATGTGTCTATTTGAGACAGAAGCCACCGTTAATATATGAAGTAATATATTTAAAATTTAACACAATTTTAATAATTTTAAAAATAACAGTAATCGCCTGAATTTGATATATATTTTAATTTGTCCCATTATATAGTTGTTAGTGCTTTTTTCATTAAAATAGCGTAGATTTAACTTTAGTATAAAAGTATAATTCTAAATTGAGCTAGCTATATCAGGCCGCAGCTTTTGAGCTCTGGATTCCAAGATTAGAAGTTATTATGAAATAATTATCACATAACACATTCAAATATATATATATATATATATATATATATATATATATATATATATATATATATATATATAGTCCCTATTTACTTTAAATTCTGCTCGTGTTATTTTTCTATAGCTATAGATTTTCCTTAACAATAAAACAAAACAAAAATCTCTGATAGTACCTACTATTTTGTTGGTGATGTTCTAATGATTTAACGTCAATTTATACATATCTGTGCCATATCCGTTCCGTGTTATGACAGTGCTCGCCAAAAAAGGCGTCCGTGGCCGGCCTGAAGTAATCCCAAACGATATTTTTGTTTTCGGCACCGGCGATGCACGGAAATGACACGGACTGCACGGACTTGTATAAACACAATGTTATTGTTTTGTGAATGCAGTTTGTCTTTTTTCCACATAGGATGCACAATCCATCTCCTTTATTTCCGCCTTTTCTGCTATTGCTCTTCCTCTTCATCAAATAATAATGGCAAGACGGTGAGATTTTCTATCCAAGCGGCTAAGGCTATTATTTTTAACTAATCTTTACACAGAAATATGTAATAACGTTTTCCTCTCTTATTCGGCCCGCTACGCACACTGTCATAACGCGGTTGTATGTAAATATAACATTAAAAATACCCGGATTACGACATATGATGCAACGAGCATTTAATGATGGTCAATATGATGGGAGTATGGGATATACGATATGAACCGCTAGCGGTGAATGTTGTATAGAATACGAGTATCGTAGTGGCAATTAAATGCAGTAGTATACATCATTTTTTCTACGATCACTTTTCATAAATTAATGACACATTACGATTATACAGCTTGGTAACGATCTTATGAAGTCTATCTCAAGGAACAAATAATTAATTATGCTTTTTTGCATATCCTTTTGAACTTATTTCCATACTGAAGACCTTAGCTCTACAATTTAACGTATTGGTAACACAGCTAACATTTTGCATAGGACATATTATGGCTAACTTTATTTTAGCCCTGAAGAAGTGAATAAACATTCACACAAACGTAAGGCCGTACAATTGATACACATTAAGATGTTTATTGTAGATTTCCCCAATATTTACTTTCTAATTAATCTCATCAACAATATTCATTTATTTTTTGTCATTTATCTGCAAAATTAGTATAAAGAGTTTTAGGCCGGCATAATATACAAGTTGCTTATTTATTAACTTATAGATCCGGAGAATTTACAGTAGCATGGAGATTAGCAAGTATTTGCATACACCTTTGTATCGATTTGTGGTTTTGTCTCGACGACGGTGGCCCATGAACAGTCTCTGTAATGGATCTCTGAATTTAAAATACATTTGTTAATAAAGTGTATAGTAGTTCTTCATACCGTCTCCCAAAAAGCACCCTAGAAAATAAACATTTTATTTCATATGTCAAAAGGGTGTGACATCACATGACGAGTCTGAAAATCCATCTAAGACAAGTACTAGCCAGATTGCTGATACAAGATATTGTCAAATCCTGTAGGACATTAAATCAGTTGTTTTAATTCACTATGTTTGGATGGGTTGGAGTCACTAAAAAGGGGCTATCAGAGAACTATTTTTTAATTACTCGATCTTTTAATTGTGGTTATACTTAATTATTTTCAAGAGCTAAAAAAATACAAATCATCCGATAAAAAGGATAAAATAATTGTAAAAAAGTAGTGATTCACCAAATAAAATTCGGTTTTTTAATTAATTTGCTGCAAAACCGTATGAAAAAACGTTATTAGAAGAGCATTTGGATCTAATAAACGTTTCTTCTTCTTTTTTAATTTAAAAAAAAATTATTTGAAAAAGATATTTAAACAGAAAAATGAATTTTGATAAATTATACATAAATTAGAATAGCAACCAATAGAAAAGTACAAATAACCCTTAATATCCTGAATCCCAACTTCGAGAGAAAGTTAGTTTGTAGTTTAATTTGTTTTTGACAATTATATTGCCAACATGAAAATTTTGTTAAAAAATTTTTAATATGAAACAAGAAGATTTATTTATTATTCACAGACATCCGAAAATATGTAACAAGTATATGGAAAATAAAAATACACATGTGATGTTTTGATGGTTTTATGAATGAATTATAAAGAAATAATATAATTATAAATTTTACTTAGATTTTAAATTTCTGATCTTTTGTTTAAATTATTATCACTTTTGCTAATACACACCTTTTTTAAAAAAGTACTTTTGAATTTATTACCTTCATTATACAAAATTTTAATGTTTTTAAAATCTATAATTTGATCTTTTATATTAAACAAAGACTTATGTACTGGGGTCTGATGATGGGGTATATATGGTAAGCCTCGAAATCGGTATCCAAAATCTAACACCAATAAAAAACTACTTAAGATTGTCAGTATTGACTCATATCCTTTACCTCCGTATTATGGACTCACGTTGGCAACCTTTTTATCATTAGAAATATATTTATTCACCACAACTGCTTGGTAATATAGTCCATTTCCATCATATTGATAGCACATTATGTATGCAAATCCCTAAACTGTTGATACGGGTGACTCAATGAAAAATAGATATTTGTCAACAAGTTTACAGAAGTATATAGGAAAACAATTTTAAATTGAGTATGACCACCAGGTATAAAGGTTGAAGCAGAATAGAATACAATAGTTTTGAGGGTTACTAATCCCTAAATAAAGTTGCCAGTGTCGGAGTGATGGAGATTAACAGGTACTAATGAATTTGCAAGAAATGTAAGATGTTTATTTTATTGGTTATATATAAAATAATTTGTGGCCGTAACATTTGGGGCCGATTTGTAAAAAAATGAATATTATTTTAATCAAATTCCATTTCAGATTCACTGCTTTCTTCAGAATCTAAGGAATCTTCAACTCCAATGTTAATTATTACCGGTTCCAGCATTGCATCAGCCATATTATCCAAATTCCACATTTTATTTTCTTCCTTGTGAGCATGACTAACAGCATTTTTCCAATTTTCTGGAGTTACTTTTGATAAGGAATGTTCTAATAATTGTTGTAAGTCTTCTAATTTAAAAGTTTTGTTGTTGCGTCCGACTTCACCCTTTACTTGAGACCATATATTTTCTATCGGATTCAGATCACAGTGGTATGGGGGTAAACGTAAAATAATTACATCACGGTTTAATGCCATTTCATCAATTATATATTTTTTATAAGCTGCTTTATGTTGCCTTATAATAGGTAATAATTCCATTTTTGTCGAATTCTCCTTGTACTCAATTGCGTGTTTATCCAACCATTCGATTATATCTCCTTTTTTCCATGCCGTTGTTGGCAATTTTTCTGCTAGTCTTGAATGGTAACTACCATTATCCATGACTATAACAGAATTTTTTGGAATTAAATCCAACATTTGCTCAAAATATTCTTCAAAAACTTCAGCAGTCATTTCCTCGTGGTAATCTTTGGTTGATTTTGAGGCAAAACTTAATGATCCAATATGGGTTATTATGAGTCTGCGTCCTTTTCCAACGGGAATATTGTTTATTCCAGTAGATACACCTTCGATGAATGCCTGACAGGAACTTTTTACATTTGTATCAACCCATAGATATGGTACAGTATGACCTTCATTTAGCCAAGTCTCGTCCAAATAAAAAATTGCTTCTCGGTACTTTTTAATAGTTCTTAGATAATCTCGTCTCCAACATACAATGTAATCTTTTTCAATTAAAACGGATTTTCTTCTATTCTTTTGCCAACGAAATCCCATCTCTCTCAATAGTCCCCATAATTTCTTGTTGCTTATGATTGGTAACTCTTCGTTTTCTCTAATTAATGTTTGGATTTTGTCCAATGTTGGAAATTCTTTGTTAAAAAAAAAAATGAGTGGACGCTGCACCTTATCATGTTTTTATGTATTTCTTCAATTTCCAAGGGTTTACTCCCTCCACTCTTCTTGAGAGATGAAACAGTTCCTCCTTTTCTTTCTTTTAGGAATCTACAAATTGTTGCTTCTTCAACCCCTGTCATATTTGAACACATGTTAACGATTTCACGAACATTACTTAAAGGGCGTTGATGTACAAGTGCATCGTGTACATTTAATATTATATTTTTCTCTCTTAGACTGAAGGCACCTTTAAAACTACACTTAACCGGGATAAAACCTGTTGTCGACGTCATTTTTAAATGCAAATAACAAAATATCGACACCAAAAACGTAGATAGGTAAGACATGAACAATGTACATCTACAAACTAAATGGAAGATGCAAACAATTTCTAATTTATATTATTGGCATAAGCTGTAATGTGGCATAAAAACTACTTAAACTATCATTAGTGAAGCCTTATCAGTAATTCCAGGTAATCGTTCAAAGAAGGTATTCTTTTTGTGTCAGGCGATAACTTGTATAGAAAACAATCACCTTTAAATTATTGTTTACATTAATTTATTTCGTGAAACATTGAATTCTCTCGGTTATCACCCGTGTATAATTAACAATAATCGTGTGGCATATATACCGACGTTTTTTACGCACAAAAAAGGTATAGTGAGATTAGTGGACACTTATTTTACAGAAGATTTTTTAAAATATAATGAATTGTTGACGGCATCTTAAAATATTAATTTTTTTTATTTATTTCAAAACAAGTATAGGGTGACGCCTATGATTTTTTGACCTGTTGAGGATTTGCAAACATAATGTGCTATCAATATGATGGAAAAGGACTATAAATAATTTATATTGTAATAATAACAGTGTCAACAGTGTGAACAGTGTGTAGTCCAGTAACTCGGGCAAAAAATAAGACCTTACCTCCAAATTCTGTCGAACTGCATGGACTACCCTTCTTCGAAAAAGCTATATATGGGCGAAGTGTGCGTTTTGTAAGGGGTTAAAACTATCCCCTAAGTGGAAAAAATAGGAAAATACTTACTTAAGCGTTTTATGTATTACAATCTGATTTAATTAAGTAACATAAACATATTCAATGATAATTTGTAAATTATCATACAAATTTTTTAATTTAATACAAATTTTCAACCCTCAGAAACCACTGCTTATAACGTAAATAACGTTAAAAAATAATTTTTTATTATGTAAAATGCTTAACTTATGAATTGAAATCAATAATAATTCATTTATCGCTTTTGAAATGATGTTTCATTGGTTTCAAGTTTTTAACCTCTAGAGAGCATCTCTTAAAAAAAATACTTTTCGTTTCGGCACCAATTGCATCCTTAACCCTGTTTCAAGTAGCTAGTGTCGATGTACACTAGTTCAGGGGGAACGACGGCTTAACGTGCCTTCCGAAGCACGGTGAATGGCTCGTATCATTTTTAGATATAAAAATGATACAACCAAATCGTTGCCGGTGCCGAGATATCTACAAAACTATTATGCGTACATTAGATATGTGAGAGCTCCAAAATTCGTATATTTTTCTGGCTCCAAAATTATCTCCCAAAAATATCACTGGTTTTTCTTCAATAGGTCAGTTAATTTTTAAGCTTTGATGTATGTATACAAAGCCATTTGAAAGGTAATTTCAAGGGCTACAAGACTTTAGAAAGCCAAACTACCCTTCAAGTTTTCAAAATTAAGGTTTAAAGCACTGGGGTGTTCTCACCAAGACATAAATTTTAGTCGGTGATATCTTCATTGCCTTTGACGGTACAGAAGTTTATAAAAACGAAAATATTTATTGAAAAAAGAACTATATTTTTGTATTGTATCATTTGTTACGTAGATATTATAATTGTAAAGTTATTTTGAAAAAAGAACAATTTTTTAGACATTTTCAAAATATTCGATACAATTTAATATAACTTTTTTCAAAAATAATGCATTTTTAACCAGTTAAACCCCTGGATTTAATGAAGAACCCTAAAACCAAAGGAAATGTAAGAGGAAAGGAAAACGATTAGATTAATGTAAGGAAAACGATTAATTTTGAGTCTAATGGATCTAAGGTTAAATTATACTGCCTTTTCTCCTTAAATATGCGAAGGGTTACCATTGTAACTTCTTCAGTTTACATGGAAATGACATGCTTTTTGTAGTAGGTACTCATTTTAAAGGTCTTTTCATGGACTATAAAAAACTTTGATATTATTACCGCAAACAGTCAATCCTTTTCTTACAATTTAACGCTGAATACATATATTCCAAATATTCACAAAAAAAGGTCTCTTTTCACCAACAATATCTCACTTTGTATTGTATCTACAATATCTTGTAAAAAATGAATCTCATTCTTTCTTTTATAAGTTTTATTTTGTTTTGCATACTTTTTCGTTCAAAGGTATATTTTTTTAGTTATTCATTTTTTCACCTTTAAAAACGTGACTTTTTAATGAAAATTCTTTGTCTTCAACCATAATTAGCTTAAACAGTATTGACTTTCTGAAAAATTTCTATGGAACAAAAGTTGCTTATAATTTAATCATCTATCGATTTCCGTTATTATTTTGAGCAAAAGAATTTCCACTCCTGAGTAGGAGTGGTGACCACCCCTGGGGCGGAAGCACACATCGGCGTTATATAACTTTTGGTATTTGAGCACTTTCGCATCAACTCACCAAATTTAAAGTGAATAGGTTCAGTCCGACAAAATTGAGAGGTGAATAGCCCGAGTGACTGAAGTAGTGATAATAGTGAACATAAGCATTTATTTTAACAGTTAATGCGTATTAATAATCGTACAACATAAAATATCGGACGCATATTAAAATCAGCAAAAATAGACATTTATAACAAAAAACAAAAACATGTAAGGTTTTTCTCCTAACTACCTCACACATGACCAATATGTTTGTGTAGGTCTGTTATCTGTTTAGGTTTTTTGAATGTGCTTCTTGCAAATTTTGTTACTCATTTGTGTAAATTGTGTGACATTAATTTCCAAACTGATTACAGCTATTCATTTATTATACAATTTTACACATGTATCTATCGGAGACGTCTGTGTTCTGGAAAGTTTACTTATTGGCACACGGTCGCAATGTGTTGATCCTGTTATTTTGTGTACTAAAGTTGTGCTTTTATGTTAATTTTAAATATACTTTAATTTTTAAACAGAAATGCTTGGCACTCATAAATTTATATTTATGTCACAGTCACGGACGATGAAGTATTTGGATACAAATTTTATATTTTACTAATGTCAATGGGATCCAAAAGTTTCTATAATGTTTAATCCAGATCCCTAAAATAATATATCTGCGAATTGTTTTGCATAATATAATCAATATAGACAGTCAATGGCGATACTCGTTTAACTTTGGAGTCAAAGTACATATATTTGTATTTACCGGATCCATAAATCTGATTCACCCTCAACGTCCGAAGCTCTTCAGATCCTCAGGACACCTCTAATACTGCAACAACTGGAATATAAATATCGGCGTGACTAAACGTATTATTAAACAGTTTCCACTTTAATTATTATTTCATTAGTAAATATACTAATTAAGGGTAATAAAGTTAGTACGAATTAATTAGCAAAATATCTTTCTGTCAAGTTATATAATCTCGTGACTGACATAAACAAATTTTCTGCTTTTCCGTTCAGGGCTAATGAAACAAATAAATTAATTATAAAGGTGTGGTATAAAATGTATTTAACTATTTTTTGTAGGTAAATCGTAACGAATAAGCCAAACTCTAAAAATATGTGTTGACTGTTTACGCTTTTTGAACACAATTTTATTTGTAGTAAAATTGACATTCTAACCAAATAATCAAAACAGCTACAAAATCAAGTTTTTTCATTATTTGGACCAAGCAAATTCTTATTCGATTAAATATTATACCTTTTCATGGCTCAGATTTAAGATTATGTTCATTCAGAAATCATTAGTTTCTCCAGTCCAATATTTTCGATCCGTTACTTTTTATCATTTTTTGTTTTTCTGATTTTCATAAGGTTATAGTTGTGGCGAAGGTGGTAAGTGACAATGGCTGCCGCATCTATTAACAGAAAACAATATAATGATACATAAAGAATGGTAAAACTATCATTGAGATTATTTTTACGTACGAATTGAGTTAAAAGATATTTTTTTATTTATTTAAATTAACGTGAATGTGACACCTATGGTCATTAGCACGAGTTACAATTTACGGTTTATGGTAATATGATATAATTTACAAAATAATATCGTTAACATTTAACATAAAAAAAAAATAAATAAATAAAAACATGTAACATAACATTTATATTTTGTTTAGCAATTGAATTATCTCCAGGAATTTGATCACCTTGTTGATTTGGTCTGTGCTATTGACGTATTTTGACATAAGTATAATATGTCTGATTCGAAGAGTCGTATTGTATTGTTGACGTTTTGGTTGTGGAGATGATGTTATCAGATAGGCATGTGTGATACGACTATGTCCTATACGCAATCTCCATATTTTTCCGAGATAAACCAGTACAGGTAAATAGGTTCAATGAGGATTTAATTTCATGCAGCGCTGAAGTAACTTTGTTCCAGTGAATTTGCCAGGTGGATAGATTAAGATTCTTTATTCTATCTTTTAGATCGTTGCAGATTTGAATATTAATTTATTTGTATATTAACTTTATACTAATATTGGTGTCCATGGATGATGCATCTTTGTTGTCAAGACAATCATCTTTTCGTTACCACTAATCCCAATATGGGATGGTACCCATATCAGAGTAACTTGTATTTAGGTTTATAAGAAGCTGATATGTGTCATGAATATCTTGGAAGAGAGAATGGTTGGTGGATATAACATTAATGGAGTGTATACAGGAAAGTGAATCAGTGCATATGGGTATGTGTGTATTTATATTGTTGGGCATATTTGAAAGCATGTGAGATAGCTAGTAGTTCACCAGTATGGATACAACAAAAGAAGAAATTTTGTAGAATTCGATAGGGTGTTGTCGATAGGGTATTGGGTGTTGTGGTTACATCATATCCCACATCACCTTAAGTCTTGGACGCGTCAGTGTATAGAACTATGTTATATATATTTTTGTTTATAAGTTTTAGAAAGAGAATTCCTAATGTATTAACACTGGTAACTTCCTTGTTAAATTTGGTTATGGAAATATCATGATGTGGGAGTATGTTGGTCCATTAGGGATTATTGAAAAATGCTAGAGTTCTGGTTTCAGGCAAATTCATATCTTTTATTAACGCCTGTAGAATACTAGGAAAATGATGTATAATTAAGTTACTTGGAGGGTTGTTATGGGGTTAGTGTGATAATGTAATTAAGGGATATACTGGATTGGAGGGACTGGAAGAAATTTGCAGCAGAATAGGAGAGAAGAAGGTTTTCTCGCCTAAGACATATGAGGTTCATTAGTTTCATAGTAAAGATAAAAGTTATTAAATCTGCAGAAATCCATTATTAAAAGCAAAATTGTAAATATGTAGTTTGAGAAATAAATAATAAAAAATAGTGGGACTATTGTTATGGGATCAAGGATCAAGTGGTAGAAATAAAATTTAAGCCAACATACATTCCTACAAAATATGCCTTATGTGGGGTTAACGCAGATGCAAAGGGGAAAGATTATTGGTCTTGTGGAACAAGGAATGTCTCAGAGGAACATGGTGGCAGTGGTTGGCATAACACAGGGCGTTGTGTCAAAAACTTATGCTAGGTATTAGGAATTAGTAACGCTTAAGAATAGACTAAGACAAAGTGGCCAAAAAGTAACGATGGCTCGCCATGTTTCATTGGCCAATGTATAAATACAATAAATGTACAAGTATAAATATACAAGTAATGTATAAAAACAATAAATACAATAAGAACACAAAATATGCAATCGGAGTTAGACAAGTAGGTAGTTTAAGCCCAGTACTTTTTATAAATGTAATAGATGAGATCTAGAAAAGTCAACACTAGAGGAACAATAATAACAAAAAGTGTACAAATATTGGCATTTGCAGATGATGTTGATATCATAGCCAGAAGCGAAAGAGAGATGATAGAAGCAGTTAATGCGATAGAAAGAGCGGCAAAAAACAGTGGCCTAAACATTAATGAAATAAAAACCAAATACATGAAGGTCAGTAAATCGACAGGCCAAAGAAACCTACAGAATCTGACAATAGGAGACTATAACATCGAAAGCGTGAAAAATTTTACATACCTAGGTTCACTAGTTACCGCAGATAACAATGTCAGTGAAGAAGTTAAGAGAAGAATACATATCACTAATAAAACATATAATGGACTAATTAAACATCTAAGATCTAACAACATCACAAGAAGCACCAAATGCAAAATATACAAGACCCTGATAAAACCGGTCCTTGTATATGGATCAGAGACATGGACACTATCGAAAAGCGATGAAAACCTATTAGGCACATTTGAACGAAAAATCCTTAGACACATATATAAGGGGGTAAAGGAAAATGACATATGGCGCAGAAGATATAACTTTGAACTGTACACAGCATACAACGAACCCGAGATCATAACATCCATAAAGATCGGACGTCTGCGCTGGATGGGCCATGTTGAACGAATATTGGAGACTGAAACACCAAAACATATTATGAGACAAACACCAGTAGGAAGAAGGTCAAAGGGAAGACCCAAACTTAGATACATGGAACAAGTGGAGCAAGATCTGAAAACACTTAAGATTACCAACTGCAAAAACAAAGCAAGGAACAGAACAGAATGGCGGAAAATCCTAGAACAAGCCAGGACCCAGAAAGGGTTGTCGAGCTACTGATGATGAATAGATGAGATAGTAAAAGAATGTAAGAAAACCTTTCACAAATACTGTATAGGATGAAATAGAATGCAAATGATAAATGCAAAGATATGCGTATTTGCATGACAGTATTATTCACCGATACAGCATGACAACTTAAGCATAATTTAGAAAAATGGAACTCGGAAGCAAAACAATACAACCTACATGTAATTAAAGAGAAGACACAGAGAATGAAAATAATAAGGAAAAAAGATACGGATGACCAAATTGAAGTGGTAATAGATCAACAAAAAATGAAGCAAACAAAAATATAAAAATACATGGGAACAGTAACAAATAACAGGGGAAGTATCGAGGATGATCTCAACAACAGACTAGAGAGTACAGGAAAACTATTCCAGGTTATAAATAGAGGATTCCTCAACAATAAAGAACTAACAAGAAAAACGAAGATGACGATATATAAAACAATAGTTATTGGCCAACAATGATATAGGGAGCAGAAAACTGGTTTGTAAATAGAAAACACCAGAGTAGGATAGCAGCAGATATGAAATATCTCAAAATCCTCAGAATAAGATAGGAGTAAGAAGGACAGACAAACTTAAAAATAAAGAAATAAGAAACCTACTTAAAATTAAACCGTTACTTTACACAATAAAGGAGAAAAATTAGCATCATTCGGTTATATAACACGAATGTATAGTAACAGGCAAGTGAAAAGAGTATGAGAACCTAAACGAAGAAGCAAACGCACTAAAAGAGTGGAACAGTGACATAGCAGATATATTACAAAATAACAGCAAATCTTGGCAAGAAGCAACAAAATGGCGAAAACCGGAAAAGACTGGATAAAATTCATCAGAAGCTAGAATAAAATCAATCGATACCTAACGGTAGAAGAGGAAAGATTATGAATGATGTGCGTTACCAACATGGCCTGCCTAAGCTTCTACTCCCAGGTCTTCTTTGGTCTTTCTCTCTTACTCCTTTCAAGAACTTGTAAATCATCAATTTTTTATATTTGGTGATTAGTATCTCGACGTTGAACATGTCCGAACCATCATAATCTATGCTCTCTCATTTTGGTATCAAATGATGCCACCCTAAGACTTCTTCTAATATACTCATTCTTAATGTTATCCTTTTAGTCACTCTTTAGTTTTAGGTACTTAAAACTATTTTTATGTTAAAAGTTTAGATGGATGGACATTTCAAAATATTATGTTCAAGCCAATGGATTGGATGAATCTAATATTCAATTTTTTGTATTCATTAGAAAATAACACTGTGTTCACTGTTACGGATGAGAAATCCCAAAAAACTAAGAACTGATGTTTTGCTTTGAGTTTGTGGAAATAATAGAGCTGATGAAGAGACTAGTAATAGGACTTTTCGATAGATGAAAGAATAATAATAAATTCGAATTTTTAAATTATATTTTCAGGATTTTGAATTTCACAATACCAATTATAATGAAAATAGAATTATAAAAAACACAGGTAGCGAACTATGAATACAAGTTAGAATATAATAGAATAGAAGTATGTATATTTTCATAATCAAAACTTACTTAACAAAATTATGATATGGAAAAATGTCATATGATCGAATGATATATGGAGTTACGCATAGTCCCTACAAGACATTTTAAATTTATCCTTACAATAAGGTTTAATACATAATATTATCTCATAAATTTCTTTTATGAAAGAGTTGTAGTTGCTCATCTCGCGAAATCTACTCGGTATCATATTGAAGAGTCGTTGGATCATATACAATGGATCCTCGACAAATAATTTTTTAGAATGCCTTGGAAGTAAATAATAGATCATTTGTCTAGTTTTATTTTCATCAATAAATTCCCGAAGGTATGACTGTTGTTAGTGACGGAGTAAGAGTATTCTGTACATATATAGTCCTATATACCACTTTTTTATGAGAAAAACCTTGTTTGCTACATAACACCATCCAAAAGATTATCCCATAACTCACTAAAGATTGAAATTTTACAAAAAACCATCTTCTTTGTCCTCAAGTCCACATCACTCTTCAGAAAGTTGAGTAAATGACATAGTTCAGTTTTTTATGGACCTGCTGACATTTTCATTTCTTTTATGTGCTTGTCCAATGTGATTTCAAGAAAATCTACGGAGTTCCCTATCTTAAACACATGATAATCGCAAGATAAAACTTCAGGAAAAATAATTAGTCTACTACGATTTACAGTAAAAATCAAGAATTTAGTTGTACTGCTGATCAGAGTAATAATTTATTAGAGTTACACCAATCAATGACTGGTTCTACTATATCGTTTGTGAATCTACTAATTTCCTCAATATTGAGAACATGACACTATAATATTTGTGTCATCGGCATATGTATATTACCAGCTGAACGTGGTTTGAGTGACCCAGACTGTTGGGTAAGTCGTTGATAAAAACAATGAAGAGAAGTAGACCTAATATGCTTCTCTCTGGGACCCTATCTCTACGTTTTCCAATTTTAGAGCATATTCAACTCAGCCAATATTAAGGATCACTCTCTGTCTACGATGTGTAAAATAACTTTTTATAAGGCTTAGTTGTTAATTTCGAATACCATAGGGTTCTAATTTATATGACAGATACTCGTGGCATGCACTCAAAAGCCTTTGGGATATCTAAGAATAATCAACAAGGAATCTTACCAATTTCCAGAGAGAAAATTCCAAAGAGACTTTGCTGAGGTCCTCCACACGAACAGAAGTGTCATTAACCGTTTGTGATTAAGGTGTCAAGAAACTGGTGATGTTTCTGAAAGTTCATACAAGCCGTACAAGAATAACCAACCAGACTGAAGACCGTTTTATTAGATTCCAGGCTTTGCGAGGTCACATTGTAACTGCATTACAATTACAAATGAGGCTGCAAGAGACCGATTAGTTGTTTGTAACTAGCGAAACCGTTAACTGCTCTAAGACCTGTGAGAGTGCCTGTGTAATTCAGAGGAAATCGCGCTCATCGACTTCAGTGGGCACAAGAACAAGCAAACTGGGTTAGACGTGAGTGGGTCGCTACTTTGTTTACAGATGACTCCCGATTTGGATTTGTACCAGATATAAGACGGACAAGAATTTGGAGACGATCTGGCAATGCTGAACGATTGGCCATCGTGCAGGAGGTTCATAGACAGCAATGCGGCAGTATAATGGTATGGAGTTGGGGTAGCATCACTCTTGGTGGAAGAACCAATCTCGTTTGTCTGGAACTGTTTTTAAATATAAGACTACCGCGATATTATTCTTGAACCTACTGTTGTAGGTTCAAGAACTTTCCACCTTTGCACAACAAGCTGGTCCCCAATTTTAATTAATGCACGA
This sequence comes from Diabrotica undecimpunctata, assembly GCF_040954645.1. NCBI lineage: Eukaryota > Metazoa > Arthropoda > Insecta > Coleoptera > Chrysomelidae > Diabrotica > Diabrotica undecimpunctata. The sequence goes on along the minus strand of NC_092804.1, from coordinate 74,446,414 downwards.
CAATGCGCGTCCGATTACTGCCAGGGTTTTGAAAACATTCCTCGAAGATTATGAAATTGAGGTTTTATTATGTATTATTATTATACACAGTCAATAGATTTTAACTCAATTGAGCATGGATGGGACATATTGACGCATTTTACAACAAAATATTACGTTCGATACAAGACAGCAACTGTTTGAGGGCCTTTCAATGGAGTGGAACAGAATACCGCAAGACATTGACCATCTGATCATGCGTTTGCCTTATAGATATAGGACAGTAATCAACAACCATGGAGGTCATACACTATACTAACTTAACCTAAAGACTACTTTGTTGGGAGTTTTTGGGACAACAAATTAGTGTTTTATTTGTTTTTGTTACCTTTTTGTGATTTATGGAGTTCTCTTTTAATTTTCTTAACAGATGTTGCGATAATTTAAAGAAAAAATGTTTATTATATATTCGGGACACTTGTTTATAACTTTTTATTAAAAATATTTGAAATAAATTATTTGAAATCCTTCTGTAAAATCGCATTTTGTTTTTGTCTCCTAGATTATTTTGATGTATATATGTATATATATTTAGATATATATACCTATATATTATATACTTACTCATAGTTAAAAAGTGTTGAAAGTTATGAAAATTATTTATTTCAAACTCATGATTTTTGTCTGTTTAGATCATTTCCATCCAGTCTAAATTTAAAACTGTACTTACTGAACAATTGAGAAGCTATTTGGAGATAATTGAAATCGTAAATTTTCTGCTAATTGATTCTAATTATAGAACTCTTTTTAAGTGATTTCGACAATCAGCAAACATGGCCAACTTTTCACAAATCAATGGTTAATGTAATGATGAATGTGAATTTAAGAAAAAAAAGTAATTATTATTCAGACATATGCAAATAGCTCAAAAAAACTAGTTTTGCCATGGGTTGATAAAAAAGTAGTTAAAAAAATTTCAAAAAAAAAACAAACCTGGCTCACATAAGGAAATGGGCGGAATTAAGACGAAATGAATTAGGACTAATACATAAAAAGATCACTGATGTCGCTGATGATACTATAATACATGCGAAAAGTCAGAATGATCTACAGAATTAGTTACAGATACAGAAATCGTAGAACATAGCTATATATTACACAAAAAATAGAAAGTACAGTGTAATAATGATATATATTCCGAAGCCATAGAAGCCGTTAAAAGTGTGCAAACTAGTTAACAATTAAACAAGAGAGAATTAATTAATTTAGTGAATGCCACTCCTAGACAGTGAAAGAAACGAAAACATAATATACAAATGCAGATTCGAATATAATAATAATAATATTATATAGAAAAAGATAACAGATACCTAGAAGAACAATCAGATCGGTGGACTTATAGAGAGAGAAAATAATCACAAACATAAAAAACAAATTCAAAATATGAAGGAAAATACATCCATAAATTGTTTGCAGACAACAGGAACAACCTACCACATATAAAAAGAGACGGGACATAAGCTAAAGATTCAATTTTACCAATGTCCTGTTGTTTTTTTAAATAAAGTGTACTGTTTTTCATTATGTATATTTATATTAAACGTCTTAGTTATACGTCTGGAGTCGTCTATGTTTGTCATTGTTTTTGTTTTAGTCGTGTTCATTTTTAGGCCGACATATTGGGAGCTGCCTGCGAGTTCCTCCATCATAATTTGTAATTACTCGTATGTGCTCACTATAATCACGATGTCGTATTCGAATGAGGTGGTTTAACTTGTTGCCGTTAACGTTAATGCCATGTGTTGACCAATTTGTAGTTTTGACGACGTCTTCTAGGGCTAGATTAGAATGCTTTGAAGCTATTACGTCGCCTTGTCTAATTCTTCTCTTAATGGGGATATGATTCGTATTTTCGTCTAGTTGTACTATCATAGTTGCGTTTTCATATATATTATGTATTAGTTGTCTATATCTCGAATCTGTTCTACCATTATTAATAGCTTGTTCTTTAGCCCACATCTCGATTCTATCAAATGCCTTTTCATAGTCTACGAAGGCAAGAAATACGGGTCGTTGGTACTCATTTGCCTTCTATATCAGTGTTCTCTTTGTGAGCAGGTGGTCTGATGTACCTTTGCAAAAGCCAGTCTGTTCAACCATTTGGTAATTATTCATTTTGTATTTAATTTTCTTAAATATTATTAAATATATATTCCTATTCCTAACAGACATTTTAAGATTTTCTTTCGTTTAAGTTAAAAAACAAATTTCGCTGTTGGAAAACTTATTTTGAAAACGGTTTCACATTGGCAAGCCGAAAATAAATATTGTATATAATAATAATTATTATTGTAACGTATTCTTAACGAGATATTTGAACACATTAAAGTAAAAGTTTATAATCAATGATTTTTCTCATCTGTTTAAAAATGTATATTCATGTTGTAAAGTACGAATCACTCTCCACTCTCGGATAACTATTACAGATCAGACGCTTTCAAAAACAAGTAATTTGTTATTTAATGTTGAACTCTCCCTATTCCGGGTGCCAGAGCGTCTAGACGCAGCTATAAACTCTATCGAAATATATTTTTGGACAGACTTTACAATTTATTATTATTTTTTTATTTCAGGTGAGTTGTGAAGACAAACTTGTTTCCTTTTTGTTGGTTGGTAAGTTACTTAAATATAAAATACTTTTGATACTGTAACTTTTAAATAAACCAATCAATCATATTTTGGCGTTTTATTTATTCTAAAAGTTTTCCTACAAATAGTGTAAAAGATAATTTCAGTGTATTTGTATTAGTGCTCATAATTGGGATATCTGCATTATTGATTTTTTTTTATACCAAAAATAATTTTTTTGCAAATTTTATATTAACATTAGACTTTAGTACTAAAGAAGTCATTCTATTATTTCTCGTAACCCACTCGGTCTACGACAGTTTCCTGCGGGTTTTTAATCCCATCCACAATTATTCTTGTCTCGCTTCTTCTTCTTCTTCTTTCAATACTTATCTTTTCCCTATATTTCTGTGTATTATTAATGGGAGAATTTTGTATTTTTTGTAAACAAAACTAAACAACTAAACCAAAAACAATTAAATATTACGTTGATATATTTAAATATACTAAGATATGATATACTAAGATATACTTTGAACTTTGGATATACCGGAGAATGTTGAGAATCCCATGGACTGCCAGGGTCACCAATGAGGAAGTGCTGAGAAGAATGGGTCGAGACAAAAAATTGTTGAGAACGATAAAAGTACGCAAGACTGCATACCTTGGACACATACTAAGAAATAATAAATATAGTCTTCTGCAGGTCATCATGCAGGGTAGAGTCGATGGCAAAAAGGGAATAGGTAGAAAGAGGAAGTCATGGCTGCGAAATATTCGAGACTGGACAAACATGACTGTAGACGAATTATTCCACGTTGCAAAAGATAGAGAAGCCTTTAAAAATGTGGTCGCCAACCTCCGTTAATGGGGACGGCATAGGAAGAAGAAGAAGATATGATTAAGATTTAAAACATACTTAGTAAACTAATACATCCGACAGACGTAAGCTTAATACAAGCTGGTAGCTTATAAACACCACGCTTCAAGAGCCAGTGGTAGGGTGAGATATCCAAAGACTAGCGAAACAGTTGGCTTAATGAGGACTGCCATCGGCTAATCTAAGGAAAGAATGAGTCGTATCTGAGAATGATCAGGAGAAGAACTAGAAAGAATGTTAAAGTATTTCAGGTAAAAAGAAGAGAGCAAAAAAATTGGCAACAAATCAATAAAGGATTTGAAGAAATAGAAAGCTCAAATAGAAAACACAAACACAGAAAGTTTTATAAACAAGCTAAAACCAAATGAAATGCTTTCAGTCTCCAAGCAAACCAGATTAATTCTCAGAATGGGGCTCTTTTGAACGAGGGAATAGAAGTACTGAATACTACACTATATAATAGAGAAAGTTAAGGTAGAATATAGTAAAAGATAGAGAGCCTATAGATTTAGAACAAACGAAAACTTAACTACTAATCATGGCAAATATTATAAAGCAATCCATATCTAGCCAGAAATAAATCACCTGAATCAGACAAATCAAAATATTTAAATCTGGCGATAAAACGTTTGTAACTCCCTTTCATAAGCTACTGGCACATATATGACAATAACGTACGTGATCTAAAAAGAGGAATACAGGAATTATATACATAAGACGAATTAAATAAATAGGCCATTATGTCTTATACAAAAGAAAGTAAAAATGCTTAAATGCTCCAACTTTAGAGCAATTGCGCTTTTTAAAACGACATGCAAGGTTTGTCCCGCATACTTTCATAAAACACTGCTTATATTTCGCTGATAATATCATATGATCCTAACAAAAAAGCTGTTTGAAAAATAGTTCACATATGATCCAACATATACCTCTTCTTGCTTGGTTCTACAACTCTAAGTGACACTTTACTATACGCTTTACGGCGTGTACTATCTTCCTCCACTATTAACGATCTTGTGCAACAATTTCCCTTTGTTGCAGCCCCATCTTAAGTATATCACTGGTTACTGCATCCTTCCGTCTTTTTCTTGGGCGAACAACTGTCGTTCTTCCATCGGGCCTTTCCCAGAAGGTTGTATTTAGTTGTCCTTCATCATTCGCTCTCATCTGTTGTGTCCATCTTATACGATTTGCCTTTATCTATCGTCGTACTACGTTTTCGTCACCATAGAGTGCTTGGAGTTCCTGGTTATGTCTTCGTTTGTACTCTTCTGTTATCTCGTCTCTACAAGGCCCAAAGATTGTCCGGATGATCTTCCGTTCTAAAACTAATAATTTTGTTGTTTCACGCTGGTTCAATGTCCAAGTCTCTCTTCTATATGTTATTAAGTGGGCGAACTATGGTTTTATATCATCATCATATAACGGGGGTCCTACGGCGATTGCCGCTTCCCGCATTTCAGCCTCCATCTTTTCCTATCTCTCCAATCTCCCTCTTCTAAGCCTCTCGATTGCATTGTTTTTGTAATTTCTCTTCTCCAGGAATTTGGTGGTCTTCCACTTTTTCTTCTTTCTGGCGGAACATACATTAAGGCTTTCTTTGGGCCACCGCTCCTCTTCCATTCTCATCACGTGACCATACCATTGTAATTGCTATGGTTTTATATACCTTTAGATTATATAATTTTCATTTAAGTAGCTTCGCGAGAGAATACGCTCTCTTTCCTGATATGATTCTAACTGCTACATCTTTTTTATGTGGTTTCGGCTGTTATCACTGCTCCCCAATACTTTAATTCCTTGACAACTTCGAAATTGTATTAATTTATTAAAATGTTTTACCTAATTCGATGTATTGGATGTTTGGTAACTACAATGTATTTGGTCTTATCTTCGTTGACCTTCAGGCCAATTTCCCTGGCTCTGCTTTCAAAAAGTCTAAAAACTTCTTTCGCATCTCTGGTGAAATGTACAATTGTGTCGACACAGTCAGCAAAAGCTAACAGTACTTTCGCTCCTTGGCCAGCGACGCCAGTTGTTAATTCTGGTTTTGCTTTCCTAACTGCGTGTTCTAAAGCAAATTTTAATAACAAAGGGGAAAGTGGATCGCTTTGTACAAAAAATTGATATACACCTTGTTGTATTCCAAACCCTTTTTGAAATATGGCGCAAGATAAAGACTCTATTATTGACTTACGGAATTAATCTTCGCAGTAGAATAATCGACATAACTTTGTAGGTTGTATGAAATAATTATATTCCTTTATAGTTCTTACATACATGTTTCTCTCCCGTTTGTGAACGGGATCTATGTGGCTTTCACGCCATTCTATCGGCATTTCTTCTCTTTGCCATATTTCATTTAAAAGGTGATGTATTTGTACGTGAAGTTGTTTTTCTCCTTTCTTAATCAGTACCGCATGAATACCACCTCGGCACAGGACATTTAGCTATTTCAAGTCGAAATTCAAGTAAATCTTTAATTTTCTTATAGTAGCAATAGCTTGGGATTTGTAAAGATGGCAAGCATAAGACCGATAAATCTATAAAATGAAGTATTACCTTCAGAGTCAATTTCTTTGTTTTTATGTATGTACGGTAGTATTCCATACATTGATCAAGCACATCTACGTCTTCCATATGTTGGTTATAGTTATTAATAAGTTATGGCATAGTAATATCAATGTATTGTTTCTGTTTTTTATCCCATCGTTTCACTTTAACTGCTTCGTCAGCTGACATGCAGTTGGATGCTAGCAACACTGGTTTGTTGTCCATCCATTTAACGATGACCATATCATTACAGAGAAACTGTTGTTATTCAGCCGGATTCATCTGGTGGTCTTTTTTAAAAGGTAAACGTTTTTGTTCGGCCAATTTATTCAGCCAACGTTCCAGAACTATGCATTCCCAATTCTGACAGGCGTTCCAACAACGAAAATGAAGTAAAATATCTATCGAAATAGATACAACTTCTCGGTGGAATTGATTTGGATAGATCCAGTGTGACAGCAGCTCCTGGTTCCTGAAAGGTATTATCTGTTCATCGATGGAATAATATGATGGAACTCTTAATAGTTTATCACAAGCCCTCTTCACTCTGGTTATAATCGGCTGTACCTTCCAGAGGATATTGGTATCACCTTCTTCAGTCGTGTGTCTATCAATTACGTGAAACACTGTACGTAAAATTTTAAAACGCACGCATGTAATGTGTTTTGTTATCATCTCCAGTTGCATTTCTTGTCTCCAATACATATGTAAGCTGGGATATGGGATACATTCTATTATCAAATTGGCACCAACGAAAATATTTAATTCTCTTAGATTAGTATTGAGAAGATATTAATTATTTCGAATTAGAAGAGTAAAAACTATTTACTTACGGTTACCGAGTCGTTGGTCAAAATACACAACCATATTTGTCGCCACCTAGATGCACACTGAAGCAATATTAAACGAAATGCTTTTACCTCTCATCTCATCTCGTTTAAAATAGGAACTGCATGATCGACGCTTGCCGTCTCAGTTCCCAAAAATTAGATTGATGACCTTGATTTTTACTATCGAAAATAAACGCACGTTCGTATACGCTCCGCCGGAAAGGGCTATGGTCAACTTTAAATACTAACAGGGTGGAAAAATGATTTAAGATGACAATGACGAAAGTTGAATGTAAGTGCGATCATAACGTGATGTTTTACAAGACGCTATATAACCTGAAGTTGAAGCTTTCGCACAAAATAAAATGCCACAAACAGAGATATAACATGAAATTATCTAAACTCTCGAAGAATTCTGCTATGTATAATATGCGTAGCTGACCGCTACCGAATACAATACTACGGTCATGTGTTGAGAGGTGAAATATAATAATTACTCCAAATCATAGTGGAGAGTAAAGTAAAAGGCAAAATATTAGTTGAAAGACGTCAGAATTAGTGGCTGAAAGATCTGAGGAGATGGTTTGACCACTGATCCGCAGCTTCTTGCAGCAGTTTCCAAAGCTACAGTTGCCATTTTTATCGCCAACCTTCTAAAGGACACGGAATAATGAGAAGAAGAACCGCTATTACTTTGGCCTAGGCCCTAAACTAAGAGCGAGAAACTAATTGAGACTCAATGCATTTCTGGTCTTCTTCGAGTGCTTTTTTGAATATTTTTCTGAGTAAATTTAAATGTTAATGGTAAACACATTTCCTTTTCAACAAAATACTTTATTGACAATTCCTTACCGAGACTGGATAGGACTGGATAGGATACAGGATTCAGACTTTGGATAGGATATTTCGATTTATTAAAATGTTTTTCAAAAAAAACTTAAAGCTATGGTGATTAATTTTATACAAAGGACTGTTGGATGCAATCATCGTCAGACATAAATCAAATTTAAATGTCTCTTCCTCCCGTTTTTTTGAACTGCTTAAACTATCTCGCAGATATTTGGACTAACTAAGAGAAATTTATTCTTTTCAAATTACGCTTATGAAGTGGCTTTCCACAATGCTGGTCAATAAAATATTTTTTATTAAGTAAGTACTTGAAATCTGAGAATTTAAAAAAAATAACATTAATTAAATTTTTAACATCAGTTTCGAATTGAATTATGGGATAAGAGAGGGAAAAAATAAAACTTACCGATTTGACTCACAGTTTAAAACATGTTCCATCTGCTTCAGGAGAAAGTTCCGAATATGGTCCGATCCATGCACTTAATTTAGTAGTCATCTTTTTAAACAAACGTCTAAAACTTTTTAAAATGTGTGCTTTGTTCTTTTCGTCATCCGCAACAAAACTAACCTCTGATGTAGTAACCGACTGTACAACCATAGACATATAATACAAGATACCCAGCTCGTTCCTGCCAGTGCAATAGAGAAAACTGACGTAAAGCAGTCCCTGTATCCCTTTTCTAATTTGCCAGGTTTATCGTGATATAAATGACCAATGAGAAGGTCACGTTGTCGATAAACCCGGCCCATTAGACAGAAATGCAGGGACTGGTTTGCGTCAGTTTTCTCTGTCGCACTGGTGGACATCTTGTATTATATTTTATATCTATGAGTACAACTGATAATTATTGTTTATTAAACAAGAGAAAAAGTTTTCCAATTATAAAGTTATAAATCTATTATAAACAAACTTGATATCAACATTGATATTTTATAATGACCCAAAATATTGTAGAAAGGTTTATAATAGTGGTACGAATAATATCATGAGTAGTAGTATACAATTTAAAAAATGACACAGATGGAATTTATGAATAAATGCAAAATGTGCAAAAACACCTAAATAGGCAAAATAGCCAAAAAAAGATTTTGTCTACAATCCGAGCTTTACTTGTAAATAGTTTCCAAAAATGGTCTAAAAATACATAGCCTTCATGCTAACATTTAAGAGTTATAGACAAAAACAAGAAGACAGTATGTACGACGGCCACAATATTTATCTCACGTTTTTGTTTATTTTAAGATTGTTTCATTGAAAAGTAGTTCGAGTGATTAAAAGTTTATTCAAAAGGATATTTTGAGCTACGAAGAACTCATCTTTTATTTGGATGTGTTTTGTAAATGAGTTACAGTTTTTTGGTCAAGAATAATCAATACCGAAAGTATACCTCATGTGAACTACAGAAGGATGATTTTCATAATTATATTTTGATAATTTTAGTTATGGCTCCGATTAGCAGAAAACGAACAAGAACAAATTTCGAAGAAATGGCTCAAAAATTGTTTGATGAGTTTTCTTACGCTGAATCTGAATGAAGTGATGAATCAGAATCTGGAGATGCACCAACACGTGCAACCGTGCAACTTGGCAGCCTATCCAAAAAGACGCATTTTTAGGAATAATGGTAGTATAATGGTGGAATAAACTTCTTTTGGTGCCCGATGCCTGATGATTTTGTTAACTGATGCTTTGAATAGATTAGTTGACGTTGTGGCGAACCATTTCCTCAGGTTTTTTAACCATGATATTCTTCTTCTCCCAATTCCTCGCTTTTCGAACACTGCCTTGAAGGATTATTTTCATCTGTATTTAGTGCGGTATCTCATTATTTGTCCGAGATATTGTAACTTTCTCCTTTTAATGGTATACATCACTTCTCTTTCTTTCCCCATTCTTCTTACTAGAGTCTCATTGGTTATCTTGTCCGTCCATGATCTTAGGATTCTTCTGTATAGCCACATATCTCGAAGGCTTCAAGTTTTTTCTCCATCGCTTCAGTGAGTGTCCAGGATTCAACTTCGTAGTATAATATCGAGAAGAAACATCGTAGGAGCCTTACTTATATCTCCAGATTAAGGTTGTGGCTTTTAAAGAGTTTGGCCATGTTGTTGAATGCACTCCTAGCCTTCTCTATTCTACATTTTACTTCCTGTGAGTGATCCCATTGTTCGTTTACTATTGTTCCAAGATAGGTAAACTGTTTTATTCGGTCCACTGGTGTATTCTTGATAAGCAGTTGGACGTCTCTAATTTTATTTTTGTTGATGACCATAAATTTAGTTTTTGCTTGTAGTCTTCATGTTTATTAGTTGCTGTAAACTGTTTAAGCTTCATTAGGCGTTCTCCATTTAAAAGGATTTCATGTTCGCAATTTTCCAAGGCTTCACTAAATATTTCCTCTGAATATAGGTTGAATAATATAGGTGAAAGTATACATCCTTGTCTAACGCCTCGAAGAATCTGGATCGCTTCTGTCGGTTGATCTCCAAGATTTGTTCTTATTGTGGCTGATTGGTTCCAGTATAAATTTTGTTCTAATTAAAGAAATATTTTTGGATAAGTGTTTTTATCCTATTTGCAGAGCTTGCATGTCTGTAAATAGAGTTCAAGATATAAGAAGATTTTTACGTTTCGATGATAAAAGAACGAGAAATCAACCAGGCTAAAAACGGATAAGTTGGCGTCAATTTCTTATGTGTGGTATATTCCGACAAACCAGGAAAGACCTGTAAATTTTTCTTGTTTTGGATTTCGAGAAAATATTAAATTGGTGAGTTACGTACCCAAAAAAAAAAAAGCTGCGATATTGCTCAGCACTCACCATAATGACAAACATATTGATAAAACAGAAGAAAATAAACCAGAAATTATAAATTTCTATAATAAACGAAAAGGAGGTGATGACATAATGGATCAGAAAATTGCAAATTACACATACAAAAATATGGCCAGTTTTTATTTGGAATAATATGATGGATATAGGGGCCCTCAATGCACTTATTTTATTTTTTTCTGAACACTCCGATTATAAGAATGGACGAAATGACAAACGGAAATTATTTCTAAAGGAACTGTATACACAATTAATTTTCCCCTACATGAAAAGAAGAGCGGAAAATAGAAAACTCCAAAAGCATATTCTTAAAGACATGAGAAAATTTGTGAAAATTGGCAACTACAATGAGTGCCCAACTGTCGGCCCAATTGTGAAAAAAAAAACGATGCTTCATGTGCCCATCCAAAAAGGATCGAAAATGCGAACGCGTTTGTGTCAAGTATAATGCATTTATTTGCAAAGAACATTCAATTTACGTATGCAGAACATGCTGTTGAATAAAGGTTTATTTATTTTTAGCTGTTTTAATTATTATTAAAAAAATTGCTCAATAAAAGCCAATATACTAGTCGGGTATTTTTTACCCATGTTATGTAAATGTAAAGAACGGTCCAGTCATGCATCCTAGGGTTAAATAAAAAAGTCAAAGAATAGGAAACCGGGGATGTTACCAAAAATTTTAATCTAATATCTATAACGATTATAGAAATATTAGAATACATCAGTATGTATTTATTGCGAATATTTTGTGGAGTAATAAAACGAAATATTTTTAGTATGTATTTATTGGCAATATTTTTTGGAGTAATAAAACGAAATATTTGTTTTGATCTTTGTTCTTTGAATTTTAAATAAATCGTATAGTATGACCTATGTATGTACCGAAATAAACTTATTCAAAAGAATGTTTAACTTCTATTTGAAAAAATCAGTTCGATATATGATATAACCGTGCAGATGACATGAATTGTTATCTGAAGATCAATATTTACTTTAATGCATCCAGAATTTTAAATGCTTCGGAGGAAATATGGAATTCAAAGTAATGTATTGAAAACTGATATTTTTTATTCAGATGAAAATGGAACACTGATATTTATTTTCCACACCAGTAGAAATGACTAGAATCGACAGAAAATTGCCGTTATTAAAATTCAGGTTGAATGAACTCAAAAGGAATATTATTTTATATATTTTAAGTAAACGTAGTATTTTACAAAGATTTATTTATGTCACCTACTTTTTTTTTTATTTTGCCTTTAAAATTTTACTTTTGCGACAAATACATTAATTATTTTTATAATTAAATTTCTTCACATAAGTTATGTTGTTTTACCTCGTAGGCCTATTTGCAATTATTCTGAGTTCAGTTTTCTAAAAAGTTCTAAGAGAATTTTTGCGTAAGGAGCAGAAAGTTGTAATAATCTTTTAGCTTGACTTTGGCCTGAAATATTTTTCGCGTAAGTTACAGTAGGTTATTTTTCCCATTTTAGGAAATCTATTATGTAGCTTTTTCTTATATCACAAAATGGCTCTTTTCTGATAAAAAGGTTAGATAGAGTCAAATGGGCCATGATGATCGCCAATGTCCTTAGGGATGGGGCACGTTAAGAAGAAGAAGCAAATATTTCAGCGATATTATTACAAGAAAGTCGTATATACCCTGACGATTGGTCTAAGTGTGCGTTCATAACGAGGCGCCGACCCTCGATCGGACCATAGGATGGTATCATAGTATCATCGCCCCGTATAATAAATGCATTACTTTAAAAATTCCAGCTTCACCGTCCACGCGCAGCGCCCAGCCTAGAGCCAGGTATCGGACCATGGAGTTGGACCATAGTATTCCAGGTTAGTATTTTTTCGATTCTCGTCCGTAGTACTCTACGATCGACACTACGAGATGCCGAGCACCGAGCCTCAATTCCACCAAATAAATGCATTTTATTTTAAATTCGAGCGTTCACTTCAGTGTCATAAGCCAGGGAAATAAGCAAAAAAAGTACCCTGTTTTTGACACTCGTCCGACAGGCAAACGATAATTGTTTTGAGTAATATGGTCCTCTGTAACAAAAGCCTATATTTTTCCTGCAGTCGATTTTTTAAGGTCAAAAGACGAAACATTTTTGCTTTTTTCGTCTATCAGCAAAAAGTGAAGCATTTTAAACAAAGTTTAGAAGAAAATAAACTTATAAGTCATATACTTATAACTTTCAAAATGGCGTTTTCTAAATGTTTATATCCTTATTTGTTGCTTAGGAAGTTGCAAAAAAAATTAATTTGGGATAAACAAATAAAATAACTGAAATTTTGACCGCATTTTAAGTACTATAAGACGCAGCATTCCATGCAATATTAATGTTATTAAGTTTATTTTCAAAAAAGTTATTAACATTTATAAAAAACCAAAATTTTTGACTTATTTTGCAACTTCCTTAGCAACAAATAAAGATAGAAACATTTAGAACATGCTATTTTGAAAGTTTTTATGTAAGTTATAAGTTTTTTTCTAAAATTTCTTTAAAATGCTTCATTTTTTGCTGATAGACGAAAAAATTTTCCGTTTTTGACCTTAATTTGTAAGTAACTAATTAATTAAGTCCAAAAAATCGACTACATGAAACATATAGGTTTTTGTTACAGAGGTCCACATTACTCAAAACAATTGTCGTTTGCCTGACCGGACGAGTGTCATGAAAAAATGCTTATTTTCCTGGGCTATCAGTGCTATGTTCTAGGCGAGGATACCATGCGATGGTCTCCGTAATGAACGCACCCTAAGACAGCTTGATAATGTAAATAGTTAAAAAAATAAGGAGTTCAATCAAAAATTAAGAAATAAATTTCTAGTTATATTTCTTCTTTTCTTTCCAATGTTGAGCAATCCAACATCACATAATAATCATTCAGGAAGTAGAAAACAAACTAAAACAGTCCCTCCATACATACCATGCTGAACTGCTACCATAACAACTCACTTAAATTGAAGCCAACGAAGATGCGAGTCAGATGCTTTCATCTCTGCATATGCAGTAAACAGAAAACTCTTGAAGAAGTCGGATAGAATGGTGTCACTCTTTAATTCTCTGGGAAACCCATTTCGGTGTCACGATAAACAGATCGCTGACAGAAACAGATATCACTATGAAAAAACCCGTAAGAAAGTTGTAGCTAGAAACAGTATCCTCAGAAAACTCATCAATAGCAGGTGGAGGACCAGATCGGCCGTTTTGAAAGCCACTGCCAGTGCGCAATACTATGAGTTAGTACTAAGTAGTCAACCCTATCTGGCCCAGATGAGCACTCGTCAAAAAGTTGATGTCATCTTAAACCAAATATGTACATTTGCATGAGGCCATATGAAGTCAACTTTAAAAGAAAAACTATAGTGCCGCCGGTTTTGCTAGTCCAATTGCCACAGAAAAACACATAAATTCATAGATAAAACCAAGCCAACAATTAATAAACGCCATCTTCTTTTTGGAGCCGAATGCAAGTCCAAAAGATTAAAATTCCCAGGACATTCCTGGATGTGATCCTGCCCCTGGAGGGGATATCCAGTTGTGTAAACTCCAGGTGGCCAGTATGGAGAAACTAAACCCAATAAGAACTGGCGTGGCACCAGTGAAAATCAACTAAATAAAGTGGACCAGTAGAAACGAAAAAGATAATAAATGCGAATGCAGAACATAAATCATGTACCAACCTGTCCAAATTGCCCTACTACCTGCAGCCTTGATGAATTATGGCTTAACAAGCAAGAAGCGTTGGACGTTGTCCAGTACTGGGCCGAAAATTTTGATCTTTACAACACAAAAAAGTAAAAATTTTCCTTTCTAAAATTCAGAAGAAAAATGTTCTTTTAATACCGATTATCAGGACAATTGCTTCTCGTTCATACGATATCGTGAAATATCTAACGACTTTGCTAAGACCATCCAGTGGCTAGTCTGAAACTTACGCCAGGGATTATTTTATCGAGGAAATAAATTGTACCACAATGGGATAAAAGAAAAGGCCAAAACAGTTATGCTTAGAGATACATCAAGCGAATTATATGTCCAAAAAGAGTCAACTGCAACATCGACCAAAAAAGAAAACCAAAAGGTTCAAATCATACTGTTCATTTAACTTTACAAATTGAATGGGCAAAATTTTGCCGAGATATAACGATAAGTCCATTTTTAAACCAATAAAGAAAAGAAAGGAATTTACCGCATTCCTTGTATTTGTGGTTTAGTGTATATTGGGACAACAAAACATAGTCTAAATACTCGTTTGATTGAACACTAGAGGAAGCCTTTATCATTGCGAAAAATTAGTCATGACAAAACACATTATCACACGATACAATAACCGAATTTTATTCGAAGAAACACAGGTGCTTAAAAGAACATCAGTCCACTATACACAGATGTTCAGCGAGATCTAGATAGAGAGCTATCGAAATTCGAAAACACTCGGTTAATTTTAATTACAAAGAAGAGGGTCTGCATCAAATATCGATTCGTATTTACCGAGTCAGATGACGTGTACATATTATAGCGCAGACACTCAAGAAAGATCTTCAGTGGCTAAGGGGAACGGAATAGACTTTAATAATGCCTTTCGCACTTGCAGGCGAAACGTCAGGAGCAAACAATTCTAGAAACGTCTTATACTCACCGATAACAATGTACCTTTTTAATAGATTTAAACTTTATTTACATGATTATTGCCAAAACTACTGTTGTTTCTGTATATATTTGTGTTTAATTTTATTGCTGTCTATTGCCCCAATTTTTGTTGGTCAAACAGCGTTCTTATAGAATATGTTCTTCCAATATATCTTCCAATTACACAACAGTCCAAGCACATATTTCATTTTTATAAATGGTTTATACAGTTTATAAGAAAACAGGCAAACCTTGAAATATGACAATCATAAAGATAACTTAAGATTGTGAAACCAAAAAAATTAAAAAAAGAAATTATTTTAAATACATTGGTTAATAAATTTAAATCCTAAAACAAGTCTCATGTAAAAAAATATTACTAAACATTTTACTATAATTTTCATTATCGACAGATCGACAACTTTTGTCCATTACACGCAATTAACAATTGATCAATGTCTCTTCCTGGATTCATTATCAAATATTAGCCATTACCCAACCCTTTATGTCCTCAACGCTGGATTGGTTTATGTAACTGTCTCATGTGGGTTGAGTGAATATTAATTAACGTAATTGGTATTAATCCAATGTATTATTTAAGAAATGTACCAAATTTTATTTAGCAAATATATATATATATATATATATATATATATATATATATATATATATATATATACGGGGGAAGAAGAGAGCTAAAGAATTACCTAATTAATCAAACTTTGGGATGTCTTTTCGAAACTCTTTTGTGCATAAAGTTTTAGTCTCATTCATCATTAACTTTTAAGCTTTTTCAGAAAAAAACATTCGAGAAGTTGTAATATTTACTCTTTATTATGGTTTTAGATTTAACATTAAAGACAGATATGTATATGTTTGGGTTTTCTAACGTTTTGGATCTTCCTGTAGGTTTAAATGTATTACCTGACCCTAAATTCTATATCTTCCCGTATTACTCATACATCTACTGACCATAATATAGGCCCCTGATGGGGGTCATTGGGGACAGATACCGGGGTCGCCTCTCCGTTCGTTCGCTATGCTTTTTTATTCTTTCTTGCAAGAGTAAGTCATTTCTGATTCCTCTTCTGAGCCACCTCTTTTACTAGTCCATTTTATCCCCATGAGTTAAAAATGCTGTTCTCTTGTTCATCACTTAGGTAATACTGCCTTCCGTGCCATGCATCCCCATGAGCACGATGGTGTTATACTACGGGATTGGCGAGCGTGGAATTCGTAACCCAAATCTAACCATATGATGGAGTTCTCCAGTTGATCCGTTGGGTGTTTATTTCATTATACCTTATTCACACCTGTCGACGACAACCCATTTTGTATTTGAACGGTCCGCCACTGCAGCCCAGCCAGCCAGCTAGTCGGTACAGACGACAGATGACAGAATGACATTCCATCACCAGCCGTTGAGAAGCATAGAACTATTTGTTATTGTTTTCATATTTTTGTGCAAATTCATAAATAAATGCAGTATTTTAGACTATTAATTAATTTCAATGAATACAGTCCACTACAACAATAAACATTGGTCCATTCGACCCGATATTTGTGATAAAATCAGTGCTAAAAGTGATTCACAGTTAACGGTCAAGTGAAAGAACACGTGGGATTGCCGAACAATATACAGCCAAAAATACCGGTGAGTTCCCATCTGATTCCTATACCTATTTATACTGTTTTTGTTTGTGTAAGTTGCATAAAACTATTTACAATCTATATATCTATTTAAATTCAATTCGAATCTATTTGATTAATAAACAATGTCGGACGAACACTTAAAAAGATTAATTAGAAAACGCGCTGGTCATAAAGCTTCATTTACAATTTTCTCCAAATTTCTAGAGTCTATTAAATGCAAATTAGAATTACATGATGTTGAAAAAATCGAACTAAGCGACAGAATAAATAAACTAGAAAATACATTTTTAGAAATTAAAATTATCCAATCAGAAATAGAAGAATTGGCAGACGATCCCGAACCACACTTTGTGATAAGGGAAGAACTTGAAAACAATTTTTATTCACTATCGGCTAATGCCAAAGCATTGTTAAATAAATTCATTTCGGATATTGATGATAAAAAGTCGGTGACAAGCGAGCATACAAACAATAACACTTCTATTTCTGACGGGGCTTATCGTTTACAAGGTGTAAAACTGCCAACAATACAAATTCCAAAGTTCGACGGCACATACGAATTTTGGCTAGAATTTCGAGACACTTTTGAGTCACTCATTCATACAAATGATAGTATTACAAATATTCAGAAGTATCATTATCTTCGGGCATCATTACAAGGAAATGCCGCCGCAGTCATAAAACCTATCGAATTTTCCGCAAACGGGTACAATTTGGCATGGGACTCTGTATGTGATCGATACAATAATAAAAAACTCTTAATACACAATCATATTAAAGCTTTATTTTCATTGGAATCTATTCACAAAGAATCTTTTGTAAAATTTCGTAAATTAGTAGATGATTTTTCAAAACATTTAAAGTCACTTCAACAATTAAATCAGCCGTGTGAACAATGGGATGCCTTACTTATATTCATTATAACATCAAAACTAGACGAAACTACTATTAGGGAATGGGAAAAGCATATTGCTACTCAAACGGAACTACCAACTTTATCCGATCTAAAAGGATTTTTAAAATCAAGAGCAGATTTTCTAGAGGCAATTGAAATGAACATTGAAACAAAAAATAAAAGTAAGGAGAACAGGACGACTAGGGGATTCTTAGCAACAAAAACAAACTATACATGCGTCTCTTGTCAAGGCGACCATAGCATTTACACTTGCGAAACATTTTTAAATTATCCAATAAACGAAAGGTGGAATTTTATTAGATCAAAATCATTGTGTACAAACTGCTTGCGATCGGGTCACTCCAATAAACAGTGCAAACTCGGGCCATGTCGCAAGTGCAAAGCACGTCACAACTCACTTTTACACAATAATACAAATGATAGGAGCATCATTATAAGCCAAAATAATTCGGGCACGTTCAATAGAAATTCGAATATATCCAATAGCAGTATTAATACAAATCCATCACAAAGTACAAGTGAGCCAATAAATCCAGGAACAAGTAACAATACATTTTGTGGTAACAGCATGCTTTCTTGTTCTGATACAGGCTATGTTTTTCTCTCAACAGCAATCTTAAGTGTTAAAGATATGAATGGTAAAATGCAAAGGGCTCGTGCACTATTGGATTGCGGGTCTCAATCTTCATTTATCACAACAAACATGTGTAACAAACTAGGAATCAAACCACAAGATGTCAGCTTAAATCTTTTGGGCATAGGCAACAAACTATCAACTATTACAGGTCAATGTCAGTTAGAGATTTGCACATCTAATAATAAATTTGTAAAAATAATCAACTGTTTTGTATTGCCAAAAATAACAAATATTCTTCCTCATACAAACATTGATGTAAGCGCTATAAACATTCCTAATACAATTCGGTTAGCAGATCCTAATTTTGGCAATGCTGGATCTATTGACATTCTTATCGGCGCAGATATTTTTTGGCATTTGATTTGTAAAGGTCGCATATCTTTAGATCAAGGTCCTATTTTAACAGAAACAATATTTGGGTGGATAATTTCTGGCCCGCTGGGATCGGTTCCCCACAATACAATATCTTGCAATCTTAGCACAAATCTGGAACTAACTAAACTTCTTCAGCAATTTTGGGAAGTAGAGGAATTGCCAAATATTCCTCATCTATCTGAAGAAGAGCAATTGTGCGAGGACAATTTTCAAAAAACTACTACACGTGATCCAAATGGTAGATTCATAGTTATGATGCCATTAAAACAATATCCGCATGTGTTGGGTGATTCAAGGATACAAGCTGAAAGAAGATTTCATCATCTAGAAAAAAGATTAGCACAAAACAATCCTCTTCGCGAACAATATATACAATTCATGCGCGAATATCAGGAGCTAAATCACATGTCGTTAGCAGATATCTCTGAAAACTCTACTGTCGACTACTACATGCCACATCATGGTGTCCTAAAGGAGGACAGTCTTACAACAAAACTTCGTGTCGTGTTTGACGCATCTTCACCAACAAGCAACGGGTTATCATTAAACAATATTCAATGCGTCGGACCCAGTATACAACAAGATCTATTCTCAATTCTCATCCGATTCAGAAAACACAAATTCATCATAAGCTCAGACGTAACCAAAATGTACAGGCAGGTGTTAATTCATCCCAGCCAACGCAGTCTTCAAAAAATAGTCTGGAGGGAAAGTCCTTCAGATCCATTAAAACATTTTGCTTTAAATACGGTTACTTATGGCCAAGCATCAGCTAGTTTTCTTGCTATCCGATGCCTTTTCGAGTTAGCTAACGAATGCCAATTGTCGCAACCAGAAATCGCGAAGATATTACGTCAGGATTTCTACGTAGATGACTTGTTAACCGGTGCGGATACTATTACTGAAGCTTCGAACATTTGCCGTGAAGTCTCACGTATTTTACTTACAGGTTGCTTTCCACTCAGAAAATGGATTTCAAATGACCCAAGAGTTTTAGAAAGGGTAAATAATCAAGATGATTCCTTTGGAATTCTAAACCTCTCTAAAGATGGAGTCACAAAAACTTTAGGACTTATTTGGTCATCCCAACGTGATTCACTATTATACAATGTACAATATAACAATTACAAGGAAACTTGTACCAAAAGAGATGTTCTTTCTTTAATTGCAAGAATATACGATCCACTAGGCTTAGTAGGTCCTTGTATCATACTTGCGAAGATTCTAATGCAAAGGCTATGGATTGAAAAACTGAATTGGGATGAAAAATTAAGCGGTTCATCACTAAATACTTGGAATAGATTGAAAAATGATCTTGCCAATCTGAAACAATTAAGTATACCACGTCATGCAGTGTGCAATAATGCTAAAGATATAGAAATACACGGTTTTTCGGACGCATCACAACAAGCCTACGGTGCTTGTATCTATTTAAGAAGTACTGATGACAAGGGAAATATCTCGGTTAAAATTCTATGTGCTAAATCAAAGGTTGCCCCTATCAAAACTCTAAGCATTCCACGCCTAGAGCTTTGCGCAGCTGTATTACTTTCACGTCTTTTAACTAAGGTAATTGAATATATAACTCTGGTATATATTTCCCAAGAAAACTACAATGAAAGCACAAACAGAAATGGCCCCTAGTCCCCGGCAGATCTTAGATGATCAAGGGGTGCGAAGAATCCCCGGGAGGAATAGCCTAAATATTTTAAATACAAACTTTAAGATTGCAACATGGAACGTTAGAAGTCTGTTCGAATCAGGAAAACTAGCAAATGCATGCCACGAAATGAAACGTTTAGGGTTGCAGATATTGGGTTTGAGTGAAGTTAGATGGCCAGGTTCAGGTAAAGTTAAAACCATGAACAAAACTTTCTATTACTCGGGTAATAATGATCCGGTTCATCGTAACGGGGTTGGAATAATTTTAGAAGACAAATATAACAATGCCGTCACAAACTTTGTGCCATTTTCGGATCGATGTCTTCTTATTCAACTATCCGGAAAGCCAGTAAATATTAACATCATTCAAACTTATGCCCCTACGGCCGATAAACCCATAGAAGAGCTAGAAGCGTGGTATGCTGACGTAGAAAAACTTATAAAGATGACCAAAAAACGAGACCTAACATTTATCTTAGGTGACTTTAATGCTAAGTTAGGTAGAGGAAAAGTTTCTGGATTGATTGGAGACTTCGGACTTGGAACAAGGAACTACAGGGGAGAGAGAATGACAGAATTCTGCCAACAACACAACATGGTAGCGACAAATACATGGTTTAAATTACACCCTCGCAGATTGTACACTTGGACTTCACCACAACACAATGAAAACAGAGTAATCCGTAACCAAATAGATTACATATTGGTCAACAAAAGATATCACAATGCAATCATCAGTGCAAAAACATATCCTGGAACTGACATCAATTCCGATCATAATCCTGTTGTTGCAAAAGTTCGCGCAAGATGGAAACTAATAAAGAAACAAAAACCTCAACACCAACTATTAGACATCCAATTATTGAAAAACGACACCATATATCAGACAGTAAATAAAAAATTAAACAAAAACTTAGGAAATATCGACCACAATAGAATTAGCGAGTACGATGACATAAACGTTCTGTGGAAAACTATTAAAGAACAAATGAACAATGTAACGGAAAAACATCTAAAAGTAACACCTAGAAATAACAAACAGGAATGGATGACAGAAGAGATTTTACAATTAATGAACAAACGAAGAGAATCCAAAGGAAAAAATGACAAGGACGGAGAATACAAAAGACTAAATAGAATAATTCGAAAAAAAATAACCGAAGCAAAAGAGAAATGGCTGGAAACAAAGTGCGTGGAAATAGAAGAACTACAACAAAGGCACGATTTTTTTAATTTACATAAAAAGGTAAAAGAGTTTACATCGACTACCAAGAGAACGACTTTTCACACCATGCTGAACACGGATGGCAAACTGCTAGAATCAACGGAAGACAAACTGAAAGAATGGGAAAACTATATTAAAATTCTTTTTCACGACATACGAGAAGAACCAAGATTGGAAAATAACAACGAAGGGCCAACAATTCTGAAATCTGAAATCATAAATGCAATTAATCATCTTAAAACAAATAAAAGCCCAGGTCCAGACGGAATATACCCAGAAACGTTAAAATTAATCAGCGAAGAAAATATCGAAATATTTGTCCTTTTATTCAATCGCATTTATGATACAGGTAAAATACCCCAAGATTGGCTGGAGTCAATATTCATCCCACTACCAAAAAAGCCAAACCCACAACACTGCAATGAGTTCCGTCTGATAAGCCTTATGAGTCATGCAGTAAAAGTCCTACTAAAAATCGTACATAATCGTATCTATAGAAAGTGCGAAACAATCATCGGAGACGATCAGTTTGGATTCAGAGCCGGCATGGGAACGAGAGAAGCCCTGTTCAGTTTACTAGTTCTCGCACAAAAATGCTACGACCAACAGAAAGATATATTTATATGCTTTATAGACTTCGAAAAAGCATTTGATAGAGTAAGACACGACCTACTATTAGAACGTTTGCAAGAAGTCGGTTTAGATGGAAAAGACATCAAATTCTTAAAAAACTTGTACTGGAACCAAAACGCCAGAGTTAGGATCGAAGGTTCCACATCCGCAGAAGTAGAAATTAGGAGGGGAGTTAGACAAGGATGTGTTCTGTCGCCTCTGCTGTTTAATCTTTACTCCGAGTTTCTATTTAAAGAAGCATTGGAGGATTCCAAGGATGGAGTCAAGGTGAATGGCGTAAATATCAACAGTATCAGATACGCCGATGATACAGTGTTAATTGCGGATTCCGACGTAGGTCTACAACGACTCATCGACAAGACCAACTCGACCTGTGAGCAATTTGGTATGAAAATAAACATTAAAAAAACCAAAGTGATGTCAATCCGAAAAAATCAAAACGTACCTCAACCTTGCACAATAAATGGGCACATTTTAGAACAGGTCAATAGATTTAAGTACCTGGGATGTTGGATCGATAGCAGCCTAAATCCTGATCTAGAAATAAGATCGAGAATAGAACAGGCCAGAAAATCTTTCGAAAAAATAAAAAAACTGCTTTGTGATTCTCGAATAAAACTCGAAATTCGACTACGTTTATCAAAATGCTACGTCTGGTCGACTCTTCTATATGCAGTTGAAACGTGGACCCTAAAAACATCAACCGTAAATAAATTGGAGGCCTTTGAAATGTGGATCTACCGGAGAATGCTCAAAATTTCATGGACATCGCATACCTCAAACGAAGAAGTGCTGCATAGAATAGGCAAGGAAAGAGAACTTTTTAACACAGTAAAAGTTAGAAAAACATCATACCTAGGCCACATACTGAGAAATAATAAGTACCAATATGCCCAACTTATAGTGAAAGGAAAAATCGAGGGAAAGAGAGGCCTAGGAAGGAAAAGACTATCGTGGCTCAGAAACATCCGACAATGGACAGGGCTAAATTTTGAACAGCTAATAAGAACAGCTGAAGATAGAGAAGATTTTAAAATTGTAGTAGCCAACCTCCATTGAGGAGAGGGCACTTTAAGAAGAAGAAGAATTGAATCCATTAATATAGACCTCAATAAATGTTGATAATCCTGCAGACCATCTATCAAGGGGATTATCTCCTTCTCAAATACTAAATTCTTCACTATGGTGGGACGGTCCGTCATGGTTGTCTTTAAGGGAAGAATTTTGGCCCCTTTTAAATCCAAAGGTAGACATTCTACCCGAAATAAAATCTCAAACTATTCTCAATTTTGTTTCCTATTCTCAGCAAGAACAATGGTTTCCATTCAAGGCCTTTTCACAATATTCGCGTTTACTGCGCGCATTTGCATACATCCTTAGATTTAAAAATAATTTATTAACACCCAAAATTCTTAGAGAGTGTGGCTCTCTAACATTAACCAATATTAATGACGCTCGTCGTTATTTATTGAAGATCATACAACTACACTCTTTTCGCGAAGAGTATGATCAGCTGTCAAAACAAAAAGGCGTTAGTTCCAACAGCAAGCTCTTCTCTTTAAACCCATTTATTGACCAGGATGGTTTAATACGTGTTGGTGGTCGCTTGGCTAACTCGGATTTTCTATATGACAAAAAACATCCCATTGTCTTGGATTCAAAACATCATTTCACGATATTATTTTTCCGTCATGAACACCTGCGTCTATATCATGCAGGCCCTCAGCTGCTTCTATCTACTATTCGGGAGACATATTGGCCTATATCAGGCAGAAACCTATCTAGGTTGACTGTTAAACAATGTACTACTTGTTTACGATTTAATCCTAAATCTATACAACCAATCATGGGTGATTTACCACGTGACCGATTACTATACACATTTCCCTTTGCCATCACTGGTATTGACTACGCCGGTCCGTTTTTGTATAAAAATAAGGGCAGAGGTGCCAAATTAAATAAATGCTATATTTCATTATTCATATGTTTTGCTACAAAGGCGATTCATCTTGAGCTCGTAACCGATTTGAGCACTCAAACATTCATGCTTGCCTTGCGCCGCTTTATCGCTCGTAGAGGAAAGCCAGCCAAATTGTACTCAGATAATGGTAGAAACTTCGTAGGTGCCATGTCTGAACTTAAAAGATTTTTAAAAATTAACAATGCACACATACAAGATTCATGTACACATGAGGGTATTGAATGGCATTTAATTCCGCCATATTCTCCACATTTCGGGGGACTCTGGGAATCCGGAGTAAAATCTTGTAAATTTCACTTAAAACGTTCACTTAAAAATACAAATCTTACATTTGAGGAGTTTGCAACAATACTATCACAAATAGAAGCAGTACTCAACTCCAGACCTTTGTGTCCTATTAGTCCTGATCCTAATGATTTAACACCACTCTGTCCCGCTCATTTCCTCATCGGTAGAATGCCAACGCTAGCTCCAGAACCAGATCTACTCCAAGAGATTCCACAACGACTCAATAGATTTCAACGCATCCAACAAATTTTCCAAAGTTTCTGGAAGAGATGGTCTTCCGAATACGTCGTCGAGCTACAGAGACGTTCTAAGTGGCAAATATCCAAGGGAGAATTAGTAGAAGGAACTTTAGTCCTTATCAAAGATGACTGTCTGCCACCAGCAAAGTGGAAACTAGGCAGAATAACTCACATACATGACGGATCGCAGAATACCGCTAGAGTTGCAAAAATAAAGACTCAAGAAGGTATCATCACGAGGTCATTCTCCAAAATATGTCCTCTCCTTCCATTAAATTGAAAGATTCAGGATCTTTCAAGGCCGGGAGTATGTCGACGACAACCCATTTTGTATTTGAACGGTCCGCCACTGCAGCCCAGCCAGCCAGCTAGTCGGTACAGACGACAGATGACAGAATGACATTCCATCACCAGCCGTTGAGAAGCATAGAACTATTTGTTATTGTTTTCATATTTTTGTGCAAATTCATAAATAAATGCAGTATTTTAGACTATTAATTAATTTCAATGAATACAGTCCACTACAACAATAAACAACACCTATCATTTGGACCTATATACATATGTAATAGCTCCTTATTGGCTCTTGGAATTCTCATACAGTTTGTTCTGCGTGGAGTACTCCCATTTTTTCGTTTTATTTTTGCGTCTGTCTACTATGAAGTTTAATTGATTTATTTGAAAAATTTACGTAAGTATGTAAGGCCTCTGTATTGTCTATTCTATATATATCTATATATATCTATTCATTTATCAGTTGCATCAGTTTTCACAATCATCGAATAATTTTTATAGAAATTCTTTACTATTTTATTTCACTTCAAAATTTAAAAGTGATAAATCCTTATATTATTCTTTTTTATGGTATCCTGTGACGAAAAAAAAAATTAAATAAAAACACTGTTCTCACAATGAAATACTTTGCGTGTCGGTAATATATCTGTAAATAGTGGTCCAATTTATATATTTATTAAATAATATCCAGAGTTATCAACTAAAATCCAAGTTATATGTGTCGATATTTTACCGGAGTTTCTTTCGTCGGAAGCAGTTCTTATCCTATAAGTGATTTTATAGGGTTTTAGGGTTGATTTCACCCCTCCAGCATCTAATTTTGTTTATGACGTTGAATACATTAAAGAGATTAGGGAAAAATTGATTAGGTAAGATGGGTAAGGTTTAAAACATAACAGCGTGCTTTGCATGATCATATAAAAATCTGAATAATGTAGTAAACATCTAATGGCCAGAGAATTTTCATACACGTATAGACATTTGAATATCTAACAAAACAAAAAACAATTGTTATTGCTTAAAAAACTTAAAATTATGTAATAGATACATTTAAAATCTGCCAAATTTTCCTACTAAGATTGAAGTACTACATAAATATTTATTTATAAGAATATTAGTATTGATTTGGAAACAACGTACGATTGCATCGAGCCTCAGTGCGTAGTCCTTATTTAGTCTCATTAGTGTAGGTAATGGGGAAATTCCAAGGTGGCATTCCTTGTTAATTTACGATGATGATGATGTGGTGTTATTAGAAAATACTAAAAGGAATTAGAACACACATTGAAAGAGGAGAGAGGGACAGTCTCTTAAAGAAAAAGGACGAAAACATCTAGAATATTCGTTTAAATGCAAAGTTACTGAATAAGATGGTAATTTTGGATGGTGACATTATCTTGAAAAGAAATAGTTTTAACTTATAATAAAAGGAAAGGGTCCTCCTGTGGTTGGGTGTATGACATAAATTGAGTAAGCTTACAGTAAAGAAAAAACTTATGGTATAAAAAGGTATATATTTAAAAAAATTATTAAAAAATAAAATTTTCCAAACGGATTACAATTTCATCCGAACATTTTCGGTCTTATCAAACCATCATCAGTAAAAACCTAAAATTAAGTATTTTCACATTAATATAATGAATAAAAAGGGTTAAATTTTGACTCTTAACCTAAACAAATCTGCGGTACATGCTTACAAAGTTAGCAATTAAAATACTTTTAGCTTTCTAGGATCGGTATTTTTATATTAAAAAAGATTAAATATTTTCGATAATCGATAATGATCTATACTTTTTTAGATCTTGCTTAAATTTTTTTTCCAAAATATGAACACAGCAAAATAACTCTTTCTTTCTTTTTGATGTTTTTAGTATGTGGTGTTTTCCATTTGGTTTGGTGTTTTTCCCTTGAATCTATATGCAGGAATTTGGTGTCCCCACTACCACTTTTCTCGCAAAATCGAGCAAATAGGATACTTACTTTAAACCTTTCTTCTTATCCCGGTATTGTTTAAGTAATCTTTTATCGAGGACCAGCAGGTAGGGAATATGCGGGCCATCCCAATATGTGTATACCATTTTTTTCTTAAACATGGTTTCTTTTTAAAACAATATAACATATAACCGAAAAATATGATTTTCTAGTACCTATACATAACTTGGCAGCATCAACTATGGCACACTAATCACTAAAATTAATAATTCGACAGTTGGCTTGTTACTAAATAGGATCTTACCCAATCACGACGAGTGTAAGTAAAAATATTATACAGATAATTACATCAAAAAAGTGGACAAAGCATTATACAAAATTATACAGGAGACCGGCCAAAAAACAACAAAGCACCAGGACCAGGGAACATATAAATGGAGCTGCTAAAATATGGAGGTGCAAGGATTGTGTCATTCATAATAGTGTTGTTCAATAAAATCGAAACAGAAGAAGAGATTCGAGAAGAGTGGAATTCATCATATATGTCCTCCATTTTCAAAAAAGGTTACAAAAGGTCACTAAATAACCTAAGTAAATAAACTAAGTAACTATAGAGGGATCAGTGTAATGTCTTCAACAGCAAGAATCTTTTTTACAGTAATAAAAGAAAAAAATAGATGAACATATGGACCGAAGAAGCCGGATTCCGAAAAGCCAGATCGTGTCTAGATAATATATTCATCATGAGACAGATCATTGAAGGGAACAAAGAGAAAAATATAAAAACACATGACCTTTATAGACTTGGAGAAAACATATGCATTCGCAGCCTTTAGAATTAGGTTCCTTTGTTGTTTTGCACTTGTTATTTGCACGAAATAAACAACAATTCATAAATCCTCAAAAACAAAAATAGGTACATTGAACTAAGATCTGGTCCGCGCGGTGCCCATTCAATTGGTGCATCGGGACCCTTCCTATCCAACGTACTGGACATTTTTGAAATAAAAATGACGTACCTTTGTCGCTATAGTGAAGTGGAGGGAGCACCATCCCTCAAAAACCACATAATTTGTCTCTCGTAGAGAGGCGTATCGTTTTGTAAAAATGATAAATAATTTTCTCCGTTTAAATGATTCGAAAAATATATCGGCCCTACCAAATAATTACTGACAACTCCAATACTTTAAAATTACTCTGGTGGTGACGCACCTTTTTATCAGTAGAATTTACGTCGGCTCAGACATTGTATTGTGATGATTAGTGACTCCTTTTATTGTAAAGGTTATTTCGTTGGTGAATAAAATATTCTTTGTAAGTTTACGTCCCGTTTATTTTCTTCTAAAAGCCAATCACAAAATCTTATACTGGATTTACTGGTCTTGTGAAAGTAATTCTTAAACTGCTGTTACATGGAAGGGATTTAGTAACTATTCCTTAACTGTCCTCAACACTTTCATACGACATAAATTCAGCAGCTATCACCCTCATGCTTGTTTCTGGGTACTCATCAATACGGACTAGAATAGCATTATCATTTGCACGGTTTTTTTTTGCACGACCATTGTTAGAACCTACTTGTTTTTGTAAAGTCCCAGTTTTTCTTATATGCCGATCAATTTTTAGGAATATGCGCCTGTCCGGTAAATTTCAATTACAGTATTTATCTACATAACGTCTTGCTGCCAACACCATTTCCTTGATATTTCCAAATTCAAAAATGAAGAAAAAAGTAGCGACAATCAATATATCCGTAGTTGATATTCTCATCAAGACTAAGTGCATATCTGCAATTTCAGACAAACTGTAATTGTTCATTTTAAATCAAATTGAAAACTTTAGTTCATCTTCTTCTTCAAGTGCCATCTCCGCGGCGGAGGTCGGCAATCATCATAGCTATTCGGACTTTTGAGACGGCTGCTCTGAAAAGTTCATTTGATGTACATCCATACCACTCTCTCAGGTTGCGCAGCCATGACATTCTACAACTCCCTATGCTTCTCTTTCCTTGGATCTTTCCCTGCATAATCAGTTGGAGGTTGGAGCAAGGTGTATTTCTCTCCACGTGTAATATGTCCGAGATATTCCAATTTTCTTGTTTTAATTATATTTAAAATTTCTATTTCTTTATTCATCCTTTTCAGAACCTCTTTGTTTGTGACATGTTCTGTTCACGATATTTTCAGAATTCTTCTATACACCCACAGCTCGAATGATTCCAGTATTTTATTGATGTCGCATTCAAGGTCCAGGATTCCATTCCATAAAATAAAGTCGAAAAAACATATCACCTCTCCAACCTAACTCTTAGTTCCAATTTTAAATCCCTTGTACATAGCACTCTTCTCATTTTGTTTAGTTCATAATAAATGCCAAACCACAATCAAGATAAAGAACACAACTCAATGACAATTTGACTACTCAAATAATAAACTTGATATTTTTGTGAAAATTAATATTGTATTATTTTAACTTGACATTTAAAAAAGTGGCTGTGTTTGGGAAAGTATGTACTATTTCTTTTCATATTTTTACTATTTATTTCTGTTACGGTACTGTAATGTGATCTAAATTCAATACTGTATCCTAACAACTTTGGTAAAACATATTGTTTCCGGTTATTTCGTAAAATTGCTAAACTGGTTGTCTCATGTATTATGTTTGAAGTACGAAGAATTTGACTTCTTTTGTGTCGCCAATATAGAAACAAGTGTACGGTTCGTATTACCAGAACAATTATCGCAACACAATAGAGTGATTTATTGGTGTACCCTCTTGGTATACAGACCACACTCAACGGTTAGGAGGTTCTTTTCTGACCGTTTTAAGTCTCAAGTCAAGATACTTCATCCCCAGACAGCGATCGAGACAGACCTAGTGCGTGATAGGTTCTCGCCATCGAGCGTCGGCCGACGCCCCGACATGGTACCAACGAGATTTCCTTGGCTACGATTCCAATATTTCAAAGGGTAAGTCTATATTCTTTGTACAGACATCAATAATGAGTAAGACCAGTTAATTTCCTAATTTATTGACAGTTATATTTGCTATTTTTCGCTAATTGATTTACAAACAAATTATTACATTTTTTCGTTATTATTATTTATCGAATATCATTTAACCAGCGACCTCATTAAGTTTTATACAAAACAGGCTGTATCTCCTAAAATTAATGATATTGCAAACAACTACTACAAGACAAAACAGTTGAAAAATATAATTTCATTCCATTGACTTCCGGTTTTTAATATAATATTATACTACAAAAAAGATTTGGAAACCCTTCTAAATATCTAGAAAAATCGAGAAAAAAATATTTTCGCCACTTCGGTTTCATTGGTCATGGCATGCTAACACAATATAATTTTTTATAACAACGTTTTAACCCGTTTTGGAGCAATATTTAAAAATTCGGTTTGTAACTTTAACACTTTTTCTAGGTATACTTTTGCATATAAATAAGTTAGACCGAATCGACTTATTTTCATCGCTAAAAATTTTTTTGTGCATTCTGTATATCCAATTTAAGAACACGTAGACTGAACTAAAAGTTTAACCTTATAATAACAATTTTATTGATATTTTTCAATTGGATATATAAAAAAAAACAATGTAAAGCCACAATAGCTAATAAAAGAGTTGATTAATAATGTAAACATAACTTCAACGCAAACAATGCTCAAAGAATCCTTCTCTTACGTCAATAAAGCTAACTAGTTAAGTATCTTCTACTACATATGCAAGGTAAATTAATCTAAGTTCGTCACTAATATTATGCTCTTTTTTCGAATAATAAATATGTTTTTTTTGTATAACACCTGTACGGTGTTTGTATACTGCTATCTGGTCACAAATGACCAATTATCAGTTATTTTCTGACCTAAGTTAATAAACAGCAAATACTTAAATCTAAGGACTTACCCTATGGCTTACTCTTATTTCATCTATCAATTAATGCTCTACAACTAACATGCAATAACATCACAGCACTATACTCTGCTTTTTACCTAAACTGTTACACATTTACACTAACTCAAATGACTCCTTATTCTCTTCTTCTCTTAAGTTCAGTGTTGTCAAGAAGCTAAATTGTCTCGACATTCACATGACTATGCAGCCTCTGCTCGTAACTTGCTGCTGTTCTCCTGATTACTTCGGTCACAGTTTTCATACTTAGGTCCTGGCGGACGTTGTTGTTACTGATATACCAATGAGCATCAACAATGTTCCTCAGTACTTTGTTTTGAAATCTTTGGATAATATGTAGATTACTAGCTTTGGTACAGCCCAGAGTTGGCACCCATATTGGATAATTTATTATGAATGGATAATGTTGAATTTTTTCTAATCAGCCAATACAATTTCTTGTATCTAATATCAAGCTCCCCTCTTTTCTTTTTGTCATGGACTTTCCAGCGCAGCCTCGCGTCTAGGGTGATGCCTAAGTATTTTGCTGATGTTGCATAATAAACTTGGTTATTATTTATTCTAACTGGGAAATTTTCTATTTTTTTATTTGTAAAGTTATTGTGTGCAGATTTAGTCTCATTTAATTTTATTCTGGTCCAGGTATGTATTGTATTAACTGATAATTGCGACTTATCAGTCACTTCTTCACTAGTGTCTCCTATCGCTAGTATGGCTGTATCATCCGCGATGGTGGCAATAGTGTTTTTTTCTAGCTCTAGCTCTGGAATGTCACACGTATACATTAGGTACAGGACAGGATCTAATACACTCCCTTGTAGCACGCCAGTTTTGATCTCAAATCAGTGTACACTTCTTCTTGTTTTACTCTAAAATATCTATTTGCAATGTATGATTCTAAGATTCTGATAACTGTTTAGGCATGAACGTTTTTAGTTTATAGTTTAAACCCTCATGCCAGACTTTATCAAACGCCTGTGCTACATCCAAGAAGATTGTAGAGCAGACTTTCTTTTCTTCTAATATTTTTTTCTATTATATTCGTTATTCTGTGAACTTGATCTATAGTGGAATGTTTATTTCTGAAACCAAATTGATGATTTGGTATAAGATTTTTTCTTTCTTTTATTGGTTTTAATCTTTTCAATAGAAGTTTTTCAAATAGTTTTGACATCACCGGAAGGAGTGATATTGGTCAATAGGATGTCACTTTATTAGGAGGTTTCCCTGGTTTGGCGATCATGACTTCGGCTACTTTCCAGAGTCTGGGAACATATCTCAATCTAAAAGCAGCATTTGTTAGGTTTTTTAGTTTAACTATGGCTTTTCTTGGTAGATTTTTTAATAGTTCTCCTTTTATGAGATCATATCCTGGAGCTTTCTTAGGATTTATATTCTCTTTTATCTCTGTTGATACTTCCCTAAATGATGTCAACGTTATTCTTTCTTTGGTTTGGAATGGTTCTTCTTATCTCAGTTCTTCACTATCATTGTCGTTGAGTATGAAAGTGCCTTCTAAATGATCTGCAAATCGTTCTGCTTTCTGTTCGTTACTTCTAGCCCATTTGCTATTTTCAAACTTAATGGAAAGAGAATAAATAATTTGTCTTTTCATTATTTTTGTTGCCTTCCATAACGAACAATCTGTGTTCTGGTCAGCTGTGAAATTACTTAAAAAGGAATCAATTCTTGATTTTTTTATAAATATGTAACTACAGATATTTTGAATACTATTTTGCAAAAAGACAGCAGTTTATAATGTTTTCGAGCTTTCTAGACTGCTTTGTATTCTTGGAAAATACACTGCACACACGAGCTATGTGTGTTGTAATCGTTGGTCCGAAGTTAGCAGATCTTTGATACAATTTTATTACGTGGTGCGAGGGAGCAAAGTAATGATGTCTTAATAACATAAAATCTTTGAACAGGGTGATTGTTGCTTCTACAACAAAATATATGACAACATTAAAGATGCCTCTGAGATGCAAGCTTAAAGCAGATGGAGTAATTATCCAACAAGACATTATTTGGTTTAGTTATTTATTTTAACATTTACTCTACACAATTTAACTCAATTTGAATCAGAATAAGCTGGACCAATGGCACTAACTTCTTATCAGCGTATTCTGTACTTATTCATTTGTAAATGAATGTAAGAAGCCACCAGCCTCTTTTAACTGGAACTGAAGATAAGGTATACAAATTATTTGAATTTGACTTTCTAATAATTATTGTCATATATTTAGGTATAGAAATATCATGCGTTGGCGATGTTGAGACGGACGTACGGGATAAAACAAGGGCAGCAAAAATGACAGGATATCTAACGATACAATATGCCAACATAAAAACCTTAACGTTGTAACCAAATTAAGAATCTATAAGATAAGCAAGATAAGCTTTAATTCATAGCATCACATAATGCAGAAACTAGATCATCTTCATTATATATGTCTGCGTAAGCATCTCCTATCAAGTTTTCTTTGGTTTCCTTTGTCTAACCATCTTAATCTATGCTCTTCCATTTTGGCATCAATTCTTTCATCATTCGTAACACTATTCTTTTCTGTCACCCCACTTATCCATTTAAGCGTTCTCATTTTCGTTGCATTCATTCGTTGTTCTTTTTTCATTTCAACTATCCATCATTAACTTTCGTGTACCGCAGCTGGACTTATGGCAGTTTAAAGAATTTTCCTTTCAGGTTCGTCCTTCATCGACCAATACAACAGTGGTCTCCTTCAATTTAAATAAACAGTTTTAAATTAAACCTTTTTCTTTCAAGAACTTTTCTCCACTAATCCAGTCTTTGCTCTCAATTCCTTTCTGTATTTCCCACTACCGCTACATTGTCACTATACATTTAAGTACCGGTGAATTTTACCCGGTAGTCAGAAAAGCCTTTTGCCTCTGATTCGAATAGTGACTCCATCGCAACAGTCTCCAAGATGCACCAGAAGATCACCACTACCCCAGTTGATTTTTCGGTCTGTTTTGCTTTGTCCAACACAAATACATTCAACTCTAGCCTGAATAGGATCCAACGATCCTAAACGGGTACTTTTATGTTCATTCCTTTCGAAATAAAGCTTTACCTAACCCTATCCTCAAAATGAACCCGGTAGTCTTTCTGTTTTCTGATCTAACACTAATGAGGGTAAATAAAGGCTAAGTACTGAGTCTTGATGCAATCCTACTTTTACATGAAATTTATCTGTCTCTCCCACATCTACCCTAAAAGTAATTGTTACTGTTAACCTCTGTCTTGTTACCATTTGATCGTTTCTTTCTCTCTGTTTTTCGGATATTTGGATTTCTTCACGTATCCGTATATCAATTGCTTTCTACAATGTTTTCATATTATGAATAAGTAGTTTTGTGTGTCCTTGCAGTTTATGCACTGCCAAACATCTCCTTTATTTAACCAACTTGTTCGTATCTCTTCCAGGGATATTAGAACTCCTTTAACCTTGCTTTATTTTTTAAAGTTTTTGAGTAACTTTCTCCTTTGTTATTTTGATTGGTATTGGTGCTACGGTCTTCGTTAGTTCAATTGAAATAGTTGAATGATTTTCTGAACTAAACCATAAACATCAAAAGACTAATGGAAACAACAGGAATAAAAACCTTTTTCTGGAAAGCTGGAAAGATGCTCCTAGACAGCGATGAAAGAAGGAAGAGTGGTGATAATCGCTCGAGCTAAATCATCATTATGCTTTAGTTAATATATGTTTAAAAGTTTACAAAAAAATTTTTCACGGAGACCAATTCATTTATATCAATTTTTAAACAAATTACAACAACTTGGTTTTGTCACTTCGAAACAACTTTTTTTTTAATAAATTAGGTTATGTTAAGACAACAGTTATTCTTGTGATTTTTTTCGTAAAATGCTTACTTTAAGCGTAAAATGCACATAAACAATTAAAAATGCGTAAAAAAGCAATGCCAAAAAAAGAGATTGGTATGGTGTTGATACAAGCATGCTATTTAGGGTGGCAGTGAATAAAATTAAAATAGCTATGATGGTAGCCAACGCTCTGAAAGGACAGGGTACATGAAGAAGAAGAAGAAAAAAAAGCATATTTGAGCGTTTTTTGAGGCCATTTTTGAACAGATGCCGGAAACATCAATTTCAAAAGTCAAAAAATATGAGATAAAAGTCAGTTAGTTTCAAAAAAAAGTCAGTTAGTTTCAAAATGTGCAATTATACTTGGATTTTATATTGCAAAAGTCAGTTAAAAAAATCCATAAACAAATTCATATACCGTTGCGTTTCGGGATATATAGGACTTAACGAACTTCTGAACTTTAACGTTCGACTGATTCTAATTCGTAACATTGATTATTTCTTACCCAAAAGCTGAATATTATTTTATTCGTAAGAATATGAATATATTACAGTAAAAAGTTTACCACGGGAACCTGATTATTTATAACTTATAAAAAATTATTATAACTAAATATTTTAAATTTCTATTACCACATTACCTGGGACAAATTGGAGAACTGGGAAAATCCGTACCGTCCAATGTTTTGTTTCATCAGTTTAATTCTGACAAGAAACGTTGAAATGATCGATTTTGTTTATCAAATTTAAATTGTTACCTTGCAAGTGCAAGTTCACGATAAGAGAGAGAAAGAGAGATAGAGAGAGAGAGAGAGAGAGAGAGAGAGAGAGAGAGAGAGAGAGAGAGAGAGAGATTTTAGAGTTTCTAATTCTACCTTATGTAAAAACTTAATTCTAATAAAATTTTCGAGTTATATATGAAATAAAATAACCCAAAAGTATTTTTTCACTTATTTATTTACACGTTATTAAGATACATCTGGATATTATTGTTCCCTGAGTAATTCCGGACACTTTCCAGCAAAGTCTATCTGTTACTAAACATGTCTATCTCGAAACATATTCAGTCTAGACTAAAATGAATTTGGTGTACAATATATTACCAAAATAGCCATCAATGAAGTCCTAGTAATACTATTATTGAATTTTCATAATAAACATACGAAGTAAAGCATGTTATCACCGGATCATTTGCTTATTATAAAATGTAGACGTTGAAAACATCTGTTTATTTTGGATAAGCGACGTAGTACTAATTATTTTTACAACTGATTAAACTGCGATTAACAGGTGCCAGCATCCACCCACCCATTTCCAATCCACAAACTAAAAACGTCTCTTAAATAACGAATTTACCATCGATATTTATTATTTTTAGATTTATGTGCGTCAAAGTTGTCATAAACATTTGGCATTGCGGTTGAAAGGTAGCCATGTACCTGAATATATTCCGTAATTTATTGGGATAAAAAACGGGTAGACGAGCCAAATGTAATAAAGCGTGTTCATTTTGCAGTAAAGCCGGTAATTTTGTATTTTGATTTAAAAGTAAGTTTTTATCAAAGTGCTCAAAATATTTTGTTCTAAGTAAAATAATTAGGCTTTTACACCATTTAATTAAACGTACCTGTTATTTATTACCATTGAAGCCTTCCCTGTACCAAGCAATTATAAAATAAATAGTCTATTGTAGAAATCGGACGTGTTTTGTGTTATAGCGAATGCAAGGCCACTTTAGAAAAAGAAGAGCTGTCAGCTGTCACTGATGGTGACGTGCATGAAAGACTTTCGGTGGGGACAGTTTTATGGTTAAGTCATGTTTTATGATATACCTTTTTATGTAAAGAATAAATGCAGTAGTTAGGCTATCTGATGATGCCAATGATACCAATGTTCAAGAAAGGATATAAAGAAGACCCCAATAATTATTGAGGTGTAAATCTCCTGAACATTGCACTTAAGCTTACCACAAAAGCCCTAATCAAAAAAATCAATAAATAAAAAATTTATCAGATGAACAACAAAGAGTCAGATCCGGAAGATCCTGCGTAAACGCCGTATTTGTACTAAGACAAATCACATAAAAGGCCATCCAGTACAAAAAACCAGCATATCTATGTTTTAGGCTTTCGATCGCATCCAAGTCGAAGACGTCTTACACCTACTGTATAAAAGAAACATACCAATCAATATTATACAAACCATCGAAAACATCTACTTCCATAATCGAATACAGGCAAAGATAAATGGAAAACTAACACAGTGTATACTATTACAAAGCGGATTCAGACAGGGTGACTCATTAAGCCCACTTCTTCTTAATATAATAATGGACGAAATAATACAAGCAGTACGTAAAGGTCGTGGTTACAGAATGGGAAACAAAGAACTCAAAATATTATGTTATGCAGACGACGCCGCATTAATCGCCGAGACAGCGGCGATTAAGACGAGCTTCAAAGATTAACACACATCTTTAATACAACAGCCAAGAAATACAATATGATAATATTAGCAGAAAAAACCAAATGTATGACATTTAAATACCCACTACAATGTATGTAAAATGGAAATGAATGGAAATGGAAATAATAAAGCAGGAAGCAAGGTTTAGATATCTGGAAATAGATATAACTAGTTATGGAGATATTGCAGAAGAAGTACGACAACAAAACTTACAAGCAAGTAAAGCCGCGGGATTTCTTAATGACACAATCTGGAAGAACAAACACCTAAGACAAGACACAAAAACAAGAATCTATAAAGCAGCAGTTAGACCAATATTAACATACACGGCGGAGACAAGACCTGACACATCTAAAACGAGACGATTACTAGAAACCACAGAGATAAAAATACTTCGACTAATATCAGGGAAAAGTCTGTTGGATTGGATAGGGAGAGAAGCGAAAACATAAGAAGAGCATGCAATATAGAAGACAGAAATGGATGTGTGACAAAACGGAAACAGGAGTGGAACGAACACATTAGTAGAATGGCAGAGGACAGGATAGTACGAATAGCACGAGATAAGTAGTAATGGACGAAGAAATATTGGCAGATCAAGAAAAAAATGGTGCTATAATTTAAATAATTTAGGTGGATAATATTGAAAAAGAAACAGGCTTTAAAGCCTACATACAAGAAAGAAGAGAAGAAGTTAGATATCTCATTTAAGAGATCCCCCACACTATATAGTATTTGGAACTAGCCACATAACGAGGTCAGATGACCCTTACATTATGAAAAATGGACTTGATGCAACGAGTGTTACAATTTTCAACAGTTTCAACAGTTGATTGTTACCACTCGTTG
The DNA here is from genome assembly GCF_040954645.1 of Diabrotica undecimpunctata. Lineage (NCBI taxonomy): Eukaryota > Metazoa > Arthropoda > Insecta > Coleoptera > Chrysomelidae > Diabrotica > Diabrotica undecimpunctata. The sequence continues at coordinate 74,408,276 of NC_092804.1, read as the reverse complement.
GATTAAGTCCATTTTTCCAGCTGGGAATGTGTGCGGTCCCTTCAAAATGCAATCCTTTATCAACGACGTAGTGTCAAGATAATTATGTTTATTACTTTTATTATGTAATGTAAGGGTCATCTGACCTCGTTGTGTGGCTAGTTTCAAATACTATATAGTCAATTTTCACTGAGGATGGTCCGACAGTGATAGACTCAAAACGTTCTGAAAATTTATAAATCCATTTTGGATAATTTTTAAAAGTTTTCATAAATTTTATACCATTTTACTCAAAAAGTGTTTACTTCATAGTAAGTTTTTTAAAACTATGGTATACAGCCAACCACTGGGAATTTCTCTTTAAAATTTAAATAATGATATATTCTATTGGGAGTCAAAACAGAAACAATTTAATAAATGTAATAAGGGTTCCTTATATTTCCGAACATACACGTTGATCATTAAAAAAAAGGTTGGTATCTTTAAAAATACGTTTTGTTATAATTTTAATATAAAAAAATGTGCTTCAACTCTCTTGCACTATTAATGTTATAACTATAACAGACAGGATTATTAAACAGTGTTTGTGATTCAACATGACCCGTTATAAAGTGAGATAGGTCGGTAAAAATATCCAAACCGCATCTTGACAGCTAAACAGTGGTTTCATTCATATCTCCGCCTCAGATAAAAGGTTTGTAGTCACAGAAGAATTAGTACCACACTGAGTGAAAATGACAGCACATATTTAATTGTGACGGATGCAGATCAGATGCTTCCGATAGTGTAATTTTAATTGGATATTAGTTCATGATGTTTGTAAAGATGATAATTAATAGTTTTCAAAAGTGATAGGCAGAAACAAAAATGCTACACGTTAAGTAAATAAAACCTACAACTGTTCTGTGATATAAAACATCATATTTATTCTAATTTACTACAGAACCAAAACAGAATTCTAACTACATAAATCAAAAACAATACATTATGTTAACCCTTTAATTGGCAAGGGTATAAATACCTACTGAAAAATTAAAATTGGTTCAAATATATAGCATAAAACAATCATCTTGAAATAATTTCTAGTTTTTTTTTGGGTTTTTCATTTCATACTTTTTTTACAGATTGTATCCTATAGGATACATTTCCAAAAAGTCAAGGTATAACGTTTAGTTAATTTTGAATGTTTAAAACACTTTGCTTGAAGTATTGTAACATTTTTTTAATTAATATATTAAATTAATTTTAATTCATTTTACCCATGTGGATGATACGTTGATGGTCGTGTTTACGATCAGAAATTTTTATTGGGAAACTACCGAAATATGACTGAAGAATCTACCTAAGTATTTATTTAAAGACGCCGGTCTGACGAATCCTTAGTTAATCCTTTTCCGGGTTCTTTGTCATAAATTCGGTAATTATCGTCGAACGCACGTTGTAATGTTTTTCGGGAAAAACCTAATCTAGGAGATTTGATATTTCATCACGTTTGTAGGTAGAAGGATACCGTTATGTTCAATGTTAATTAGAACTTTTTACCTTCTCAGAAATACATACAACTGGCCTATGATTTTTGAGTGGAAGATACCCTCACCTTTTCTTGGGTAGTTTGGTAAAATTTTAGAGGAACCAAGTTACTTCTCGGTGGGCACTCGTGGAGAAAACAGGTTACTTTTTGGTGGGACAGTCCTTGCATAAGGCTGTATCTCTGTTATCGTACCGTTCTCTGTGCATTTTCTTTATAAGTGTGTATACACTTGTTATTTTGAGTTTTTTTTGATCTTATATTATATTAGATTAAATATAGTCATAAATTCAGTGTTTAATACAAGTACAGTATTAACTTTAGTGAATTAATGCAGCAGTCGTCAGGAATTACCGTAAGTTAGCATAACCTTAGTTCTCCACTTATCTGAGCGAGTAACATGGTATCGCATCATATCATCTTCCATTATCTGGACGTATCTAACGATCATACATGTCTTCAAATGTAGTTGAGAGAAACTACTGAATTTTGCATTAAATTTAAAGAACAGTCAGTATTTTGTTACGAATCAAATAATCGACTTAACCAAGTGCGGTTTGGTTAAATTTTTATGTTTTCACTTCAGTAACTTTTTTGTATTTTTGTAAATTTAGATTTTATTAATTTTTGTTATCTTTGGTGTTTGTTATAATTTTTTATTCATTTTTTTTGCTGTAATATCTCGAGATACGCCAAAACTTTATTTGTGCATGATTGAGTTATACTTATATCTTTGTAAAGGTATTTTCTAATTATATTTCTGCTTAATTTTATATGTATACCTACCACCATTTCATAGTTGTTTGAGTATTTTTATTACTTGTGTTGCATTCAGCAGCGTCATAATTTTGTTGTTGAATATATTGTTATTGTTTTATGTATGTATTTTATTTGTCGACTCCTAACAAAGTTCCCTGATTTCCAAAGTTTCGTAGGTAAGTAAGTGTAATATCTTATATATTTATTTTTTGTTATGTAGAGTGTTAACCAAATTTATTTAATAATTAACAGTTGATATCTAATATGGCAACTGAGAATGATGTTGAAAAGTCATGGACCACCATAAAAGAATCATTTGATGAGTTGAACAACACTTTTCTACTCGAGAGTAAAACAACTACCAAGAATGAGTGGATGACAGAAGAAATATTAGAGATGATGGAACAACGCAGGCAGTGTAAGATCAGGCAGGACGAAGTAGGGTACCGAAATATACACAGTCAAATTCGTAAAGAAATTATAGCGGCGAAGGAGATCTGGATGACTACACTTTGCGCCGAGGCTGAAAGCCTATATAAACTCGGCGACAGCTTCAATCTTCACAAGAAAATTAAGGAAATTGCTGGTGTCTTCAAGAAAAAACAAGTCACTGGTATACATAATGACCAAAATGAATTAATAACGGACCCTAGCGATATACTTAATACTTGGAAAATGTACACAGCCAATTTGTTCAATGATGACAGAACACAAAAACCACCACAACTGGGAGACCATTTGTATGGCCCAAGTATTTTGAAAGCTGAAATTGTACACGCTATCAAACTATTAAAAAGTAACAAAACCCCAGGACCAGATGATATGTACGCAGAAACAATCAAGTTACTTAATGAAGAAAACCTAGACATTATTGTCAAGCTCTAACGACATCTACGATACGGGCCAGATTCCAAAAGATTGGCTTCGATCCACATTTATCGCCCTACCAAAAACACCACGTGCGAACTTCTGCAAGGACCACCGACTAATAAGCCTAATGAGTCACTTTTGAAACTTTTCCTGAGAATACTTCACACTAGATTGTTTAAGAAATATGAAGAGGTCAGTGGATGGAGTCAGTTTGGTTTCAAAAATGGACTTGGCACGAGAGAAGCGATCTTTAGTATGCAAACATTGATACAGAATTGTTTAGATCAAAGAAAGGATGTTTTTATCTGTTTCATCGATTACGAGAAAGCATTCGATAATGTAAAACATGAATTGATGATAAAATACCTACAAGAGTTGGGATTGGATGCAAAGGATATAAGAATCATTGCCAATCTGTATTGGAATCAGACAGCAACAGTACGTCTTCAAAATTCCAACGAAACAGAAGATTTCTCCATTAAAAAAGGAGTAAGGCAAGGTTGTATACTGTCTCCAATGCTGTTCAATTTATACGTAGAAAAAGCCTTCGCAGAAGCAGTGGAAGACTCTAATAAGGGTATTAAAGTTAACGGCATATTTATTAATAACATCAGGTATGCCGATGATACAGCCATAGTGGCAGATAACATCGAAGATCTTCAATGCCTTTTGAATGATCTAACTCTTGCAAGTGAAGCTCGGGGTTTGAAAATAAATACCAAGAAGACAAAATCAATGATTATAAGTAGAAATGATTACCCCAACGCAAAGATATATGTCTCTGGAGAAGAAATCGAACAAGTCAGGCAATTCAAATACTTGGGATGTTTGCTGAATGAGGGTTGGGACCCCGAGAATGAAATAAAGAGCAGAGTTGAACAAGCCAGAAATGCTTTTTTGAGGCTTCGTAAGTTTCTGACTGATCGCAAATTGGACTTCAACCTCCGATACAAGATGCTTAAGTGTTACGTGTGGCCTGTTCTCCTGTACGGAATGGAAGCATGGACGTTAAAGGCCAGTTCCATTAACAAACTTGAAGTGTTCGAAATGTGGTGCCTGCGTCGAATGCTCAGAATATCATGGACGGACAGGGTCAGAAATGAGGAAGTACTCAGAAGAGCGGGCTTACAGGATAGGGAACTTTTTAATTATGTAAAAAGTAAGAAGACTGCATACTTAGGGCACATTATACGAGGAGAACGATACACTTTTCAGCAACTGATACTCGAAGGGAAAATAGAGGGTAGGAGAGGTCTCGGACGTAAAAAAATGTCATGGCTGCGCAATATTCGACAATGGACAGGAATCCACAGCTATGAAATGCTTCGCAATGCTGCTAAAAACAGAATTATTTAATCCAGAATATTTAACATCTCACCCGACAAGACGATGTATGGTGGACGCCTACGCAGAAATGCATGGCACCTTAAGAAGAAGAAGTTGATATCTTTTCTTGGGTTTGATCTCTGAACCTAAATATCTTTCCTTATCTCTTTTCTTTTCTAAGGTTTCTTAATTTTCTCCTTAAACCCCAAAAAATTAAGTGGCGCTCTGTTCCCTATCTTATCTTATCTTTGGTAATTTTACCCATCTATCTTTTTGTTTATTTCTGTATCTTTTTCTAATATCTCCTATCGCATCTTTACTTATTTCGTCCGTTTGACCCATTCCTGGTTCCAAAAGCTAGTTTCGAACTCACGACTCGCTCTCCACCAACCATCTGGCTGCCGTCTGCAGTGTCTCCATTGGTGACCTTTCTAGCACTATCCAAAAAAGGTTTCCGAGGTTACACATATATAACATCAATAGGATTTAAAAAAAATAAAAGATTACTACTAATAAACGCTTTATTAAAAAATAATTACAATTTAGTTTTATAGTAACTCATAAAACAGTTCCTTTTAGAGATATTACATAGTCGTGTATTACATTTCTGACACATAAAGGTAGTTTGTCCTCTAGGACACAAACGACACCGACCTTTGGTTGTTATTAAGGGAAAATGATCAATGTTATCTAGCCTAGTATCGTCGGTCGGCCTAATAACTACCGGACTTGTTTGTTATTGCTTTTGCTTTATTTGATTTTAGTAGGCTTTGAATAATGTCGTTGCGGAATGTTTTCAATTTAACGATTTTTTTTGCATTGAAGTGTCTTCTATAAAGCAGCCATCCATTATTTACACTTATATCTAGCATTTGGGCTAGCAACTTCGGGTATCATCGATGTGACTTGAGGCCAGTTCGATATAAAGACACAAGCATGCCAGCAAGGTCTACGCCTCCCATATGCTTATTATACTCTAAAACTAGTATATTATATTATAATGGTACGTTAACTTTTTCTTTTGTTCTTTACAGTATCTTTGAACATGAGATATTGTTGTGGTATCAGAAAATGATGACACTAAACTGACACATTTATTATCTGCCCATCTGCTAATACTAATTTTCATTTCGTTGTCGCTAACACTTTCGAAGCTACCTCGTCCTCTTTTAAGTAATATCTTGTCAGAAACCATAGTACAATTTCTCATTCTAGTGTCTTGAACTAACACTTCTTAGATATGTAACTAATTCAAGTGAAGTAAACCAATTATCAAAATATGCAATCTTACATGGTTTCTCATGGATACTTCTGCATAAGGCTACTACCTTTTCTGCGCTATTCCAAAGTATTGTTCCTCGTAATTTGTAAAAGTGTGATTCAAAAAGGTATTTTCACTAGCATAAGGAAACAAATTGTATACGACACCGCTCACTCCACATCTAACAAATAATTTAAATCCCTATTTTTTCGGCTTGTTTTTTATATATTGTCGTCTAGTTCTTGCTCGTGTTCCCTTATATGGAACTATCACTTCATCTATCGAAAAACGCTGTTCTTCTAGAATTGATAAGCAGGTTTTGCGTAACAGCCATTATTATCTTCATTGTTTCCCAAATGAATGTTTCTTCGGAGATTCTGATAATGTTTTAGTGCCATCACATCAGCTACTTGATCATAACGGAATCATTGAGACCAAAAATCGCAATAGGAAGGCATGCTGACTATCCCCATCAACAGCTCAATGCCAACGAAAGATTGTATTTCCTTAATATCAGTGGCTACGGATTTACCTGTCCTCTGGGTTGAATACAGATTTGTATTTTCTGTAATTATCGAAAACAGATCGTCCTTGAAAAACATTTGGAAATAAGTCAATGGTGATGAAATAATATTAGTTATGTTACTGCAAATAGGTTCTGGAATTTCAACTGGATAACAAAACTCTGGAGAGTTAAAATTAAAATTTATTTGCTGCCGTTTAATGTTAACCTTCTTAGGTACAAGTGCTAACGAATCCGGCATATTTGGTTCTAATGGAGTCAAAGAATTGTTTATAAAGCTCTTTCTGATCTTCGACCAGCTTCTGTGGCAACATCATTTACACTCTGAATTGACTCTTAATACATAATATTATTATTAAATATCATTTCAATGTCCATATTATTTTGGTCATCATTTTTTTCCAAAACATCCTGTGTATCGGAGATATCGAAATCGTCAGAGTCTATTGATGTTAACATTGCGATTATATTCGTTGTTCGTTTAGAACAAATTCCTAATTATCGACTTGCCATCTAAAAACAATAAATAACAAGTTAATTAATTAATAACAAGTTAACCCGTTAATTAATAACAAATTAATAACAAGTTAACCCGGCAATGTGTCTCTAAAGATACATAGTTTTAAATGAGACTTCATACAAAAACTATAGAATATATGGAACAAACAACTTAATATTATATCTCAGTAGACTTACCTTTACCAATATATACAGGTATATATTTTTATTATTATCTTAAATTTGTATCTAATTAATTTTTTTTTATTATAATTTTTTTTTAATTTTATTTAATTTTGTTTAATTTTATTTAATGTTATTTAATTTTATTTAAATTTAATTAGTTTTATTTAATTTTAGTTATTTTTATTTAATTAATTTAATTTAATTTAATTCAATTTTACTTTATTTTATTAATTTAGCATATTTTATTTTAACTTTGATCAGATAAAAGGCATATATCGAGCACAGTTTAATTAAATCTTGCCCAAGTACTTTCGATCCCTAGATCATCTTCAGGGGCATCTGAAATAAGCCAAGAAACGTTTTTTTATAACCAAAGAAATTGATTAACTTCGATAAAAACTCGAAGTTTTATGGTTGAAAAAAGGTTTTTTATATGATTAACGTTTATAGACTTACTTCGTCAATTGTGGCCTATCCGGCAAGAACAAGATGTCATAAACATATAATTGTACATTACACTACACTACAAATAGACAAACAAACACTTTAAAATAATTTAAGGAAGGCTACATTGCTTGAAGGAGTCGGAGACAGAATGGCTCCTGATCTAACGGAAATGTTGGGGTGACATGTGACAAATGACAACTTGGATGAGCAGTCACAATCATAGATATGTGATCTGCACCTTTTACAATTCTATGAAACTAAGTATTGACCAAAAGTCCAACTGACACTACTATAGGAGGTCACTGATGAAATATAAAATTATATAGAATATTTTTAAGCAAATTGAATAATCCAGATCTCACACTCAAACATGTCTGTAATAATTAAGGTGTTAGTTTGAGAGCAACTGAAATAGACGAAAAGTAAGAATGCAAGAAGCGGACTAAACAATATGTTAAACAGTGGGTGGTTGACTACAATAAAATGGTCTACCAAGCACTATCTGTAATATAGAAAGGAAGAGATCTGACTATGTAATAAAAATGCTAATAATTGAAAATCAAAATGGAAAGCAAAATATATAAATGGGGTGTAATCCAAGTAGTTCAGTTGAACCCACAGTCAATGGTATAACTATAAATTTACTATGGATGTGCTCAGTGCAGGAAGTCTAAACAGTCGAGCTGGGTCCCCCACGAGGTGAAGCTGTAATAAAGTTTTTAAAAATAGGTTTAAATTTAGTACAATTTAAATTAATTTGAGTATTAAGACAGTGAGAGTTTTCATTCGTTTCCCTTGTAATTTCCAAATCTTCCAATAAATCCAACTCCATATAGTTTTTCTTTCTACTAATGTCATGTAAGATAGATGAACCAGTGTTGATGTTAAAATTGTGTTTACTGGATAATAAGTGTTGACCAAAACTTGAAGAGTTTGGTCTTTTCAAATGTTCTGAAACTCTAGTGGATAACTTTCTAATGGTTCTACCTACATAAGAGGCATCACAATCATCACATTTTAATTTGTAAATACCACTTTTGTCAAGTGTGTTCATCCTATCTTTGGTGTTGATTAAGAAGGAACCTAAGGTGTTGTGTGACTTGAAGGAAATTTTGATGTTATCGATTGTAGAAGTAAAAAGTTTAGATATTTTATTGGAAATGCTGCTAATGTAGGTGAAGGAGAAATATCTGGTGTTATTTGAAGCAGTAGGTTGAAGAAAACATTGTGATGAATATGCAAGCTTTTCTGCAATTTTTAGTTTAGCTCTATTTAGAAGCTTATAGATAATGTTAGGATCATAACCATTATTGAAAGCAATTTGTTTAAGAGTGTTAAGTTCTGAATTAAAATTATCATTAGAAAGTGGAAATTTGAGTAACCTATGAATGTAACTGTTGAAAGCAGCCATTTTATGTTGGGTTGGATGATTAGATGTATCATGTATAACATGATCTGTTTGGGTAGGTTTTCTGTAAATATTGTACTCTAAAGAATCTTTATTACGGGAAATAGTCATATCCAAGAAGTTCAACTTTTTATCAGATTCTGGTTCCAGAGTAAAAGAGATGTTGGGATGGAGGTTATTAAGATCATCCAGAATCTGTAAAGCATCATCTTGGGTTCCCTGTATGAGAGCTATACAATCATCAACATACCTTGACCAAAAAACTATTTTGTTGTTGTTGTTAACAAACTTCTGTTCTAAGCTGTCTAAGAAAATGTCAGCCAGAAAAGGTGATAGTGGAGATCCCATTGCTAAACCTGTTGGTTGTTTGTATATTTTTTGATTGAATTGAAAGAAGTCCTGATCCAGACAGAATTTGAGTATAGTTAAGATAGCATCTTTGTCTTTTGCTGATATGTTGCAATTGTCTAGAAGATTGTGTACTAAAGGTAATGTTTCATCTCTTGGTACAGAAGTAAACAGATTGGAAACATCAAAAGAAACTAAATAAAAACCCTCTTCTATCCTAATGTTATTTAACCGTTCTATTAGATCTAAAGAATTTTTGATGGAGAACTTAGGTTTAAAATTAGTGATAGACTGAATTGTGTTGTAAATAAACTCTGATAAAATAGAAACTGGAGTATTACAAAAACTTACTACCGGCCTTATGGGACAATTGTGTTTATGGATTTTAGGAAGTCCATATAACCTAGGTGTTATAGGATTAGATACAATTAACTTTCTGTTGTTATATTTAGTAATAGTATCATTAAACAATTTGACCATTGCTTTTGTTTTATTAATAAAGGTGTTAAGTGGATTTTTTTCCAAAACTACAAAACTGTTATCTGAAAGAAAAGATTCTACTTTCTCTATGTATTGAGTTTGTTCTAAGATTACAACACAATTACCCTTATCAGCCTTGCTGAGTACAAGAGAATCTCTATCAATTTTTTGTTTAATTGATTTTAGCAAATCCTTTTGTTTTTTAAAATTATGGTGATTTCTATGAAAATTGCGTTTGTACTTACATTGTAGTATTGTAGGTTTAGCAATGGGATCTCCACTATCACCTTTTCTGGCTGACATTTTCTTAGACAGCTTAGAACAGAAGTTTGTTAACAACAACAACAAAATAGTTTTTTGGTCAAGGTATGTTGATGATTGTATAGCTCTCATACAGGGAACCCAAGATGATGCTTTACAGATTCTGGATGATCTTAATAACCTCCATCCCAACATCTCTTTTACTCTGGAACCAGAATCTGATAAAAAGTTGAACTTCTTGGATATGACTATTTCCCGTAATAAAGATTCTTTAGAGTACAATATTTACAGAAAACCTACCCAAACAGATCATGTTATACATGATACATCTAATCATCCAACCCAACATAAAATGGCTGCTTTCAACAGTTACATTCATAGGTTACTCAAATTTCCACTTTCTAATGATAATTTTAATTCAGAACTTAACACTCTTAAACAAATTGCTTTCAATAATGGTTATGATCCTAACATTATCTATAAGCTTCTAAATAGAGCTAAACTAAAAATTGCAGAAAAGCTTGCATATTCATCACAATGTTTTCTTCAACCTACTGCTTCAAATAACACCAGATATTTCTCCTTCACCTACATTAGCAGCATTTCCAATAAAATATCTAAACTTTTTACTTCTACAATCGATAACATCAAAATTTCCTTCAAGTCACACAACACCTTAGGTTCCTTCTTAATCAACACCAAAGATAGGATGAACACACTTGACAAAAGTGGTATTTACAAATTAAAATGTGATGATTGTGATGCCTCTTATGTAGGTAGAACCATTAGAAAGTTATCCACTAGAGTTTCAGAACATTTGAAAAGACCAAACTCTTCAAGTTTTGGTCAACACTTATTATCCAGTAAACACAATTTTAACATCAACACTGGTTCATCTATCTTACATGACATTAGTAGAAAGAAAAACTATATGGAGTTGGATTTATTGGAAGATTTGGAAATTACAAGGGAAACGAATGAAAACTCTCACTGTCTTAATACTCAAATTAATTTAAATTGTACTAAATTTAAACCTATTTTTAAAAACTTTATTACAGCTTCACCTCGTGGGGGACCCAGCTCGACTGTTTAGACTTCCTGCACTGAGCACATCCATAGTAAATTTATAGTTATACCATTGACTGTGGGTTCAACTGAACTACTTGGATTACACCCCATTTATATATTTTGCTTTCCATTTTGATTTTCAATTATTAGCATTTTTATTACATAGTCAGATCTCTTCCTTTCTATATTACAGATAGTGCTTGGTAGACCATTTTATTGTAGTCAACCACCCACTGTTTAACATATTGTTTAGTCCGCTTCTTGCATTCTTACTTTTCGTCTATTTCAGTTGCTCTCAAACTAACACCTTAATTATTACAGACATGTTTGAGTGTGAGATCTGGATTATTCAATTTGCTTAAAAATATTCTATATAATTTTATATTTCATCAGTGACCTCCTATAGTAGTGTCAGTTGGACTTTTGGTCAATACTTAGTTTCATAGAATTGTAAAAGGTGCAGATCACATATCTATGATTGTGACTGCTCATCCAAGTTGTCATTTGTCACATGTCACCCCAACATTTCCGTTAGATCAGGAGCCATTCTGTCTCCGACTCCTTCAAGCAATGTAGCCTTCCTTAAATTATTTTAAAGTGTTTGTTTGTCTATTTGTAGTGTAGTGTAATGTACAATTATATGTTTATGACATCTTGTTCTTGCCGGATAGGCCACAATTGACGAAGTAAGTCTATAAACGTTAATCATATAAAAAACCTTTTTTCAACCATAAAACTTCGAGTTTTTATCGAAGTTAATCAATTTCTTTGGTTATAAAAAAACGTTTCTTGGCTTATTTCAGATGCCCCTGAAGATGATCTAGGGATCGAAAGTACTTGGGCAAGATTTAATTAAACTGTGCTCGATATATGCCTTTTATCTGATCAAAGTTCATTTATTCGAGCATTCAACCTTATATTTATTTATTTTATTTTATTCCACTCGTTCTCGAGTTGTTATAAAAACGTTATAAAAACAATGACGGTTGTTAAACGTGATTTTACTATTTTTATAAGTGATGCATGTAATGTATGTTATGTACATTAGAGACCGACCGATTAATCGGCTTCGGCCACCTTCGGCCAATATTTAAACCTTCGGCCAAAATTAGGCTTCGGCCAAAACAAAGCCGAAGGTTTTGCCGAAGGTGGAATAATAAAATGCTCTGTCAGTATACTATACGATAGAAATGAAATAATCTCTGAACAATATGCTTCGGCGAGTCTTTGATAATTTAAATAGTATTTACACCCTATTTTATACCCTTAACTAAAACGTTTTACAAACTTTCAGGTCAGGTAGTAGGTAGGAATAAATTTTAATAATAAGCCAAGATCATCATTTGAATATTTCTCACGTAGTAAAATTCTGATAATAATAATTTTATTGTATTTGTTAAAACTCACGATTACTGGTGTTTTGGCTAGATACCTATAAATGGCAAAACATCGACCATCGACTATGAATGTTTCGACTTTAATGTTTTTTAATGTTATCTATTTATTTTTATTATCGCTTCTATTACCAAATAATGTATAAATGTTTGACTTTTTTATCTCATAATTTCATATTTTTGTTTATCACATATCAGGTAATAAAAATATAATGCACATTATTTAAATTATTAACATAATATAACAGGTATATTTTTAGTCACCTTCGGCTTCGGCTTCGGCTTAGGCCGAAGGTATCCTACAGGCCAAACATCGGCTTCGGCCAAAAAAATCACATTCGGTCGGTTTCTAATGTACATTACTGTATACCGCAAAGTTACTGCACTTTGAGTCACACTAAATATGATTTCTGGCCCGTGCAAAAAGATCATACCGAGCGATGAAAAGTATTGACTGAAATTTCAAATTCAGTTCAGTGGAAAGTATTCGCGACATTTCTCAACCTTTCCTTAACTTACAGGATAAGAACTTCGACTGCTGTTCTTTACTAGAGCATCAGCAATAAATATTTCGTTAGGGATTATTACAACTAGTTTGCACAATAGGTTAAATTCAAATTTTATTTCTGAGGAAGCTGTTGTATAGCGAAACACGTCAAATTGACGTTAGTGTCTGGACTTTAAAAACAGTATTGTTATTTATAGTATATTTTATTATTGAACAGGAATGTCGATCAAGTAAACGCCAATTAAATAAAAATAAATAGTAAAAAAATAGTTACAAATCTAATACAATGGCTTGGGTCCTGGTAAGTAAAGTTTTCTATATGTATTAGTATTATCTACAGATAAACAGTCTTTCATTATCCAGTATTACCATTTTCATAAAACAAGTGAAATACATTAAGTGAAAAATAAAACAAACGTGATCTAAACCGTTTTTTGTTCCTATTACCTCAGCGAACTTTCTGATTATGCATGCAAAATACGGCTTATGTCTAGGAAGATAAGACCGTTAAGTTTGAATGGCACAGTTAAATAGAGGACAAATGTTGCCCTACACAAATAGTCATTAAAATGGTTGATAGATGTTCTGAAGTACTTTAAGAGATAAGTCAATTTATAAAGGAAGATTAGCTGTAGATTCATACATTAGTTGCATTTACATAGAGAGAAAAACGAGTTTAACGGCAAACTTTGAGAGTTTAGAAGCGTAGTTTGTTAAAAATACGGTTATCGTAGTATCCCTAGTATAAACTTTATTTTAATTATTATTTTAGCTTTACCTTGCTGTTAATATTTTTGATTTGGCTAATTCCCTTCTATAATATTTCTACATACTAATATAAATATTGTAATATAGTGCTATAAAGTAAATGTTGCAGATTAAAAAGCAAATATGCACGGATCTACTCTCTACGTGTTTGCTTGAAGATTACATTCCAGTCTAAGACTAAAAAAGAAATTAAAATTTGTAATAAACCAGTATTATTAGACGGTGATATTTTCCAATAAAAAATAAATTTGTTTCATTAGAAAAATTTAGTTGAATAAAAATAAAAACGCGATATGGCACTCTGGGAGTGACCGAGGAGGGGAATCATAGCTGTCTTATCGCCTAAGCAAGCAAGAAGCGATGGTTTTAATTTACTTTCATTTATTTTATTTGTTTCTATTCTATTTTATTTTATTTCGATTCGATAATCAATTCGATAATCTATTCGATTCAATACTTGATTCGATTCGGTTCGATATTTGATTCAATTCGATTCGATAATAATCGATTCGATTCTGTGTGATTCGATTCAATTCGATTCGATAATCGGTTCGATGCGTTAATCGATTTGATTTGATAATCGATTTGATAACCTATTTAAATGGGACGATCTGGTAGAAATTATTTGGTTTATTTATTGGTAAAAGAATATAAGAACCGCTTATTATTAGAGGCTCTTTTTAATGGAGAGACAGAGAAGTAATCGTTTAATGATGTTAATGTGGTTGGCAAGTCCGCTGTGATCGACACAGGAGGATCTGATACACTGGCAAGTTGTAAAAGATAATAAGTCTTGTCACATTAAGAAACTAATCCCTCTTCCTAGTGAAATGGGATTTTTACATAGTAAGACCAGCAGATGGATAGAGGGTCAAAACTTATAAGCATCACATTCAATGACATCATGAAGAACATGACACAAGCAGCACATATTAGTATAAACGGCATTCAAATTGAAAAACTATCAAGTTACAAATACTTGGGAACTTCAATAAACGAAACTGGAGACCAAAACAATGAAATAAAAAGACGTATCGAAATTCCCAGGGCTACCTTCATAAATATAAGGAAATTCTTCTGCAACAGAGATATAAGCATCCCTCTACGATTAAGAATGCTAAGGGGCTACTTATTTAATACGCTATTATATGGTGTAGAGACCTAGAATCTCAAACAGAACAACATAAAAAATATTGAAAGTTTCGAGATGTGGTGCTACCGTCGAATACTGAAGATAAATTGGGTTGAAAGATTTACAAATTTTGAAGTAATGCGAAGGATAGGAAAAGACCCAGAAATTTTGTCAACGATCAAACTAAGAAAACTCGAATATTTGGATCACGTGATGAGAGGACATAAATACGCATTGCTTCAAAATATAATGCAAGGAAAAATAGAAGGAAAACGAAATCCAGGCCGTAGAAAAATGTCATGGCTGCGTAATTTGAGAGAGTGGTTTGGCTGTACCACTAATGAACTCTTTAGGTCAGCTGTAAACAAGGTCAGGATAGCCTTGATGATTTCCATTCTCCGATAGGAGTGGCACAAGAAGAAGAAGAATGAACCTGGTCAGCCCATTAACAACAGGTATGTGGAAATTGAGACTAATAAACACCGATGCTGCGATAGCTCTAGAAGTTAAGACCACAAATGTGAAGACAGATACTGCCGTTCATGTAGAAGTTGAAGGTTAGTTTCAATTATTTTTTCAGTTGATCGAGATATATTGAAGGTCTGACTGCTCTTGTTTATCAATAGAAAAAACCTGATTTTGTGTTTATTTTAGAAGGCGAACTTGGTACGCCTGGTTCTCTTGTGACATCCGAAATTTGGAGTGAATCGATAAAGACCATTACAAGTAAGTCTGTGGTAAATGAGACTGAATATCTTGAGACTGATGCTATGAAGGCTATTGAAGTTGATACTGATCCTGAGACGATTTATGCTGCTGTCGCTGTTAAAGTTAAAGATTAGATTAAATTATTTCCAATTATTTAAAATAGAGTGAAGGTTCTACTGCTCTTAAATAACTGTTGAAAGAAATTAATTTTAATTTATTTATTTCAGAAGGTGAATTTGTTGAGGCTAATACTAAAAGAGAAGCAGAAAATGTGGCTAAAAGTGGCAAGGTACCTGACCATGGTACCTTTGAGTCTATCTTGGAAGAATATGCAAGCACAGTAGATAGAGGCCATGAAAGTTCGAAGAAAGATCCGTTTGCAACCGATGCTGACGATGATCCTAATTTTTTAACTGATAAAAGTAAAATAGTCAACATGCGAAAAAGATAAAGACCTAATGTCAAGAAGATGAAATCTGATCCACTAAAATGGCACAAAAAGATAGCGAAAGAGAAAAGAAACCTAAAATTGGCATACACATCAACTTCCTCTTAGAAAAAGAAGATTACTAAGAAGAAAAATGGGCCAAGAATGCTGTGGATGCAAGTTTCATTGTACCGCTAAGTTTAGTGAAGACGAACTAGCAGCTATCTTTGCAGATTACTGGAAGCTAGGAAACCTACAAAGGCAAAGGGATTTTCTTGGGCAATGTATGGACACTATATAGCGCGGAAAATACAATTACGTTTGTGTCAACGATGACGGTTCTGTAAACCAACTGAGGTATGGAAACCACGCTTTTTATTTCAAGAAGTACGGTGAAAAGCTAGGGGTATACAAATCTTTCTTCCAAAACACCCTTGGCATTAATGATAGGTCAATAAGAACTCACCAAAAGATAAGAAAAATGTCAAAACGTCTGCTGGTATGGATGTAGAAAGTGAAAAACGTGGGAAGCACGGAAATTATGCTCGCAGTGTCAAAGAGGAAGGAAAGGAAGGAGTCACGGAGCACATAAAATCCATCCCTAGGATTGAATGCCATTACTGCCAAAAAAATACAAGGGAATTCGTCTGTGACGGAAAAACTGTAGAAGATTTACACAGAAATTATGTGACTGGAATGAAACAAGATGGAAGACATTTGCAAATTACCTACTGCTTAATAGTATTTTTAAAACAGAATTTATTATTTTCTTTTTTGTTCCCAAGAACGACCAATGTGAGCAATGCTTAGGCTACGAAAACTGCATTGGAGAAGAAAAAAAAGCATTAAAAGCTTTATATGAGCAACACATAGTCGAAAAGAATTTAGTACGTACAGAAACCAAATTTGATAGAAACAGTGGCGAAAATGTGCACGTACAGTCTATTCCACAAATATACGACTATTTTGAATTCGGTATGAAGATATCGATTTAAATGGTCCAATGTAATGAATCGTACAATAGTAAATTCTCCCAATTTTTAAAATATTCTCTATTTTTTTATTCCACTATCCACATTCGGATGGTAAATTATAATATAATAACTGCTTCGATGCGACACTCTCGAATCTATCATTCTTTATTTAAGTTTTCTCATTTTTTTACACATTTTTCCAAATTTCAGGAGTGGCAGTATCCAATGCTTGTTAACATGTTTCCAAGAATGCCTCGTCACTGTAACCCTTGTATCCAATATGATTATCGTAATATGTTCTGCGTATCCCCCAAATATATTCAATTGGATTGAATTGGCAATGATAAAGCGGTAGTCTTAACACACGATGTCCAAAACTATGTATAATTTCGTCTACTATATATATATATATATATATATATATATATATATATATATATATATATATATACACATATGTCCAAAAGTTTGGAATATTGGAATATTTCATCTTTTTATTGATTTTTATATATAAAATCTTCTGAATAGTTAAACATTATTTTGTTTTAATTCTTAACAATACTAAATAAATCTCAAAATCAGATAAATGATATGCAAAAAAAAATATTTATTCTATTGGAGTGAAAAACTTACAATGTACAACTTACATTTAAAAATAAATTAGTATAGAAAAAAATAATTTTTAACAAAACTAATAATTAGTATTTCCTCCATTGGCCTGTATGCATGCCTGTAGGCGACTTGGCATGCTGCCCATTAACTGGTCGAGCTGGGCTTGCAGAAATCTCTCCCATTCTTCACGAGCAGCATCTTTTAGTTCTCGAAGTGTAATAGGTGGATTGTTTCGGTCTTGATGCGTGTTTTGAGAATGTCCCAAGCATGTTCAATAACGTTTATGTCGAGGGAATTCGAAGGCCACTGTAATGTAGATATTCCTTCTTCTTCCAGAAAATTTTGTACTGCTGCTGTTCGATGAGGAGGTGCGTTGTCATGCATAAACACAAATTCATCACCTACTGCTCCTCGGAATAGACGTACGACAGGATTTAAAACTTCCTTGATGTACACAGCACCAGTGACTCTTCTCTCCAGAACCAACGGTGGCGTCCATGTACCACTCATAATACCACCCCAAACCATAATACTGCCACCTTCAAATGGGACATGCGGTTGGGCTGTTTCTAGTCGGGCTTGTCGTCCTGGGGCCCTCCAAACCAGTGTTCTTCGCGAATCAGATACCAAGCCAATTTTTAACTCATCAGAGAACATCACGTTATTCCAGTTAGGACCATGATGTACCCTTTCTCTAGCCCATCGCAACCTTACTATTTTGTGTTGGTAGGTTAGTTTAGGAACACGTAGCGGTCTTCTACGATACAAATTTACCGCATTTAGTCTGCGTGTTATTGTTTGCCGTGAAATATTCAGTCCTTGAAGCCTAGAAATTTCTCTGGATATACCACTTGTAGATTCCAGACGATTTATACGAGCTATCAATGTTATTTGCCGCTCTTGTGCTGCTATTGTACATCGACTTCTACCACTTCTGGGTCGTTCTTTGACGTCATTTGTATCTTGTAATTTTTTTTTAAATTTTTGATACAGCACTCTTAGCAACATCAACAATACTCGCGATATAACTTTGACTAAAGCCCTGTTGTAACAAAGCAATTACTCTAGATCTGTCAAAATGAGATATCACGTTTCTAGGCATTTTTAAACGGCTCAATTTAAATTTAAACAAAGACTGAAATAATGTGTAAATACGCTAATCAGTTAAATGTGACCAAAATGATACAAAAACGATTCAAATTTTTTATCATTTTCATATAAAAACGCCCAAGAATGAATATCAACAACAGGTTTAAAACCACCATAGGCGTAGATATATTATTTGTACGTATTCCAAACTTTTGGACATGTGTGTATATACATAAGACAAGCTTAAGTCACAAATAAGTAATTTTTCAGGTAGGGCAAAAAACTTGTAGATTTGCTCTGAAAAAGGATAATGAGTTCTAATCAGTGTTATGCAATAGTATTGGTTCCAAACATGAGATTAAAATACTTATTTCAGTTAGAGTAGCTAAAAAATTGATTTTGTTTTGGCAATAAGACCTTTTGCATGAACTCAGTGAAAATAGGTCGTTTTGCATGTAAAACGTTATGGACATAAGATGATTTGCATGTAAATAAAGTAAAAAAGCAATAAAGTAAAGGAAGAATGGTTTTATGAATAATCTCCTATTTTTGTAAAATATTAATGGGCCTTAACTTAGTGACAAACATTGTCATAATATGTAGGTAGTTAATGCAACAAACAAACAGTTTTTTAAATATGGAAGTCACAGCGCACATCGTCGAGACAGTCATTACTTCCTGCTCTTCACCAGCAGCTGCTGTAGTGGGTTCATCGAAAATCAAGCTCTTGTTTCAACCAAGGCATGGGTCAGAAAAACATTTTGTTTAAAAGTTTGTGAACATTTTTGTCTTTTCTTAGGTTAACACATGAGGAGTTCTTTCAGTCTCACTTGTCTATGATTATTTTTGCCTTTCTTTCTTAAAGATATAAAACACTTTTTCCTTCATACTTGTAATTTTTCAAGCCTCTTACCAACACATAATTTTTGTAAGACTTTCTTTTCCCCTTTTCTCGGAGGTGTTCAATGTCTTCTTGTGTCCGGTAGCATATTACAGTCTTCTTTAGTTCACTAATTGATTGGATGACCATATAGTATTTACTTAGCTTCTTAGTATTAAAAAGTGGCCAATTTTCTCCTAGTGCTCTTACCTTGCCTATACCACTGATTGATATTTTGTGTGTTTCCAAAAAATGAATCAGTGTTCTCAGGATAATATTATTTTTATTTTGAGAAACACAACCATCGCTAAATAATATTTGTTTTGAGTTTTGAGTTTTTAGATCAGTTATGGCTGAATTTGTTGAAGATCAAAGCAAACGCTAACAGAATGAGAAACATCCACTTCCATGTACTCATAAAACGCCTTAGCTCTTCTTGAATGAATCCGCTTTTCAACCATTAACTGCGCCTTTTTAGCAGATTGTGCTGGTGCACTTTTCATTTGTTCTTTGAGAAGGTAGCATGTACTGTAAGTATCGGATTCAGGTGACTTAAAACCTATGTTAATATTTTACTTAGTTCACTAACACTTAACTCACTACTCAGATATAATCTTTTGGACTCCCGTCTTCTGTAATGTGATTTAGTTCCTCTGAGCTTTTTTTATGTACTCTCAACATTTTCCTTCTTCAGATAGTTCTAATTTGTGGTAGAGTCACCTCCTCCTTTCCCTTCAACAGCAAACCCAAAATGCACTTTTTTTGCTATGTTTTTATTGTAGTTTCTCCAATACCAATAATAGGGCGAAAAAGCTTTAAATATACAGAAGCGTTAGCACCAGACAGTTGGAAAAAAGTATTGTATTGAGCACTTTCGCCCATGTCCAGGTTTTTTAGTTTTGTTTTTGTTTACCGACATAGCATAGTCTTTTGATTTATGTTGTATGAATCAGACTGACAATTATATTGTCTTGTCTTTTCGTGTCTGAAACTTTATAGAACTCTTCTTTGATATCGTTGATGTAAATAGGCCATATTTTTAAGCATTCGGAAACGTGAAACATTTATTTTTGTACTTAAACGGTACAAAACCTAGGGCTCTTTTAGGTGCTACATACCTGGTAATTTGTTTACTTTTCTTGTTTCCTCCTGTAACTCTTCTCTTTCTAGTCCCTTCATTTCATTCACCAACACTTACACTTCCATCTGTCCCATCCATCATACTTTTAATAATAAAGTAATTACTAATTGTTTTTAAATACTTTCACAATAAACCCTCACATAACCTCAAATTTGTAAGACTCACTGGGTCAGCCAACAGTTTACCTTTCAACCATTTCACTAATATCTCTAAATTCATATTGTCGTGATAATCGGCTGACTTTGATTTTGATGAAAACACAAGGTCAGCTCCATCAATAAAACCATGTTTTCCACCTGCATGCATTATAATATGCCTCTTTCCCTCGGTGTCGATGTGTTTTATGGATTTTATACTTTCGTCCTGCCGAATTCGTTTTATACCGCCTTTAGCAAAAATCATGTTTCGTCTAAATAAACAAAGGAAGAAGATTCTTTTTTAAATTTGTTATAATTTCTCCTATCCTTTTGTGAACGACACTAGCTCTTTCACACAGCATTTCTATTATCTTCCTTTTTGAACTTAAACCATGTGTGTCTCAAAAGTTTCCAGAGACCTGTTCTGAAATTTCAAATACATTTCTGTTTTTTAATATCTGTATATAAAGTCCTACGGATTTCAAATTTGCAACCTTTGGCAAGATCTATACTTTTTGGGTGTCGTCGAGGTTTGTATTGTGCGATATTTTGTTCACTTTGTCCACTTTTAGCTTTTTGCAAAATTGAATTAAGTTTTGTTTCACTAATACAGAGTGCATCACATATTCTTTGTCGCAATAGTCCAAAACAGTCATATATTCATGAAATAGACTTTAGCTGTTCATGACTTACAAGCAATCCTTCCATGTCCACAGGGCGATGCGTCAGGATTTAATTACGTGTCGAAACTCTCTGTGTACAACTTCATAGTATATTGTTCTGAAGCTATTTTCTTGTGGCATTTTAAATTAATTTATATTTAAATGGGAATAAGCCACAATTAAAGGTTAAAATACGTTTATTGACGTTTCAATTTCCACTTCGGAAATCGTTCTCAAAATACAAACATTAGTCTAACTAATGTTTGTATTTTGCTATAATGCTATAAATTTGAAAATGTTAAAGTGTTACAGAAATTATTATACAAACTCACCATTATTCATGTCGGTGTGATGATATTTCTGCTCATGGTACAGGAAAATTGAAATAAGAATAAATTTGCTATACACCGGTTTAAATAGAGAACCGTTTACCTGTTGGTATAACCAATTTCCGGTCCCAACTGTCAGATATTAGAATTACCAACTAACTATTGGATGCTTAATAATTCAGTCAATTTTCTTTAATTAATCAATTATTTTATCATCAATAGTTTATTTGCTTATTATTTAAGTTCCATATTAACATATCAGAACTGGAATAAATATTTAAAATATTTATACACACCATAACAGATAACTCACACCAACAATTATTTCAAAGAAAGTTTGTAATTTTGTTATACATTTTGATTACAAATGTACATATTTAATTTAATTACCAAATAATCACTTAAGTTTATTCTGTAACTTTGACTAAGCTGAGTTAGTTATCATAGAAGATGTATTACAATTATTTATATTGTTACATTGAAATTTAATTATTTAAAGTTTGTTAAAGTATGCCAATATTAACACATCAAATAACTTTGATATCTAAAATTAAAAAATTTTAGACATTTATTAATATCAGCTTATTTTCATAAAACTAGATAACTTAACTTACAGCTTAACTTACAGCATTTAAAATAGAAGAAGAACTATCACACTTTAACCTACATTTGTCAAATTTATCTCTAAAATCTAATACATAACATAAACTCATTGTCTCCAAGTAAGAGATGTAGTACTTTCAAATCCTCCCCTTTTTAAATTTAATGTCTGTTTCGTCCCCCCGTTTTTAAGTGTTTTCTGTGTGTCTTAAAGTGTCCTCAATTTTAATTTTAACTTTATATATTGGACTTTACAATCATTTGTCACATATTGCAACAGAACTTTATCAAAGAAATTTGATAATTACAAGTTGATATAATTGCACACCCACACAATTTGTACATCTATTCTCATTCATTGTCTCACAACTGTCACCTTCAAAAACAAAAATCTCAATAAATAACACACATTTCATAAATATATCTCTAGAATAAATATAAATAACTTTTAAATAACTTAATGGTATAGAACATTACTTTCATCAAACAAACAATTACATTACACCTATCTCTACTTCATTGGATAAAATTTGTCTCCTCAAGAACTTCCCCGTTTACTGTCAAACAATTACAATAGCAGACTTGAGTTCTCCAATCAACAATACAAGATAGTTTGAACCATGTTCTTTCAACCATCAATTAATAGAGTACCGGCATGTAAGTAATGTTTTGTTTATTTGTTCATTTATTAATTCATTACAGTTGAATAGACTATTTTACCAATTTGTGGGTCTTACCTTGTCTGCTTAAACATTTTATTCATTTTGAATAACCACAGACATGTAATATTGGCATAATTACTGTAATTTATATTATTTATATCATCTATCTTTGTTTATCTTTATTAGACAACACCCTAATATGGGTTTATTATTTCAGCATTTATTTAACTTTGTATCGTGACCTGAAGATGCTTTGCATATTGTAGAAAGCGAAACCGGTCGTCTGGATAGTTAAATTAAATTGATTGTGAGTAAGTCTAATTTATTATTTCTTTTACCTTTTGAAATGAACTCGCACAAGCAACACATTCATGATTTGAAAAAGTAGAATGTGCAGTTTCATTTGCAAACCAAAAGCAATGGTAAAGTTATATTACCAGCATATCTCGAAAAACCAAAAATAAATAAAAAAAAGAAGACTGGGAATATTTCTCTATTTGAACAAAATATCATTCGATCTTATTATAGGCCCTTTGTTGAGGGATTGTGGCTAATGAATCAATAAAATAACATTCTCAAATTTGCCATAGTGTCTTATTTCTATAAAACCTTCCCTTTTTAGATGAAAAGTGACACTTTTGACCAGAACTAGAAAAATATTGGGAAATTTACCATCAATATAAGTAGGTACAGGTTGTAAAAATCAACCTGAGGCACCACACTACAAAGGTTTTAAAGAAAATTGTTATTGTATGGAGCTACAAGTTGAAATTGAAAAATCGACGTGACATTAAAATGGGAATATCCCAGAAGTCAGTTAAGATTTGATTTCACGTACAGTGCCTCTGTATATTAGCTTGTATGTATTTCATCCTACCAGGAGTCATCAGAGCAATTGGTACAATAGATATTTTCCGTCAAAAGAAGCAACAATAAAATGACTTTAATATAGGCTATAGCGACATCTGAGAATAAATCACTAAAGTAGAAATGCGAAGATTTAAGCAAAAATCTGAATTTTGGTTTCGTCAATAGAAATCTTCGCATTTCTACTTTGGTGATTTAATCTCGGACGTCGTTTTTTTTTTACGTGACACTTTTCTCGTGCATAAGCTATAATTATTATTGTCATCGATAATAATATAATAGTGATGTATGAAGAGGTAACTGAAATTCCACAAAGAAACAGTTTTAAAACAACATTGCCTGATATTATTTTATAACCGAAAAAGCTGACCTTGTGTTTTTATTTTAATTTAACCTACTAATATATACAATGTACAAAATATATTAGTTTTGTCTATCTATATATCTGTATTGAATTTATATATTTTTTTATTTCAAAAATTATATATCAAACTTCAATTAATAAACATGTTTAAATCATTTACAAAGGTTGAAACGTAACAATATTTGATTTCCGAGTAATTATATCGAAGCTGTGTTTTGTTTATTTTGAAAACAAAGGTCATTATATCGATGCATTCTTTGATCTCCTAAAATAATGTTAATAATCATACAATTTCCATAAAAATAATTGTAAATGCAAAAAAATTCTTGTATAATTGATTTGTGCAAGTATAAATAAAATTTTCTCGTATTATTAGATCGATTGCAGATTGGACAGAACACAAAGCGTAAAGCGGTGATTTCACAGACGATCGATCAAACGGACTCCACGACTGTAACACCTCTCACACCTGAGTTGGTTCCAATTTCAAAATAGAGGAATTTATTGGTTAACTAGTGGCCTACAAGGGCCCTTTTGTGTCCGTGATTTTGCCAGGATAGGCTTATCGGAATCAAATATTACTAATACAATTTTAATCCATCTGTTGAGTGTGTGACTTAAATATAATTTGTTTGTCTAAACTTATGTGAAAGATGTTTTAAAAATAGCAGTGTTATTTTTTTATTGAAAATTGGCGTCTATAGAGAAGTTTCATAAATTGTTTTTTGATCTTTTAGGACAAAAGTAAAGTAACAAAACCACTACCATTGCTAATGCAACGGAAAAAGGTAAATACAGAATTCAAGGTAAAAATGTTCTCAATGCTTTTAACTCATACATCAAATACAAAAGTTAAATGTCACAAGAGAGCTTCAGAATCGTTCTCAATGTCTAGTCGTTCTGTAATACTTTTATTAATCTAATTTATTGTCTTTATTTATTATCAAAGGTTATACACTTATAACACTTACAAGTTTATTTAAAGTCTTTATTTGTACAATATAACTAATTTATTTCACACTAATAATTATATAATTTATTTACATTTATTACAATACTCGCATTACATTTTAAAAACCCGACGCGATGTTATTTTCAGACTAACCGTTCTCAACAAAATTCCCTCTTTAAATATAAAATGCCATTAATCGAGAATTCCGGCGATTCCCTTTGAATAGACGAGAAGGTCACTCGGACTGGTTTTGTTCGGCCTGCTTCTGGAAACTTCGAATCGTAGGTGACCCCGGTGATCCGTCAGAATTTACCTGGGGTTTCTGCCGACTGGTGTATGATCTAGAAAAGACTTGAATGAGAAAGGATGTTTACAGTTTAGATAGTATGCTTCATTATTTATCGTAACATTGCCCTCCTCTTAAAAGATGGTCGGGACTGGAACTGGAACGGTATGCTGGTATCGGCAACTGGGCCCCTTTTTTACAACTTCCAGTTGTATAAAAATGACAAGGGACGGTCTTCTCTCCGCATCAGTAACTACGGATTGCAACAGACTAACACCTGGACTTCGGTGTCTCTAAAGGTCTCCTTCACCATACTTCGGATAACCCTCCAATCTAATTGGCGGCACTCTAACTCTAACTTTTGCACGTCGGACTCTAGTACTTGCTCTCTCGATTGAAGTAAGGCTTCCCATACATCTCGGTAGGTAGGTTGGTCACGGGCAGTGTCTTTCGTTACAAGGTAGATAAGGTAACTTGATGTATCTTGGAGTTTTAGGACTTTCCCGGACGCTGGCACTTGGCATTGAAGGTCTACAACTCGACCGAACTTCCTTCGAAATACGGATGCCAACCCTGGTGCGTATTTGATACTGACCGGGATGGTAAGGGCCAGCGAGTAGTCGTCGGGAAGCGCGAATAAATCTTGCTTTTCTTCAGTGGTAACACCATGTCTTGCTTTACCGGTACCTCCATAGGCCCCCATGAATTCCTCAAACGTGAGGTCAGACACATCTTGGACTTGGTTTACTTCCACTTCTTCATATACGTCGTGGTCACTTTCGAAAGACGCCAGCCGATTATGGTGTACTATCATCGGCTTTCCCCTCGGAATCTTGCTTATTCGGTAGATGACATCGTTGATCTTCTCCATAATTAAGTATGGACCTTCCCAAAACTGCTGCAATTTGGGAGAACAACCTTTTCGCTTTTTGGGATTATAGAGCCAGACTTTGTCGTTCTACTTAAAGCTTGTGTATCGTACCGTTTCTTTATTCGGTCGCTAGCGATCTGAAGATGGGAACGGACCAACTCGTGTACATCGTCCATTCTTCTTCGTAATTCAATCACATCATCTTCACCTGCTACATCTTCTCCAGGTCGACACCCAAACTCTAAATCACAAGGTAGTCGCATGTCGCGTCCGAATAGGACTCTGGCTGGTGTCTGGCCTGTTGATTCGGTAACAGCAGACCTGTAGGCCATTGTGAAGAACGGAAGATATTGGTCCCAGTCTCGCTGATGATCGGACACCATCTTTGTCAAATACTTGCCAACTGTCCTATTCATCCGTTCTACCATACCATCCGATTGCTGATATGCTGTAGTTCTTGTGTTCTTCATGCCTAGTCTATCACATATTCCTTGGAATAGATCGCTTTCGAAGTTTCTTCCTTGGTTGCTATGGATCTCCAAAGGCAGTCCAAATCGGCTGATATATTCTTGGATCAACTTATCTGCAAAGGTGGCGGCCTTCTGGTCTGGAAGTGCGTAAATCTCGATCCACTTAGTGAAGTAATTAATTACTACCAACATGTACTTGCCTCCATTTTCACTTTCTGGAAATGGCTCAGCGATGTCCGAAGCTATTTTTTCAAACGGGCTACATTATATTGTCTCATAGGAGCTCTACTTTTTCGATGAGGCCCGTTGCTCCTAGCAAAAATAGTACATTTCTTACACCAGTCCTTTACGTCGTCGGAACTGTTCATTCAATAAAACTGTTCCCGAATTCGCTAAATGGTTTTCTTTACACCGAAATGCCCTCCTGATGGACTGTCGTGTAACTGACGAAGTACTTCGGCTATTTTGCTCTTTGGGATCACCAACTGTCTTCTCTTCTCTGAACCGTCATCATTTTCCAGTACTCGTTTGAGCAAGCTATTTTCCATGATAAATGAGTCGCACTGGGCCTAATACGTCTTAACTACTGAGCATAGGTTTGGTATTTCTTGCCAAGGTGGTCGACGGTTTTCCTCTTTCCATTCTCAAATTTTCTGTATAACTGGATCTCTTTCTGGTTCTTCCCTGATTTTAGTAGGCGTCCAGTCGTCGTTAACCATCGTTGTTCTTAGCACTGCTGCTTCCTTGGATTCCGTTTTGTTGCAGTTGGAACACTCTGCTGGGCATGGCTTTCTGAAAAGAGAATCACCGTTTCTGTGCAGTTCCCAGTATGTTACCAGTTTTCCTCGATTTTATTATTTTCTAATATCTCATTCTCAGCAATCTTCTCTGATATTCTTTTTTTGTATAAGTATTCCTTGGATTCCGTATTTAGTCCTTCGGCTCTAAATTATGTTTGTGTTGGCCCCGCTCTCCTGGATGTAAAGTATTTCATAATGATTCTTATTTTACATAGTAGTAGGCTATGATCGCTACCTACATCTGCTGAGTTAAAGCATCTTACATCACTTATTTTTGATGGATGTATATCCATGTTGGTTATAACATAATCTATCAAAGATTTTCGTCCATGTGTGTTATTGAATGTAGATTTGTGTTGGTCTTTGTGGCCCAAAAATGTGTTTTATATTCCAAATTCGTTATTCGTGCAGAAGTTTTTGATCCGGTTTCCATTTTCATTTTTAACAATCTAATCCTTGAACATTAAGGAATTAGAATATGTTATAGAGAGCATAGTAATGTTGAATAACACTAATTCCTTTACGACCTCACGGGTTAAGTACAAGTTTTATTTATCGTCTGTCATGTACTATTTAAATATAATAGATTAAATATTTAATTATTTTAATTGATACTATCTTACGTCTATGCAGAAGTCCAAGCACTTTTTGTATTGTGTATAACTAACACAAGGCTGGAGTGATAGTTATTGAAACAGTGTTTTGTATGTGTGTATGTTCCGGGTTTTTTATCATAGTACATTCTTCTGGAGAGATTAATGAATGCGTGTTATAATCATTTTATTTTATTTCTCAGCTAACTATTCATCCATCGGCCGACACCACTCGCTAAACATTTGACACACCAGAAGTGAGCCCACCAGACTACTGAGCTATCGAGAGGATTGAAACAACGAATACTATTTGAATAATCAAATCAGTTTGATTACAGCGTGACAGTCGGAACGACTTCGAAACGAGTTCAATAATTTTTAATATCGGTATAAAAAATAACTAAAATGTGTTGTGCACGGTATTATTATTGAGAAATTTAAAATGTTCGTTTTAATTGTTAGAGTGCACACCGTCGATATGTCGCCGATCTAAACTACATATCGATAAAAGATAAGCGCGTTTAAGTGCCCACTATTCTTTGCAAATGGCTCACTTAGTCGGAATATTCATACTTGTTCTTTATCCAAAGCCAATTCGATTTTAGTAATAGATTAATTAGTGATAGATTAGAAATAAAAGCAACATTTGTTGTCAACACCTTTATTAGTACACAGAACCTCTGGTGTGAACTAAGCGCCTTCTTAAACAAAAAAGAAAACACCAAATCAGAATAATTCTCAGGTTACCTCTTAAGCAGCTTATGGTTAAAACAAAAATAGGTAATTGCGTAACTCAGTGCAGATAATTTCTGGTTAAAGGTTTCTAACAAAGGAAACGTTTAATAATTGAGGCAACTTCAGTTAAAGTAGAAACTTCAATGGTACAACAAAGCATCCTAGTCATTGCTTTTTTGGCTGGCAGTACGTACATTTATACAGAACATTATAAATCTACATTCAATACAATCGGTTTAAATTCTTCAAAATGTCTTGGTGTCAATATATCAATTAAATCTCGTTACTTTCAGGTGTTGAGAGGTTTGCGCCTTGATAAATTTGTAGAATATAATAGCTGAGTGAAAATGTTTGATCAAGTCATCTATGATTGGTTTAAATGCCAATATATTACTAAAGTAATTGTTATAAAAAATTATTGTTGCAAAGTTCAATGAGATCACTCACATGTCCACAAATTTATTTTTTCCAATATCATAAAGTACACTACTATTTATAAGAGTGCCTGAAAACTCTTTCAGAGCACGGTCTATACTTTTTATGTTCGAACATATAAAGTTTAGAAACTATCTAAACTTTCAAATAAGTTTACTCTTATGATCACAGAGGTCATAGCTATTTTGGTGGCCTTATTTTCTAACTAAAACTTTAATTAAATCTGCGGTTATTGTTTCGGATTTCCTTCGGAATCCCAACGGCTGATATTTTAAAAATTATTAATGTTTAATTAGAATTTAGTGACAAAGGTTCAGGATAAATAACAATTCGTTTGAATTCAGCAAAGGCATCATTAAAAGCAACGCATACATCAAACAATTCGCTATATTTGCTACTCAATTACTAAATCAGTTTAAACTTTCTTTATTATTCATTTCCAGGTTTGAACTGTGTTCGTTTGAATGACATGTGTGAGTTCATTTCGAGATGAAATGTCTAGAAAACTTAACGTATTTTTGCATAAATTGATCCGCGTAGGATAAATTAAACTTGAGTTGCAGACAAGCTGTAATATTTTTTGCACTACGAGATAAAGACTATTAGATCAGCGTTTTTAAACGAATGTATAGTAATGTAACAAGGAACAGCATTACATTATAGTAATTCATCTTGTTTTATCAGGCAAGACACTACTTCCATCTGACACTCGATTGTGAGTTCCTTGTACTAAGCCCTGTTCGTTCGGTAAACTCTATCAATAATTCTTGTGCTCTTTATGAAAGACAGCAACTTTCTTATGTAGAGTTTAAAGGGTTTTTCTGTTCTCATGTCACTAAACATTTCACATTTACTCAGGTGTGTCCTTAGTTGACAATTTTCATCTATGTGATCATCTTCATTTATTCTACCAGACTGAATGTTTTACCAGCTTTCTCTGAATGTTTGTTTCTGTGAATGATTTTATTTCTATGTAATTGTCCTGAAACTGAAATTTAAATTTTAGCGAAATCATTTGTCACATGAAAAACTGAGTCAACCTACGAAAACCCTTATAGAACTAAGGCGACAAATGAAAGGAGATAACACTACAAGCAAAGAAGCGATAAATCAAATAAATAAGACGATCACAAAGGCAATAAGAAAAGACATAAGAAACTACAATGTAGAAAAAACAAAACAGGCAATAGAGCAAAATAAGAACATGAAAGTTTTGAAGAGGAGCGTACAAAAGGGGAAAATAGAAATTAACAAACTGAGAAACAGCACTGGTGAAGAAACAACGAACAGAGATGAAATATTAAGAATAGTCGAAGAGTTCTACACAGAGTTATATAGATCAAGAAAAAAAGATAACAATACGGAACCTCCAATTACACTAAAAACTGGGGTATTAAACCAAGGATCAGATTTAATGCCCGATATAACAAAATCAGAAATCAAAGAAGCCCTGAAGAAAATGAAAAATAATCGAACCCCGGGTGAAGATGGAATAGTATCAGAAGCACTAAAAATTGGAGGGGATGTATTACTTGAAAAAATTAAACAACTTTTCAATATCTGCCTTCTGCCAATATTCCAACAGACTGGAACAACGCTACTATGATTATATTACACAAAGCAGGAGATAAAGCAAATTTAGAGAATTACAGACCGATTAGCCTCCTCAGCCATATATATAAGTTGTTTACGCGAATACTAGTTAAGAGAATGGAAAGAAAATTAGAGACTTATCAACCAAGGGAACAGGCAGGATTCCGAAAAAGTTACGGAACAAATGACCATCTACAAAGTATAAAAACCCTAATAGAGAAAGCAGTGGAATACAATAAACCTCTAGTTCTAATATTTATCGATTTTCACAAAGCCTTTGACACAGTTAAGCTAAGCAAAATATTACAGGCGCTTAAAGAATGCAGGCTAGATTATAGATATACTAAATTATTATACAAAATATACCTGCAGGCAACAACCACTGTCAGATTACATACTAACAGTAATCGCATAAAAATAGAACGGGGGGTTAGACAAGGAGACCCAATGTCACCTAAACTTTTTAATACGGTGCTAGAACATGCTTTTAAGAATTTGGATTGGATGACAAAGGGAATAAAAATAGATGGAGAATATCTAAACAACTTACGTTTCGCCGATGATATACTTATAATAGCTGAAGATCTAGGTATGGCAAGAGAGATGGTACAGGAACTCGTTGTGGCTACAGAAAGTGTAGGTTTAAATATAAATATCTCGAAAACAAAAATCATGACCAATTTGGTACCCAACCAGAACATCAGTATTGGTGGAAAAGAAATAGAACTCGTAGATAGATATAAATACCTGGGACATGAAATTATGATTGGCAGGGATAATCAGACTCATGAACTGAAGAGAAGAATCGGCCTTGGGTGGGCAGCATTTGGAAAACTGAGAGAAACTTTTAAAAGTGAGCTGCTCACATGCCTAAAGAGAAAGGTATTTGATCAGTGCGTCCTCCCAGTCTTGACGTACGGAGCAGAAACACTTACCTTAACAAAAGCAGCAGCTACCAAACTGAGAGTCACGCAGAGAAGAATAGAGCGGTCCATGTTAGGAATAACTCTGCGAGACAGAATAACCAACGAAGACATCAGGAGAAGAACCGGAGTGACTGACATCATCGAGAAGATAGCCAGACTAAAATGGAGATGGGCAGGACACATAGCCAGAATGACAGATGGGCGATGGACAAAGAGGTTATTGGAATGGAGGCCAAGGGAAGACAAGAGAAGCGTCGGTCGACCACCTACAAGATGGACTGACGATTTAAGAAGACTCAATACAAACTGGATGAGAGCGGCGCAAGATAGACGGGGTTGGAAACATGAGGAAGAGGCCTATGTTCAGCAGTGGACTCTTGAGGCTGGATGATGATGATTATGATGATTTGTGATCTCGCAGAACGGTTCTGGAGCTAGTGTTTGTTTCCTTATACTCATTCATACCCCTACACTCATGTTAGAGACACTCCATTATCTCCTGTCAAGTTTCTTTATAGTTTTCTATCAATTTTGATTTGATAATTGGGTTCTTTACTTCTAACATCGGTGCTTAACTGTATAGGTTAATATATTTATTGTTTTCCTCCTGTAGCTCCCTTCCCCTAACGAGGTCAACAGTGCAGACTATGAGTCTAAACAATTTAGTATATAACATTGTAACCATAGTGTGGTCTCAAACTGTAGAATTCACTGAATTTAGTTAACCATATCAACGCCAGATAACCATTTTAGATTTCCAAAGATTACTTGCCAACCATTAGATGCCAACCTCCGTAGCGGAGATGGTACCTGAAGAAGAAGAAGATAATATGATTGTGTTCATTATTTAAGTGAAGATGCCTTCTGGTTAGTGACTTGGGATGAAAAAATTAATGATTACCATCTTTTACTGGCCACTTTTAATAAAATTCAGACTAAAAAAGGGGACAACTGTACCAGTAGCGCTAAAGTTACCCGTCAAACCTCCGTGATATTCTAAAATTCTTAAATAATGTTAGTCATATTTTTACATTTCTCATTGTGTAATTGGAACTGTTTTTATCAAGAATCCAAGAATAACCAAGAAGCCTAACTGGGTCAAGTTAAATAAATACAAAACTTTAGCAAACACATCATTTTTGCATAGTTGCAAGTAATCCAATGTAATCCGTGGTGGCATTGCTTACATATAAACAATATTGTTTGATCACGTCATCAAATCAAAAAGTTGTCAAAAAGTTTAATGGCAGAGTTGGCGTATTACAGATCTAAAGAATTTTTTGCAAAACTATACGTTCTTAGATCCATCAATACGTTAGAGTGTGAGATTTGGTGGAAATGAACCTATTTTGGAAAAACACTAAGTTAATTATAGGTCCAAATTTTGAAAATTCCTGTGACTAGCGCCGCTACCGAAAGAAGTTTTAGTATATATGGTTTCATACACTTTCCAAAATGAAACCGAAGTGTGAAGAAGAGAAACTATTTTCTTAACCAAACTTAATTTTGTTTATTAAATTTGTTTTTATTTTATTTTTTATTCTATTGAGAAAATGGGAATATTTTGTTTTTTTTTTATTTGTCCCTGAAGATGGAACATCAATTATTATATTTTGTTTTAGTTAATAGTCAATAAAATCTTAAATTTTGTATTAATTTTTGGCGCTTTTGGTATGTTCTCAGAAAATTCTCATTATCGAGAATATTCTCAAAAATATTCTCGAGAATATTCTTAATTTTTTTGTTCTCGGAAATTTTTTATCACTACTTCTGGAATCATCATATCTCAGTTCATCTGAAATAGTATTGTTCCAGTGATGTTTGACTGAAGACCTCACGGGACTCAATGTGTTGTTAGCTATAGTTAGATTAGTTAGATAGGTAGATTTTAGGTTTAAAATCTTGAATGAGCTATATTTTTCCTGTCTCTGAAATTTTATGTAATAATAATAACGGATCCACCTCTAATTCATATTTTAAAACGTTTTTCAATTTTAATGACGTGGTGTGCTCATGCATAATTCATTATGCAAGCGGCAATAAAGACAAAATATTTAATTATTTAATACATTGAATAATTCTGTAAATGAATAACACTAAATTATATGTTGAGTCCATTTATTTTCTTTGCGTTTTACTAAATAATTTTACCTAGAATATATAAGTGTCTACCATTGTAAGAAGTTTTTTACGTCTTATAATTGTTATTTATTTTACAATAGAACGTTTGTTAAAAAATAATTAAATATTTGATGTGCAATTAGAAGTAACTGTAATTGGTTCCAGAAAACTTTTATGACTTGTTCATCTTATTTATTTTAGCATCTAGGTCCAACTTGTAGTTTAGAAAATAGTATAAGTATTTAAAGTGCAGTCATCTCTTCTTCGGCTACAAAAATAATATATTTCGCCTAAAAACGATCCTCCGGTAACACTAAGACTACGCTTGCGACAATTCGTTAGTGTTTTTGTTTGTGCAAAGGGTTAAAAGTCAAGTAATTAAAGTTCTAAGAAAAATGGAGATTAAGTTAGCAATACTTTTCAAACTTAAGTTTAACAAACTAAAAGTTAATTGCCAAAATTTTAATTTCTGGGGATTGATTGTTATTTATAGAAAACCTCTAATTGCCTACTTTATTTATTTGATATAACAATGATTTTCGAAAATAAATACACTTATGTCCATTGACACAACAAAATACATCTACTTAACGCTTTATCTACCAAAATAGAAATGACCGTAGACCTGAGTTTTACTCTACTATTACAAAAATAAAAAAAATTATTTACATAAAACTAATTTTATCTATATTAACCTGCACTACCACAAAAACATTGTAACATTTTTTTATAATTACAATATTAAATAAATTTTAATACCTTTACCCCTGTTGCTGAGACGCCCATGGCCGTATTCGCAAATAGCTATGCGGGTGGGATCGTTTACCATTAGAAAATTTTATTGCAAACACCGACTTCCCGAACCACGGAATTCTCACGTACAGAAGGTTCTACTTATCAAACGACGCCGCCGAAATAGTATACTTTACGGTAGGGCTTGTATTAATTCTTTTGCGGTTCCAGGCGGGTTCTGTTTAATCTTCTTTAAACTCTGATAAACAAAGTCGTAAAAAGTATTTTATAGTATTTTTCTGTAAGAACCGAATCCAAAAGATTTGATATCTCCTCACGTCGTTAGAACCTGTTTACCTGCCTAGAAATACATACAGGCTGGCCTGTCATTACCGTTCTCTCTGAATTTTTAAGTGTGTATATAATACACTTAAATATTTGAGTTTCTTAATCTAATACCATATTAGATTAAATATGTTTATAAAGTACCATTATTTTAATTAAATTCAGTGCTTGATACTAGTAAAAGTATAATTAGAGTCAGTATTGTGCAGCAGTTATCGAGATTTATTGTAAGTTATCATAATCAGATTAACCGACTATCTGGGCGAATAATATTTAATCATATTACCCAATTTTGGACGAATCTGAAAATAAATCTCTCGAAACTCTTCACTAAAAATGATTACGAACATTTAATTCTTAGTAAGAATAGTTAATCATTAAACTGTGCGAGACAGATAATTAGCTTAAGACCAAGTGGGGGTTGGTTTAATTTTTATAATACAGAATTCTTATAACCTTTTTATATTCTTTCGAATTTAACTTTAATTAACTTTGTTTTATTTGCTATTCATTTTTTTCTTATTTATTGTACCCCAGCTTTAGTTGAATTTTCTTAAAAATTATCAGGCTCTCTTCGCTGATAACTTAAACTGTGCATGATTTTATTATATTGTATTTGTAAAGATATTTCTTAATCATAATACTGTCTATTTCTATATGTATACAACCATTCATTAATTGATGGTGCATTTTTTTACTTGTTTACATACAGCCGCCTATATAATTGGGTTGTTGAATATATTGTTTTGTTTTATCAATGAATTTTATTTCTTGACTCCTAATAAGTTTCCTGATAAAATAATACTTCTGAATATTTGCTTATTACATTAAATTATTATTATACCTTCGACCAGAAGAGAGATCAGGCTGATTAAGTTTCGTAGGTAAATAGGTGAACGGAGTCCACCTAATACATTTATTATTTGTTTATGTAGTGTGGTGACAAAATTTATTTAATAATTAACTATTGATATCTTTCCTTGGATTTGGTGTCAGAGCCTA
The DNA here is from genome assembly GCF_040954645.1 of Diabrotica undecimpunctata. Lineage (NCBI taxonomy): Eukaryota > Metazoa > Arthropoda > Insecta > Coleoptera > Chrysomelidae > Diabrotica > Diabrotica undecimpunctata. Next base: position 74,372,219 of record NC_092804.1, on the reverse strand, counting down.
AATATATTTCCTCATCTCTTTTCGTTTCTAGGGTTTCTTAATTTTCCCCTTGAACCCCAAAAAGTTAAGTGGCACGCCTTTTCTATATTATCGTTGGTAATTTTACCCATCTATCTTTTTGTTTATTTCTGTATCTTTTCTAATATATCTTATCCTGATCTATCTTTACTTATTTCGTCCGTTGTACCCATTCCCGGTTCCAAAAGCTAGTTTCGAACCCACGACTCGTTCTCCACCAACCATCTGGCTACCGTCCGCAGTGTCTCCATTGGTGACCTTTCTAGCACCATCCAAAAAAGGTTTCCGATGTTACAACATATATCCTAGCTATATAATACTAAAAGTTCGTAAAAAAGGTAAAAGTTCTTATTACAAACTACTAATAATCATCCAATTCATCTTTATCTTCGACAGAATGAGGATATACGTCACGTACATCACTTTCGCAAGGCAAAATTTTGTAGCAGTCATGAAAAATTGCAGAGATGTAAGGTAGTAATTCTATTAAGTTTTGTTTTTTCTTATCAGAAATAGCTACCGGGCCTTCACGATAAGGTTTTGAGTCAAAGACACTGTATTGCAGCCTCTTCACTGAAAGTTGACTTTCTTAAAAGGTTCCAGAGGATTTAATGAAGTTTTATAATAAAGCATTCCACATTGCCCTTTGTTGTATCGTAACCACTTTACATTCCTCCAAACTAATTTTTCGCCTTCTTCGTTCACTTTCTTTTGCTGTAAAGAAGTTTTAAACAGCGTCTTCTTCTTCTAAAGTCTTCCCTTTTATTTCTTTCACGACAAATGGTTTCACCTCTCCTGTTTGTCTCACTAGTTGCATCCAGTCATAGGGATGATTTATTGAGGTTCCATATCTCTTTCTAGTTATCTCTATCATGGAATGGTCAGTGTCACATTCCATGTGTATGTCACATGGAATTTGGAAGTGTGAACCTATGGTCAATGGTTTTCAAATGTCGGCTGTTTTGTAGTAACGTATAAAACATTGCCATAACGTGTGTATTCTTATTTTGACCACCACACGTATCTGAGTACAATATAACGTAGGTAATATCCGTAGGAAGGTCAACAAGATGCTTATGCTTATACAAGCATGAACCAATTTGATTTGCTCCTTTTCCAAAAATTACTTTGTGTCACATATAATTAAAAGATTGTCCGGTAATACAATCCTGAACAGGAAGATTAAAGGTCCACAGTAGTTGTCTTTTCTAAAACGTAACGGATGTAACTAGATTAGGTGTTGGGAGACACTGCTGCATATCGAAGGTGTACACTTTTGTAGGTTGTTCTTATTATTTATTTTGTCATTTGCTTTCGATTTGTGTGCGTAGTTTGCTTCGGCTTGATGAATGGCTAGTTGTTTACATAATTCGTCTTTGTTTTCAGCATTTGCTTTCATTTTTATATGCAGGTCACATGTTTGACATGTATTCTTTTTTTGGTGTCTTTGTAGCTACTTTCATGATGTGAAAAATGTTCTCGTAAACCTTTCTCCTTACAGGTTGGTGTTTGGACTCTTGTTTAAGATATTCTTCATAAATCTTTGCAACTATATAGTGAGGTGGAAGATAATTGTTGCATGTTTGGTTTCTGCAATAGTGACTTTCGTATGCAGGCAAAGACAAAATGTGATGTTTAACTGCTTGAGTAACTTAATCGAATAATTTATGCCATGGCTTATGGGATCCTCTATTATCGTCGTGTGTTATTCGAGAACTAGAAGTGCCCTTTTGGAGTAAAGTGTTGATAATAAATTTACTGCTTTCACCAAAAGTCTTTTGGCACGACTTGTTGGTTGGTACATGTTGGTATTAAATTACCATTAATCTGAAGATGATATTGATGGGTTAACAAACGAAATCTTTGTTTAGATTCATCAGCAACTTTTTGTTTTGATGTTTTCTTTTCAACGATGTTTACAAGACTAACTAAATACGCGATTCTCTTATTATAGCTACCCATGGCCCAATATTCTTTAAATAAAGTGTGTCTTGGAACATCATTAAACTTTTCCTGGCATTTCATGCGACAATCCGTTAGTGGTTTGCACTGTCTCGCTTCAACTTCTTTGCCTTTTCGAGTTTTGTAGCTTTTTCCTAAATTTCTTTTTGATTGATTTTCTAACCTTAGTTTTCTTGTGTCACCTTTTATAAGTTTATTTCCGCTATTTTTTATACGAATATTCCTACTTCGTTTCACTGGTGTTATGTGTACTGTGTTTACTAAATGTACGTGACGCACACTAACCACATTTGATTTGCTTTCATTTTGCGGTAGGCTTCTTTGTTTTTTCGGTCTTAAACTGTCATCTTCATCCGATATTAAAACATCAGAATCTTCCTCCGGATCATAAGAGGGATCAATATCACTATCATCATCAATACCATATAGTATGTCAGATGGAAACTCAGAAATAGATGGAGCTGCATTTAAACTAAAACCATAGTAGTGATTTTTTTTTTAAATCAACAAACGAGAACTTACTTGTACCACTGCCTAGGTTGCTATTAGTCTGTCTATTTTCTGGCTCTGGCTTTTCATCTACTTCCACTCGATGCTGATAGGATTCGGAATTGGAATCTACGTGTTATTTTAGTTTTTAGTCACATTAAAACAAATTTTAATAATAATAACATACCTTTATTATTTGAGTGTACATTCCCACACATTTCCAGAATTTTATTAGCTCGGAAAGACCTCATTTTAAATTGTTAAAACTGTTTTAAAATTTGTTACAAATACGTGCGTAACACTTATTTTGAGTTTGGAACGCCGTGTGTCAACAGATATAAGTTAACTGAATACTAGTGTCAAGATACAAAAGTTGACTTATCACTAAACGCACGGGATGCGCTAGTGGTGCTAGCCAGTTATACTCCGTTGCACGCAATGAATGATAAAATTTTGATTTAGAGTCATTGGGCACCAACTCATCTAGATAACGGTGTTATTATTGACTTATGTCTCTTTGCATAACCACAGATGAACTTGTTTTGTACAGCGTAGTGTAGTTTTCTCATTTTTCACCAAATGTATACTTGTACTCGTACCAACGAATTGTAGCTCTTGTTGCAGTGATAGACTGAACACACATTCATAAAAATGATACAATTTTTAGACATATATTATACCACTCTCTATAAATCTAATTACAGAAACTATTGCTGGAATATTTGAGGCCTAAAATTATATATTGTATTTCATTTGTTGTAAAATAAATTTATATTTCAACACAAACGTCTATTATTTTTTTTTCTACCAATGCAGAACTTAATATACTAAGTCAGTAAAATCAGACTTTATCGAACTAATCTGAGATTATGTGCAAACGAGGTGAACGAGGCGAGTAATCGGCAAGTTCAATAAAGACACTTACTTAATGTATACAAGCTTTTATCACCAACCGTATACCTTATCACGTTTTATTATAATAACGTAAACACAAAAGTAATACAAAACAAATCTACAGATTATTTATATTAAACCTGAATATACACCCTGACGGTTTATAAAAATTAATTCCTGAAGTCGAAGAATTTTGTATTGGAAATTCCTGTGAATTACGTTGATAACTTGAGTGTGTGGTGGATATTGACTAGAATTATTATTCATAATAAATATATTGTCAGTTTGACTTTTTTTATCTAAAACCGTCTTTGCAATTTTCGTTTTTTATTGGGAACATTCTCCTCAATATAGGACTCCTGCAATCCTATCACTTATCCACCGGCCGTAGTGATCTTTGTTTTAGTTATTGCCGCGTACGATGGCAAAAACAGTAGAGAATGTTAAATAAAGTGATAATTCTAACAAGTGGAGCTATTTGGGGAATTTATCTGGTACACTTCCAAAAGTGTACTTACAAAAGTGTAATTTCAACTTGCTCTACGGGGACTTTGCCATTTTTCTAAATTCGAAAAAATCGTCTTTGAAGTGATCACAAATAATTCAGACCTTTTGGTCTTTGTTTTAGTTATGTAAATAGTCAGATCGTTTATTTATCCTCTGTCATTTACTCTTACTGTTACTTTTAAGTTCAACAATTCGTCAGTACGGCAAAGCAATGCCAAAGGCAACAAAAATCTAACGAGTGACTACGTTTTTCTACCTTTAAAATATCTGTAAATTTTGTATTGAATATTGTTAATCTAAAATCAAATTATCAATTTGGTTTTAAGAAAGATAATACTACTGTTAATTAATGCCACGAATTGTTAAGAATCAACAGTGGCTTATAGTTGAGAATCAAATTTGTAGGTAGTACATTCTCAGAAATGTGAATGCGATAAAGCGACGACATCGTTGCGAATTTGTGATAATAGATATTCTAGCAATTTATATTTTAATCATTCACATGTAGCAAAATTACCATAGATTAATGATCGTTTTGTATTTGTTAAGATATCTAATAGAAAACATCTAAAAGTACGATAATATTCTGTGTAAAAGTCCATGACAACGTATCGCGTATCATTCACACTGTAAAAAGACCAAAGTATATTGGAGTTTTGGAGGAAAACGTATTTTAGTTTGAGAAATATGTTAACAAAATAAACTTACTTATGTACAAAAATAATCGTGATAAAGTAGTTCTACCTTTACAGGAAGTCAAAATATTAATCATCGTACGAAGACAACTGGCTGGATGATAAAGAGCTATCGCGTAATTATCGCATTACAAAGGTAATGAATACATTTTAAATAATGGTGTTGGCTTCCAACGGTTGTAGAAAGTAAGGCACTGGAGTCGAAACGTTAATAAAGCATGTCCCTAAAATTTTCGGAAGAAATAAATATGTATTTTCTAATTGTAAATTAAGTTTATTTTATTAACTAAATACAGAAAATTAAGTCTATATATTTAAGGTTTATAATGTATTTTTATAGAACAGAAAGAGGTCCGTGATCTTCAATGGCGCGTAAATTTGGTCTTGCATGTGCAATAAGCCTTTGGACTGTTTCTTAGTCGATCTTACGAAATTTTTCCAAAATTCTTCGCCTTAGCTGATCTTCATTTTGGGCTTCCCAGCCATTATTATACACCATTCGACTCAAAACAGCCCAAAACTCTTCTATAAGCATCGCCTGAGGCACATTTGGAGTGTTGTCGCGCTTGGGAACAAAATTTATATTTTGAGCAGTTAACCAATCTATCGTTCTCCCGGCGTAATGGCATGACGCTAGGTCGGGCCAAAATATGATTTCATCATTGGGGTGATGAGTGTTTATAAGTTGAATAAGCTTTGTAAGACAGCTGTCAACGTAATTGTCAGCATTGAGAGCTTCACCGCGAACACGCCCAACAAACGGCTGTAAAACACCAGTTTTTGAGATGGCACACCATAGCAAAATTTTATCGGCAAATTTCACTTTTCCCTTAAACCCAACTTCGTCCGGTGCATCTTGTATATTGCGTGTATAAAATTCGTTGTTGCCCTTCATTTCCGAATTGGATAAAGTAAAATACTTTTCATCATTAGGAAAATAAATACGTTTCAATGCACGGCAACATATAGGAATTTTTTCTAACTGGGCTGGTGTGTACTTAGGAGCTTTTTTCTTTTATATCGTTTTAAATTATTTCTAGAAATTGTTCTACTTACAGTCATTCGTGAAACATTATATCTTCGGCCAAGATTTCGCAAAGACTTTCCTAATTGGTTCTCCATACTCTGAATTAATCTCTGTTCCCGAGCAGGAGTTAAAACTATTGGTCTTTCCTTAGACAAGGAAAGAGAGAGGACAGGTAACGTTCATTTAATAAACCTTAGAAAAGTGAAGCAAGTTTCGATGTAACCGCCATGTTTTGTGACTGTACGTTGCCCATTACTACCTCTCGCAGGATTTCCAGGTCTACTGATTTTTCAGTAGATCTACTGATTTCATCTTCAATATACTGATTTACTGAAACACTATATCGATCTACTAAAAAATATGTCATGATAAAATCATGTTTAAAAAGTGATCATTATGTCAATGTTCAATTATGAATTTAAAAAAATCTATTTATTGATATATATCCATTATCCTCAATCTACTGAAGAAATAAAATATGACCTGGCAACTTTTTTGGTGCCGGTTGCTGTCAAATTAGGCTTCATACGATTACGCGTCCCCTCTCTCTCCTTGTCTAAGGGTCTTCCACTTTTGGCAAATTAGGTTCGTACTTTTTAATTGTCTGGTAAATCGTTGACACAGAAATATTTTGAACAGTAAAAATTCTTACAATATCGGGTTTTGGTACATGTCCAACTAAAGGATAAATACTTTGACGAATATTAAGTTAATATGTACGACATCTTAATGAACCGTATTTGTCAAAACTGACATTGGTTATATAGTTTAAGTTGTTTACTAACTTTGGTTTCCACTGGCAACTTGATCCAAATGCTTACTACCAATAATACTTTTAAATCTAAAATTTTGAGAAAACTTTAGGGACATACGTTAATTCGTTATTTTAAAATGTATGTGGTATTTTTACTGGATGATATTTAAAATACCATGGATAAAGTAGAAAGAATGTAGAGAATGATTAAAATGAGAGACTTTCCTATTACCTGTGGGAATATTAGGCGCCATTATTATCTTTGACATTAGTTATTTGAATACTCCATAAAATTGTGTCATATAAATAAAAGACTATTAAATATAAATAGCTAAACTAGCTATTTATAGTTATTAAGACCATTATAACTTATTTAAAGTTATTCAGGCCATTCATTGTAACACAGTTTGTGCCACAACTATGATAGTAATGATCTAAGCCGTACATTTGTTACTGCATAATTTAGTTTGTACTCTAGAATCAAACCATAATATAAATTTTAGGGGTTGTAGATTTTTGTAATTGTGCACTTAAGACCAAAATAAAATAAAAAAAAAATTTTTAACACATTTTTTATATTATAAATATATAAATTAAATATTTATTTCGAAATATATTCAATTACCAAAGTTGTGCAATATGTCCAGCAGAATAAGCAGATACTACTGGAGCTACATGTCCGGCATAAGCGATTGGTGCTGGAGATAAACTTTTAGTAACAATTGGTGCAGAGTAGGCAGATACCACTGGACCATGTGAAGGGTAAGCTACATTGGCTACACTTTTGGCGACAACTGGAGCTGAATAGGCAGATACAACGGGGGACGAGTAAGCAGAAACAACTGGAGAAGAGTAAGTTGAAACAACTGGTGCAGGTGCGGCGTAGGCTAACGGAGATGAGTAAGCAGACAGTACTGGTCCATGTGCTGGTAGAGCCAGTGGAGCGGAATATGCGGACACCAATGGGGCAGCTTTGGCAACAACTGGAGCAGCAACGGCTACAGGGGCAGCGTGGCTTGTGTATGTTTGAACAACAGATTTGGATATAGCAGGAGCTGTCAACAGTGGGCTTGAAGAGTAAGCTGATACTACAGGAGTACCAGCAAGAGCTAATGGAGCTTCACCATAAATCCCAGCATTAGCAAAAGCCAAAAAGGATGCGAAAACAAGAACCTAAAAAACATATTTTAGTATTTTTAAAATGAAACAATATAAACAAAATTAGTAGTCGTACAATTATTAATTTATGTTAATGTAATATATGTTATAAATTATCTGTTATACAATATATAAAAATAATTATATACAATAAATTTGTAATAAAAGGAACTAAAATCTATATATATATATATATATATATATATATATATATATATATATATATATATATATATATATATATATATATATATATATTTAGGGATTCTACAGTATTCACTGCCTTCCCTCGCTCAACCGTTTCCATCTCTCTCTGTTGTTCCATTCTCCATCGTTTAGGCCTCTCTTACTCATGGCGTCGTCTACTTCGTTCCTCCGGGATTTTCGGGGTCGTTCTCTTTTCCTCCTTCCTATGGGGCTCCATTCGGTTATTCTCTTTATCCATCTGCTGTCGCTAGTTCTTCTTACATGTCCATACCACTTTAATCTTTTTTGTTCTATATATGTTAGTATGTCTGTTTCTATTGATGTTCTTTGCTTTATTTTGTCATTACTTCTCCTATCCATTCTTGTTACTCTGCAGCATCTTCGCAGGCATTCCATCTCTGTTGCTACTATCTTACTGCTGTTTTTCTTGTTTATGATCCAATTTTCAGCCCCGTATGTCATAATACTTCGCACTAATGTTTTATAAATCTGCGTTTTTGTCTTCATATTTAGGTATCTATCCCACCATACTGAGTTAAGTTGTCGGATTACTGTTCTTGTTTGTCCTAATCTTTGTGTAATTTCTTCCTCTGTTGTTGCTTTTCGTGATTATAAACCCCAGGTATTTGAATTTATCCTTTCCTTTGATTGTTACGTTGTCATCAATCTGTAGATCTTCTATGTCTTCTTCACTTGTAGATAGGTACTCTGTTTTCGTGAGGTTAATATCTAGGCCAGCCTTGGTATATTCTTCTTGTAGTCTCTTCATCATGTAGCTGAGGTCGTCTTGGTCTTGTGCAATCATTACCTGATCGTCTGCAAAGCTTAACGTATATAGGTATTCGTTCCGTACCGGTACTCCCATGCCTTCGCATTTTCTTTTCCATGTAGTCAAGGCTTTTTCTAAGTATATTTTGAATAGGGTTGGAGATGTGGAACAACCCTTTTGTTATGGTGAAGTCTCCTATGATTCTTGTTCCCATTTTAATGGACACTTTATTTTCTTTATACAGAGCTTTTGTAGCTTCTATGAGCTCCGTCTGTATTTCTAATTTGTACGTTGCCTCCCATAGTTCTGACCTTGGTACAGAGTCATACTCCTTTCTCAGGCCCACAAATGTCAAGTGTATATCTCTATTTTTTGCTTTTTTCTTTTCCAACAGTTGTTCCAGTGTGTATATGTGGTCTATGCATGATCTTCCTTCCGTGAAGCCTGCCTGATCCTCCCCGATTTTGTCTTTTATCGCTTGCTCTATCTTTTCTCGCAGTATCTTCCCATATAATCTTCCTATTGATGATATTACGCTTATTCCTCTGTAGTTTTCGCATCGTTTTCTATCTCCTTTCTTAAATATAGATGTCATATATGCCTCCGTCCATTCCTTTGGGAGTTGTTCTCCATTTATGGCTTTCTGAAATATCCATTGTATCATCCGGTGTAATTTTTTTGATCCGTATTTTATAAGCTCAGGTGAGATGCCTCCAGGTCCCGGTGCTTTCTTATTTTGGAACTAAAATCTATATATTAAAATAGAAAAATATGAAAGATTTCTTGGAAAAAATTTCTTTATGATATAACAATTTATTGATAAAATATTGACTCCAATAGATCTGCTCTTCAAATCACATTGATTCCCCTTTTTAATTCTTCTGCTTGTACTTTATTCTTGTTCCGTCAATGTTGATACTCTATATACCTTCTTTGTAGGTGATCCATTTGTACAGCAGATCAACATTGTAAGCATAACACTGATTAATTGAGTGATGTTCCTATATTTTTTTGTATCACTTTTCGGTTTAATATTATTCTATACCTCATTTTAACCTGCTTATTTTATCTGTATTGTATCGATATATTAAAATTTAAAAGATTACAAAACTAGATTAAAAGTTAAGATTATCAGTGTAATGCTTTAAATATATTAACCTCCCTAGTTAGCAGTTTTGTTTTCCGCTTGACAGATATTGGATTGAGATAACAGAAGTAAATAATATGTTAATAATAATTAGTAAAGGTGGTTAAAATTAAAGAACTTTGTTATTGTAGAATCGTATATAAAATCATCAAAAAACAGTACAACATAGCTATCATAAAATTTTGACTTACTTTGAATGCCATGATAATTTTATTATTGTAGGTCTGGTGAGAAACTGATGCTATTTTAAAAGATCGATGCGTTTTTATAGTAACTGATCCACTTACATACTGGACCACTTTCGATTTTATCGAAGGTCTGGGATAACACCCAGATCAGTCTTGTTTTATTGCAATATGATAATTTATTTTCGCCTCTAAATTTTAAACAAAACTAATTAGCATATTTCATCATTGTTAGCATTATACTTCCAATAAATTAAAACTTGTTATGCATATAAAATTCACCATTGTTAAAAACCACTCAAGATCGAGGCAAATCAATGCAATTGACACATGCGTAAGGAGGACATAAGAGCCTTAAGTCTTTGGTTTATTGATATTAAAAAAATAGCAGTAGAAATGGAAAAAATTATCACACCAATAGATTTAAAAGTTTCGTTTAATATACGTGTAGTTACTAATTAATAGAGTTAAAATGGTTTAAAAATTAATAGTTTAGATTTGGTTTAGGATAATAGAGTTCTTTAAATATAGTAAATATAGTATGAGATGGTCTCTAGTATTTTATAATACAGACCTCTAAGCTCATAGGATAAAAGTAACTCCAAGGTTAAAGAAGTTTTATTATTTAATATGGTTAATGGACCCTCAAATATGAAAAAATCGCGGAATGCTGCCATTGAAAGGGGTGCGTTTTGAGAAAGGGGTGAATTAGTCCCTATTCATTAGGATGCTTATGGGCAAATTCTATGCACTTTTTCTTACTTGGATGCATATAAATTTATAAAAAAAAATTGTTCAAAATTAAATTTCCTACTAAAATGTCACCTTTTAAAGTCAAAAATAATTTTTTTTACAAAAATATATTAAATAAACGAAGCCCAAATAAAACGCGATTTTTCTTTATTTCCCCATAACTTTTTTCCACGGAGTATAGGTATAGGCATTGCTTCAGAGAAAAAAATTGCTATCCTTCCTCTTCGACATAACGTTTAGTAGAAGTCTTTAGGAGTCACAGTATCCAAGGTAAGATTTTTGAAACGTTTGCTACTCACTTCTTTAGGCTACTGTGAGTTTGGTTGCTGTAGCCTGGGTTAAGGAAAGTATTTCGGCACCGTAAGTCATGATTGGAAGCACACCTTTGAACGTCTTCTGTTTGAAATAATTTGAAATGTCGCTCTTGAAGATGTCTGATAGAGCTCCATATGCGGCCCATACTAGGTGATCTCACTAAAGTAATTCTTCTTTGCAGTTCAGTAGTTTGGTTGTCCCTGGCATTTGGATTTTATGACCTAAGTATATATACTTATGAACGCATCCTATTTCGTTGCAGTCGACTTTTGGATTTTCGTTTGGTACCAAGTTTGTCATGTTTCGTGTCTTTCCAAAATTTATGTTCAAACCAACTTCATTACAGGTGACATCTAATTCAGTAAGCATAGTTTCAATCTCTTTTAGGTTATCTGTTATTAGAATAATGTCGTCCGCAAATCGTAGGTGGGAGACATTGATTCACATTCATTTCTTTGGTTTCCCACTCCAATTTTTTTAAGCTTATTCCAGAACTGCTGTAAAGAGTTTTGAAGATAACGTGTCTCCTTGTCTGATTTCTCTTTTTATTTTTGTACAGTTTGTATGTTTGTGTAATCTTACGGTCATGGTTGCATTAGTGTATATATTCTGGATGAGTTTGGAGCACCGATAATCTATGTGACTTTCCTCCAACGCCCTCATTGCGGTATTGCAGATTAATTTGAAATATATTAAATTTTGATATTTATGTGGCTTCTCCTCCAGCTCAATCCCTGTTGTACTTTCTTTAAACTGTATGGATATTGGAAACTTTGGTTCATCGGTAGCCTCTGCCTTCTTAAGTTTGGTTTCATCCAATTACATTAGAATTAAAAATACAATTTGTATTAGAAAAGCAGCTATCCGTCCAAGCGTCTTGGGATCGGTGTGTCCGATGACATATTTTGTAATGTACCGTCTAATGATAATTATAAGTATCATTATTTTTTGTTAGTTTTTGATTTCTTATCCATAAATTGTCCCACAAGTCACTACTTGCAAAGCTATCTAAGTGAGGACACTGAAGGGGAGTTCGGCCTGAAGCCTCCAGTGAACCATTTTCGACAGTTTTTGCTTATACACACAACTGCCATGCAGATTCGGAAAGGAACAGTAAACCTGGTATTGCTGCTCTCTTAATCTGTTCCAATACTATGAAAGGATGGGACTACAGTGCGAAGGAGTAAAGAAATTAATGCACCAATAGAGGTATAGCTGTCATTTAAATATACAGTGAGAGTTCTTTAATTGGGATTATATGTCAAATAATACATTGTTTGAAAGCTATTTTGTCACTCAATGTGTTTATAGATTTTTGTCTAATTCTATTAAGCCGTTTTAAAATGGCGATCGTTTATTATTTAATAGCGACAGATGGGAAAATATATAAACTACCCTTTAGCTTTTATGGAAAATTCTCGAACAAGTGAATTTCTTTTTTAAGTTTCGCATAATGTAATAAAATGCGTTTGTTTTGATTGACATCTGTCAAAATTATGTCTTCTAAATTTTTCTTAAATAACAAGATATGTCATCTGATGTACCCTCTCTTGTATCACTCAGGGATCCCACAGAAATGAGAATCTGGAAAATTCTTCTTCTTCGCGTGCCATATCAGAATTATCCGACATTGGCGATCACCATTGCGAAGGCTTCTCGATCTTCTGCAATATGGAATAATTGTCCTGCATTTGATATCTGTGTCCATTCACGAATGTTTTTTAACCAAGAAACTTGTTTTCTTCCTACACCTCTACGGTCCTCTATTTTGCCTTTAAGGATCAGTTGTAATTATAACATATTATATCAGTTGTAGTTATAAGTTTAACATTATTTAGCAGTTCTCTATCTTTTTTGACGCTCCTTATTACTTCTTCATTAGTTTTCCTTGCTGTCCACGGTGTCCTTAGCATTCATGTATGAACCCACATTTCCAATGCTTCAATTTTGTTCATGATCGATACTTACTTTTAGCGTCCTCACTTCTGCACTATACAAAAGTATGGACCAAACATAGCACTTAACCATTCGTTGTCTTAGTTCTAAATTGAGATGCTTATTGCAAAGAAATGACTTCATTTTCATAAAAATAGTTTTAGTCATTGCTATTCTACGTTTTATTTCTATGTCTGGATCTAGTTGGTCCGTTATCACAGTTCTCAAATATGTCATTTTGTGAACTTTCTCAATTTGGACTCCGTTTAATTGAAGCTTTGCATCGGGATGTAGGTCACGACTAAACACTAAAAATTTGGTTTTGTTTGAGTTTATTTTAATGCCCATTTCCTCTCCTACCTCGTGAATACGATCAAGCAGAATTTGGAGACCTTCAATATTATCTGACAGAATTACTGTATCGTCTGTATCGATAAATTATAAAAATAAATTGACCTATTTAAGCCTCTTCCATGAAAGATAAAGACTACCAAATTAGTAGGTTTTTTCTCGTTGGAAAGCGTCTGTTCTACATTTGTACTTCTTCAGTTAATTGTCAATTCAGTCAACATGAAACCTTCTCATAACAACAGTAAGTTGCTTATAGGGCCCTGATTGAGGATATTGAGACCTATTTGAGACACAGGCAAACCAGTAGTCCGCCTTTTCTGGTTTCCTTCGTATACTCACAAGAGTTACTCATTTCTGAGTCCTCCCCTGAGTGATTCCTTTTCCTTTTGTCTCCGTATTCATTTCATTTCCCCAAGTTCGGTCGATATGCTGTCAGGCACATCAAACTTCTAATTCATCGCTTAGGTAACCTTGCATCACCTGGGCACAATGGTTGTAAGTAAAATTACATGTTTTTTTTGTAACGTCTTGATTTCCGTAAACGTATGTAGATGATGTGTTTTCCTTATGACCTTTTGGATCAGAAAATAACAACTCACTACCATTTCCTGATGTGTTATCTTAAGCAAGGATACAGGATATGTAACCGTAGTATATTCGAAACCATAGATATGTATATTATTATTGCCTTAATATTTTTCTATGTTTTCCCACTTCAATTCTTCCAAATTTGTGCCACTCCTAGCTTTAGTCACGCCCTGTTTCCAATTGGCGTCCCCCATTTCCGACAGTTTGTGAGTTACCAATGTATTATTTGCTAAAGAAGTCTTGTTTTTGACAAACGCTGTATGTCCATGCCATGTCAACTGTTTTTTTCGCGATTGAATAGATAATGATCTTCTGATTACAGGTGAGTTCAAGTATACTCTCAGATAGAGTCTTGACTGCATTACAAAGATATTTGTTTTGTTAACCCGTAAACCTTAGATTTATTATTTATATTCTTCATACACTTGTACACATGTACTCCATATCTTCCATATCATTTGATATAACTGCTTGGTCGTCGGCAAACTGCGAAGTGTAAAGGCTCGTATTTTCCATTCCTTAAATTTTCTTTTTTTGCTGATTTGAAGCTGCTGCAACATATATGTTCTGAACAATGTTGGGGATATACAACATCCTTGTCCGCAACCTTTCTTCACTTAGAATTCATCCATGCGTCCTTATTTTCCTGATTTTGATTTCTTACTTTCTGGCAAAAGCATTTTAAAAAATTCAATTCAAAAATTTTAGAGATTTATTTCCCGTTTTTACATTTGGAGAAAACTAATTCGTTATAGGTAAACAAGACTGTACTAAGAAGTTCAAGGTTAAACAGTTAAATTTTATATGCACATAAATCAATACATTGTATTTTTTCTTAATGCAGAAATATAACTAAATTATATCTTACAATGACCTATTAAATAGGTATAAAATGTTTAGTCATTATTTAAATGTAGGTGGCAACAATACCGTAACGTTGACAGTATAAGTGTATTTTTAGAATTATAGTCATGCATAAAGACGAAGATGACTAAATACGATAAATACTGAAAATAAATAAAAATAGTGTATTCATTTTGTTTTTGTCACTTTTAATCTTAATGTGAGTTATCTAATTTCGTGTGATAATAGACGTAAATTTCAAATATAATTTTGGATACATAAAATTTGTTTTGATTAATGGTGGTGATGAGGTCGTATTGCCTTATGTAGATAATTTTTTGTTATGTGAATGTTATGGATATCTTTTCAGCTCATCTACGAAATATCTGTATTTTCTTTGTTTCCAGCAGTATAGTTTCTGCACTATATATTAGAATAGATCTTAAATCTATCTTATTGATTATTGATTTGGTACCATAGGTAGCGTGTAGATATACTTTACGATCCCGGTAAAGTTAAGTCTATTTCATGATCGCAACACTGCCTACGCGAACCGTGGTTCACTCTCACTCCCTTTAACCGAGAGACCGACCTTCTACCAAACCGCACAGGCCAGCGTGGTAGAAAAACGGCCAGGAAAATCTTCTAAGGGTGAGTCGGATTTATGGTAAATCAAAACCATAAAAAGAATATATTCACAATTAAAAGCATAAGTGATACAGTTATATATCTTATCTACAAAGTAAACGAGAAAATTCGATTAAAGATCATCCAGGTATACGCACCTACCAGTACCCACACAGACGAAGAAGTTGAATGGTTCTACGATGACGTTAACACTGCAATACAAGAGGTAACCACCAACTATACTATATTGATGGGAGACCTAAACATCAAAATAGACCACAAGCAGTATGATTCGGAGTTTATACTTGGACCTTACGGATATGGCTATGGAAATGGGAAACTAGAGATAACGGGTCAAACTCTAATAAAATTTCTTCTGCAATATACATAGGTTATATATCATGAATACTCATTTTTAAAAAGAAGGAGTCCCCAAAAAAAGTGGACTTGGCAGTCCACTAACCCTAAACAAGAACGAAATTGACTTTATATTTCTCCTTCTTCTTCTTCCTCCTTATAAGCAATTCTGCTTGTTCATTGGCGGATCAATACCTCTATGGAAGGTTGTCACTCCATCTTGCTATTTTGACGACACGGGTCTCCTCCATTCTATTTATGTGGTTATTCCATTCTTTTTTTCTATTTTGTGTCGATCATTTAAACACTGTACGTTACATTTTCTTCTAATGTCTTCAGTACTCTCATCTCTGCCGTTTCCAGTAGCCTTTGCGTTGTGGTTGTGTCGGGTCTTGTTTCTGAGGCTTATGTCATTATTGGTCTTACACTGGCTTTATAAATTCTTGACTTCATCTCATTGTCAATGTGTCTGTTTCGCCATATAGTGTTATTAAGGCATCCTGCCAGTCTATTTGCTTTTTGTACTTGATCTCTCACTTCTTTGTCCAGGTCTCCATAGCTAGACAGCGTAATTCCCAGGTATTTTATTTCCATTACTTGTTCATTACTGATGCTATCAATTTCTACTTTACATCTAGTTAGTTCTTTGCTGATTACTATTGTGTTAGTTTTCTGAGATGAGATTGTCATATTATATAAATTATCAATTTCTTTATTTCCCATTCCGTATCCTCTTCCTTTGTTAATGGTTTTGATGATTTCATCCATGATCAAATTAAAGAGCATGGGGCTCAATAGATCCCCTTGTCTTATTCCGCTACCTATTTCTGTAGGTTCTGTAAGTTGTCCATCTATTCTGACTTCCATTTTGTTGTTTTGGTAGATGTTATCGATAGCTTTTATAATATTTTGGGGAACTTCCCTATTATACAGAAGATCGATTACATCGTTGAGTCTTACTCTGGCAAACGCTTACTTTAGGTCAATACAGACCTAGACTGACTTTAGGTCAGACACAGAAATGCTGGTCTATTATACTCTAGTTATTTCTCAGTAATTTGCTTTATAACGAATATTGCATCTGTACACGATCTTCCACTACGAAAACCCTGTTGTTCCTCTGCTAAACTTATCCTATGATTTATTAGCACTTGTAAAATTTTAGTTGTAAGTTTTAGCGTAGTATTTAACAAGTTTATACCTATGTATTTTTCTGGCTGTTTTTCATCTCCTTTTCTGAATAGTAGAATTAGTTCGCTCGTTCTCCATTCTTCGGGTATTTTATTGTGTTTTATAATTTAATTAATTAATGTTGTTAATTGTTCTGTCATTTCTTTATATTTACTAACAAGAAAGACGCTGTTCAAGACGTAACTGTATTAAATGAATTTTTAACTGGAAGTGACCATAGAATGGTAAACCTGAAGCTTGAACGTAAAGAAGAAAAAAAGAAATATGGTAACAAGGATTAACAATGTCACATTGCGATTACTAACACAAGGGCATACCAGGAAGAAATAGAGAGTAACCTACAGAAAGACGTGCCAGAGGAAACGTATATTAAAGAGCTTAATGAAATGTTGGTGAATGCCCTAAAGAAATCACAGAAGTGCCAAGCCAAGGAAACATGAAAACTCACAGAAAGCACAAGAAACCTAATGCAAAAAAGAAGGGAAATGAAAGATCAGCACACACAGCTTAGGAATTTGAACAAAACGATTTCAAAAGCCGTCAGGAAAGAAATAAGGAACTTGAACGCTAAGGAAACAGCTAATATTATAGAACAAAACAAAAGCCTAAAAAGGAAAGTTGAAGACAGGAACGAGGAAAATTTATATAATTAAAAAAATAAACAAAGACATGCCATATATGAACAACAAGAAATCCTTAAAATCATCAATGAGGACTACAAAACAGTATATAGTCTAGACTCTAGATGCGCACATTCCAAGGTAGAAATCCCAGCACTACAAAATCAAGGATCAGAAAAAACTTCTAGATATAACCGAAGAGTAAATTAAACCAGAGCTAAAAGGTGTGAAAAACAACAAAACGCCTTGAGAAGATGACATTGTAAGTGAAATGGTAAAACTAGGAGACGAATGCGCCTTAAAAACTCTTTATAATACATGCCTCTTTTAAGAAATTACACCAGAAAAATGGAATTGTGGCATTATGATAATATTGCATAAAAAAAGAGATGTAACAGAAATTAGAAACTACAGACCTATCACCTTGTTATCTCATTGATATAAGCTCTTTATGAGAATAATTTTTAAAGACTGGGACCTAAGGTAGATATTCACCAACCACTAGAGAAAGCCGGATTTAGGAGTGACATATCTTTGATGTTTAGAGCTGTTTTAGAGAATAATCATCTTGAAAGATTTGGTTGTTATATTTAAATTGATGTAAAAGTCGTTGCAGATTGTTTTCGTTTACGATGCAATGCTAGTAACAGTGCACCGTCTGCATATCACAGAAATTTAACTTTTTTCTCTCATGATACGCAGTTTTCATATTATTACGGTATATAACCGTCTATTGTGGTATTTAATGGGAGACTCAATGCGTATTGCTATTGGATCCCTTTCCCAACCGGTATTGGGTGAGTAAGATTCTCATTTTCCTTCTCTTGTATTTGATTTGTACTGAATCTTTTTTAAGTAATCATGTGAAAATTTTGTAATTTAATCTTGATTTTAAATTAACTTTGACAGAAAATCCAATTTTTTATTGCAGATTCAGAATTTTCGTGAAAAATAAACAAGTTTTATCTTAACCTTTTTTCAATTTGCGATATATTTATGGACTGTAATCGCAGAAAGATAAATACATATTTAATGCAAACTAATTTTTATGGTACTGAACACAGTTTATATGAATTTTTTTACAGAATAGGAATCTGTAATCAAAAATGGGGGTTTCCATTTAAGATTTCAAAGTTGCCCATCTCCCCAACATAGCGGGGTGAGAGGGGGTCGTGTTTGAAGTCATTCAATAGCTATTGCAGGTGTTTTCTGGTTTTTCATTTGGCAATGAATTTTTCGACATATTAGAATATTTCCATAATTTTCAATTATAGCGCCATCTATCAATTCGAAAAAATGTCTCGAATAAAAGTTAGGTATTTTTGTATAAGGAATCTAATTTTTCAATAAAAATTGTGATTGCCAGTGAACATTTCAGCCGGTTGTCTCCAGCCCAATTCCCAGGGGGTGAGTGGTCCAGGTCGTGTTTTGTGACATTCGATAGATTTTGGAAAAATATTGAACAAGTTTTTCGCAGATTTTGTATTAAATGTAAATTTCGCGAAATATTAGACTGCCCCGCTTCTTTTGGCACAACCTCTATATCTGTCTGAGGGATATTATTTAATTCTCACTTTACATAACGAACTTCTCCTATGAGTGGTTTTATTTAATTTAAATTTTTATCTCTTTTGTCCAGAATTTATAATAATTATAGTCACTGAAAATCTGCATTCTAATAGATACTTTTGATTTATTTCTGTATTCAGTTACATTTCATACATAACAGTATTTCATACATAACAAAATTCATAAAGTTTTTTGTTAAAAAAATATTACTCACCGTATTCAAAACCTGAATAAATAAATTTGCATAATTTTTAAACATGGATAATATTTCCCTTTTCTCTCTCTAAGACGGTCCTGGCAACTTGTATTGTCGACATGGACATCACCTGCTATTGATGAGCGATGAAAGGGGTTGAGAGAGCAGCGAGTATTTTTTATGGTCAAATGAACATATTTCATTTAAAAGAAGTGATATTTATAAAATCGGTGGTAGACTATGTATATAGGTCAGTTTTAAAATATTTGAAAACAAAAAAATGGCGCAGTGTTCTAATTAACTATTTCTTTTGTCACAGTAGTTTATTTAACTATTCTAGTCATTGACAATATTATAGATGTTACACTTGAAATTTCCGCGCGAGCTATATGTGCTTTTTGTGGTTTTCCTGGCTTGACTCCGCGTTGAATAATTTTGGTTTTGAAAAAAAAAAACATTATTTTGACGACGTTTCGGCAAAGTCGCACTTGCCATTGTCAATCAGGTAGTAACACATCTTGCTGGGGCAGTTTAGTTCAAGCGAACTTAACTTATTCGAACATATGAAAAGTTCTCGGGAAGAACCGCGTTGAGAATTTAAAATTCAACGTTTCGGCACCAATTTGGAGCCATTATCAAGAGCGATATGGTTTCTTTCGAGTACGACTTTACTCGACACTGAGAAGTAGGCAGATTAAAACATCAGTGACGTTTGACGGTTCTTGTATTTCTACAGATCTACAGAACAACATACTGGTACGTTACGAGTGAGGGGAATAGGCAGATTGAGACCCTGAACTCGAACGGAACCATATCCCTCTTGATAATGGCTCCAATATAATATATATATATATATATATATATATATATATATATATATATATATATATTGATATGATTGGTGTTTATAGAAATTAATTTATAAGTTACACATTAGATAATATTAGATATTAAATTTGGTTATTTTAATAAGTTATATACTAGAGAATTTTATAAAAATATATTTATGTGAGGGCATTTTTAAGAAATTAGCATATAATAATTGTAAAAAGTTGTATTTTAGTAATTATAATGTGGTAGATATATTTAAGTGAGCCATGTGACTAGGCAACCAACTATACATGTGAGTGACAGACAGATATAAATACTCTCCAAGTGACATTTTAAATAATTAGGAATATAAAGTGGGGTTATAATAATAATGTTAGTTTAAAATGTTTAATTTATATATATATTTACTGATTTAAGTGTTTATTCTGATCTGAAAAGCCTAAATGTCAACAAAATTATCAATAGAAAATTAACGAATTCTCCAGAATGCAGAATTTGACCTTTGTTTACGGTCGAACATTCTCTAAATAATGGTTATGTCTGTGGATCGAACATATACTGTTTCCAGAAAATTCAGACATGTGTTTAATAGAACTAAATCGAACATGATTTCTTACCAGATGGTTCTGGAAGATTGAAAAGATATAAATACCCGTGATTTGGATTCAAGATGGCAGTTTAGTAAGAAAGTCCATTCAGTTAGTCAATCAGTTATGAGTTACTATGATGGCCAGTTTTTTAGTATGAAAATTAGTTAGAGGCAGTCAATAAGTTACAATTGTTCAATATAGTGAGTTAAATCAAGATTGGGAAACAGTATAAAGAAGGTATTATTGAAGATTAAAAATTATGTTATGTATAAATGATGATAATGGAAGAAGTATTAATTGAATATTAAAATTAAATAATATTTTTGGTGATTGGATATTGATATATTGAAAAGAAGAATAAAAATAAATGCTGTTTGCTGGTTTGCTGGTTTACCTGGTGGTTTATAAATGCTGTGAAGAAAAATATCTTAAATTGGTGGAAGCTGATAATTGGAAAAAGTAATTTCACAAAAAAAAAGGATAACCGAAGCTGAGAAGAAGACATTTGAGTGGTGATTATAATCTATATAGTGGAAAACAGTTCATTTAGGCATTCAGTGACAGAAAGGTACAAAATTTTGTTAATATAATTTAGTTAGTGTCATAACAATTTCAATTTTGTAGATAGTTTGTTTAAATTTTACATTGTCTATAGAATTTAATTAGTTTCATAAGAATTTCAATTTAAAGATAGTTTATTTTAAATTTACATTGGCTAGGTTAGATATATATGTGTTTCATAATAGATATAATAAAGATAATTTAAAAAAAATACTTACAAACTAATTCTTTGAGAACCGCGATAAAAACCCTATATTATATTATCAAAAATACTCATTGCTCATCATTAACAAACAATACATCATAACAATATATATATATATATATATATATATATATATATATATATATATATATATACATACATGACAGACATCACAGGTTATTCGACTAAATACCATTCTGAAATTTAAAGATAAGAAATAAAGTAGAGCCAAGTTAAGGTAGAATTTACCCAATGTATACACTTCAATGAAGTCTGCAGACCACTTACCTACTGCCATCACGCAATTTTATAAACTTTAATTTTTAACACTGACATCTCAAATTGGAGTTTACCTTTTTGTTTATTGTTACCATAATATTTATTCTTATTTTTTGTTATAATTATCTTTAGATTAAATAAAACCACACATTTCGTTTGAATAGTGTTTTTATTATTTTTTTTTTGAGGTTATGTATCGTACCTATTACAATGACCTATAATAAATAGACCCCGCAGCCTTCTAAACTTGACATATAATCGGATGCCCTAAAGACCTGCTTGAAAAATTATATTTAAATGACTTTAATAACCAAAAACAAAACATTTTATTGAAATCGTTAAGGATTAATAATTTACAAGAGAAATCATACGATTTCCTATCTGGCGAAACCGAATTCAAATTTGTATAATAATTTGTTTATTAAATAAAGAAAACGCCTTGACTGGCTATCAACACATAAAAGTGATGTTAAGCTTTCCGAACTTCCGCGACCACAAACAAGACAGTTAAATGGCAGTACTAAAATATCAAGTAAATGAAATTCAAAAATTTAAAATAAAATTTGCTGGTCACCTAAAATATGCAAACACAACGTCACTTCGTAAAAGATCGTGAACTTCGTGCAACTTCGTATACAATAACTTAATCGGAGGTATTCATGTTTAGGACACTTTTTACAGCATTCCCTGACTCTATTTATTATACGTCCTTGACCTATTAGGTATGATTAGGTGTCCAGTTATAAGTTAGGAGGTGTTTTAAAAAACAATTTTTTTACTGGGTGTACATGAACACTTTCTTCTTTTTTTAGACATTTATTCTTAAACAAAATTCTTAGGACGACTTAGTACAAAACCAAAAATATTCACGTCCTTTCTGTCAGAGTTTGCAATTCTAGTTTGAGGGCTTTCTACTATTATATAATGAGATCATCGAGATTTCGAAAAATTATTGCATTTATATACCTTATGCCGTAGTAATATTTAGAAGGAATGTTTCCTTAATACATAATATGACTACAATTCATAGAAACAAAAATGAATAAATAAACTTAAGGTTATTGCAAATTTTACTTTCTACTTGTTGAACATTAGTTATAGATTCGTATCAATAAATGAAATTAACATTAAGGCCACATAAACAATGAAATCGTTTTTAACTGTAACCTTTTACCCGACTAATAGCTGCATAGAATTTAAATAAAGGTAGATACTGCACACTTTTTCTAACTCGATCGATATTCCAGTGTTGTTACATTCTAACAGTAAACATTAGAAGTAGAAAGTTACGTTGTAATCTTAGAATAGATATCATCTTGTCGCTTGCACCACAAACTTAAAAGCATTTTTATGGTTGTACTTGCTGTTTATTAATAGAAGTGTTAAGCGGTTTATGTAACAGTATAAAGATAAATATGGCGACCTCATGTCATGAATGAAATAGACGTTGCCAAGGCTAAGGATGTCGTAAAATCAGTTACGAGCATGTCGCTTTTTATAATTGAATTTGCCGATTATTATCTATCAAATAACAGCGAAACGGTCTTTGATGGAATTCATTATAACTAAAAGGTTGAGGTATTTGAATAAATTTATGGCTTTGTTTGTCAAGAGGGACAATTAAAGAAAAGAACAGTTAAAAATTCCGTAAATGTTATGAATTATTATCAATACACCAGTTTATCTGGGAACAAATAGTTGATTTAAAGTAAAAATCTTATACAGATATGAAAAGGTATATTAGGAGTAGTTGTTGAAAAATCCGTGAAGACGTACAGCTGATTTTGCTTTGTTTTTGCTTTAACACTGTCTAGGAGTTTTGATTTTAATTGCCTGCCTGAGACTAACAGCTTTTTTTTAAGAATACTTTATGTAAATGTACTACATATACAAAAAATATAAATGAGTTTTTATTGTAAAAAATAAATGTTTGATAGCTGTGTCAAAAAATAATATACACAGTTTCTGGATATAAAAAAGTAATATTGATTTCATAGACTATGTGTACCATAATTGGTCACGCCTATCAATTGCGTACAGTTCAATTGTGGGTATCGAAAAAACTCTCCATACATAAGAATTTACGCTCACATCCTTTGCAGTGCAATTTCACACGACTAGTCTGTTTGATAGCGTAAACTCAGCCATTTTTCTCGCTGTTCATTTTATAACACCTTGTACATCTTCCTCTAGATTTGCTGTCAACTAAACTGTGACATTTAGCGGTTTCAGCTGGATCTGGAATGCCTTCAAGATGCCTCTTTTCAAAAATCTTATTGGCAATTGCACTGTTCACACAATCGCCCCAAATAACATTGATTTCTTGTTATCTGTTTTCATCTAAGTCACTGTATTCAGAGCATATATATATATATATATATATATATATATATATATATATATATATATATTTCACTTAAAAAAAAAACAAAACATGTATCATTCATTAAAAAAAGATCTCTAGATTCGTTTGCGTCAAAAGATTTCTTTATTTTTACATTATTATCCATATAATAGAAATTTCCTGTGAAAAAGAATTTCTGCTGCTCGTGTGGGCTTTTCGTAAAAATGTCTTATTATTCAGCCGTCGATACTTCGTCGAATAAAAGGCCAACTTTTTGTCTTTCATTATAGCGAGCAACTGAAGCAAAAATACGATCTGGCTCAAAAATGTTTCTAATAAAAAACCGGCGAGAAACAGAAAAAATAAAGTAAATTAATAAAACTTTCGTGTTTTATTTTGGCAGCTTAAAAGCTTTGGCTTCATTAATAGAGGCTGTATAGCGCGCTGTATAAATAATGATTTAAACTTTTACCGTTACAATGCTGTAATAAAATGCTAAATATTTTATTTATGGATAAAAGCAGTTCGTGAGAGTTGGTTGTAAAAGTTTATATATACAATATTGTTAAATGGATATATATATTTATATATATATATATATATATATATATATATATATATATATATATATATTATATAAGAATTACTGGATATTAGTGACTGTCGATATAAACAAACAACACAGTTTATTAGGGTTGCAGTCAGTACTTCAGTGCAACTTACTAGTCGTTGAGATTATTTGTAAAAGCATTGACACTTAACATTAATAACACACATATAAAATATAAAATAATGGACAAAACACATTCTAAAATTTTTAAAATTTAGGTACAGATAGTAAAACTTAGTTTGTCATCTTTTACTGGTGTGTTTTAACTCTTACACATAGAGAATAAAAAGAAAAAACCTTATGATTAAAAAGTAATTAGGTGTACTTAATATTATATTTCTTTTTAAGAAATACTAGATCTTAAGTGATTTTAATTTTTAAACTTGTAATGGTATGCATATAAGTGTAATTTATGTAGGTACAGGTAGATATTAATTTTATTTTGGATGTTTTTCCAGTAAGTAACAATAAATGTTGCTCAGTTTATCTATGTCTGACCTTTTATTGATGCAAGACGTACTTTTTACGTTCCGATTTTATGGAACACATTTCCAAGAAAACACGTTTTGAATGGTTCTTTTCCTTTGTCAGGAATCCTCGAAATTAAATTCATGTTTCAACGTTAATGCATGTTCTGTCAATACACTTGCATTTATTTTTTTGGTTTTTATATCGCTACGATGTGAGATCACCCTACTGTGAAAATTACGAGATGATTCTCCTATGTATATTTTGTTACAATTGGTACACGGTATAGAATAAACAACATTCGATGACTCCTGTATTGTGAAAGGATCTTTTGTTCTTGTGTATAACTTCGATACCGTTTTCACATTTTTGGTTGTAATTTTTAAACCACTAACATTTTTGAAGATGTTCATTAGCTTCGGTGTCAGAACTGGAATGTAGGCAACCATAAGTTATTTTAGATGGTATCACTGATGTGTTGTGTGTCAATGTCAATTGTCGGACCTCATTGTTATGAAAATTTTGGTTGTCAGAAAAATGCGAAGGAAAAGGAGAACCGAAAATGAGTTTATTTAACAGCCCTATAGGATAGGAGTTCTCTTATAATATAGATCTCAGCTTTTTTAGTCCCTTGTCTCTGAACTCGATGTGTGACAAGTTGATAACCCTATAAAACGGTTACTAAAACAAGGTTTACGATACCACTCTGTCCTTAGCATGCCATCATTGCCACGATGGATTAGCATGTCTAAAAAAGGAATCATATTGTCAGCCTCTCTCTCAACCGTAAACTTTAGGTGTTCACATTGGGCGTTAAAGGTGTTTAAAACATCAGTTACTTTGTTTTCAGGGACCGATAAAATTAAATCATCAACATATCGTTTAATAAAAGGTATGTGAAAAGGTATCTTTTCTTTACACGTTGTTATAAGTTCATCCAAAACAAAGTTACATAGTATGGGAGTGCTCATTGGAGTGCCAAAGATTTGTTTAAAGAAATTACTATTGAACAAAAAGATCTTAGAGTCAAATATAAATGTTAAAATTCTTATGAAATCATCTAAACTGATCTTGGTATGCGGAGAGATGCTGTTCCAGTTATTTTTGATGCTGTTAAAAATAGCATCTAGTGGTAAGTTTGTAAACAGTGACACAACATCTAAACTAGTTTAGATCACTTAGTGAAACAATTTGAAAAAAAAAATATTTTCAAATTGTTTCACTAAGCTCAATGAAAACAAGTTACTTTTTCTCCTGGCTTCATGTTTCGATAATTGGACATCAGCGATAAAATATAATTATTGTATTATATTATACTGTTCTTGTTAACATGTTGTGACATTTTTGTGACTTTTTAATGTTTGTATAAATTTTAACCTTTTACTGTACCTGAGGAAGCTTCCTACACGAATAATAGAGATGAATCCAAACGAAAAGACGTAGTCCAACAAGGAAGATGATTAGTTAACAATTAAATTGAGTTGATGGATTATTCATTAGCAACAGTGTAATAATAAAGATAAAATGTAGCATAATAAATACGTAGTTATGACTATTTGGTCGTGATCAGTACGGTGCAGCCAAGTTGGAAAAGGAACATGTTAACTTGGGAAAGGATCACTACAGGAGCAATGCGACCAATTTGTGGCAATAATGTTAGAAGACCCCGAGTGTGAATTGCTATTTTAGATACTTGTCCTGTGTTGTCCTCAAGACATTTTTTAAAGCCATCTTCCTTACATCTATTATGCAGTAGTGGACAGTCTAGCATTAACTTTAAGGCCGCAGTAAGGTAGAGACTCATTGTATCCTTATGCAAACGATTTTTTGTAGTTTAACTTGGTACGTCACAAACGTCACATGTATGTTATTTTTCTTTTAATAATTATTTTAGTTCAATTTCTTTTGAGTTTATTCATTTATTAACCTTATTTTTTATTTGACTATTTTTATTCTAAAAATAGTTTGAATTCTTTACTCAATTCTTCAATCAACTAAATATCCTATATAATATTTATTTTTCAATTTCAATCTTCATTTATTTCAGTTATGTTTCCTGTATTTGACTCCAGTCTCTCCTATGTCAGAGGCACGGAACATAAATTTGTATGCCTCACTTTAGTCGACAAACGTTATTTTGTCAGTTGGCAACTCTGCTCTGTCATGTCACCTCTCATTGTCATTTCAACTGTAAAGGCTAATTATTAGTTTTTATAATGTCTTTTGTCTATTTGAGCTAGTGCTTCGATTCAAAATTCATTTCATATTACTAAATCTTCTCTGAGATAAATTATATTTAATATTAAACCAATGTCCAGTGTCTTTGTATGATTTAAAATTTTATTTCATTTTTCTATACGTTCATACGTAACCCCTTCCGCACAAGTTTCTTTTAAACTTTTAATATCGTAATTATTTTTAATTTTCATATTGCAAGGAAATATATTAAAACACATGCAGTGGCTAGCACGGGGTTAATTTTTTTAGTTTTTTGGCCTATTTTATCTACGTTTTTGGCTGAAGAATTCTGCAGCACATGGTCGACCATTCAGCAATAACTGCAGCTGCTAAGTAGAATCCAATGGCTACCTGAAGATGAAAGTATCTAAATTCAACTACATCATCAGCAACTAACCACTACATTCTGGAATATTTTGAAGCCAACAACAAGTGACCTAGTGATGCCATAAGTATCATATTTTATATTTGTAAAGCTTATAGACAAGATTTGCTTTAATTTTTAATATCTTATTAAAATTTATTTTATATTATTTTATGTACAATAAAAATAATTAGTTAATCTGTTGGTTTATTTACTTCTAAGATAAGACGTTCTCACACCTGAGAGACTGAGCTAAGAGGCCTAACAATGGGCTCCTAAAGAAAGTTTTATTGTTTTACATTGGCTCCCAACTTTCGGAGGTAGTTATATTGTTCCCTATTGACACCCACCGTTTCTGATGGATCGTTCAATGATTACAAGCTGTCTTTTGTTGGATGAATCGATGATACTTATAAACCAATCAAGCTATCTGACATATCCGATATTACACCATTTATTTACAAAGGACTCACAAATAAAAATCCTAATAGAATTGCGTTTAAAAGTTAAGAAAGTTGTATACATGATGATAATAATAATTATATGATATGATTTTTCTTTCGTTTATACCGTAGTCAAGAATACTTAAAACATGCTAGAATTAATAAAATATTTCACATAAATCGGATAAGTATCATTATGATAAATTATAAATATGCTTGTAAGAAAGGTTATTGTTCTAAGTTCATCTAATAGGTATTATTATAAAATAACTAAATAAAATTTGCTACAGCTGAGATTATAGCAGATGGTTCTCAAAACGAATCAAATAGAATATAATAGTAGTTATGTATATTATAGTTATTACAGAACAATCATAGTTAATTTTAGCCAAATCGCAAATTGTTTTATTGGTTAGATTACTACGCCATTATCTCAGGTTAAAAAGGATACCGAGATTGGAGATTTTGTCTTACAGACTATTTTATTAATATGTAATTTGATGTAAGAAGTTCATAAATTAATGAGGGGCAAATGATAGAATGAGAGAAATAAATATTTTGGTGTTTGCTCTTTACTAAATTACAGAGTTATCAATATTATTTATGACTTGATATTGTCAATGTTAAGTTTGGTTGTCGACGTATATTTTTAACATATCAAGAAGTAAAAATTATTGAATATTACTTGTTAAATAGCGCATAGTAGTATTAATTTTACAAATGAAAGAACATTCCGCATACTTTTTCCGCCTTATCGATTATTGTTCTTTTGCATATTTTTCACTTTTCTTCGAGATTTTTTTGAATTTCTTCACTTTCTAATTTTTGGTACTCTTCGTTTGTTTCGTGTTGGTATTTTTCTTGTATTTCTCTTTTCTTTAGTTCGTATATTGCTATTTTTCTGTACCCAGTATGATCTTCTTTTCTTCCTCGCTTTACTATACATTCTGCTATGACTAGCATATGATGTGATCCTATTTATGCTTCTGTTCTTGTTTCAATCTTCTGTATACCTTTGTTAATTCTTTCGTATTCGTATGTACTATATAATCTGTTAAAGGGACAACCGACAAAATAATGCAGTATAATGCAAAAAAAGTATCTTATTTGTCGTTTATTCCATTCTTCCCATGTACCTTCTGAAGCAGGCTTTAGAAAAGGAATTCTTTGAAAATAAAGTTGGCTAAAATTTCGCTTTTGTCTGTTAGTGACATTTTAACGTTCTTTGTAAAATTATCAAGTAACGAAATTAGATATCTTTGTTTTGCTGTACTAATGTTTATTTTCCTTTTTCAGGTAAACCTAATTGTTTTTGGGAATATAGTAGTAAGTACTAACGAAATATTAATTAACCAAACAATAATATTAATTTTAAGAAATATTAATTTTTCAGTAAGTATAGGCAAATACAATTTTTTTAATCAATCAGAAATAGTCTATTCTTACGAATCTCAATCCAGTCAGAAGAAAATTCAGAGAGAATGGTTAATAAAATTTTGTAGAAGAGTTTTGCTCCCTTTTTAGGTTTTCGAAGTAGTCTTTGGCATAAACGGGACAGTCAAGTGTTTAAGTTTTATTTAATTCTCTATTTTATATCACATATCTTAGGCCTCCTAAGCTTCCGTTACTTTTCTTGTCTAGTTTGGTGAAGTGTACGTTTCTTAGAATTTAAAGAATTAAAATATTTTAGGCAACAGCTTTTGTTTGTTTCATTTTTTTACTGTGGAACTACTGTTACACTGTGCTTTATTCATTGTCATATTACTGCACCTTATATGACGCTTCCTACTGAATGTAAGTCACTATTACATCCTTTGTTGAGATTTATTCTTCAGTGCCACGTCTGTTATAGTCTTATAAATTTCATTTTATCATTATTTCCATATTTTTTATTTTCTTTGTTTTCGAAGATCCATGTCCATAGTTTTATTGATCGTGTTATTTTTTCTCATAAGATCAGTTTTTTCCCCCTAAGCATCAGTTATATATGTGTTTACATTTATTATTTTGTATTTCCCTTATTTTTTTTCTTGTTCGCTGATCTTTCCCCCTTTTTATTATTGTCTTCACTCCATTAACAGAAAGACGAAAATTGTCAATCCGTATTTTCGTGAATATTTTATGAATGTCGTTACGGAAATTTGTGGCCAGAAAATCTGAAACTGAGGTGTTTTTCTTTGAGAAATCATCAATTTGGTAATGATCATAAAAAGTATGAACAGCATTATATTTGTATTGGACATGTCGGATATCAATTATTTTTAGTTGTATACGAGGCTTGCTTACAAAACATTTCTTTATGACTTCAATAATTATGATTAGATTAAATAGCATTGAGCTTAGTGAATCTCCCTGTAATATTCCATTACATGTTTCTTTAGATTTCGTAAGTTGTCCTATTCTCCCTTCCATTTTATTGTTTTGATAGACGTTTTCAATTATTTTTATAATATCCATCGAGATCTCTTTGTTATACTCGTACAAGAGATTTATTACATCTTTAAGTCTTACTTTGAAAAAATACCTTCTTTAAGTCAATCAAACATAGGAATGCGACTGAATTGTATTCTAATTCTTTCTCTGTAATCTGTTTTATGACGGATATTGCATCTGTACAGGACCTTGTCCTCCAATCTTCTATTATTATTTTATTGTGTCTTATGATCTTGATGTTAATGTCACCCGCTATTATCACTCCTCCATATTTCAACAATTCATTTGGTATTATATCTTTACTTGTAGCCTTTCTGTTCTTTAGTTTTTTAAGTATTTTTTGTACTTCGTGCCTTCATACTTGCTTACCTGAACTTCTTCGAATATGGTAATTTCTGGTGGTTCCAACGTGTTTTTTATTTTTCTTCTGTAGATATTCAATTAGATATTCAATCTATACAATCAATCCATGAATCTTTTTCGATGTATTTCGATTCTAATAATTCCTTCACCACCGGTCTCTGGCCTATTATAAAGCGTCATAGTTTTTTTGCAAACCATAAAAATCGTGCTCCAGTTCTTTTTGAAAGCGGTCCCAGTGCTCGTCTTTTATTCTTTTCTGTGCATAAGTTTTTATTCTTATTCTCTTGTAATCTTCGTACGCTTGTTGTAAGTTGTTTGACGTGTACTTCAGGTAAGATTTTTTCTTTTCCTTGCATTTTTCATTCATCTGTACAGAACCACGGAGGTTTTCGCTTTAGGAGAGACTTGCTTTTATTTATCTTGCTTTCGCCCAGAGTATGAGTTCCAGTGGTACTACTAAATTCATAATGTTTCCCCCACATTGTTCCACCTTTGGCAATCAAACATGGATGCGAGGTGTTACTTCTTCTGATACGTGATTTTCGACATATTCTTCATAACAGAAATACTCCTCGAAATTGATGTCATATTCTAGAACTTTTGGGCGATCATCTTGCAAACTTGCCTAGTCATCTTCAGGCTCCAGTTGGAAATTAGCAACAATTTCGCCAGAAAGTTGTTGCAACTTGGCTTATCCCCGTTCGTAATCCATATTCAAATACAATTTCTAAAATTAATGTCTATTATTTAAACTTTTTACGTACAAAAATTTATCGTCGAGTATAACACAAATGGTAATGTCGATCTCTTACACTGTTGGGTCAAATAACATAACAACAATACGCACTTGGCCATAAGTTTTTTAAGAAGGAATATTTTGATGAGGATCAAAAGATATCTGGCTGCGCAAACAGAGCTATGCGCATTTAGGTTTTAGCACGAAAAATCCATTATGTCGATGTCAGAGACCTCACCACTCGAAGATTGAATTTGTCTATGAGAGTAGAGTGCACCTCTAACTAAAATTGTCCGTGTTAAAACTCTTGTTTTTACCTAATTCTTACATTACCTCCTAAATAGCCTAATATTATTTGTCAAAAATACCCTTGTGATTTTCTTAGTTGAATGATGCTTTCCTTTGTGTTTATGTAGAAAACATTTTTATATACACGTTTTTTTAACTTTTGATTAACCTGAGATGTGACCAACTGAATTGTTAAAGCCCAAATAAAATTGTTTTTTTAATACTTCTTCAGCATTTTATGTATATAAACTGTGTTTATAATACATACATAGGGTGCTCTTGCTTATTCCAAAAACAGCTGGCACTTTTCTCACTGTTATCATTTTTTCTAAGACATTCTGCATATCATTTTTAGATCCTCTTCACTGAAGTTATTCTCTTTTCTTCTCTTTGAGAATCAAAGAAACACTACTATGATATGATCTCTTGATTGGAAATTTCAAACTTTGTAATAAGTTTTATACAACAACGATCTACTTAGTATTACGCTACTGTTGATATCGTAATTGCTTTAAATTGACAATTTTTGGCATTTAACTTTGCTCTTTTATAATTTACGCATTATCAAATCGTAAACAAGAAACCTATTATATCGAAAAGTCTCTCTGATAATATAACTTAGGGAAATATTCATTCTTTACAAACGGTCAAAATCAAAATGAAATATTACCTTGTATTAATATTAACACAGATAACTATAACATACTTTTATACTTCATATATTTGCTAAACAACATATTTTTATCTCGATAAATCAATCAACGTGTGTGTTTATAAATCATTTTAAAACAAAAAATCTGTATTGTTTTCAATCAAGCTGTACATTGTTTTTATAGCGAACAATTACTAATAGACTTTCAAATGCTGTATAAATACGTTCTTGTCTTGTTAAACAAATGGTATAACAGCCATAAAACTTGTTTTTCAGTGAAACTCACTACTTTATTGCTCCGCAACCGTGCAGGTAAAAATTTTTTAAAAGGCTGAGTAATGATATTGTAGTGAGGGTTTTCTTTTTACTGGGAAGTAATGTATTTTTTGTGGTATAGAAATCGAGCGAGGAAAATATTTTTGGGATTGGAATATTTAGCCATGTAGGCACTAAAATGTTTACATTTACAATTGTTTTGGTTCTATTCTAAAATAAGCTTTCTTTTTCTTAAGAATTTTGTAATAGGTAATTCATCTGCTTTAGTTTTTGAGAAATAGTAGAAATTCTTGTGTTGTTAATTGTATTCTTTTTTCTCTCGTTGATTGGTACTCCACACTCGTTCGGGTGTATGTCTTCTATTTTATGTTGGTATACTATTATTTTAATTTTCAACTGTTGGTAGTAATCTAGTGTTTTATTAATATATCGCTCATTGACTTAAATATTGCCATAACCCCGAAAAACGCAATTTTACAGGAGACGCGAAACAAAGTTTGCTATTTTCTTTTAATTGTTAATTTCGCGCTCTCACAACTTACCAATGCTAATTTTTGCCTTCAGTTTTATTTAAGGCTGTTATACATTGCTATATTGATAATGGGACAATGGCATTAAAGAATTTGCTAAAAAATATATTTTTGTAAGTTATGACACTATTGTCCAATGTATTTTCTCCTAAAAATTGGTATAGGATATCAAGTTTATAATGTCAAATAAAAAATATTTTGCTTTTAATAGTTAAATTTATTCTTTTAATAACTACAAGGAACAAAGGACAAGATAAGAACGACTTAAGGAAACGACCATTTTACAATTTCCTCTAAGTTTCAAACATTGATTCAAAAACTGGCTCATAGGTCAAAGGTATTGCAAGTGCCATAATTAAATCTTTTATATCTTTTATCTTATTAGCATCAATAGACATTCTTTTTTTGTAGGCTGGCAGTACATTCGGAATTTTCGAGGGGACCTTATTGGCTCTTTGGCGGAAAGTAACTTCTTGCATTTCGTCTTCGTAGCTTGTGTTCAAGTAAAAAGAATTCGGTCGGGACTTCTCAAACCTCATCATTTTAATTTCAGTTATTTTGTGCTTTTGGCCTGATTGATCAATCTTAAAATTTGATGCCAGCTGCTTCTGAAGACTTTTGAAATCTAGAAAGTCTTTGTAAGACAGTTCATTAATAGTGAACTCTTTCCCTCGTTTGGTTGATGTCTTTAAAATTGTGACATATTGTTGTGGTATGAAAATGGGTCCACTTCTCAAGGTCTTCTTAATTTGCTTTTCAATGACAGCATGAGCGGCGTCCCCTTCATTTTGTGTGTGACCAACAATAAAAAAATTATGGTTGATTGCCTTAATCTTGAGAGTTCTTACTGTATAAGCATACATTGATAATATGTACCTGTTCTTGTTTTGGCCACAACAATTATCAGAGTACAAAGTAACTACTAAACTATCATTATATACCTCTTTTGACAACTTTGTGAGATAATTAAAAATACAAGTTGCTATTTCGTTAGACCCTCGCATACCCTCGCCTTAGTGCCAAAAGTAACAAGTTGTGTTTGAATTAATGATATTAGTTACAGTGAAATTGTAACAATTAAGTTTTGACTTATAGTAAAAAAGAGAAACATTGCCAATGGGACATGGCATAACCTTTTGTAGTCAAAGCAGCAGACATACTGAAGCGGATTTTCCTTCGCTTTGTTTTTGTCTAACTCTTTGGCAATCCTGCTTAGCACTTTTTCGTATTGATGGTTTTCATAATCTTCTTGAATCTCTTAGTCATTTGAATCATTTTTGAGGCTTCACACAGACCACATTGATATTCACGGCAAATGTCAGCTAAGCTCTTGCCACCATCTATAAATTCTCGGGTACACACTTTGAAAGAATAACACTTTCTGAGGGGAAGGGCGCTACATTCTCCAAATTGGCATAGGTTACAGATGAACTATTTAAGGTATCAGTCTCGTTACGGTTCGTTAGGTACTTATCGTTCTCTTGAATTAGGCTCTCTCCCGATCGCAGAAGAAATAATGGTTCAGCATGCTGTGTTACAGCCACGTCTTCTAGACACTCGATGTATCCAGGTCCTGCTTCATCGGGATGATCACTTTCAAACCCTAGAAGCAAAACATAATAATAATTAATGATTACGTTATACATTTAGGTCTAAAAAAGATTTCAGTTCGAAGATACTGATTTTTAAAGTCATTTGCGACAAACCTTATTTTCAATTTTTTTTGTGTTATGGCACTATTTAAGTCGATGAGCGATATCATCTATAATAGATCGTATTTTATGTTATTTTATGTATTATATTCAAGTTTCTTTTTAAAAGATATTTAAGGTATAATTAAAGAAATATTAATTATGAAACTAGAGATTTTCTGTCTAGTACTACGGTGTCTTATCTAATTTGTCAAATTTTCAGTAGCTAACCAAGGCGGAGGACCTGGGTGCGATCCCGGTAAAGAAACCAGATGTTTTAATTTCTAATTTAACTGAGGCGCCACCGTTCTTCGGAGGGCACGTAAAGCCGTCGGTCCCATCGGTATGTAGTCGTTAACACTAAAACCTGAGCCAGAAGGTTACACGATTGGGAGATGTACAATAAGCCAATAAGTTGCAGTACTATCAGATATAACAACAAGCGGGTTAAAAAAATTGTCCAAAGTTTATGGAAAAAAATTATTCGATCTGGTTTTTTTGTTTAGGGATTTAATTTATTATTAATGTCCGTGTGTAGCTTCCATTTGATATAATTGAGGTGTTGTATATTTAATACTCACCCTGTAGATTGCGAATGAAGAGAAAAACAAAGGCATTATTTTAAAAATATAAAAAAGGCCTTCATTTTTGTTTTTTAAAATGGTTTGTAGGTACTTTTGAAAAGATTCTACAGTAATTTTAAGTCATGCCATTTTTACACTCCAAAATCGCTATTTTTTCGCTAATTCAATTTTTGAAATTTCACGAAAAAGGCATAACTAAACTCGTTTCGGGTGCTGGCACTATTTTTTTATTCAGTTTTAATCACAAGACTCTTTTTTATACACCAAAATCTATAAAAATCGTGCAAACTATTTCCGAGATAATTGAGCCGTTTTATATTTAAAATTCACCCTGTAGATTGCGAATGAAGAGAAAAACAAAACCATTATTTAGAAAGTATGAAAAAGACCTTCATTTTTGTTTTTTTTTTTAATGGTTTGTAGGTACTTTTGACAAGATTCTGCAGTAATTTTAAGTCTTGCCATTTTTACACTCCAAAATCGCTATTATTTCGCTCATTCTATTTTTGAAATTTCACGAAAAAGGCATAACTAAACTCGTTTCGAGTGCTGGCACTATTTTTTTATTCAGTTTTAATTCCAAGACTCTTTTTTATACACCAAAATCTATAAAAATCGTGCAAACTATTTCCGAGATAATTGAGGCGTTTTATATTTAAAATTCACCCTGTAGATTGCGAATGAAGAGAAAAACAAAACCATTATTTTGAAAGTATGAAAAAGACCTTCATTTTTGTTTTTTTTTTAAAATGGTTTGTAGGCGCTTTTGAACAAATGCTACAGTGAGTTGCTACATTTTTACACTCCAAAATCACTATTATTTTTCTCACTCAAGTTTCGAAATCTTCGTTCCGGGTGGTGGCACTATTTTTTTCTTCAGTTTTGAGTAATAAAGAATAAAAAAAAATTGGTTTCAAGAATGTGCTCTCAAATTTCAAAATCATTGTTTTTGGCATCAAAAAAGTGGATATTTTCTGTGGAATTCGTCATATAAGTACATTTTGTGAATGTATCCTGGTCATGCTTGTTTTTTACTTTTTGGGATTAAGTTTTAAAATTGAGGTTAAACGCAGCAAACTACATTTTATTGGTTCTTAATCTTTGTTCCGCCCTTGGATTTATTTTTATCCGCATCAAGTACCTACGCTTCGGGAAACAGATCAATAAAAGCAACATAAAAAGTTAACAAAAGATTGGAAAAACGAACAAGTTCCGTTATTTGTAAACAGTTATAAACTAAATGCGCCTTATGGTCTATGCAGTTCCGGTTTTCGACGCCAGTATACTCGAACTATTTCTGTCATGAAAAATACGACAAGTTAAAAATATGCATTTTCAGAATGAAAACGGTGTGTGAAATTTTTTGAACGAACTTACAGTGTTAAAAACGGTTTTGTTTTTCATTAAGTGCTGTGGCCTTTTTTGTTGTTATTTTATTTATTTGTATTTATTCAAAACATCTACTTGTTACATTTTAATATATGCCATTTACTAAACTTGAACTAAAACTAAAAAATGTTAGTGACCTATATGCGTCATAATGTTTATGTCACGCTTAAGTCTGCCAAAGTTTAGCAAAAGCTAAAAGTCCTTTTTATTTCACGTCGACCAATAAACAACAGCTGCAAAGTACTTTTAATTAGTCAGTTACTTTATGAATATGAATAATTTCATATATCGTATTTTTTCTTCTCTAACAACAGTAACAGTACAAGTTCATGTTATGTATTACTTTAAGATCTTAGAAAACTCACCCTTATACTACCTACTTATATTAGAGTCATCGAAAATAATCATAATTAAGGTAGGATCTGAAATTACTTATAAATGAAGCATCTTTATAGTTGTCATTACAAATTTTCGCTAAATGATGACGTGGAATTTATAACGTATGATTTCAATAAATCTGTTTGAAAAAATCATATTGATCTATTTTTTTGTTTACGTTGTTTTGTTTTATTTTGATTTATTTTGCGCCAAAATTTTATCATAATTCTTTTTGCAGTATTATAATCTTGTCAAAATCTATTTTATTCTATTATATATATATATATATATATATATATATATATATATATATATATATATATATATATATATATATATATATATATATAAACTAAGGTACACTCTAAGAGTGGTGGGTTTTTCGGTCAAAGTGGAGAAATAAAAGACAAAGAAGGTGGCTACTTCATCTATTTATTGAAGACGTTTCGCTTTCTGTTTATAAAGCATCATCAGTTCATCTAAAAAGAACAATGTGAAAAAACCAAACATCCAAAGAGAAGTTAAAACATGTGTGTTACCTCAAAAAGACATGTACCAGTCAATGATATTAAATTTGTAAAAAAGCTTCCTATAATGGAACATTCAGAGATAATGTTGTATAAACAATTAATTGAAACTAGGTACAGTTTACAAATTAACAAACTTAGCACAGCACAAGAACATGTGATAATAATACATGTATATAAAAAATTTTGTTATAAAAAACTTAAGTAAAAAACATTAAAATGGATGTGTAAAGAACTAGAAAGATCATGAGATGCACTTCCAACAATGTATTATCAGTAAAATTTAAATTTGACTTTAGGTAACATTATTAATTAGTTGAGATTAAAATATATTATTTAAAAGTAAAATGAAGTTACCAGTCTTTAGCTTACTGAATGCAGCATGTCAATGAATTAACAGGTGAAATACCAACCTCTAATGTAGTAGAGCGGTACATTTAAAGATTATGGTAAATTTGGGCGACAACTTGTCATTATAAGCCAAAAAGCCAAAAAATGAAAGGAAAAGGTGGTTAAAAACACCATTTTCCCCCCAGTGATTGGTTCAAAATTCAAAAACAAAGCAAGCGAGGTCAATCCAAAATATCATATATTATAATATCTACGTTATGACTGGTTAGCCAACCAACAGGTGAAGATTGATTTAACTTCCACAGTCCAAGGTTCATAGCATTTGGAACTGTGAATGAAAAAGATTCTATGAAAACAAAAAACAATTATATATATGCAGTGCGTAAATCTTTTGGCTGGACATAGGTAATATACATTGAGCTAATTGCTTTCATCTGCGCTTTCTTAAGCCCACTGCTTTCGTCAAGGCCACCTGTTGGAAAATCATACAATTCCAGAGGCGTGGTTATTTCATTATTTTTTTTAGAATTGAAGTTTTTTATTATAAATTAATTCTATCATTATGTCTCTGTTAGTGCCTTTATCGTTCTGAAAAACCTGTTAAGTTTGATGAAGCCCAAAAAATCCTCCCCAAATATGATTAGAGAAGTGGTTCGAGAACATTCTCCAGCGTGCTGATAGTAACTCTGTCATAGTATTGGATAATGCATATTGTCTCTGTCAGAGCTGGTTACGAGAAAAATGTCTTTCATTTGCAGAGGATATAGTATAAGCAGAACTAATGACAATAATCAAGGATCATCGTGGTAGATATCGTCAATATGCTGTTGATTTAATGGCTAGACTTCATGGTATTATTGTTTTGAGACTTCCAACTTACCATTGCGAGTTGAACTCAATTAGTATAGATTGTATACTTCCTACAAATTAAAAGAACGTTATTGGCCATGTATTGAAAACAGAAGAGAAAATGTGGAAGCTGGATGGTATTATGGAAAATGTTATTATACCTGTAATAGTGAGGATCTACGGCAACGAGTCAGAAGACTCAATGAATTCTCAGGATTCTCATGATTTATAAACAAAGCTGTAAGTAAAAAGTTTAATATAAATATTTTTATTATTGTAATATATTTTTTATCCAAAACGGTAAAGAATGGATTTACTTTGTTTGTGCTAAATATGCTAGGTATAATAACGATAATCTTAAATCACAGAATATAAATTAATTTTTATTGTAGGATTATCTATTCAACTATTTATTAATCTTTTGAAAATACATAAAAGGCGTATTTACGACTAGAATAAAATTGTGAGTCAGATACCCAAGTGGCCCAGACTTCACTGTGAATGATCTAGTGAATTGATTGTTTAAATCCTGACCAGAAAACAAAAAGGGTTACGTAACAGTTTTGAGACTAAATGGTCCGCTACTTGACCTAGATTACGTTGGTGTATCGGATATACCTATGGATAAGCAGTACTACAAAAGATAGAGTTTACGCTTAAAAAACCAGAGTATATATAGTTATAAATAAAAACATAGTTATAAAATAATTGTCTCAAATAAATTCAAATTTCATTACAAGACTTTTAAGATGTCTTTATGAAACGCCACTGTTCAAGAATAAATAATTACGAATTAGCATAAATTGTGCCGACCAAATATTAATTTGCTAAAACGTATCGTGAATTCGTTTGTTATTGCAGCTCATTCACTGAAAAAGAGCGCATATTACTCAGTAACCCTGCGGTGCACGGGTGAAATTTTTCTAATATCTATAATCGGTCAGCGAGTCTAAGTACGGTCCTGGCGGTCTAGGTACCTTTCGACGGCATGGTCAGCTATAATCCCTCAGTTACTAATGCGTATTGAACCGATTGTGTCGATGTTATACATATCTGTTTTCGTTCTCTCAGACCCAACCCGTTCCTTAATGTAAGTATTTTTTTATGAAAGTACAAAACAAAATTTGCAGTGCATTGTTTTTAGAGCTTAGCAAAAGAATGGATTCTTACGAGGGAGAGGTAAAACGTTTGCAATGTCTCTACAAGGAAGTTGCAACCGACGAGGAAGAAAATTATGAAAATTCAGATTCCGATGAGTCTATTGTTGGAAAATTAGAAAATGAAGATGGTAATCATAACTCAAAGTCTGAATTCGATTTATCAGACACCGAACTAAACTTACAAGAATGTATTCCACAAGGTGGGCCAAACCAACACCTTTATTACAATACCAAAGATGAAATTAAATGGAATAAAACATGCGGATCACGAAATGTTAGAACTAGACGAGAAAATATCATCACAAAACTTCCTGGGGTTATTCGTGAAGCGAAAAGTTGCACAACTGAAAAGAAATGCTGGAAACTGTTTTTTACTTACAAAAATTATAAAACATATTTTTGAATGTACTAATGTATATATCTATGTATCATTTAGATTTAGAGAATTGAAAAACGTCAACTTTTTGACAAATAATCAGAGTCGGAGGTTTCAATTATGTATTAATATTAATATTTATTAATTAAATGCGAAACTACAATTTTAGTATTTATTTAATTTATTGATCAAAATGAGCTTAAACTCAAATAAAATTATTTTGGTGGAATAGGTATTTTCAATACATTTCAAACGAGGTATCACTTGTCATAAGGTTCTATTTAAATTATCTGTCACAGTAGCGCTGTAACGTCATCTGTCACTATTACGTCACTTGTTATGACTAGCTAAGAAGCCTACGTCTGTTTATTACTATCTCTCTCCAAATTTCACTGTTATAAGTATAAAGAACCTTTTGACTTTGCAGTTATGATTCCGGCCATCGTGGTAATACTCTCTCCCTTGTTTACAATTTAATTTTTTTTTCATGTTTTTAATCTTGTTTAGTCATAATTGATCATTAATTTGTAACATATCGTTTTCCACTTCTATTGATTCAATTTTTTGATCGGCATCGTGCTGAAATAACCTCACTTTTACGTCAAATGATTTTATTTCCATTTTCCAGACTGAACTAAATACTTTTTTGTCTGTTCTATGTACAGTGTAAATATGCAGTTTTCCGTCTTTCTGATATAATTGTTATTATGATATTGAATTTATCCTGTTTCCACTTCTGTAGAAGTTTTCTAAACATCCGCAAAGTTTGTATACAAAGGCACGTAATGGATCTTATAAAGAAAACTATTTATTATAATATTAAGTCATAGATTACCACAAATGTTAAAATATAATTACCCTATATTTTAAAGAATGAGCTAAACATTTATGAATAGGCGGTTTGTTTAAAAGCTTCTGCCAAATTTTGTCGGCTGTTTTCTAGTTTGATGAAACCTTTCGACTATTTTTAAACTTTTTCAAACCGCATTTATAAACTAATGGCAAATATATTTATGTAATTCGATAAGTAACTGACAAACTCTTATGTAAATACATTGACAAATTGTGTTATGTTTCTTCATGATTAAAAAAAGGAATAGTATAACACTGTTTTTGTAATTTTTATAAATTAAAAGCAAAAGGTTTAAATATTTTATATTCAATTTAGTTCGATTCGTCAACTTTTATTTTACTTTTACACAATCGACACTCAAAGGGACAGTTATTGTAGATACGAGTGTTTTGTGATCATTTCTGTAGTTATAATATAGATTTTTCCAATCAAATTGTTTCCGTCCATCCACTTACACCATGCCTTTTAGGTTTTTATTTCTGATGTCTCTATTTACATTTCATGTCCGTTCCATGTTATGACAGTGCTCGGCAAAAAAAACAATGTTCTCTTATGAGTATATATTTATATATAGGCCCCACCTGAAATTAATACCAAACGATATTTTTGTTTTCGGCACCGAACAAACTAGTGATCCTACCCCAACTTAA
This sequence comes from Diabrotica undecimpunctata, assembly GCF_040954645.1. NCBI lineage: Eukaryota > Metazoa > Arthropoda > Insecta > Coleoptera > Chrysomelidae > Diabrotica > Diabrotica undecimpunctata. Next base: position 74,330,043 of record NC_092804.1, on the reverse strand, counting down.
CATGCTCCTTTTCTAACGTGAATGCACCGTATTGAAGACGACCAATAGTCAGAAATATGTATATACGGTTGCGTTCCATCGATGCCTTTTTTGGTTTTCTGTTTTGCAAGATATGCTATTACATTTTAATTTTGTTATTCACTCGCATTATCCTTTTTCTATATGTATATATATATATATATATATATATATATATATATATATATATATATATATATATAATAGAATCTATTTCAATATATCACAATCAATTGTTGTAGCAACATTTTTAGTTGATAAAATGTTTAATATTGCTTTCCCATTAAGTTATGAAAATGGGACATCCGTAAGAGGTACACATAATATGTATATGTAACTTGAAATATAAATATGTAATATATATATATATATATATATATATATATATGTGGTTTCAGTTGTTTTCCGGGTTTGACTCCGCGTTAAATATTTTTGGTTTTTAGAAAAACCATTGTTTTGACGACGTTTCGGCAAGGTCACACTTGCCATTGTCAAGTCAGATTCTGCTTCGTCTTGATGTTACAGGCGAACTCAAGACGAACATCAAGACGAAGCAGAATCTGACTTGACAATGGCAAGTGTGACCTTGCCGAAACGTCGTCAAAACAATGGTTTTTCTAAAAACCAAAAATATTTAACGCGGAGTCAAACCCGGAAAACAACTGAAACCACATATAGCTCCCGCGGAAATTTCAAATTCAATATATATATATATATATATATATATATATATATATATATGTTATGATGTATTGTTTGTTTGAATGATGAGCAATGAGTATTTTTAATAATATAATATATATGGTTTTTATCGCGGTTCTCAAAGAATTAGTTTGTAAGTACTTTTTTAAATTATCTTTATTAGATCTACTATGAAACACACATATATATCTAAACTAGCTAATGTAAATTTAAAATAAACTATCTTTAAATTGAAATTCTTATGAAACTAATTAAATTCTATAGACAATGTAAAATTTAAACAAACTATCTTCAAAATTGAAATTGTTATGACACGAACTAAATTATATTAACAAAAATTTTGTACCTTTCTGTCACTGAATGCCTAAATGAATTGTTTTCCACTATATAGATTATAATCACCACTCAAATGTCTTCTTCTCAGCTTCAGTTATCCTTGTTTTTATGAAATTACTTTTTCCAATTATCAGCTTCCACCAATTTAAGATATTTTTCTTCACAGCATTTATAAACCACCAAGCAAACCAGCAAACAGCATTTATATTTATTCTTCTTTTCTATATATCAATATCCAATCACCAAATATATTATTTAATTTTAATATTCAAATAATACTTCTTCCATTATCCAATTATCATTTAGCCCCCTTTCAGACGAGGATACTGTATCCGAGATACTGTATGCGAGATACAGAATTTTCGATGGCGGCTGTATCGGATTCACGGGCATGCTCGTCAGTATGAAAATAGTAGCAGTGCAGTGCGGTTATATTTTTGGATTATGGATGTAGAAGAGTGTTATGCTGTGGTACATATTAAATAAAAAGAAAAAGAAACTGAAAAGACGACGTAATTTGTGGGTTCATCCTATTGTAGAATTAAGAGAAACCAAGGGAACGTATAGTTTGCTGTATCAAGATTTATTGCAAGATCCATCCAAGTTTTTTAATTATTTTCGAATGTCTGTGAAGTCGTTTGAAGAACTTCACAAAATTTTGAAAATTCAATTGAGTAAAAAAGACACAACTATGCGTAGAATTATTTCATCAAAAGAACGGCTTCCTATGACTTTTTAAAGTGAAATCTATGACTTAAATAAAATTAAAATAAATATGTGTACTTATCTCCAATTTGTAAATTGTTTACCTCGCCCTAAATAAAAAATGACCGTATTCCTTTCACAATAATGTAGTTTGATATTCGTTAAATAATCAAAATTCCAATTAGCAAACTTTTAAAACTAAACTGTATACGCATGAAACAAAATATTACACTATTCTACTATGTATTTATAATAAAAACATGTTTATTTCTTACCATATTCATTTTGCTGTACTGCAGTCATGGCCTCAAAATTGTCGCTTAGAATTTTCGACCCAGCACTGCTGCTTTTTATTTCTATTGCAGTAATCTGGCGATGCTGTATCCCATAGACAGGGATTTGATTGTACCAAACAAATAAATTTGTCACTATCAAATACAGTACGCTCCATTATTTAACTAAATTCAGAAAACACCGTCTTTCTTTCGTTGCTCATTCACAATTATTCGACAGAAAATCGCGCGTCTATGGAATGTGGTGCAAAAGTATTCGTGTCTGAAAGCGTTCATTTAACGTAATGTTTCTTCTGTATCTGGGATACGCATTCAGTCGTCGGCGACAGGAAAGTCCGAGATACTGAATTCGGTATCTCGCATACTGTATCTCTCGCGCGTCTCGTGTGAAAAGCTCCATTTGAGTCTATGTAATGTCTGCGTCTCTGATACGCGTATCTCGGATACAGTATCCTCGTCTGAAAGGGGGCTTATACATAACATAATTTTTAATCTTCAATATTATTTTCTTTAAACTGTTTCTTAATATTGATTTATTTAACTCACTATATTGAACAATTGTAACTGATTGACTGCCTCTAATTAATTTTCATACTTAAAAACTCATAACTGAATGGACTTTCTTACTAAACTTTCTGACTGACTGACTGACTTTGAATCCAAATCACCGGGTATTTATATCTTTTTGGATGTTCCAGAACCATCTGGTAAGAAATCATGTTCCATTTGTTCTATTAAATACATGTCTGAATTTTCTGGAACAAACCATTTCGCAAATAAAGCCATCTCCGGTGATCTAGAGAATTCCTTACTTATCTATCGAGAATTTTGTTGGCATTTAGGCTTTTCAGATCAGAGTATACATTTAAATCAGTAACTTATATAAATTAAACATTTTAATTTAATAAATTACACATTTTAAACAACATATTATCATTATAACCCCACTTTATATTCGTAATTATTCTTAAACGTCACTTCAGAGTATGTATATCTGGTTGCCTAGTCAGATGGCTCACTTAAATATATCTACAACATCATAATTACTAAAAAAATACTTTTTATATGCTAATTTCTTAAAAATGCCCTCACATAAATATATTTTTATTAAATTCTCTAGTATATAACTTCTTAAAATAACCAAATACTTGTTATATCTAAAATTATCTAGTATATAACTTATAAATTATTTTCTTTAAACACCAATCATATCAATACCCCAAAATAATATTTAAAATAAATAATTTACTTATTATTTTTTTAAATATTAATTTTCTTATCTACATACCTTAGTAAATTAATAATTCAATTTTTTTTTTATTTAAAATGTGTTCTATTAGATACATCCCTATTCACTGTCTATGTCAAACTGTCATGTCAAATGGAAGTTTTTGTGTTTATATTTTTGTGTTTACTACATTTTACCATGGATGTTAGGATACAAATCTAGGAATTATTTCCATTCAAAAGGCTTTCATCCATATAAATTGGTAAGTTTTACACTTTATTATATTAGAAAGACATTTATAAAATCAATTTTGTATCTAACCCCAAATTATGATTTTTAGGGTACAAAATAATTTCCATATGTACAAGACTACAAGTATGATGTCAAATTGATTCACAATAATGAAATCTACCATTTATTTAACAAATCAAGTCTATTGAATAAAATGGATATATCAGTAACAGTTGTTATTATTAATGTTAAAAGTATAGAAAACATTATTCATTCTCTTCATAATACTTAAAAATGTCGTTGATATGGAACATGCCTCGTAGTCTGTTCTCTGCATCTATTAACACATAACTATTTAGTCCATTCTGATTTTCAATTCTGTATGGACCTTCAAACATTGGTTGTAATTTCTTACAACGATTTTCTTTAACATTACTTTTTCTAAGTAAACGAATTAACACTTTATCTCCCTTTTGAAATGTGATTGGTTTTTTTATTTTTCGATTTTGTCTTCTGATATATTTTTCAGCTTTCCTCCTAATTCGGTTATTCACTTTCTGCATTACTTGTTCTAACATATCCTGATTATATTCACTAATCCATTTTCTGTTTCCTATATGGCCAAACATTAAATATTCTGGTACTTTCTCTGTATTTAAATTATGTGTATTATTTAAAAAATATTCTATATGTTGCTGCCACGTTTCATGTTGATCTTGGCACACTATTCTTAAATATTTTATAACTTCTTTAATATATCTTTCTGCAGGATTTGCCTGAGGATGTCTGATACTTGTAAAATGAATGTTGATTCCCTTTTTCTCACAAAATGCTCGAAATTTTTGGTTGTTAAAATATGTAGCATTATCTATTATGCAATTTCTAAATGGTCCTATTTCTTCGAAAAATTGATTAATATATAATTTCAATGTTTTAACATTTGTTCTTGAGCAGGGATATAGTTTAATAAATTTTGTATATAAATCAACTATCACTAGTATATGCTTTTTTCCTGTTGGACTTGGAACTAAATTTGAAATAAAATCCATGGACACTGTATTAAGTTTTTCATATACAACATTAGATCTATATGTGTTCTGGTTTTTGAAATTCTTTTCTTTATTTATTTGACATATTTGGCATTGGGTAGTAATTTCTTTTGTTATACTTATGTCATTCTTTGCAAAATAATTGTCCCTAAATAGCATCCATAGCTTTCTTGAACCAATATGCATGTAATTATTATGTAAATTTTTCAATATTTTCCTTGCTAAAGTTCTAGTTATTAAATAAACTTCTATGCCATTTATTATTTTATAATAAACTCCATCTTTCTTAAGGACTTTTTGTTTTTCACTCAAATTGATCTGATCTCTTATAATTTCTTCTTTAGAATATAATCCTGTACTTTCTACTAATTGATTTAATCCAATTTTTATTGTTCGCTGCCCTTTTTGTGATGTATTTTCTAACCTTGATAAAGCATCTGCCACTATATTGGATTTTCCAGAAATGTATTTGATTTCAAATGAGTATTCACTCAATATTAGACTCCACCGATGTATTCTACTGTTTCCATATTTGTTATTTAATATAGATGTTAAAGCTTGGTGATCTGTTTCTATTGTAAATTCATTACCCAACAAATAAAATCTTAATTTTGTGACACAATGTATAATACTTGCTAGTTCTAATTCTGAAACTGAGTAACCCTTTTCATGTGGCTTTGTAATTCTTGAAATGAATTGTATTGGGTATTCGACCCCATCATGTATTTGTAATAATACCCCTGATAATCTCTCTATGGATGCATCTGTTCTTAATATGAATGGCTGTGTGTAGTCAGGATAGTATATTTTTAAATTTGACAGAAAAATGTTTTTATGCTAGACAGAAATGCTAGTTCTCTTCTCTGATCCCATCTCCATTTTATACCTTTTCTCAGTAGTTCAAGTAATGGAATTTCTTTTATACTTAGATCTGGTATCATCCTTTTATAATAATTAATTATTCCAATAAATCTTCTTAAAGTTCTTAAATTGTGTGGTGTTTTATATTCCTGAATGACTTGTGTCCGTTCTGGATCCATTTCGATTCCTTTAGTGTTAAGTTTATAACCTAGATATATTACTTCTTTTTGAAAAAATGTACATTTTTCTTGATTTATTTTTAGTCCAACTTTATCTAATCTATTTATTATAATTTTTAGGTGTTTCTCATGATCTTCAGCCGTTTTAGAAAAAATTAATATATCATCAATGTAGTGAATTACAAAATGTTCATATTGATCCAAAATATCATGAAGACATCTACATAGAGCACTGCAAGATGATTGAAGTCCAAATGGTACTACTTTGAATTGATATACTACTCCATCTATCTGAAATCCTGTATACTGTCTACTTTTTCTTTCTAGAGGTATTAACCAAAAGCTATGCTGTAAATCAATTTTAGTGAAAAATGACATTCCTGTAATTCTTCCTAGTATTCCATCTATATTCATTGGTGCTTCAAATTGCTTTTCAGTGATCTTGTTAATATTCCTTGCATCCAAACATAACCTGATTTCACCTGATCTTTTACGTACTACTACTATTGGGTTTATGAAACGTGTATCTGCCTTCTCAATGATTCCATCTTCTAACATATTATTAATCGTTCTGTTTACTTCTTCTCTGTATTTATATGGTATTGGGTATGATTTTGTTTTAAAATCTTTTTCTTCTTTAACTTTTATACTATGGATATAATTTTGTGCAATTCTATTTTCTTTATCGACAAGTCCCTTGTGTTGCTGCAATATGGAAACGACTATTGATTTATATTCTTCAGGGCAATTTAAAACTTTTTTCATATCTTCTTCTTTACAAATAAAATTATTCTTCATTATGTACTCATTATTCCTTGCTTCCAATTTTACGCACTCCACCTCGTAGGCATCCATCTGCTTAAAATTTCCATTCCTTAAATATTCACTACAATAATTATTCTTTACATTCTTTTGGGACATTTCCCTATCATCAAAATACATTTCTTCTTCATAAACATCATTATTTTATTTTAATAATATCCTATCAACTCTTATTCCTTCTTCCACCTCATCTTTCTGCATAAATTTAATTATTTGCCCTTCCAAAGTTACCATTTTTTCTTCAAAATCTATCTTTACTTTCTTCTTTTCCAATTCATCATTTCCCATTAATATATCAACACATAAATCCTTGACAATAAATCCTTGCATATTAATTTCTTTATTAAGAATATTAATTTTAAAATTGGCTAGTTTATCAATTTCACCCAACTTCTTATTATTTGCACCAACAATTTTAATTTTTGGAATCTTTATTATATCTGATAGTTTAAATGTATTAAAAATAAAATTCTCCGAGACTAAAGTACTTTCTGAACCAGTATCTATCATAATCTTAATCATTTTATTTTTGGCCAAAGCATTTATATAAATTAAATTAATAGATTCAATAATTTTATCTTCATCTAGAGAAATAAATTCAGAAGGTTTTTCATAATAGCAATGGCCTAACTTGGAATTCAGAAAGTTTACTGAACAAAATTTTGATTATTAGAATTCTCAGATTGTATCTGACCACTTGGATCTGATGTCCTATGTCTTTCCCTACTATGACTGTTGCAGTTTCGTAACGATATATAAATATTTGTAATAAATTAACAGACTTTTTAATAGTTTCGATTCTCCCCGTATATTTAACCGAGATTTGCGTGTACAAGGGCACAGCAGTTTTAAGGGCTAAACATTCCAAGACGAGCCATCTGCGAGATAACAAGGGCGAGTTCCATATGCCAGATAAGGATATGTGTTTTTGAAGTTAGGATCAGCGCTTCGAGACACTTCATTGCGGTCATGTAACAGAGTCGAATTTTATCTCTCAAACCACACACATGTGTGTGCGTTTGGGTTAAGAGTACCTTAAGACACTTGGCATCGGTCCTTTGACCGAGGAAGTCGGTTTATGAAGAAAAGTTGCAATATGAATTTTGTGGTTCCTGGTGTACGTCGATGAAGACGTCGTTGGTAATAGCGGTTGGTGCTATGATTTATGGGGTAAGCTACAATACACCAATAATCTATGTTGCTGGATATGTAAAGTACGTGCATTTGGTATTGTCATTTGATATTTGTTTGGAACTTTATCGAATTTGTGCCGCGGTCGCGATTTAACGTTGTCAATTGGACATTTTGCATTTGTTTTGTTTTGTGTAGTATTTACTGTATTCTTATTTTTTGTAATATGTCATTCCCGATTATAATTTGAATTGAGTTTAAATATTTGTATTTGAATATATAATTTGAATTGAGTTTGATATAATTCATATATGATATTTTTGATTGCATTTTGTGTAACTGTATTAACAAGGTTTATTCATTTTATTACGAATTAAGTATATTATAACATGTGCGTATATTTTTCACTCTTTCACGTTTAATATCAAGTGTTTTTATATGACATATATATTCATATTTTTATTTTTTGTGTATTATTTCTATCTATAACGTGGTATATATACAATCGACAGTTTTGTTTTGTTTATGGTTCTCTTTTTGTGTGTCGTTACGTATTGATTAATATTTAAGTTTGTACTACATATATTCTTCTTCTTTTAAGTAATATATCTTTCTTTAGTTATGATTGTATATTGGGTTATGTGTATTTATTTTTAATTTCACCTCTTTTTAAAATAGAATTTTATACAGTCCACTGGATTTCATTTCTTTTCTTTATTTGAATATACATACCCAATCTGAAAGGGGGAAACCAGCGAGTTCTAGATTGAACAAAATATCTTCTCTCCCCCTTCAGGATGACCCCAATTGTTATATTGAGGTCATCGTATGTGCAGAACGCAACAATGACTTCTACTCACATTTTCCTGCCTTGTACTACTTCGTTCCCTGTCTTCGCAGCTTCTATTCCTTCGAACACAATTTACCTGTCTGTTATAGTTAGGTCGCTCTGTATTTCTTCTATTGTTAAAATCTTGTCTATTATTATTAGTACTGTTATTAAAATGTTGTCTATTATAATTAGTATTATTATTAAAATTTTGTAAACTATCACCATACCTAGTATTATTGTTATATGATTGTCTATATTGTTGATTATCATTCTTATTATATTGAAAGTTATTATTGCCTTTTCTATTGTTGTTATTATTACTTGTCATATTACCTCTTTGTATTCTTTGAATTAAATTAATAAAACTCTCTATTGTTTGAATATTTTGTACAGTTACTGTTTGCACCACATCAGCATCAAAATGTCTAGATACATTTAAGACTGTTTCATCCTGTCTAAGTGGTGGTTTTAAATATTTTGCAACTGTTATCAGTTTCAATGCATAATCTACCATATTTGATTTTAAATTTTGATTATACTTTCCAAAATATAGAGTTTCTCTAAACTTAGCTTGCTCTAGTTCACCCCAATAATAATTTAAAAATTTATTTTCAAATGTTTGAAAATTATCTAAATCATTTTCAATACTAGCAAACCAAGTTGCTGCATTGTCATTTAATGTCATTCTAATATAATCTTTTTTATCATTAATATTATTCACAAATCTTAATTTATGTTTTAAACTGTTTATGTATACTCTAGGATGCAAATTTTTTATATTACCAGAGAATTTAATCCCAGTCTCATTTGTTAAATTTAAGTAAGGTCTCCCTATGTCTCTCATTTGTGAAATATCATCTATTCTCTGTTCCACATTTCTTATTTGATTACTATTTATTTGGATATTTTGTTGTATATCGTCTAATTTTTCTTCTGTGTTTCTCCTGTCTTCGTTAATTTTTACTTCTAAGTTACATTTCTGTAACTCTATTTTCTGTTCTATATCTATCTTATTATCTTGAATAATCCTCTTTACTTCTGTCCTCTCATTTTCTATCCTTTTCTTGTAGTCATTCCGTATAATTTTTATTTCATTTGCTACTTTTTTCTCTGCAGCTTCAAGTTTTTTATCCATTTGTTTTTCTATTTGCTTTACAATTTTATTATTATTATCTTCTATTTTCTTTTCTAATTTTCTATAATTCTCTTCTAATTTCTGTTCCATTTTTTTCATGTCTTTGACTTCTTTTGAATTCTCTTCCAATTTTTTTATGTCTTCTTTGATTTCTTTTGAATTCTCTTCCATTTTTTTCGTATTCTCTTCCATTTTTTTCGTATTCTCTTCCATTGTCTTATTCATCTGCATTATTAATGACATCAAAGCTGCCATATTGACATTTTCCTCTCTTTCTGGATTCATTTCTGCAGTATCTTGTGGAACTTGAACTAAACTCTCCTCTTGTATAGGTTGTGTTTCTACTTCCACATCTTCTTCATTCTTTTTGCTTCTTGTACCTTTCTTTCCTTGAGACATTTTGAGACTTTACTTGTTCAAATATAATTAAAAATAAAATCTATATTTTTTTCTTTCTACTGATAATTAATTTAATTATATGAGAGCACTTATCTTCCCAAACTAATTCTTTTAAATAGAGAGCCCCGCGGTGGGCGCCAATATTGTTATGATGTATTGTTTGTTTGAATGATGAGCAATGAGTATTTTTAATAATATAATATATATGGTTTTTATCGCGGTTCTCAAAGAATTAGTTTGTAAGTACTTTTTTAAATTATCTTTATTAGATCTACTATGAAACACACATATATATCTAAACTAGCTAATGTAAATTTAAAATAAACTATCTTTAAATTGAAATTCTTATGAAACTAATTAAATTCTATAGACAATGTAAAATTTAAACAAACTATCTTCAAAATTGAAATTGTTATGACACGAACTAAATTATATTAACAAAAATTTTGTACCTTTCTGTCACTGAATGCCTAAATGAACTGTTTTCCACTATATAGATTATAATCACCACTCAAATGTCTTCTGCTCAGCTTCAGTTATCCTTGTTTTTATGAAATTACTTTTTCCAATTATCAGCTTCCACCAATTTAAGATATTTTTCTTCACAGCATTTGTAAACCACCAAGCAAACCAGCAAACAGCATTTATATTTATTCTTCTTTTCTATATATCAATATCCAATCACCAAATATATTATTTAATTTTAATATTCAATTAATACTTCTTCCATTATCCAATTATCATTTATACATAACATAATTTTTAATCTTCAATATTATTTTCTTTATACTGTTTCTTAATATTGATTTAACTCACTATATTGAACAATTGTAACTGATTGACTGCCTCTAATTAATTTTCATACTTAAAAACTCATAACTGAATGGACTTTCTTACTAAACTTTCTGACTGACTGACTGACTTTGAATCCAAATCACCGGGTATTTATATCTTTTTGGATGTTCCAGCACCATCTGGTAAGAAATCATGTTCCATTTGTTCTATTAAATACATGTCTGAATTTTCTGGAACAAACCATTTCGCAAACAAAGCCATCTCCGGTGATCTAGAGAATTCCTTACTTATCTATCGAGAATTTTGTTGGCATTTAGGCTTTTCAGATCAGAGTATACATTTAAATCAGTAACTTATATAAATTAAACATTTTAATTTAATAAATTACACATTTTAAACAACATAATATCATTATAACCCCACTTTATATTCTTAATTATTCTTAAACGTCACTTCAGAGTATGTATATCTGGTTGCCTAGTCACATGGCTCACTTAAATATATCTAAAACATCATAATTACTAAAAAAATACTTTTTATATGCTAATTTCTTAAAAATGCCCTCACATAAATATATTTTTATTAAATTCTCTAGTATATAACTTCTTAAAATAACCAAATACTTGTTATATCTAAAATTATCTAGTATATAACTTATAAATTATTTTCTTTAAACACCAATCATATCAATATATATATATATATATATATATATATATATATATATATATATATAGACAGTATAAGACAGTAGTGAGACGAGGATGATATTATAATCAATCATCAATAATAATACCAAGTTGATATAACACTGAATTAGGTATCTATTAATAGACAGTTCACAGTTCTCTACCTATTCACTACCATTAAATATATTATAGATTATCGTATTAAATAAATTAACAAAACATTCCATTTAACAAACTCTTGCTATTCTACTAAACGAAATAATAAAGGAGGCAAAGAACATAATTATAAAATAAAAGCAATTGGGTACAATCTCTAGTGAATGAAATATTAAGTTCTATAAGAGACATTCACTCATAATTGTTTATTTATATAGGTGCTGGTTTAGTTTTAATATGAAAATAAGTTATATGTAAATTTATCAATTAATATAAATACTATGTGTGTATGCAATCAAATTACGGTACCTGTGATGTTGATGGATACTTCTTCTTCTTCCTCAGTGCACTGGGCGATTCGGGAACAAAATCTTCTCACAATGTCACGTGGTCAGGGTACTAGTCACAAATACTGGAGTGTTTAGCGCGACGATTTATACAGGACTATCTCCAAACTAAGACTGCAAAATATGCGTGTCGCCCGTAGCTTGCTCCCTTAAGAATAGGGGGGGGGGCTGTACAGGTCCGTATTAATTTACGATGATAAGACATACACACACGTTAAGTAAATAATTAAAATATAAAAATAAAATAATAAAATTATTACTAAAAAACTGAGAATATGTGGAGGGACGTAACATTCCCACCCACCAAAATGCATATTTGCATTTTTAGTCAATAAAGGGCAAAGGGCATAGCTTAACCAAAGGTCGCCTAAGTTCACCTTTCGCGGTTTGTACGATAGCTACGCGAGCAATATCATCTTGACCAAAAATTAAAGTTTTAATTCGACCCATTTGCCATTGTAAGGGAGGCTTGGTCTCATTACGTATTAGTACGAGTGTACCTATATTAGGATTACCCTCATTTTTATGCCACTTCGAGCGTTGATGAAGAGTATGTAAATATTCTCTGCTCCATCTTTGCCAAAAGTCTGCATGTAATCGTTGCAGCAATTGCCAACGACTTAGTCTATTTAAATTAACATCACTGTAATCCCGATCGGGAATTATCTTTAAAGGCTCTAGTGTAAGAAAATGACCAGGTGTTAACACTGAAAAATCATTTGGATCATTACTGACAGGACATAAGGGACGACTATTTAAGACAGCCTCTATTTGTATTAGTAATGTATTGAATTCTTCATAGGTTAAAACCTGTTCGCCTATGACTCTAGACACATGTGTTTTTACGCTTTTTATACCCGCTTCAAACAATCCACCAAAATGAGAAGCTGCCGGGGGATTTAAATGCCATGTAATGACGTCGTTTTTGTCAAAATGTGACTTAATGTCTTCTAAATAGGATTTTGCTCCTACAAAATTTGTTCCGCAATCAGAATAGACAACAGAGCAACGTCCTCGACGTGCTATAAAACGTCTGAATGAGGCTAAAAATGCCTCGGTACTAAGTTCAGATACCAATTCTAAGTGCAAAGCCTTAGTGGCAAAGCATACAAATAGGCAAATATAGGCTTTCGTTCGTTTAGCATTTTTAAGCTTATTGGCTCGTATCAGAAAAGGACCGCCAAAGTCGACGCCAACGCAAGAAAATGGTTTGGCCTTGGATATCCGTAGGTCGGGAAGAGCCCCCATAGGTGGCTGATAATTTTGAGGTTTTAGTCTCCAACAGGAAAGACATTTTGAAAGAACACTACGAATAACACGTTTGGATGAAATTATCCAAAAGTTTTGTGACAAGGCGAAGTGCGTACCTTGAATGCCTGCATGTAGATGTACAATATGGATTTCCGAAATAAGTAATTTAATAAAATTACCTTTGGAAGGTAAAAGAAGAGGAAAGCGCTTGTCATACGCTAATTCTGACTGGCTAAGTCTTCCGCCCACTCTTAGGAGATCATGTGAATCAAAAAAGGGATTTAATTTTTTCAAATATTTGAATTTTATAGAATTACCCTTAACCTGTTCTATTTCCTCCTTCAAATATCTTTGTTGCACTAATCTAATTAGTTGATTAGTGGCGTTACTTTGTTCCTGAATAGAAAGCTTTCCAACTGTTCGTTGATTGGCTGATTTTAGGTTACCAACAAATCTAAGAACATAGGAAAAGATACGTTTTAATTTTGAAAAGGAAGAAAATCGATTACAGAGATTATCGACAAATTCATCAGATGGAAAAGACAAAAGACAACTTTTCTGTTTCAATTCTAAGTTATGTTCAATAGAATCGGTCAAAGAGAATGACCAGTTATCTTCAGTAGTGCGAAGAAACTCCGGACCCACCCACCAAGCAGGAGTATTTAAGAAATCCTCAGGGAAAAGTCCACGGGATCCGTGATCCGCACTATTTAATGAAGAAGGAATATATCGCCAGTGCTTTGAAGCTATCCTGTCTTGAATATAAGAAATTCTGTTACTGACGAAGGTTTTCCATTTATATGGCTGTGAATTAATCCAATGAAGAACAACAGTCGAATCTGACCATGCGTAAATTCTACTAAACTGTATAGTGAGAGTCTGCAGTATATAAGATAATAATTTACTAAGAATTACTGCTGCATTGAGCTCGAGACGAGGAATAGTTTGTACCCTGGTAGGAGATACCTTTGTTCGAGCTAAAAGAAAATAAGTTTTGATGACTCCTGTATCATAACACACACGAAGGTATGTAACAGCAGAAGATCCACGTAAAGAAGCGTCGCAAAAGCCATGAAGCTCACAGGAAATAATTGCATTTAAAGAAATATGACGAGGTATAGTAAACTTAGATAGTATAGGCAGTTCAATTTTAAATTGTTCCCACCTTGAAGTAATTTCCAAAGGTGGAGTTGCATCCCAATCTAAATTAAGTAGCCAAAGACGTTGAATAATAGTCTTCACTATCAAAGTGACAGGATTAAGAATACCGTAAGGATCGAATATGCGAGCTATTTGGGATAAGAGATTTCGCTTTGTGCAGGAAGCTTGAAGAGGTAAAATTTTGTAAAAGAAATCATCAGATGATGGATTCCATCCAAGTCCTAATACCTTTAACGAAGATTGATCTAAGTCAAATGAAAAAGACTGTTGCAGAATATGATCCAAAGGAATATTAGCGAGAGAGAATAACTGAGGGGCATTACTTGCCCATTTTCGTAACTCAAATCCACCACGTTTCAATAAAGATATTAATTCTTTTATAGCAAGAACACTATTCTCTAAAGAATCCTTTCCTGTCACCACATCGTCTACGTAAGTATCTTTTAGGAGTATAGATGAGGCCACAGATAAGTCCGGTTCGTCGAGTGCTAGCTGCTGTAGAGTACGAATTGCAAGATATGGTGAGCTAGACACACCGAAAGTAACCCGAGTAAGTTCGTATTCAGCAATAGATTCCTGTTCCGAAAAACGCCAAAGTATTCTTTGAAATCTTTGTTGCTCAGGAGCGATAAGAATCTGAGTAAACATGGATTTAATATCTGCAGTAAAGACATATTTATGAAACCTGAATTTAAGCAATAAATTTACAAGATCATTTTGTAATTCTGGACCTGAATATAACGTATCGTTTAAAGACGGAAAGTTAGGGGCGTGTGTGGAAGCATCAAACACAACGCGCAATGGAGTAGTACTGGACTCCTTGTAAATACAATGGTGTGGTAGATAATAAGCATTATTTATTGCCGTACTTGGCTGAATAAGATTTAAATAATGATTATCTATGAAACTTTTGATAAAGCTTGAATATTGAATCTTAAGTGATTCATTTTTGGCAAATCTGCGCTCTAAAGAACTAAATCTTTGTAAGGCTAAACGTTTTGTGTCGCCAAAAGAAGGTATTTCGTTTTTGAAAGGCAGCTTTACTACAAATCTGCCCTCGGAATTTCTATAAGTGGTATGAGTATACAGCTTCTCACAGAATGAGTCTTCCGGAGAATAAGATTTAACTTCTGGTACTTCCTCAATGGCCCAGAATTGTTTTAATGTCGCATCTAATTGCTCAGAATCATTAGCAGAAAATGACGTGAAAAAGGAATGAATATTTGTTATATTTGTAGGTGGAATATTTCCCATCAAAACATAACCGAAACTTGTTTCAAGAGCTGAAAGCTGATCATTACGGGTTTTAATAATTCCTCCTGTTAAGATGTAAGGAAAGATATTTGCTCCTAATAGAACATCAACTTTACCTGGAATATTTGCCATTTTATCAGCCAACCTTAAATGTTGAAGATACGGCAAGTTGTCTAAAGAAATTGGAACAGTTGGCATATTTTGACAGATTTGAGGAAGAATTATTGCATCTATCTCGCAATGAAAGTTTACGTCATAAGACGAAGAAATATTCAATTTTACGCCTGATTTGGCTGGGGTGCACATTCTATCAAGACCTTGTATCGATAAAGCCGCATTGAATTTAGGGAGACTTAATTTGTCTGCAAATTCTTTACTAATGAAGTTAGCTTGAGACGCACTGTCTAATAAGGCTCTAACTTCCAAGGCTTTACCAAAACGATCGAGAACATAGATTGTAGCTGTAGCTAGCAAGACATTATTTGTCAAAGTATTTGATAAGGCGGATACAGAAGGCATAGGATAGTTAGATGAACTAGCAACCTCGTTGTGAGAAGAAGAAGAAGAATCATTCGCATTGAGATTATCAAAGTGAAGAGAAGTATGATGTTTTTTATTACAATGTGTACATCTTTTGGATGAAGGGCATTTGATCGTAACATGAGTTTTAGACAAGCAGTTTATACAACATTTATTCTGTTTAGCAAAGTCAAAACGTTTTTGAGGTGATTCAGCAAGAAATTGATTGCATTTAAATAAAGCATGATCTGAACCACAAAATAGACACTTATTTTTGACAGAACTGGTCAAAAATGTAGAAGTTTGACGAGATGAATACCTTACGTTATTAGAAGTATCGGAATTAATAGATTTAACATTTTTGCTGACTTGTCTTTTATATGACTCCAATGAAGTGCAACGCTGCAATGCGAACTTATAAACTTCCTCATAGGAAGGTACATTTTTTGAAGCAAAGTGTAATTCGAAAGCCCTAACTGTTTCTACATCCAATTTGTCCATCAGTAAATTCATTAGAATAAAGTCCCATTGAGCGGGAGAAAAAAGTAATTTTTCTAAAGAGGCTAAGTTTTCATTGAAAATATCTAATAATTTTCTAAGTGAAACAGGATCATCCGTTTTAACCACACTGGCATTTTGAATATTTTTCCATAATGCTCTAGATAAGTCTCGTTTACCTTCATAGCGATCAATTAAGGTGTTGTAAGCAATTATATAATTAGAATCTTGGAGCTTAATGTTTTTAATTAAATTGTAAGGTACTCCCTTAAGTGATTGCAGAAGATAACTAAACTTTTCTATATTAGAAAGATCAGAATTATTATGTACAAGAGCATTATATAAGTCTATAAAAGTGGGGAAATCTGTAATCTCGCCCGCAAATATACTTAAATTTAGTTTAGGAAGATTTACGTTACGTTTTGATTTGATTTGTGGATCAGCGGACACATTTTGAGTTCCACTAGTTGTATTATTTAATAAAGAATTATGTTTAAAATAAAGAGAAGCTATTTTATTAATACTATTGGCAAATTCAAACCTAATTATTTCTTCCGTATCCAAATTTGCGTCTTCCTCGACAGCAATTAAATTAATTAATTCAGTATGCTGATTATTGAAGCTAGTATTGATAGCTTCATAATCTTTTGCAGCAAAGAGAAACCCTGGAATTAATGAACCATCAACCAACACTTCCTCTGCCAGTTTTTCCATTTGTTTAATCTTACAAATGTCAACGTTTCTCAATGCACGCAAACGAACAATTCTATTTGAACTTCTAGAAGACATTATTGTAGATATAGAAAAAGAAATTTATGTAACACAAAGAACCTTTAAAGAATGATCTCAATAAATTCAATATGAACTCGTATATGTAATATATGTAATACTTTTAAAGTTATGAAACTCAATAAGTATCAGTAAGAATAAATATTTATTATATATGAGTATGTATAATCGAGCAAACAAAAAAAACAACACTCCAAGTATTATTTAAACAAAATCAATATATATTTATTTAATTGTAACTAGAAATATACGCATAAAATATTTTTAAAACCAGTAGTTCAATTAATATTGCGTTTTTTTTAATTTCCTAAGTTATATAAAATAAATATATAATCATATAAACCCCTTGTATTTAAAGAATTCTAAATTGTAGATTGTAACAGAAATTGAACGTTTTTGGAAACTTTCAACGGCTGTACTTCGATTTAACAATAAGTCAGGTAGAGACCCTGGTTTGGGATTATCGCATCTGTTGCAAGATGTGTACCGCTGTGGAATTTATGTACCGATAGTGGAAATTTTTCAATGATTTTAAACGACCTTTGGTAAGAAACTTTGCCCAAATATTTAAAAATTTATATAATTTGATCACGTTTTTAATTGAATAAATTATTTAAACTAATTTTAATGCGGATAGAAGGACCAAATGAATGAAATATTAAGTTCTATAAGAGACATTCACTCATAATTGTTTATTTATATAGGTGCTGGTTTAGTTTTAATATGAAAATAAGTTATATGTAAATTTATCAATTAATATAAATACTATGTGTGTATGCAATCAAATTACGGTACCTGTGATGTTGATGGATACTTCTTCTTCTTCCTCAGTGCACTGGGCGATTCGGGAACAAAATCTTCTCACAATGTCACGTGGTCAGGGTACTAGTCACAAATACTGGAGTGTTTAGCGCGACGATTTATACAGGACTATCTCCAAACTAAGACTGCAAAATATGCGTGTCGCCCGTAGCTTGCTCCCTTAAGAATAGGGGGGGGGGCTGTACAGGTCCGTATTAATTTACGATGATAAGACATACACACACGTTAAGTAAATAATTAAAATATAAAAATAAAATAATAAAATTATTACTAAAAAACTGAGAATATGTGGAGGGACGTAACATCTAGTTTAAGGAGATGCAAAATAAATGGAAATAGCTTAAATAACTTACTACTATAGTCTAACAAATAAAATATGAAATTATTTCCAAAATCACTCATCGTAACTGGTCGAAAATACCGGAATCACGTGTCAATCGTGAATTCTAGGAAATTTTGAATTCGATCATTAGCGGCGCATAAGAAAATATGTTTTGCCTTGCTGACCACTTTAAATTGTAACAATCGTCCTCATTACTTAAGCCCTTATAAGGGAGGGGTGCCCTCTAAACTATGTTAGCTTGTTGTCTCTATTGGCTGCGATCCTTTGACATATGGACGGCTTTATGCAGACTTTTTTCCACCAGAGTTGTAGGGGAAAGGATGAGGTAGCTGATCCATTTATTTAAAAGCGAATATTTGTAAAATCATATTCTCACCTTCCTACATTTGGTGAACAATAAAAAATAAATATAAATCTCGACGGACCAGCGACCAATAGGTTGCAAAATTGTGGATTAGAAATAGTGTAGGAAAACTGAAAATCGAAAAATTCAAATGAGACTTCCGCTAGAAATGTTTTTATGAAAAAATTTTATGATTTATATAAATAAATAGCAATATGGGAAATCGCCTTTTAGAATGATAATAAAATAAAAATATGTTCTTCAAATATACAAATGTTCATGTTAAGCGTTCTTAACACAAAATAAATGAGTATGTACAGAGCAAAAAAGTTTAGTTGTATATCCGGCAACCCTGTAATTTGTCGGACCATATATTTACGAATGATTGGCACAAAAAACTGTTGATTTTTTCTGTATTAAAGAATAATTTTAGGTACTTACATATTAGATTCACTAACACTGAATTTAATAAAGTTAACTTTTTAATAAAATAGAATTTATTCTATTTGAGAAGCGTGAGATGAACTATTTACTTGCTTCCATTTGAGAAGCTAAAGAGGGAGTTTGACTAGTGTTTCTATTAGAGAAGACAAATACGAAATGATTTAAGGGTAGTTTGGTTTGAATAGTTTGAATATAAAAACTGACAGACGCAGGAGATGAAAAAGCAAGAAGAGGTCATCAATTATTTTAATTATTACTGTCTATTTATTAAAAAAACTATTGTAGAAAAGACAATTTTTTACAACAGTATTTATTTGATCTGCCCATCGTGTTGGATATTTTCATCTTAGTCTTCGGCCTTCTACCTTTCCTTTGACTACCAATAGTTCCATTGTCCCTGTTCGTCTAGCTAAGTGGCCGAAGTAATTTAGGTATGCTTGGTTTACTTTTTTATTACCCTGTCTTTTATACGAAGCTCTTCCAGAATTGACAGGTTGGTTTCATATTCTGTCCAGAATACGGGTAGAACTCTCCTATAGACTCACATTTCGAAGGCTTCGATCTTACTCCTAGCGATGTTTTTGAGATTCCATGTTTCAGCTGCGTATGTAGCAATGGGAAAAATAAGGGCACTGACCAACCTGACGCTAGTATTCTTTGCTAATCAAAAAAGGTATATCGATGGAATGCAACCGTATATACGTATTTCTGACTATTGGTCGTCTTCAGTACGGTGCAGCCAAGTTAGTTAATACTCCAAATTGGTCGCATTGCTCCTGTAGTGATCCTATCCCAAGTTAACATGCTCCTTTTATAACTTGGCTGCACCGTACTGAAGACGACCAATAGTCAGAACTACGTATATACGGTTGCCTTTCATCGATATACCTTTTTTGGTTTTCTGTTTTGCGAGATATGCCATTATATTTTACTTATATATATATATATATATATATATATATATATATATATATATATATATATATATATATATATATATATGTTGGAAATATCGGGTATGTGGTATATATTAAATAAAAAATCTTTGTTTTTTCTTAAGCTCAATATTTCGCCATTTATTTAATAGCTTCATCGGGAATAAAGAAATTAAAAGATTATACACATAAATAAAATTGAATATTAAAATAACATTATTGTTGATGAAACTGTACATTTAATAAAATGCATGTTAAAATTTAAAAAATCTTTGAGCACGTTCGTTAACAATAAATGTTAACATTGTGTATCAATAGCTGTTTTTCGTCTCATTCTTCCTCCTTTTTTGGGTTTGGTTAGGTCTGCTTTCGGCAATGGCTTAATATCTTGAGGCGAAATAAATACTGCTGGATTATTAGGCTTGGGTGATGGAGTAGTGTGTATTTATGGTGACAAGGTAGTGGATAGACCCGGTTGACTTTCCAAGTGACTGTTGTGTTGAACTGTAGGTGATTCTGGTTGATTATTTTCTATGTTTTCTTCATATAGAGGTCTATCAGTTACAGTTGATGCATTAAAATCACTATCGTTGAAAATCTCTCGATTGAAAGGCCAAATACCAGTGCAGGAGAAACCAGCAAGAATATTGACAG
The DNA here is from genome assembly GCF_040954645.1 of Diabrotica undecimpunctata. Lineage (NCBI taxonomy): Eukaryota > Metazoa > Arthropoda > Insecta > Coleoptera > Chrysomelidae > Diabrotica > Diabrotica undecimpunctata. The sequence goes on along the minus strand of NC_092804.1, from coordinate 74,309,122 downwards.
GCGTAGTAGCCAAAGGATGTGATGTTCTTACAATTGAAGGCAAATCGTATATAGTCATTCTTTTTCCAGGATTATTTTTTATCCACTGATCATCAGCATTATTAAAATATTTCTTAAACGGACCATATACTCCACGATCTAAAGGTTGAAGCCTATGTGAAGTGTGCGGCGCAAACGAAAGTAGAGTAATGAAATTAGCTCTGCAAAATTCTATCAGAGATATCGAAATATGAGACGAGTGGTTGTCTAGCAATACAAGCACTTTATTAGCTTTACTTGGCTTTACGTGTTTAACAGAATGTTTCATAAAAACAAGAAATTCCTTATCTTGCATCCATCCAGACTTATTTCCAGTTCCTATACACCCAACTGGTCCATCTCTAATAAAGTGGTCTTGAAAACGTAATCGTGGGAAGACGAACATTGGGGGTATGGTATTTCCCACTGCATCAATGGCGACACAGTGTTACTAGAGTTCCACGTTCCTGGGATGATATGGATCCTACTTGCTTAGTTCCTTTTCTAGCTATAACTTTGGATGGCTTCTGAACCGTCGAAACACCCTTCTCGTCAATGTTATATATATATATATATATATATATATATATATATATATATATATCGTAAGGCTCAAAATTATATCTGTCTAAAACAGTTCACAATTTATTAAAAAAGTTGTTTACATTTTCTCTATTAAAATTCATGGCTCGTGAAAGGCTAGTAGCTTGAGGTATACGAAGACTTAAATTTGGATTTCGTCGCATAAAAGCAATAAGCCAGTCTTCACTTGCATGTTCAGTCGTGTTCCATTTTTCTGGGTAGGACAATCTGTTACACTTTGCAAATTGAAAAGCTAACTTGCGTAAATCTTTTGTGGTAAATCCGAAATACAAATCTACAGTAGTTTTGCAGTATTTAGCAAGCTGTAACTCCATTTCATCATTAAATACTCTGTTGTGAGGATTGTATCCAACCCGAGGTTGTGAGTTTTCACGTAACGATTTAACATAGCTATATAAAGAAACGTGACACATACCATAATCTTTAGCCACTTTTCTAATAGATTGGTTAGTATCTATTACCTTACTAGCTGCTTAGTCATAAATAATTTTTGGCGTTAACCCCCTTTCCGTTTTTCTTGACCTTGGCTTCACCATTTTTCGTCGATCTAGAAAATAAAGAACTCTATTAAAAAAGAATATAATATGTGTCAATTGTAACATGTTACAAACGATACCGCAGTGTGTGTTACAATCGACACCAAGTTAACCTATAAATAAGAAAGATTATTTTTGTATACATTATGCCCTTTGTAGAAAAGGTGAGCTACAGTAAACGAAATTAAAGATGTTAAAAAAGATTGGCCTTACATTAAAATATTTTCAAGTTAAGTTTTGAACGGCAAAATCAACAATTTGTGACGCACCTAAAATGTACTTTTATGATGAAATACAAACATGTGCCTGGAACTTGTGCAATAGGTTACGGCTAACTCTGAAACTACAGTCGGTGGTGTGAGGTAGATATTCGTCTATGCATATTAGTGCATTTTGATTTATTTCAAAAGATGGCGCAAATATCACTATTGTTAAGGTCTGTACACATATACGAGCCAAACAGTATGCATACGGTATGCGAACGCTATATTCGTTAATGTGTACGGCAGAAAAAGCTGCTTGCGTACTGTTTCATCGTGACTCGTCGCGAACCAAATTGTTGCGGTTTATTTCACGACTTCAAAGGAAACTCGTCTTTCAGTTTGGACGGCGCTTACTAGACGCAGCGAACATTTTTATTGTCTCATCAAATCGACATTGTGTGAATGACGTGTTCCTTCCTAGAGAGACGTGAGAAAACAGTAAACTGATTATTGTACATATTTTTATTTTTGTTAAACAAGCAAAAACAGAAACATAAATCAGTACCCAAATTATAAATAAAATGAATCATTTCGCACATGTGTGTTCGTTGTTGGTTTGTCGCTTTCCATGGATCGAGATAAGTATGCGATCAGTACGATGTATAATATTTTTCAAGGATCTGTACGCGTACGGTACGTATACCGTTTGGCTCGCATATGTGTACCCACCTTTACATTCGACACCCATTACAATTGACACCAGTCTCCCTACATATATAAAATTGCGAGAGCTCAAAGTAGAAAAAAAATTTAAATGCGACTTCATTTTAATTAATACAATTATTTTATCTAAATTAGTGAAATGTTAACATGTCAGTGTTTTTTTAATATGTGCGACAAATTCATAACAAATATTCATCTCTCATTAATGATAATCAAGAGCCGGACCTGGATTTCTTAGTGGTTCATTTTTTTAGTTAACGTGTGTTACTTTCCTAAAGAAACAACCTGTATAAAACGTTGCCATTATTCCTGTAATTCTTTTGCTTTAAATTTCAAAAGACGTCTTTATAGCGTACTGTTTGGATAACTGGAGTAATAACAGTGTTTGATCTAATCTGCAAATTTTTGATGATATAGTTTGTCATATAAGTTTTACTTGTATAGTTCTACTGTGTTCTATTTTACGCATTAATTTCCTATTCCTATCGCTTTCCTTTTTAAGCAATCTTGTTGCTGCCATCCCATGGCCCTTCACTTTGTTTTCCTTACGTTTATATAAAAAGTACATCTTTCTCCTTATACGCCGACTCAATTTATTAGGTGTTAAAGATCAACAACCTAGTTAAACTAAAACATTCTCCAATGCCACGTACTGAATCATTCAATCTAGTCACTTTATCACGTACTATAAATTAAAACTTTGCCCTTTTACTGAAAATATCTCTTGGTATTTACAAAATCGTATCTGTTATTATCCGAATGAAAGATTGGATCAATTTCAAAGCTATTTATAACAAAAAAATTGTCAGTAATTAAGTAATTACAAGGTATGGTCTAATAACACATGCACTTAGAGCTATAATTTGCCAATATCATTTGCGTTCTTTGATGTACGTTCTGTCACGTTTCCAGCAGTTGATTTTATTCGTGTTCATGGTTGCGTTATCACTATTAATTGGACGAATAATTGACGATTGCCCATAATTGCCATCGGTGGATAATATCGCACGTGCAAACATCAATAATATTCAATAAACAAACCGTAGAGTATTGAAGCGACGAATTCAAAATTCCCAAACTTTAAATTACTATTAAGGACGTGTCTATGGTCAATGTAGTCCATTATATATATATATATATATATATATATATATATATATATATATATATATATATATATATATATATATATATTATATTTCTAAAGTATTCAACTAGTGAATTCAGAGGTTTAATCGGTCATTCAGGTTGGCAAATAAAAAAAAGAAGTCAACTACTTCATAAGTTTATTGAAGACGTTTCGCTTTATATTTCTAAAGCTTCATCAGTTCTCTAAAATATAATATATATATATATTATATATATATATATATATTATATATATTATATATATATATATAATGGATAATAATATATAATGGTATATACAGTATACTCCCTCTATAACGAACACGGTTATTACGAGTTTTCGCTTATAACGAGGTACATTAGATGTCCCGTGAAATTTCTATTGAACTATAACCCCCTATAACGAGGTAAATTTGGTTATAACGAGAGAAAATAAGATTAAAAAACGTGTTTTTTTTACGTTTTCGACCCAACCGTGGTTATAAATAAATACCCTTTTTAACTGTCCCGCAATAAACTTAACTGCTGCCCGCACTAAACTTCTTTACAATAAATACAACTGTTTCACATCTTTAGAAAATATTATAGATAGAATAATACTGGACAATTTAAAGCAGTTAAAAATGACAAACTTTTTTCAATTGCAGAAGCAATATTTTATGTTATCCTTCAAAATACGGTTTATACATTATGCAGTTGGAAAAAAATGTAAGTACAGATTTCTTGTTTTAACGAATATCATTGACAATAAAAATAAACAACTCTTTTTGTTTTAACCTATTTCATTGACAATAAAAGCAAACAACTTTTTTTCAAAAACGCCATTCAAACAATATTTATTAGCATCTTATATTGCTCCGAATTGCTTCACTATAGGAAGTTAATGTTTTAGAAAACTACATATTCATATGTATGCGCAGTATTATTGTTGTCTGATATAACGAGATCGGCTTATAACGAGGTAATTAGTTTGCCATTTCAGTTCTCGTTATAGAGGGAGTCTACTGTATATATATATATATATATATATATATATATATATATATATATATATATATATATATATATATATATATATATATATATTTATCGGGTAAAGTGGTCTGTCATAAAAATCTTTCTTTTTTCTTAATTACTCAATATTTCGCCATTTATTTAACAGCTTCTTCAGGAGTAAACTAAAACAATTTGAACATTACAAAAAATGGCGTACAAATACATTTTAAAATACTTACAGAATTTAAAAGATTTCGCAAATAAAAATATTGAATGTCAAGATTAAATTGTCTTAAGCACGTTCGTTACAGCTATACGATAAAAAATTAAAATTATTTCAAATGTAAAAATAAAAATAACAATAAAAGAAAAGTTAGAAGAATAATATTTCTTTGATGAATTATAATATAACTAACCTTAATAATTCATCAAAGAAATATTATTCTTCTAACTTTTCTTTTATTGTTATTTTTATGACGTTTTATTTCTTGATGACATACAAGTAATTTTGAGAGAATTTTGGGATACAATTTGATCAAGACCAAATACGAGTACCACACATAGAGGCGGAAATACTCGTTTTTAGGTGTTTTTGACAGAGACGCTTGTTGAAGATTATTAAGGTAATATTTTTTAAGCTTTAGTTGTTTTAAATGTTAATAAACTTGATGTAAGTAGTGTTGTTTTGCTTTACATGTCCATAAAAGCTTGTTACATTTAAAGTTTTGTATAATCTTTGATATTAGAGATTTCGAGATGGTTTTTTTACGAGAATATTGAGCAAAGATGAAGCAAACTTGTAATATTAATAAGATGTAGCTTTTTTTCTAATAAATTCCACACTATATTGCATGATAAAATAAAAAAAAACTTTATTTTTATACTTCGTATATGGGTAACAAATTTTATCAATATTTTATTTATTAGTAATATGATAACTCTTATATTATTAATTTTACGAAAAAACATTATTCTTCCAGATTTAGAAATACGGTTCACACTCCCTCTAAGAGGAAAATTCACTTATCCCAGATATCTACGGTATCAAAAGGATTGAGTTCTGGTGGAACTCTTTATCGGAATGTTATCGAGCCCTAGGTGACTTGGTTTGCTGGAGTATCTCACAAAAAATTTCGTACACATCTGGACGTCACGAGGAGTACAGCTTTCTGCATGGCCTTATAAAAATGTTCATTTAGACCCAGCTGTTTTATGTTCGCTAGGAGGTTTTTGGGAATAACACCAGTAGTAGATAGAATAATAGGTACTGTCTGGGTACTTTCCATTGTCCATTGTCTCCTGATTTGTATTTATAGATCTCTATACTTGGCGATCTTTTCGTTGTATTTAACACGCAAATTATTAGTGTAAGGTATCGCCACTTCAATAAGTGTTGTTTGCCTGGTAAGTTTATTAACTAGTATGAGATCCGGTCTTTTATGTGCCACTGGTTGGTCTGTGAGCACAGTGCGGTCCCAGTATAGCTTGTAGTTGTCATTATTAAGCATTATGTCAGGGACATATTGATAATAAGGAAGATGGTCGGTTTGGAGAAGTCCCAGTTTATCAGCTAGTTCTAGGTGGATAATCTTTCGTACTGAGTCATCTTCTTCTTCACGTGCCATCTCCGTGACGGAGGTTGGCAATTATCATGGCTATTCTGATCTTAGATGCTGCTGCTCTGAATAGTTCAATAGATGTGCATCCGTACCATTCCCTCAAGTTACGCAACCATGAGATTCTTCTTCTTCCTACACTTCTCTTGCCCTCGATTTTCCCTTGTATAATCAATTGAAGTAGGTTGTATCTCTGAGTCATGACGTTGTTTATAATCAGTTCCGATAAACGCCTGGCAGCCCCCGGTAAGATGTTGGATGGTTTCTTGGGCTTGGCATCCATATCGGCATTTGTCATTTTGGACTTGAGGATCTTTGACAATATATTTCAGGTAATTTTTAGTTGGAATAACCTGATCCTGAATGACAAGTAGAAAGCCCTCAGTCTCAGGAAACATCTTTCCTGATGTCAACCAATAGTTCGACGCTGTATTGTCGACATATTCTTGGCTGATCTCATTGAGATGTCGCCCATGCAGAGGTTTACTCATCCAGGTGCGCATTTTTTCTTGCTTAGTCAGATGATTTATGCGCATTTCTTGTTCCCTCAGTTTTAGCGGCGTTGTATCATCTACTGCGCAAATTACTCGATGCAAGGTAGATGTCTCAGCATGCACCTAAAGATAAGTTCTTAAATTAGCAACCTGTTTATCCAATTGCTCATCTATGTCCATAAGTCCTCTTCCCCCTTAATATCGCGGTAATGTTCTCTCTACTGCACTGCGTGGATGGTGTTTTTGCGCCTTTGTGAGAAGTGCTCTTACTTTCCGCTGAAGACTCTCTATATCCGTTTTTGACCACTTTTTAATACCAAGTGAGTAGCTCAGCGTGGAAAAGGCGTGTGTATTTAATGCCATAAACAATTTTTACTATTAAGATATGACCGATTTAGTTGTTTTACTCTTCGTATGAACTCGGAAGTTAGTTCGGTTTTCATTAGTTTGTGATCAATTTTTCGCGCTTGCTGTACTCCGAGATATTTGTACATATCATTTTCACCCATTGCCTCGATGTTTTGGCCATCTTGCATATCGAAACCTCCTGGCTGAACCTTTCCTCTGACTATATTTATTATATGGCACTTGTCTAGTCCAAAATGCATACTAATATCATTTGAGAAAGTTTCTACAGTTTTTAGCATCTGATCTAAGTGGTTTCGAGTAGAAGCCATTAATTTTAAATCATCCATATACAACAGATGATTAAGCTTCGCCATAACAGTGTTGTTACTTTTGATGCTAAATCCTGAGTCAGTGGAGTTCATCAGCTGAGATAGTGGGTTCATCGCGAGTCTCCCTGGAAAAGACCCCGGTTAATAGGGATATCTTCAGTTTCGAGATTGGTTTCACCAGGTATTTGAAGGTGAATTTTAGTCTTCAACTCTGCCATTATATGCTTCAAAAAGGTCTCGAGATTATCATCGACTTTATATATTTTCAATATATCTATAAGCCATTCATGCGGTACTGAATCAAAAGCCTTCTTGTAGTCAATGAGGGTAGTAAAAAGGTTTCTTTTTTTTATGTATACCTGGTTAGAAATGACTGAGTCGATGATAAGTTGTTCTTTGTAGGAGCCCTTAGCTCATCCTTTCTGTTGAGGCTCTATGATATTGTTCAGAGCACAGTGTTGGTAGATACGCCGGGCCACACAGGATGTGACCAATTTGTACAAAGTTGGAAGACAAGTAATTGGGCGGTACTTGGCTGGATCTTGGGTGTTATTTTGATCCTTCGGTAATAGATAAGTGGTTCCCTGAGTAAGAAATGATGGTATCTCCTGTGAATTAGAAATAATATTATTAATCAATACTGTTAAAAGCTCATGAACACTCCAAAACTTCTTTAGCCCGAAGTTTTGAACTCCGTTTGGTCCAGGAGATTATCAGTTATGAAGCTCTTTGATAATGTTCGAGACTTCTTCAGTGGTGAAAGGTTCATAAGGAATATTCCTGTAGTGTTGACAGTTGTTCGTCGTGTCTTCAATCCATCCAGCATTGTTGTTATGAGTAGCTGGCGTCGAAAGTTGGTTTCCCCAAAACTCATGAATTTCTTCTTGGTTTGGGTAGGATTTATTTACATTTTCTACAGTGGAATTCAGTTTCCTATAGAAAGCTTTCTCTGCATTCTCAAAAAGTATATTGTCGCATTTACGGTTGTTACTAACTTTGTATCTCCTTAGGCGACCTAAATAAACGGAGAGTTTTTTAGTTTTTTTATTCTTTATTATTACTATTATTATTTCTATTATTATCGAAAGTATAATCATTTCTAATGAAGGAAGCATTAAAAAAACTGAAAAATCGAAAGTCTCCAGGTCAGGACAAAATTCCAAATCAATTCTTATGGTGGGAACGTATTCACTGAACAACTGAAAATATTTATCCAAAAAATTTGATAAACTATCCAGTACCAAACAATTGACGAATTAGTACTAAGATTCTGACCACAAAAATCATAACCAACAAAATTACAATAGAAATTGAACTGCCAGATAAACGACAAGGTTTAAGATCTGAAAAAGCTTTTCTTACACAATACTGAACGAAGACCATATGGCTCAAGACAGGGGGCTTTATTGGGGTGGGTAAGGATGTAGATAATAAAACATTGTAGGTCAAAATAGATAGATAAACGATAAACAATGAATAGATAACAAAATATAACAATTTGATAAAGAAAGACAATACAGCTAAACTGTAAAACAAAATGGGCGCCAATAAGTTTTAACCTGAAATTCATAAAGGAACTGAAGATTACATAAACTAAAATAAACATTTGTCTCAAAAGCATCAGAAAACCATAAAGAACACATGTCAGAGAACATATCAGCAAATTATTGACAAAAAAACTATAAAAATTGACATATCTAACCATAAACTACAGGAAAAGGTTATATATTCAATAAAATACTTCAGAAGAATTATTATAATATCTTCTACAACAAAATTCAAATAATTTATATCGTCTACTCAAAAATAAAATAATACGTCACAAAAAAATAATGTTTATTAAACTTTTAAAAACGAACATGACTTGAAAAATATAAACAATAAACATTGTTTATTAATGCTCAAAAAATATTTTATTAATAAAAACAATAAAAAAACATAATGACACATACTGTCATAAAAAATCTTAAACTTTAAAACAGATTGTAGTTATTTATATACTTTAAATAATAGTCAATACAGAAGTACTTTAATCAAAACTTATCTCTCTATATTATCTTTCAAAAAAATTAAAAATCAAATGAATCTTTGACTACAACCTGAACGAGAATTATTGGCCATTATTCCGTTTTACTTAAATTATTGTTACAAAATTATAATGTTACATAATTTGGTAACATATTCAAAGTACTCCAAATAAACTCTAATCAAAAAATTAAAAGTTACTGTCCCTAACGACAAAAAAAAAACGTTAGTATTATATAATATTCACTCACACTGGTTTGTTGATCTGTGATGATAGGGTCGAAGGCCTGGAGATAAACAAATGCTTCTTATGATGTTAAAATACGATATCTACCTCTTCGGCAAAGATGTTGCTAAGGGTAGTTGGCCTCGGGTACACGTAAACTCATCACCAATTACCATAAATACCCTCGGACATAGTACAAACTCATCACCGCCATAAAAGTAGGGTTTTCAAAATAGACCCTAAGAGATTGGTAAACTGATCACTGGCCTACCTGCAGCCTGGTTCAGGTATATACCATTAAATCCCAACAAACTGCTAGTTTTTGGTAATTTCACAGAATAATCCAAATCCAGATGTCTTAAATGCAACTGCAATTTATTGGTTTTTATTTGGGAATTCCACAAAATTCTATTGATAGCTACCTAAAATCATGCGAAAAGAAAAATTTCTCTTTATTTGTCTTTGTTTCTTCAACATGGATAGTGAAATGCTAATTTATTACATCCTGAGCCAACGCGGACAAAAAATGATGGTTATCAATAATTTCAAATTTCAATTGATTGCGAAAGACTCTAAAAAAATCGAATTGCCTTTTGTGGACTTGTGCGACGAAAGGGTGTAAGGCTAAATGTCATACAACTGGTGAGTAGAAATGTTATACCGTTTTTGTTTAGTTATTTCGCACTGGTTTTCGCGAATAATTCTGATCAAACAGAAAAAAATCAGTGTAATTAAGTTCTTTAAGTTAACTGTATAAGATGTTTCTTGTAGGCAAGGCATAATATTACTTTGTTGCTGTAGATTACCTTTTCTGATATTATATTTTGAGATTTCTAATTAAATTGTTACATTGTTATATGTATATATATATATATATATAAAGTCGGCACCATATGTGAAACCTTTTTATTTTTAGTTCTATGAATTTTGTTATATAAAATAATTATGTTACATAAAAAGTTGTTACATAAAAAAATGAATTGTGGATATTCTCAAGTCTTAATAAAATTCATGTTGTTTAACGAACCGCGTAACTGACTGAAGAATACTAATATCTGATTCTGATGACTGAAATTCTAGATCATTCAGAACTAGAGAATAATTTTTTTTTCATAAAACTAAAAATAAAAAATTTTTCCATATGGTACCCACTTAATTGGACTCTTATATACATATACTGAAAAAGCGATAAACGCTTGTAGTCAACGCTGATCAGTTAGACTACAAACACAACTATATATTTGGGTGTGCAGCCGAAGATAGGACAAAGAAGTACTCTTTTTAAACTACCAAGCATTCGCAAATCTCTATTTGCATCATCAGGGTGCTACAATAAACAAAATTAGTACAAATTGCAGAATAAAAATTATTTTGTATCTTACACTAATTGAGGCTAGTTGTCATGATGTTTATGAAATGAAATGAACAACTCATCTGACTCCTACAAATAATGGCGAAAACTAACCAAAAAATGTAAAAATATTGCTTTTAAAAGCACTCTGATTGTGGGATCTTTGTACAAGTCATTGAAAGGTACAGGAAGCTGTACTTAAGCATTTTGATACATTCTGTCATAATAAATGCATTGCTGATAACTTCAAATTAAAAAATTTCCGCAAATGATGCTATAAAATTTAAAGCTTTGCACGTGTAAAAAATTACGTTTTCTTCGACTTCAATGCACTAATAGCACACTCAAGTTTTTAGCTTTTCCTATTTTTAAGATATTTATATTTACTAACTGTCCAAAATCGTGTATTATTTTCAAAATAGTCAAATAACGCCAAAACGGTAAGACTTAGACTGAATGTATGCTTAACAAATTATCTCGAGAATTCAATGGGAAATATAAAAATGCATCGAAAATCAAATAACGAAGTTGGGACTACTTCCGATATAAACAAAAATAGCACATATTGACAAATATTTTCATTTTAAAGTTCACTATCGAAATCCTATGCAACTAAATTTTTAGATCTCAAAACCATTTAGATTGGCAGATACGTCTAATAGGCCACACCGCGAGACATATTAATATCTCAGTTAAATTTTAAAGCAACTTACTTAAAATAATTTATGAATTTATTAAATTATCACATAAACGAGAAGTATAACAGGTAAGAGGCAATCTTTCGCATTAGAAACCAGGCAAAAATCCCGGTGATGAGTTTACCTATCTGCGGTGATGAGTTTACCAATCTCCAAAGGATGCCGGTGATCAGTTTACTATATCTCCGAGGGTCTAATAATTTTATGAGGGGCTATATAGTGATGAGTTCGTACACGTCCTTGGCCTCGACGTGACATCAGGGGTTGTGTTTAAATAGTAACGGCACAAGTGAATTGCCAGAGGGAGGGACTCTATAAATAAACGAAAAAAAGGATCTCTTACTATCGCAATTAAATAATAACGATCAGTAAACAACTTACCACAAAATAGTGAGTTTTTTTAGAACTGAACAACAAATATCTACGTCTGAGTGCATATTGACATTCAAATATTAACTGGCCACTGACTACTAAAATGGGAATTTGGCTTTTTATAAATTAGGCTTAAACATATTAATTTTTGGGAAGGGGATGTTGTACTTTGATTCCAAATATCTGTTCCCATGAGAAAATAATACGCTTTAGAACGCTTTTAACTAAAAACCGATAGAATTTTAAGAAGGATTATGTATAATTAATACTCGAATGGAGTGTTTTAAAAGGAAACGTATTCGTTTATGGAATAATATAGCCGCAAACATAATATATGACGAAAAAGTTATTTTAAGAATAAGGGTCTTAACACTTATACGCATTCGAAGCGATAAAAATTAATAATATCTCTATTAATAGTCTTACAAATACAGGCCAGTAATAGAAAAATTTAGCATGCCACATATCTAAAATACTACTTACTAGTTAATAAAGTCTTTGGAATGCCTGTGTGAACTATTGTCCATCCAAGTCACTATTACGCTGATCCTGATGGTTGAGATGTGGCAACCGTGAATGTCTAAGGGTACTTATAAACTATGCGAAAACTTACACAAACTTGCTGCCTTATGCTAAAAGCAGGGCAAATCTTTGATAGATCGGACATGAAGCAACAGAGATGTTGTTTCATGCTCGTCTTAATTCGGTCTGAGGCTTAGGCCGTCCGCACATGAAGCTACTAAAAGAAACCAGTTGGTAACTTTAGTTACCAATCAGTTACTTATTAGTTACTGTCCATATATTTTAATGAGTATCCATACACAGCGCTATTAGTTAGTAACCGGTCTCTAATGCATCAGTGATCAGTCGACAGCAGACTGGATGTGCAGGTCGCTTGGGGACTAGTTTCTAGTTTGTTGTGATATTTTTAAAGTTTACACGTGAAATGGCGAAATTGGTAGAACAGTCGATTAATATAAAATTAGTTAAAGAAGTGGAATAAATAAATAAATATTACTTCCTTACCTGAGGGTTATTAAAATCCTTTCTTTTACCCCAACACATTCTCGCATTGGAGTATTTTTCTTTTGGATAGCAGGTACAAGCAATTGTATTAAATGTAAATAATTGATTCTTTTGACATTCTATAAACTGCAAGAAATTTAGCATCACTTTCTTGTAATTCTTTTGCAGCAACAAAGGCTCTGCAATTTATATTGTGTGCAATGTAGGGATAAACACAATACCTCCTTTTTTTCTGCATTTTACGTCTTCTATTATAATAATAAAGAATAATATCTTCATCACTTGAGTCACTAGACATTTTTAACGCGATAATAACACTCAATAATATAACATAAAGGTTAAAATTTAAACACCCTATAACAAAGCTACTCGTACAGGCAAGAAGTGACTCGTTTCTATTAATTTTCAGTAGAGTAGTGTGTGAGTCACAGTTAGTAAACAGTTGGTAATTCTAGTTACCAACTAGTTTAGTTTCTTTTTAGTAGCTTCATGTGCGGACGCCCTTAGACGGCTTTGCCTGGTTTTCGGGGAGTCTATTTGTTACTATATATATATCTTCTAAGCACACGGTACATTAACACTGTTGTCATTTATATATTTATACGTTTAGCAATATTGGCAAATTATTATTAAAAGTTGAGTTTTTTTACTTAATTAGATGACTTTGGTAAAGACCAGTTAGCCGGACAATAAAAGTGGAGTTAAACTTTGATTATTTAAAAATATTTTTAAATAGTTTAGGATGCTTGAAATTATTCGAAAAGCTGCTATCAAATAATTTTATCTTTAATAAACCAATTGCCATCTACTCCCCAATATATAATTGCACCGTCTCAGGCAATAATAAGTTTATCCTATTCGTATACCAAATTTTGTAAGAAAAATAATTTTGATTAATGATCCGCTCTTCACAATGGACAGCCGGAGTGCGACGTCACGGCGGCCATATTGTTATTATTACTTTCCAAACAAAAGTTGAAAAGCCAATCTCAAGACTTTTTAATTTCTATAAAGTTAAAATTTTGTTTCCTCTGCTGCTTTGTTTTCCTAAGTATAATGTTTTTTACGATAATGCCATCATAATTCGGTGTTATGTTTCTATGAAATATAGTTTAAAAGTTTAAATTAAAGAAATTCTAACTTTACTGTATTGATATATGCATTTTATTGCTATTTTTATAAAACAACATGCTTTATTATTTACACAACCTTGTAAAATTGGTGTAGTAACTATTAGAATACTTACATATTGCAAATAGCGGAAAGATTCTTTAAAAAAATAAAAAAATAACGAAAAATTCCAAGGTTTGTTTGGAAAGTGAAACTGACAGATGTCAATAAAAATAAATGCTTCTACGTCATCACTCCGGCAGTCTATCTAGGATGTAGCGTAGAAAACTATTTTGGCACCTCTGACAACATGGGTCTCAAGGATTAATCAACTTCGTGAGAAAAATTTGAACTTCTTCAAAATAAATGCATCATCTCTTTTGTTTATAAATATGATTGACAATCTTGTTGAGCGTTGTAAAACTTAAAATTTATACAAAACGTTAATAAATTAAACAAATTTTGATTTTGTTGCTTGGTAAAAATTTTTCTAATAATTTAATTTTACCTGACTCATTCATATTGATAATTTAGACATATACATATTATACATTTTAAAGTAGATGACTTTTAAAGCTGAACTAGGAACAGAAATTTGTACCCGTAAAAATCATTGGTTTGACGATGAATGCAATAATGCAACAAAAGAAAAAAATGAAGCCTACAGAAAGATGCTGACCCGACAAACCAGAACAACTGTAGAGAATTATCAGATAAAGAGAAGATAAGAAAAGTGGATGCACAAAAGAAAAAAACGAAACCACTTAAATAAAGAACTGAAATATATAGAAAACCTCAACAGAGAGAAAGAATACAGAGAATTCTATAAGAAAGTTAACATCAACAGAAAATAATTCAAGGCAACTACAAGACAATACAGAAGTTAGAATGGCGACCTATTAACAACCAGAAAAGATGTATTCAATGGATGGCTGAAATACTTTAACCAGGTACCTAATAAAGAGGAAGAAGAAGAAAACCTGGAAGACTAAAGAGATGAGGTAAGGGGAACAGACGAGAGGAAAGAGGAACCACCAACGATTCTTGAAGTTAAATATACAGTTAAAAAACTAGCTAGAAACAAATCACCCGGAATAGATAATCTCCCAGCTGAACCATATAAAGAAGTTGGCCACAATACCATAATGGTAATAGCAGTTTATAAAAGAAATATGAACACAGAAATCCCTCCAATGATTGGAATATTGGAATACTTTGCTCCATCCACAAAAAAGGATATATTTGTAAATGCAGCGTATAAAATATTTTCCACAGTACTATATTACCGTATGGCACTATATGCAGAACGGATAGTAGGAAAATACCAGGCTGGTTTCAGAGGTGGTTAATCGACAATTCATCAGATTGCAATCCTGAAACAAATTTTAGAAAAAACACTGGAATATGATATTGATACTCACCACATATTTATAAACTACAAAGCAGCCTACGACTCTGTGAATAGAAGAGAAATGTTTAAAGCAATGGAAAGAGCTAGGAATAACAAATAAGTTGGTAAATTTAACAAAACTAACTCTTGAAAAAGTTGAATGTAGAGTACGAATTCAGCGGGAACTGTCTGAAACAAATAACGGGCTGTGCCAGGGAGACCCCTCTCCTGTATACTGTTTAATCTGGCTCTGGAAAAAGTAATATGCATGTCACAAATCACAACTGTTGGTTCAATATATAATAAATCAGTGCAAATCCTTGCATATCCTGATGATATCAATATTGCTGAGGAAACGAAAAACGCTGTACGAGAGGCGTATATAGCATTAAAAGAATCAGGTACAAAAATGGATTTAATAATAAACACCAACAAAGCGAAGTATGTGAAAATAAGCACGTAACCACAAATCCTACAACCACTTGTTATAAAAAACATTATCGAAACAGTGAACGAATTTGTATACCTGGGAGCGCTCCTTAACACTGAAAATAATGCTACTGCAGAGATAAACCGCAGAATTTGCACGGCCAACAGATGCTATTTTGGACTCAGTCTCTTCTTTAAATTCACAATTATATCGAGAAATACAAAAATAAAACACTACAAAACAATAATACAACCAGTTCTAACATATGGTTCAGATTCATGGACTCTAACAAAAAGTAATGAAAATATGTTAGGATGCTTCGAAAGAAAAATACTAAGGTAAATCTATGGAGCAGTGAATGACAATGGTGTGTGGAGAAGACGATACAACTTCGAACTTTATAGAATATACCAGGAACCAGTTATCGTAAAACATATTAAGGTAGGACGTCTGAGGTGGATAGAGCATATAATGCGGTTGGAACAAAATGATCTAGCTAGAAAAACTCTCCTTGATAAACCCATTGGCCTTGGAAGGTAGTTCATTCATTCATTACATGAAATGAACTTTAACTTAAATATCCGTCAGAAAAAGCATAGCATGTAATTTATCTTTAAAAAGACAATAATTATGTTTAAATTTATATTATTTGAATTTTTATTTTTTAATTATTTTTCATGTTTAATAATCTCAATCTCAAGTAATCTCAATCTTCAGTTGTTTGCTTATTTTTTACATACTGTATTTCAGGAAATTCTATGTTTTGAATACTATCATTTTTGATTGTACTATTTTTTTTGCCATTTAATTTCTGTAAATAGTCTAAATGTCGCATAATTTATCCCCCCAAATTATTGAAAATTGACGCTCTTAGTTATCGATTAATCTTTAAAATTAAGTATTATTACATACTTAATCTAAGTAAGAATACTTCTCAATAGATGATGGAAATACCAAATAAATCATCACTTTTTTTTTCATTAACTAGAGTTCTACAAAATAAATAAATAACTTTATAAAACTTAACATTGATTGACGGATGACTCTTACCTTTTTTTAAATCCGTACTTGTAACATAAATAAAAGCAAAACACACAGCAATAAATTCAAATTATCCAGGAATTTTATTGGACAAACCAAACACATATTACATTCATTCATCAATTTCAGGAGCATGTTACTGCTATGCATTTTTTTAATTTTTTTCTGGTGGTTGTCTAGAATTTTAGTTGCGCATGCCATACAGTCAATCCCAGAAAGCCGTCACACAAATTGCACACAAAACATTTCTCTGCTATTGAAAAGCTAGATGCAAGTGCCTTTGGTTAAGACAGTTATGTGATGTTACCCAAAAAATTCCACTAAACGTTATACTTATATGTAGATTTCTTTTGTTCAGTGTAAACCGTTTATTAAAATTTAATTTAGTAAAATAGCGCCCAAATATCCACTACAAATACGCAAAGAATATTAGATGAAATAAGGAAAATAACTTTATAATATAATGTTATAATAAATAATAATACAGTATTTTCTGAAGTAATAGATTATATTTCAAACATTACTAAAACAAAAGTTCTTTACGTAAGTCTTTACGACTTCCAGCGTTGGATTGTTTATTTTAATGTTTATTGTTTATCCACTTCTTCCTGTTTTTCCGGTTTTCATTTTTTTAAATCGTATTTCATATGTTAAGTATATATTCTTTTTTTCGTTGGTGTGCCTTTTTTCTTTTGTCTGTTCTCTTTGCTTCTATTGGTTAAACTATTTTGGTTTTTCTCCATTAGATCCTCGTACAAGACCAACTGTTTTCCCTCAATTCTTTTTAGTAGAGGTTCTTTATTTATCTGTTTTATAATTTCTTGTGCATCTATCCATTTTGGATAATACGGAATATAGATACGCTATTACTAAACCAAAACTTCTAACCCAAACATACTAAATTATTCCTAATCTACAGCGTTAGTTGGCAGTATTTACACTGCCAGACTATGTTCTGGTTTTGTGATTTCATTAGTCTGCGATAATTCATCGACTAGTTTTCTGATACCTATGATCTTGTTTATGTTGCAATACCAAGTATCTGGATATTCTTAATATTCAGTATAGGTTAGTGGCTAGTGGCTAGTAGATTCTCGAGCATTGACAGACCTCATGTATTATATTCCCTTTAAAGATTGTTTATAACACAGTTTAAATGACGCAGCTAATAATCGCCAACGTAATGTAATCAACCAGTGATAATAAATTTTAACACAATTTGAAAGTTTCTTCTCTCAAATGTTAAAATTACTTTAATAAACTAATACTGTGGGTACCTACATGATTTGTTCAAGTATAAAATATTATCATTAACAAGTACCTAAGTTTCTGAGGAAGAATTAAAATTTCTCATCTAAAAAATTTCTCACTTGTCAATTATTTACTACCATATTATCATACACACTATATTGTCGATATTTAAATTTATTTCGTGAACATAACACGCAAAATTGTTTGTGTAGCGACAAAAAAATTATTAATTGAACTCGTGTAATAAAAGTGACCTAAACATATAGTTTTTCTCCTGTGAAATTAAAGTGTCATTAAACAGTGCACTTCAAGACTGTATTGTTAAATTAACATGAAACAAGAACACCCCAGTACTACTGTTCGGAGTATAATGTCTACCTGTTTAACCATGACCGGATTTGGAGAAATAACCATTTATAGAATTTTAAAACAACAAAAGCAAGGAACTATTACAGAGGCACCGTAAACGCCAGAAAAACTGGAAAGAAAATCCCAGCAAATAGACGATATTTTAAAAAAAATTTAATAAAAGTGTATTTCTGGAAAAAGAAAGAGCTCTTAGATTGGTTAATAAGCCAAAAAATAAATGTAGAAGAAAGAATACTTAAAAAAGCTTTTACATTTTTGTCCGTTACCTTCACCAAAGTTTAAAAAGTTTACTGTGGATGAAGTAGCAAAAGATTTAAGGTCTGGACATACTGTAACAATCGAACAGAAACGATAGGTACCAATCGTGGGTATATGTAATGGATTTTGACAAGAGCTATAACCTTGTAAATAACAGGTAAACTTGTGTACTGCATCGGCATGACTCATAGGCCTCATAGCTCTTGTCAAAATCTATTACCACGCTATCACGTTACAACACGTTTCGTGCAGCCTTCAGATTAGACTCCGAACCGAAGTTCCTTCAAAAATCTGGTCGTTTTAGGATAGGAAAGAAATAAGCAGACATGTCATACTCGCTTTCTACTACTTTCCGATTTTAAATTTGTCCACTGTGCCACTTGATCGTGGAAGGTACTCTGAGCGAATATGCGCGTAATATTAAAACATTTAAATAACCATGATTAGTTATTGAATAGATCTAAGAAGAAGATCCAATTAAAAATAAATCGTTAATAGAGAGCAGTGAACGTCGATATTGGGTACAAGCTGCACATGTGGTTTGCTACTTTTTTAATGATAGATGACGAAATTACAATTTTTTAATATTTTAGAATGTCGATGTACATGTTCAATGGGTTGGAACTTCCACTTCTGAACACTTCCAAAAATCAGCTGCTCAGTTTTGTAGCTGTCCTTATTCCAATTACCGACAGAAAACAACACCGCGTACAACTTCAACACCAAATGACATGCATCTCCAGAAAAAATACGAATAGTCTGTAGTATTGGAGTATGATCGGAAACGACAACGAAGACTGGTAGGATTGGTCATCTAATGCGAAGAGAATTTTATTGATATTTATTGACATTTTTCTACTATGCACATAATTTGGTTCCTTCGCCAGCACTGCCTTGACAAAGTCAAGCAAATAGAGTGCTTACTTTAAACCAGTTACGTTGTAGCGTTATTTAAGTATAGTAGTAATACACTTAGTATAAACAATTTGGTCCATTATCGACTTAGTAGTGGCATATCAACCTATACCAACTGTAGTATCTCTTTTTTAGTGGTTAGTTAAGCTTTTGTCGGAGCCTGAAAATTATTTGAAATTGTAGAGCCCAAAACAGGTCGTCCAGGTTATAATAAAACCAATTGTGAATTTTATGTCGTTTTTTTTAATTTTTCCTCTTACCTTGGACTCACATTTGCAATCAATTCATCGTTTATTCATCATTTTTCTAAATATTATTCTGAAGCTACTTTCTGGTGGCATCTTAACGCAATTTACTATTTTTGTTGAGAATAAGCGACAATTTTACTTTAAGATTAAGGTTATTTCACGTTTCGATTTCTCCTTCGGAAATCAAAACGTTAGATAAACTTGATTTTAAAGTAAAATTGTGGTTTATTTGCTACAAAAGAGTAAATCATTTTTCTATTTCTCTATAATAAAGTAAACTCATGTTCTCTGTTCTCAAAACTATGACAATAAGGTATGGATATTTACAATTTTTCTGCTTTGAACGGTCCAGTATAAAGACCGTTTTAATTTTCTGCCATCAAAACTGTGCAAAACCGTGCATTTCCAAATATAGTATAATTGATGTTACTAATCTATCGGAATGAAACTACGGTGACCTTATATAAATAATGGTGTCTTCTACAGAAACTTTTATTTACAAGGGAACAATCAATAACAGATGCCATTTTTACGAAAGTTCGTCAAAAACTACCAACTGTATTATTATATAATATAATTAAACGTAGGAACAATGCTCCTACCCTAAGAATATGTGAGATTAGGCAATTATGTTTGAACTGCACGATTTACTGAGGAAGACCCAAGACAGAAAAAATAGCCAAAATTGTTGCTGTTCTTTGGTAAGAGAAGGAACTCGAAGAATAAATGTTTTATAGTATATTTATGGTCTTATTAATCAAGAATACTCATTATTTTGTTCTATTTTATAAAATATAAGGTATAAAATATTTCTAGAATTTAGAATCAGCCACACTTAACCTACACATGTGAAGAACGTTCAATGGCCTGCCGATTTAAACAATTCATATGAACTGCAATATATCTTGTTTAGGTGAATGTAAATAGATAAATTCCTTATTTGTCACGAGGCAACTGAGAGACTAAGTTAGTATTCTGCAATGCCAATAAATTACATCTCCATCCAAGCTGTAAATCTGATTGATTTGTGGTGGAATAGTTCTCAACCGACGATTAATAATGAACAAGTAAATCTGGTAACAAGTGTGTTGTTAGTTAATAAAAGACAGCCGTCATGTCATTTCGAATGTGCCGAACTGATATATGACAACACCAATAAAGATAATTTAACAGAGTCGCAAGCTAAAGTTTGCAAGTCAATAGAAAATAAATGCACTACAGTTGATTTATTCGAAGAGAAATGTAGGTTACTGATGTCAGTTTCTTTCGGATGTAGCAAATTATGCATCAACCTACTATAATTTTTAGTTTATTTTGTTTACAAGTACCCATTTAAAATTATGTTGATTTTCTACACCAGGGGTTCTCAAACCTTTTTAGTGATCTAACGCTTTAAAAAAACTAAATTTTTAACAGAACCCTAAATCCCGAAACTAAAATCAAAACCAAATAAGTATATTTTTTATTAATAGTTGTTATAGAAATAATAAGTGAAATTGTTCTTTATTCGTCATCAGTTTTGCAACGCCAGGCTTGATTAAAGAAAGTTTAATTCTTATGTCTGGTTCGGTAGCATGTGCGGAATTTTTTCGTACATTGTTGACAACGGTAGAGCATTTACAGCCTCTGTGACAAGTTATGTATATTCATCACGAACCCTTCACCAAAACGTTCTGTGAAATAGTTTTGAACAATGATTCCATTCCTGTATCTGATATCATTTCTAAAAATTATTCATAGATCTGAATTAACTTATTTTCAGACTTCTGAAAATTGGATTAAACAGAGTTTTAAATCCATGAATTTATTTTTAGTTTCATATTATGTTCTTCGGGAAAATAAGAAAAAGCTGCTCCAATATCATTAAGATATTGATGATAATTCAATCAGTCTTTTATTTTGAAATATTTGTATATCATTAAGAATAGGGTGCCTAAGGAACTCACTTAGCAATGAAAAGCTTTCTGTTTCTCTCTTACCAAAACAAGTAATCCACAAAATATAATTTTTTAAAGGCGCTTATCTTATTGTTAGCATTGAAAACTGTTATCTGTTTTTATTGTATTGATGTTTAATTCGTTAAGTTTTCCAAACACGTCTGCTAAACATGCTAATCTAGAGTTATATTATAACCAGCTTTTATCGGACAAATGATCTTTTAAATTTAAATTAAAAAGAATATCTGTAAAAAAGCGCATCCTAATCTTCACACACATTTTTTCAAAAACAAAAAGTTAATCATGTTAAAAATTTCTTCTCTGGTTGTGTCAGTAGGAAACGATGAACACAAACAAGTCTTCTTCGAGTGAATAGTATTTATGTAGATATCGCACAATTAAAGTTGTCTCCATATTTCTATCGCCCATCGAAAAAAGTAGCGATATAAGTGAAGAAATTCGAGTAGCTGCTGTCCAGGGACGTATCGCGATATTGGTTGTTTCATCGACACAAATTTATTGATGAAGTATTAAATTATAAAATAAGTGTGTAATTTGCATACCTATAGTCAAAGAGCAGAGAAATTAAATTTTGGAAAAAAACAAAACGTTATATTTCTTTGTTTTTTAAACGGTTAAAAGTGAAATATCAAAAAATGATCAATCTGTCACCCTGTGGAAAAAAAGTGCTAGGTGATACATCGGCATTTTCTATTAGCGTTTAACGATGACGTCACGTCAATAAAACTGAGGAAACGTATTTTACATTTAAGAAAATAATATTGTTTTAAACAAAAGTTAACAATTTATAATAAAAAAAGAGAATTGTTTTAACTGAAATAGTTATCACATTAGCGTACCTTGTCTAAAATATTTCTTCTGCAGACGAGTTCTCATCATCGTCACTATCAAACAGATCAATAATAAATTGTCCACTCTTTGAAGTTAATTGTCCTAGTATTATGTATCCATTTTCTACATTAACTACATGTGCACAATAATCATTCGATAATTTTTATTCGGAAGTAATCCTTTTAGCTGGCACCTACATAAGTGAAAATGAGTCCATCCCTTGCTAGCGGTACCATGCGTGTCAAACCATGTCTCGTCTAAATAATAACTTGTCGCTTATCGCTTATCGCTTTTGGTCTCGATATTTTTCTCTAAATAATGTAAAGGCTAATCTACTATCCTCTTACTTTCCATAATAGGCACTCGTTTATGAACGATTTTGTGTTTAAATTCAAGTTTTTTTAGCCGTCTGCGTAATGTGGTTTTATGGCAAGTTCTTCACATCGCAAGAAGCTTGGTGTATATAATATTAATTGGTGGTATTACTTTTTTTTGTATTCTTCGTAAACCAAATTCCTTAAACCTTTAGCAGTCATTGTGCGGATCTTTGTTCTAATCTCAAACACATAAGATATTTTTTCTTCGATTGGGAAAACTGCTACCAAATTATTAAGCACCAAAGGTAAAATGCACAATAATAAATCTTTATTTTGACTTATCAACGCTGTGACTAGAGTTCTGCCGTGAATAAAGCAAACAGAGCCGCAGGCTGCCTAAATGAAATAATATGGAGAAATAAAAATATCGGGAAAGAAACGAAAGGCAGAATTTACAAAACAGTCATCAGACCAATAATGACATACGCGGCAGAAACAAAACCTGACACAGATAGGACAAAAAGGATGTTAGAAACAGCAGAGATGAAAACACTTGAAAACTTGAAAACATAGAAAATTGATGTTAAGACACTATGGGACAGATCTAGAAGTACAGATATACGACGTAGATTCAAGGTGGAGAACATCAAGAACTGGGTAAGAAATAGAAGAGTAGAATGGAACGATCATATAAGCCTAATGACAACAAATAGAGTAGTAAAGACGGCAAGAGACGGTTCCCCAATAGGAAGACGATCAGTAGGAAGACCACGAAAACGATGGAACGACAACTTACTGGAGGCACATTGAAAAACAGACAGACTCATGTCTATATAAAAAGAAGAAGAAGATTTATTAAACAGATAGTCACTACTACACTATGTTACAATTTATATTGCTTAAATGCACGAGAAAATAGAGCCAATCTATCTTTAAAAATACGAAATGTGTTTAAATTTGATTTTGAGTGTCTTGTCTGAACGGCGGTCGGAGAATGAATCAATATCAATGTATATTTGTTTCAATTAATAGGTAACCTTCTACAAAGAGGGTCTGTCTTTATAATTATCGCGAAGTCTAAATATCCCGACAGCTTACTATGCGCTTTTAGCACAACGGCGTTTATTATCAATTGTTCATTGTTTTAAACAAGTCTATATCACCTGATAGCGGCGCCTTTGTCAACAACATTTTGACTCATTACGAGAGAAGCAATGCACATCAATTCGCTATGTGCAAGTTCGAAAGAGCGACACCTATTGCCATAGATCAGCGAAATTATTAGCAGTTCTAATACATTACTCGTATGTAAACTGCAAATAAAATTATTGCATTTATATAAAAATCGATTAACTGAACTGTTCAAATGCTGAAATCTAAACGTAAATTTTTTACGTTTAGATTTCAGCATTTGAACATTAAAGAGGTTATTAAAAGGTAAACCTTTTGGAAGAGCTACACCTAGTGTCACAGTTAGTAAACTGCAAATAAAAAATTACTTAAACTGGTTTATTTCATAAAAACCAGTTTAAGTAATTATTTATTTGCAGTTTAAAACTCAAAATGAGTAAGTTTAACACCCAAACCCCCCCCCCCCCCCGGGTGCGCCACTGAGATGGAGGCAAATTTACTAACAGCAAGATGCCCAGTCCAGCAACATCAACCGTCTCATTCATTTGCAAGACGAATTTGTTATTTTGAAGCCGTGCAATCAGTTCAAAATGGCACCTATATCATGGACTCAAAGAATTTCAATGTCAAACGCAGAAGTTACTAGAAGAATTGGAAATGAAGCTGAAATATTGTTGACTATCAAAAGAAGAAAACTTGTGTACTCAGGACATGTGATGAGGGGGCCAAAATACTCATTATTGCTACTTATTATACAAGACAAAATTCGAGGAAAGCGAAATGTGGGAAGACGAAGAATATCGTTGCTTACGAGGCAGTGGTTTGAATGCAGTCGTTGAGAACTGTTTAGAGCGACAGTCAACAAACTTTATCGTTAGAAAGCGACACTGTAAAAAAGCTTTGCAAATTTTTTGTCGAGCATGAAATAAGTTTGCTGCACAACATAAAGAGAGATTAGCCGTTGGAATCAACAAATCCGAGGTTAATGTCATACTCATACTTTTGTCATACTTTCGTTTTTTCGTCTTTAATGTATCATTAGATGTTTTATTACTTATACTTAAAAGAATAGATCTAGAACTTGACGCCGTCATATCACATTGATTTGAATTTTACGCATCTTCCAAGTGAACCACTTATGAAACCTCCATGGATGATTTTATGTTTATTGCAATACCTTTAAGCCAACTCCCCATTCTTCTTTAACGATAATTTGATTTCGTTAATTTTGTGACAAATAGAACCACTTCACGCACAATCATTACAATCGTTACAAGCAAAACAAGCGAACATAAAATAGTGAGCGTTTCGTTTTGGTATTGTATTTTTATCTCATAAAGGTAACTTTAATACATGGCCGCCGGCGGAGAGTTACCGGCATTGCAGAACACCGGGACTGCGGGGCGCACAGTAACGATGTTCTTCACGATATTTTGAAATTTGATGTGCATTTGAATGATATTGATGAAAAGTCACATCTAAGTAAAGTGGAAGAGGAACCAACTTGTCTAGAATCTGGCATTTGAAAATTTAATACTGAAAGTCATGGTGTATGGTGCTATTATACTGTCTAAAATATTCAAAATATTATGGATGACTTAAAAGTATGTTTTGTCAATAAAAATTTCAGTAACATTAAATTAATAGACATATCAGGTTGCATTTGTGATAATTTATAGGAAAGCCTAAGCTTTAGCAATTGCCGAACAATTTCACAATCTATCGAGTCTGAGAAGCTGAGACTCCTTGTTTTCTAGTTAGAAAAACATGACACAAAGTCAATACTGTTATCAATCTTATGCGGCCGAAAAACATAAATGAAAATGATATAGATGTTTGTAGATAACTTAACACTCGTAACAAGACAAGAGTAAATAAGCAACTAGGATAACCGAAGACATAAATATATCGAATATAATTAGCGAAAGAAAGAACTATTTACTGATGAAACCGCATCTTTTGTCTCTTCAGGATGACCAGGGGTAAAATATTGGAAACGCTGAATAAAATCAACGTTAGCTCCATAATGGAAAACAATATTTGATATATATATATATATATATATATATATATATATATATATATATATACATATATATATATATATATATATATATATATATATATATATATATATGTATATATTGTAAAATGGTATGGTGACGTTTAGATTGTAACCTCGGAAACCTTTTTTGGATGGTGCTAGAAAGGTCACCAATGGAGACACTGCGGACGGCAGCCAGATGGTTGGTGGAGAGCGCGTCGTGGGTTCGAAACTAGCTTTTGGAACCAGGAATGGGTCCGACGGACGAAATAAGTAAAGATAGGATAAGAGATATTGGAAAAGATACAGAAATAAACAAAAAGATAGATGGGTAGTGTATACACACTTATAAAGAAAATGCACAGATAACGGTACGATAATAGAGATACAGTAAGATCTAGTCCTTACGCAAGGACTGTCCCACCAAAAGTAACTTGTTTTCTCTACGAGTGCCCACCAAGAAGTCACTTGGTTCCTCTAAAATTTTACCAAACTACCCAAGAAAAGGTGAGGGTATCATCTCCCCCCCAAAAATGATAGGCCAGCCTGTATCTATTTCTAAGAAGATAAGGTTATAACGGCTATCGGAAAGTTCGAGGTAATTTGGCACGTGATAAAATATGAAATCCCGAGATTGGGTCTTTACAGAAAAATTACTATACGAGCCTTCGAAATATTACCAATCTATCATAAAAGACCCGCCTTCACCGAAAAGCATTAGTTCCTTTCATACTCCGGATTAAGACGGAAAGGATTAAAAACCTTTCGGACGCAGAGAAATTCCTGGCATTCAATAAAGTTTTGAAGATGGTAAACCCAACATGAACGTATCATCACGGGGGTAAAAGGAATAAAAATAATTAATATTTATATTATATAAAAAAATGTTACAAGATAATAGAACGATCGGGTAATACCGCGATACAAAAAAGCATCTGCAATTGAACAATTATCGGTTGGTACGATTAAAATAATATGTATTATTTTTAAAATAAGGAAAAAATAAGTTTAAATTATTAATCATTTTTTCGTTTGTTCCAGGTATGGCAAAGATCCAAAATATATTACTGTAGGGGTAAGTTTATTTAAGTAGTTAGGTTTATGACATAAAACTCACAAAATACAGAAATTATAGAACCTGGTGAAATACCAATAGAATTTTTAAATCTTATTTGTTTTTATTTAATATCACAAAATATTTACAATCTGTAACATAATTACAATAACTAAATTGTGTTGTAGAAAATTGCCCATTGACAATTTCCTGTGTATTCTTGGCACCAGGAATAGTGTCACGTATGTCTTAGGATTTGGTTGCGCTTTTGCTTCTAGATTCTATTTCGTCTTCTATTAGTCTTTCGTTTAAGCCTTCGTCCGATTGATTGTATTATTAAATTGTGGGCTATTATTGGTCTGTTAATCTCTGTTCATATCGTTGGCAGAGTTTGGCGAATTCTTCGTTGACGTCACTTTGAGGTCTCGTACGATTGTCTTATTTGGAACGTACCATGGAGCATTAGTTATCATTCGAAGACCTTTCGATTGGAATCTTTCAAGAATGTCGATACTTAATCTTGCTGCTGTTCGCTGAATTCCATAGCTCCAAATGGGTTTTAGAATAACTTTATGTTTTGTTATCGATTAGTAGTTTTGACTTCTTACCTATTAACCAATATAGTTTGCTGAGTTTAAGGCTTAGCTGTTTTCGCTTGTTAAATATGTGTTTTCTCCATGTTCCTACGATTCAAATACGTTCCCAAGTATTTTCTGTCGTCTTTCTGTGGCAGAGATGACCGTTTAACTATACCGGAGGACAGTTTTCCTTGCTACTTGTAAATGTTATCTGCGCAGATTTTGCCTCGTTGGCTCGTAAACGCCACATTTTTATCTAAGTTTCTATTGCATTTAGGTTAGCCTATACTCTGTGTATAAAGATTCTGGAATGGCGACCAAGGCAAGAGGCATATCGAAGCAGAGAACGACCACCGACTAGATGGACGGATGATATCAAGCGCATCACCACAAACTGGTTGCAAGAAGCACAAGATAGAAATAGGTGGAAAATTTTACGGGAGGCCTACGTTCAGCAGTGGACAAATATAGGCTAATTGATGATTCTCTGTGTGATGCTACGGCTGGGTCTTCATGAGAATAGATCACTGCTATGTAATCTGTGTAATAGGCTGTTGTGACTTCTGGCGATGTAAATAAATCCGCAGAATATCATTTACAGCACTTTTCCAATGACACTGCCTCTTCAGCTCTAATTGGGTAAAGTCTGGTCGTGATGTTTTACAAGGTACTTATTAAAGGACAATATCATGTTCTTAATACGGCGTTATACAGTTGTATGAGATAAAGTAGGGCTCTTTTGGTAATTCCTTTAAGATTCTTACTGTAATTAGGTCATACCCTGAGTTTTTGGGGTTTAATTTAATGTGAATGATGTTATTAACTTCGTTTAATGTAAATTTTTTTAGAGGAGTTTCAAGGTAATAAGAAGATTCTAGATAAATTTGGATTTCATTATCTATATTAATACTTCATCTGCAGGAAAAGGCTTTACGACGTTCAGCGAAAATTTCGGCTTTCTCTTTATTACTTGTCTTTATTCTCTTCAGTGCGGATTGGAGGGTTGGAGAATTGAGGACGTTTAAAAGATGTCTGAGATAAGAATGTATACCATTGTTTTTGTAGTCATTTAATAACGATTTTAACGGTGCTGCAGCTCTATTCAGATTGGTCTTTTCGCGTGGTGCTCTCTGCCATCTACGACTTAATATTTGTTTCTCAATTGTTTCTGTTTGATTTTATTGAGTATTTCATGAGTAAGGCGGTTTATTTCCTTGATTGTCATTGATTCCCATGCGGCTTCTTGTATGGATGGAATTGTGGCATTGTCAATTTCCAGGTTTATTTAGATATTTAGATATAATTTATTAGTTAGTAATTCCCTGAATTGTTCCCAGTTTTTACTTTTTTTAGTTAATATAGCAGACGGTGTTCTGTGAAGGATTTCTGAACTTACCTCTATTAAAGCAGGAGAATGGTCAGAAGACAGATCATAACAAGAAGAAGCCGTCAAGTGATTGTTTATCTACCAGATCTGGTATTTTATTTCGCTCAGTAGACCAGTAAGTAGTTGTAGTCTTCAGCTGCCAAGAATCTGTTTCCATGAAATCTGAAGAACTGTGTGAATTGTAGTGTGTTTATATTATGTCGTGGTGAGACAGGGCATAATACGGACATTTATAATAACTGCGGCTAGTAATGTGGAATTCAGATATCAGTTGATGTTTTGGTAGATATCTTTAATATATGTAAGAAACATAATATACCCGGTACACAAAGAATCGCTCCTCTCAACTTTTATAGATTCTTAAAACGATATTTGTATTTGTTAAGTAGTTAAATAAATAAACTCTAAACTCTATATAAATCAGCTCTCCTATAACACCCATGAACCTGTTTTTGGCCCAGGTATACCCAGTGCTCTTAAATCAAGTCGATATCGAACCCTTCTAAACATCATTAAATTGTGCGAAAGCTGGTTTACTGTGCTGAAGGTTACCGTGTAGGACCCTAATTGTTTTTTCATCGGTACCTATCTGGAACATAAACCGCGACCGCGGTTGCCCCTTTGTTCGTTCCCTCTAAATGTTTAGTTGTGGACTAACAAGAGTCAAGTATTTTTGAGTTCACTTTTGGGCTATCTCTTCTGCATTTTGTTTCCGTGTCCATTTGATTTCCACGAGTTTGCATAAAATGCTGTCAGGCATGGAAGTGCGCCCTTAACGGGACAAACTACAATCTTCCAGAGTTCGTTAGCGTTTTGGGGCATGACAGATGTAGTTTAGAAACGGTCTTGGAACGGGGAAAGCTTGGGTGGGGTAGATATTTCAATACAACTATGCCTAGGTATAAACCGAGATATATACAAAATAAGAAGAAAATAATGCCATCACTATTCTTGTTACTACAACACTAAATTTGTTAATAAATTACCGAATACGAAAAAATCCAGAT
This sequence comes from Diabrotica undecimpunctata, assembly GCF_040954645.1. Taxonomy (NCBI): domain Eukaryota; kingdom Metazoa; phylum Arthropoda; class Insecta; order Coleoptera; family Chrysomelidae; genus Diabrotica; species Diabrotica undecimpunctata. Next base: position 74,279,111 of record NC_092804.1, on the reverse strand, counting down.
GATACAGCTTATGACAACAGGATACAAATATTAAAGATAGCTCTTTAATGGCTATCAACATGAAGATGGACACAATATTAAGATTTATCTACCCTAGATTGAATATTTTGAGTAATTTTTGAAGAAACCAAAATGGATATAATTAAAGCACAAAAAAATTCGAAAATTCTGTGAAAAATATGCCAACTGGGAGAATTGATGCTTATGCATCTAAAACTGTAATGAAGATGAATGAAACGAATCAACTAATAACTAAATACGAAATCAAAACACTGTGAATAATCAAGAACTGCTGATCAGCGAGTAACAGGAGCGAGAAGAGATTACGTCCGCTATCATATCGCCTTTGATTATGTCTACCACCGTTTCAGATAAAATATCAGATATAAACAATTTCAGACTGGGGGCTCTAAACTCTGAATACAAAACACCGGTCGCAAAAGCCTATACTTCTTGATAACAATTATCTTTCTTGTAGCAGTTTGATCTCTTCAAGTACTTTGCTCACATTACCACGTTTTTCTAGTTCGACATCAATTGTGGAGCAACTTATTAGAATGTTGTTTACTTAAATTTCCTTGCCATTAGTGATTATCCAAGAGTTATAAATATCTGCTACATTAATCATTTAAAAAATAATGTTCGTTGGAAATAATATCCCAAATGTTAAAATTATAATATTTTTGATAATAGCAGCGTTTATCTTTAATTTCGAATATTATGTCCTGAAAAATATTTAATCTGTTTAGTAAAACAACATAAAATTATTTCGTATTATTCGAGACTATTCTGATTATATTGGGTTACACAAATATATGTATTTATGAGTTTTGCGAACTTGTGTGTTGATAACAAATTAATTATTAATTACTATTTAAATGGAAATAAGCCACAATTAAAGGTTAAATTACGTTTATTGACGTTTCAATTTCCATTTCGGAAATCGTTCTCAAAATACCAACATTAAAGTGGAAATTGAAACGTCAATAAACGTAATTTAACCTTTAATTGTGGCTTACGCCCATTTAAATAGTAATTACTTTAAAATGCCACAAGAAAATAGCTTCAGAACAAAATTAATTATTAATCGTGACAAATGTCAGGTGATCCAATTTTATCGATCCCTTGAGCCTATGATATTTAATTGTAATTTGGATGACATTTTGATTGAGAGTGTCAGTACATAATGTCATAGATCTAGGTGTGGTTTTTCAGAGAAATTTGTCCTTCAACCTGCATATAGATTTTATATGCAACAAAGTTGTGAAACAGCTTGGTTTCATCAAGAAGCATACCAAAGATTTTTTAGGATTGCATCTTGTCCGCTCCCAACTTGAAAGTTCAAATGTGATCTGGTTTCCCTTTACTCAAGAATATATTTATATATATATATATATATATATATATATATATATATATATATATAGATTATATAGTGCACCTATACACTTTGTCCTTACTGTTCGTGATTTTTTAAACACATGTTTTCCTAGGAAGATATCTTCCTGAGGAAGGTATCTTAGACATAATAAAATATAAAATTAAAAACAAACCATCGTGTGGTTTTGATGAAATATCAGGTATAGTAATTAAGAAAATTGCGTCTCAGATTTTGACACCACTTGCTCACATTATAAATGCTTCTTTTAATACTGGTGTTTTTCCCAGTTTGCTGAAAACTTCTATCATTTCACCGGTATTAAAACAAGGTGATCCTGAATTAATGTCAAATTTTCGACCATTGTCTATTCCATCTGTGATATCTAAGATTATTGAATATGCAATGCTAAAACATCATCATCATCCTTTTGGCTATACAACCCTATGTGGGTCCTAGCCTCCCCAAGAATTTTTCTCCAGTCAATGCTAAAACAACTTTTATTATTTTTAGATATCAACCAAATTATCACAAAGCATCAACATGGATTTCGAAATAAATTTTCTACTTCCACAGCCATTAACAGTTTCTATGAGGAAGTCTTAATCTCTATTGAAAACAGTGAAAATCCAACTGCCATTTTTTGTGACCTCAGTCGTGCTTTTGATTGTGTGCAACACGATGTACTCCTCGATAGATTGTACAGATATGGTGTTAGGGGAGTTGCAGAGAGTATCTGAAAGACCGGCATCAAATAGTTAGAGTGAAAAATAACTTCAAGATTTCAATGTCTGATCCGATTGTTAATAAAAATGGGGTACCACAAGGCTCCATATTGGGCCCGATATTATTTATTTTGTATATTAATGAACTACCAAATGTAATGTCTGATGCATTTGTATCAGTTTATGCTGATGACTCAACAATGCTATATCGCGATAAAGACATAAATTTTTTACAAGATAAAATAACAAACTCACTGAAGACCTTCTCTGATTGGTCCAGTAATCAGTCGCTCCTGTTTAATGTTCACAAAACTAAATTTTTATCATTTACATCTCGTTCAAATTCTACTAAACCAAATTTAAGTATTTCCATCAATGGTGAGGGTATTTTGAGTTGTAGTGATGTGAAGTTTTTAGGAGTGACTTTCGACTCTCATTTATCTTTTAAGACTCATTGTTGGAATGTATGTAAAAAACTCAATTCTAAATGTTATCAATTGAGAAATTTGGGTAGAATACTTAGTCTGCAACACCTTCGTCTTTTTTATTTTGCTGAGGTACAATCGACAATGAGTTACGGTATAACTGTCTGGGGTGGCTCTTCTAGTATAAAGGACGTTTTTAAGGCCCAAAAGCGTATTGTCAGATGTATTGCAGGTGTTCCGTATGGTTGGTCTTGTAAAAACCTATTTAGAGATTTAAATATATTAACAGTGTATGGAATTTACATTTTGGAATTATTGATACTAATTCATAAAAATAAAAGAACTTTTTTATGTAACAGTGATATTCACTCACACAACACAAGAAATAAGAGACAGTTTGTAGTACTCTATCGACATTTAGAAATAAGTAGGAAGTCATCTACTGTCTCTGGTTTACTACTGTATAATCAACTTCCTCAAAAATTTAAAAACATTCATTCAACTACAGCTTTTAAAAACCAAGTCAAAGAGTACCTAGTGACCATGTGTCCTTATACATTAGGTGAATATTACCAGAGTGTATCTGTGAATGCCCAAGCTGCAACATAACCAAATTTAATATTATTTTAATTATATTATGATGTCCATATTGTACGTTTTATATGTATTTTAATGTTTTAAATATTTTTAGTGTATTGTTTTCATTTTTTTTGTAATGACTTTATAGTGATTTATATTATACTTTGTAATTATTTAAAATTTATATTTATAATTTTAGTTTTGACTTGCTGTAAACCTTGTTGTAACTTACAGTCAAATAAACTATCTATCTATATCTATCTATCTAGGAGATGGATTGGTAGACAAGGAACAATAAAGTGGCACCCAAAATCGCTAGATTTTACATTTGATTTTTTTCTATGAGGTTACGTAAAATCAAAAGTTTACACCGATCGATCACAAAATTTACAAGATTTAAAAATAGTGCGCAAGAAAATTGTCCTCGGTCTAATTACTGCCGAGACGCAGGTGGTGGCAATTTTAACATATGATTGAAGCGAAAAGCAATTTTTAGTTGTTAAATAAACATTGTTTTCTGTTTTCTGACAGCAATAAAATGTATTTTGTATTAAAGAAATTTGCATATTTAGCCTATATGATAGCCAACGCACGATAATCGAGCAGGGCACAGGAACAGGAAGAAGAAGATTAAAAATAAATTACATACATATTTTGTTGTGTTAATTTAATTCAAAACTTAAAGATTTTTGGCCACCCTGTATAAATAGTTGATGTTAATGTTATCACTGACAATTGAATAACCTTTCAAAAACCCTATTCTCGTTTAAAAAAAGTCATCGATTACGTCATCACGTCAAACATTTGTTTCAAAAGTCCAAAATTATGCCCTTATTGTGTAACACTATTTCGTTTCCTCAAATTTTCATGGAGATTCACGTGTCCATTATCGTAACTCTAGCGACAATATTGTGCTTTATCACTGAAATTGCGGGAAACTAGATAAAATAAAGAGAACTGTTCACTGTAGTCAGTTGATTGTGATAAAAGATAAAACACTCTTATTTGATGATTTAGCACCATAACTACCTTGTGATAAGGAGAATTATTAGGAATTATGCTGATTATCGTTTAAATAGTAGGATTTATCGTATTTCTAGATTATTATAGGCGAGGATTAATCTTTGGTTAACTATATATTTCCATTAAAAAGCATGTACCTAGTCGATTAAATTATTGAGAAAATCGATTCTTTACTACTTAATTTATTTAAATAATAAATAAAAGATATAGGTGGGGTGAGACGCTCATAACCATAGTGAGACGGTGGGTTTTACTATAAAGGATGCTCTTAGTTCATTATGAATTTCAATTCATCAATTTTTTAATAATTTCAATAATTTTAGTTTCCTATGTATGACATAGTCAATTCTCACCTTCTTTTAGGAATCATTCAAAAGGCCAGCATTCGATTCTGCTCATTTTATCTGCTGCTTTAACTCCAAACAAATGGTTGGGTTCTGAAACCCGTACCATAACCAAATTGTTTAATGTGTTTTTGTGGAGTCCAGTGTACAGATTTTTATGTGTTTTTTTTCAGAGAAATATCTTAATCTAAAGAAATAGCTTAAAGGAAAATTGTGGATTTTTCCACCAAAAATGGGATCTCTCCTAAGTAGTATTACTTTTAAAAATTGGACGTAAGTGAAACATTGTAAACTTTAAATTAGTTAAGTTTTTATATTAGTATTCTATTGTAAGCATAGCTCTGAGGATGGCTTCGTGAGCCGAAAGCGCTCATCTAGGAAATAAGTTACGCACTTCAAAAATACTTTTATTATATTATATAAATATTAGTCTTTTCATTTGTTTATTTATTTAACAGCTTTATAGAAATTGACTTCATATGCGGCAAAATGCAAAAAATGGATGCGAGAGCTGCACTATTTAACTTTAAAACCCATTTTAATTTTTGTCGATAGAACACTCTAATCAAAAGATATCTCTAAATATTATTAAAGACAATTATTTCGCGCGGTTAACTGACATTTAAAATCGTCGGTCGTTTCAAGCGTTGTCTCTGAGAGAACGGTTCATTCTACACAAAAAGTGCCAATAAACATCTTTGTTCAAACTCCGTCAGTAGAAGTGGCAAACTTTGTGCATCTTTTTTAAGGTCCCAAAATTTACGTTATCAGGTAAAATTAAGCTTGTTCGTAAATTTTTAAAGGTCAAATCTCTAACGACTGGACTAATAGATGCACAACGAGAACTTATACATAAAGCTTTTACCTTATACATATTAAAATTGTTACGGATCGAATTAGCACAATCTTAGCGAAACAGATGTCAAATATATCTTATTCTATATGTCTGTTTTTATATATACATTTAATACAATAAATAACAAATGCATGCATAATATTTGAAGTTAACTTAGAGTAATGTTATTGTTAGCTTCATTGTAGTCCGACGAGAATCATTTAAGACGTTGAATACATATTTTAAAATACAGTTTAGCGGAACTCGAGGGAGAGCGAGGTTTAGTTCTAAACATAATACAAAGTAATAAATTATTATTTTTAAATAAAACAACTCAGTGAATCTACAACTTAACCTGTAGTGTATCGCAAATTTTGCAATATTATACTTCTTGCAAGTTTACCTTTTTACTAGTTGTGCCATTTAATTTACATAAAATTAAAGGAACTATTTATGAGCATATTTAACAATTTCGTTAATTCGTTCATTTCTATGAAATTAAAGTTTAAAGTCAGTTTATTGACGTTTCACTTCGGAAATCGGTCCACAGTCACAGATCATCTTGATCGATTTTTCCCCATTTTGCCATGTTTGATTTTACTGGAGCGACCCCCGCTCTTATCCTATTCATAGTTTACCACGTTTTAAAGTCTAGGGACTGGCCGGTCCATTGAAACTAGGGAAGAGGAAAATACTCAGGCGGTTCATCCTGCACTGTTCCAAGGAAGCTTTTCCTAGATTTTAGTCGCTTTCGTGGTGTTCGAGCTTTGTAAAACCCACTGCTTTATATAGATTTGAGAGTGGCGTTGGTTTCATGCACCCCGTTACTATCCTGCATGTCTCATTTAGCGCAGTATCAACTTGTTTGGTGTGGGCAGATCTGCCCCAAACGGGGCACGCACATTCAGCAGTTGAGAAACACAGTGCCCGTGCCGTTGTTCTTAAAACGCCAGGACGTGTGCCCCATTTACTTCCCGTTAGCTTTCTGAGTATGCTGTTCCTAGTTGTTACTTTCCCTCTCGTTTTTATGCAATGTTGTCTGTAGGTGAGGGACCGGACCAGAGTTACTCCAAGATATATAGGTTAGTTTGTGTGTTCTAATGTATTACCATTCCACGCAATTTGGAGTTTTCGCTTGGCTTCCTTTGAGCGAAGGTGGACTTGGGTTTTAGAGGGATTGGGTCTCAAGGAATTCTGCAGGTAGTGTGCTGTCATTGCTTTTAAGGCAGTTTCGAGTTTCTTCTCCACTTCTCCAAAACTATTTCATTGAGGACATATTGCAAGATCGTCAGCATAGAAGAAGTGCTTGGTTTCGGTCGCCGTAGGTTGGTCCTTTGTATATATATTGAAGAGCGTTGGTGCTAAAACACTTCCCTGTGAAAGGCCATTTTTTTGAACTCTTAGCCTACTTACTTTACTCTCCAGCATAACGAAAAACCGTCTGTTTTGCAATAAGGAATATGCGACCTTACCCAGATGGTGGTCATTGAGAGTATCGTATAATTTGCGGAGTAATGTTTTGTGCCTTACTGTGTCAGAAGCTGCCGTCAAATCTACGAAAGCAGCCCCTGTTATAAGTTTTTTTCAAAGCCCTCTTCAATGTGTTCTTTTGGTGCGAGGACTTGACCGGTGCAAGATTTGCCGGGTCTGAATCCTCCTTGTTGTGGGATGAGATGCTTGTCGACATTTTTTTCTATTCTGGCGAGTATGAGTCTCGTACAGTTCGAAAAAGTGACACACCAGCGAGATAGGTCTGTAGCTACTGGGGTTTTCTGGGTCCTTTCCTGGTTTTAACAAGGCTATTACTTTAGATTTCTTCCATGATTTTGTAATTTCGCAGGTTTTGCAGCACGTGTTGCAAGATCCAGTTTTTGCTCCTTGGCCTAGATGCTTTATTTGTTCACTGCATATATAATCCACACCTGTAGCTTTCCCGTTTTTAAAACTGTTCATACCGTCCTGGAGTTCTTGTAAAGAACTGTGTAAAAGGAGTACCTAAGTGGTTTGTCTCCGAATCTAATGTTCTTCTAGTGTTTGGACCCTTATATCGGTTTGTAGGTCTTCCATTCATAAGGAGTTGAGCAGCGACTTGGTTTGCTATAACGTTGCAAGGTGGTTTATGTTCTTTTGGAACACACCGCTAGGTTTTTTTTTATTTTCCATTCTATTTGCTACTATGTGTTACGTCCATTTTTTCCAGGGTCTCAATCTTTTCCTGTCTGCCTTGACTTAGTTGTTGGAGTAGTGAGATGAACAGAAAAAATAGTTCATAAAAACACAATGCATAAAAATAAATTACTGTAATTAGTAAATTAGTTTTACTATGATTAATATCTTCGAGTCATACCTATTTATTTTATTTCAAAAACTTCTAGACCAAGATATGATCTAAGGCGTCACTATTCTAAGCTGTACATTATTCTTATTACAGAATTTTTTTAACCAGTACATATCTCCGAAAACCCTCTGAAAAGCTCAATATAATTTGTTTATGTATTTCTAATGTGCACACACGGTTTAATTAAAAACTCATTCACACTGTTTTCCGCTAGCTGTTTACTTTTGAACAATGAATGTTTTTACAATGGAAGCTATTGAAAATTGATAAATATAGATAAACTATTGACAGTCAGTTTTTTATATATTTTACTTTTTTTATACTTTTACTTAAAGTTTTATACTTTTATTTTTCTTCATGTTATTGTTTAGTTCGACAATGTAACTCTCTTATTTATACATCGACGATTAAATTATGCTTTACTTGAAACAATAATGATAGTCTTTTATACAATCGTAGGCAATTGTTGTACGCGCGTATATTCCAGTGCTATGATTCTTAAATCCGGTCCTGATGCACCGCTCGGGGTAAACCGGCAACGGAGTCGGCCGTTCTCCCGTAAGAAATACAATGCCTATCTTACCTGCACTGCATTCTAACTTTGGCTTCTACTATTCTTATATAGGATAACGCATTTACATATGACACTTTTTCTTCTTCTTCTCGTAGCACTACAACCCGGGGTTGGTTTTGGCTGACTGCACAACTTGCTTCCATCTTGAACGGTCATCCATAATAGTTGGGTCAGTGGGTAACCCCATTGTTCTTAGATCTGACCATATATTGTCTCTCCATCGCATTCGTGGACGTCCTAAGGGCCTTCTTCCTGTGGGGGCTTCCTCCCATATTAGCTTGGCAAGGCGGTTATTAGGGAGTTTATGGACATGGCCATCCCATCTTAGACGTTGGGATTTAATCTCTTGGACTATATCGCTCGCTCTATACATCTGCTTGACCTCAGCATTTTTATTCGGTATTGGTTGCTATTAATGTCGTGATAAGGCCCAAAGATTCTTCTGAGGATTTTCCTCTCAAAACATCTAAGTTTTCTTTCAGTTTCTTTGGTCAGGGTCCACGTCTCACACCCATACATGAACACCGGTCTAGTCACCGTTTTATATATTCTAATTTTTGATGTTCGTGTTAGGCTTTTAGATTTAATAGTATTGTGGAGGCTGTACATGCATCTGTTTGCTGCCTGAATTCTTCCTTTAATCTCTTCCGATATATCGTTATCTGCAGTGATTGTTGCTCACGAGATATTTAAAACTCTCCACTCTTTCAAAGTTATATGGGTCTATTGTAACATTTTGCCCTAATCTATCTCGTCCCTTTTGTCTGTTGATGCACATGTATTTGGTTTTCTCTTCGTTTACCCTTAGACCAGTTTTCTTTGCCTCTACCTCCAATTTATTGACATATGACACTGACAGTTTTGAAATGAATGATAATGTATATATTTCCTCGAGCATAATTATGGAATATCCATTTTGCTACTTTTTATAGAATAAAAATACATACTAAAACGTGTTTTAGAATAAAAATACTACCCTAATAGTGGAAATGTTTTACTTTTTATTAACACAAATGATTTTGCATTCACTAATTTTCGCGATGAAAATAGATTTTAAGTCACTGATAGCCAGATTAAAAGTGAACAGTGCTCGTATTTTAGTATCAAAATTCACAAATAAAATTAGTATATTTATGGGAGTATACCAAGCAAAAGGTATTTCAACCGACAATCAGAGACGTTCTCCCTCTTCTAAATGAAATTCTACCATTAGCTTACACAACCTGACAGATAATTTCATTTCAGCGTGCTTCATTCAAACTAAAAATAATTAGGTTATCTAATGTATCTGCGGTGAGCTTGCTGAAACGGCAGGAATGGAAAATTAAGTCATAAATTTTGTTTCTAAGGTGAAGTACATCTTAAATTGTACGAACCGTTACTTTGACAACTCAACTCACTACTCACTAAGTAAGTAGAAATTTTGAACCTAACTAGAAAAGTAGAAGTTAACTGAATCAAAAAATATAATTATTAGTTTTGTAATATGTATATACATATTACACACGTCTTTACCTTTTTTATCACAACTTACAAATGAATTCTTAAATTTAAAACGGATCAGTAAAAACAGCAATAATAATACTTAATGAGGTTCTAAAACTGTTTTCCTGTGGCATGACTAAGTTAAATATTATGTTTCTATGGGATTAAGCCGCAACTTATTGTAATGGAAATTATATTTTTAACTGCTGTTTGAACTCCACTCTGGAAATCCTTTTAGAAGATTATTTTAAAAAGAAGAAAAAGAATATTTTAAAAAGTAATGGCCTGTGTTTTTATATCCGCAGGTTGTTTGGGTTTTCTTTTTCAACTTGACGAATAACTTTGGCCCCGATCTTGTAGGCAAATAGCCATACTTTTAGTTGAAAATTCTGAGGATGCTGTTTTTATCCTCGGATGATGTAAAATTCTGATTATTAGCGTGTTTGTGTATTATTTGTTTGTGTATTAAGCGTTTATGTATTACATGTTTATGTATTGTGTGTTGTACATATATTACATTTGAATCCATTTTTCTTTACCCGTGCGTCATCATTTAAAGTATACGAAATAAGTCGAAAATTTATTTCAAAAAAATTTTCTTTTTACTGATAATACTCAGTATCACCTGGAGGAACTCTAATATTGCAACTCTTCATGCAACTATAACTTCTGATCTACTTAAAATAAAAACCTGGTCCGACTCTAATTTACTTTCTTTTAACGTGAATAAGATAGTATCATTATCCTATAAAGGGGCTCTTCAACCCTTGCTTTTTAATAACAGCCAGATCAGTATCGTTGATTCTGTAAAATTTCTTGGTATTTTTAGAGACAGCAACCTTAAATGGTCCCTTCATATCGATTTGTTAAGTAAGAAACTAGCCTCAGCCTGCTATGCAATAACATCTGTTTCGAAGGAAATAAATTTAGCATATTCCAAAATAACATATTTTCTTTTGTTCAAGTCTCATCTTCGATATGGTTTTTCTTTTTGGGGTTCTAGTACAGTTGCCCAATCTGATGTTATTTTTAAATTACAAAAAAGAGCAACACGGTATTTTTTGGCCTCAGTAGAATAACATATTGTGGAAGCTACTTAAAAAGTCACAGGATTTTAACTCTTCCCTCTTTATATATTTTAGAAACTGTTTGCTTAATTCGTAAACACCTACATGTTTTTCCAGCAAGACCTAATCATAACTACTTCACCAGAAATTTAAGCTTTGATATGTATTTACCGATCACGAGCACTGGTGAATAAAGAAATCTATATTATATTCGACAAAAAAATTATACAACCATCTCCCTTTGTAACTTAAATCTGCAACTTCTTTCCTAAAGTTTCGTAAAATGACAAAAGCTTATCTGTCTGAAAGACCATATTATTCAGTGGAAGAATTTCTTAACGAGTAACTACCAAATTAGAGTACGTTTATGTACAAGTAACTAAAGCATTTTTTATTATATTTGGGTATCACATGCAGCAACTAACCTTATTAGTTCGTAAGGATTTATAATCCAATTTGCAATTTATTTTAAATTTAGCAATGGATTGAGTATATTATTTTTCTATTTTGTGATATTGGCGATTTATGAAATTTCCGTAAATTTTAAAGTGATATGTTATTTTTCTGACTTTTTGTAAGGTTTGTCCATAAAATTGTACAATTTTCAGTAACAATAAAGCATATTTGTGCGTACGAATTGTGCAGTGGTTTAAAGTACAACATGGCCGTCAATTATTTGTCGTCGGTTCCAAAATTACGTGGCCGTGAGAATTATGAGGAGTGATCGTTTGCCATGGAAAATTTCCTCGTATTAGAAGGTCTAAATAAGTGTGTTGAGGGTGAAGAAGCCGACACAGTGTTTAATTTCAAAATCCAAAGCAAAGATTGCGTTATCTATAGATCCTTCCTTGTATGTGCACATTAAAGAAGCAACTACAGCTAAAGAAGTTTGGGATAAGTTAAAACATATCTATGAAAATAATGGGTTTACGAGAAAACATGGACTTCTTCGTGTTTTAATTTATTTGCGGCTAGAAAATTGTTTGTCCATGGAAGAATATGTCAATCAGATTATGGAAACTTTCCAGAAGCTTGAGAAAACAGGTATGAAGTTAGATACGTCCCTTGTCGGAAGTCTGATGTTAGCAGGGTTGTCAGACCGTTTTAGTCTCATGGTGATGGCTATTGAACACAGCGGGGTTGAGGTGACAGCCGATTCGATTAAAACGAAGCTAATAGACATGATTCAGATGACAACTCTCACAGAATTTCGACAGTTGGTTCATTTGTTCTCAATAATGTCAATTCGAATAAACGTCAAAATTGTCAACAGCAAAATGTAAACAACAGAGGCAGATATCATGATAATAAACATTTGTCCACAAATAAGAAAAAAGGCAAGATCATTTGTTTTAGGTGCAAGCAAGCCGGTCATTTTATGTCGAAGTGTCCACAGAAACTTCTTTATCTCTTTTACTTATCTCTTTTAGTACACAGTTCAATAAGTTAGATTGGATCCTGGATAGTGGAGCAAGTGTGCATCTAACATGCAGACAAGATTGGTTATTAAATCAAAGAGAACCTATTTTAAAAGATATTGTAATTGCAAACAGTACAAGACTCTCTGTACATAGTTGTGGCGAAGTTAGAATTCGTAGCATAGTAAGTACTCAGAACTTTGAAATAGAAATTAGAAATGTTTAACCTAAAATGAAACTGTTTTTATGAAGCAACCTGAAGGTTTCGTAAAACCAGATAATGACACAAAGGTTTTTAAAGTTAAACTGTGCTATTTATGGTTTGAAACAATCATCTAGAGTTTGGTATAAAAAAGTAGAAACTGTATTAGAAGACTTAAATTACAAGAAGTTAAAATTTGAACCTTGTATGTTAATTAAGTCTAATAATGGTTTAATTACAATAATTGCATTATATGTTGATGACTTTTTTATATTCTCTAACGATATTACTGAGACAAATATTTTAAAACAAGATTTAGCAGTAAATTTTAAGTTAAAAGATTTAGGTGAAGCTAAGCAAATCTAATAGCAAAGCTATGAATATTTGTATTGATAAAGTTAACAATATTATTACTTTAGATCAAAAGCAGTATATTGATTCATTATTGTCAAAGTTTGGTATGGCTGGTTGCAAAAGTGTTGAAACATCAATGGAAAAGAATTTGAATCTTAATAAAAGTAGTGATTGCTCATTCTCTGCACCGTATCAACAGTTGATTGGGAGCTTAATGTATCTAGCTGTAATGACGAGACCTGATATCTCATATAGCGTTAGTTATCTCAGCCAATTCAATAATTGTTTTGATGATGTGCATTGGAAGAGTGCAAAACGATTATTAAGGTATTTAAAGAAAACTAAAGATTTTTGTTTAAAATTTGAAAGAAGTAAAACGTTTAGAAGGCTTTGTAGATGCAGATTGGGGTAGTAATGCTCTAGATAGAAGGTCCTATACAGGTTTTTGTTTTATTTTTTCTAATTCAGTTGTGTCATGGGAGAGTACCAAACAAAAATCTGTTGCTCTTTCTAGTACAGAAGCAGAATATATGGCCTTATCTGAAGCATCAAAGGAAGCAATTTATTTAAAAAATTTGTTAAAAGAATTAACAGTTTCTAATAATTGTGTTTCTTTGTATAGCGATAGTCAAAGTGCTTTAAAGTTAACGTTAATCCAGTATTTCATAAATGGTCTAAGCATATTGATGTCCGTCATCACTTTGTTAGAGAAGCCGTCGAAAATGGTTTCATTAGTATTGATTATTTAGAAACCAATGAAATGCCAGCTGACATTTTAACAAAGGCTTTAGGCACTTGTAAACATTGTAAGTTTGTGAAATATTTAGGTATCACTAATAGTAAGTAATAGTATTCTGTAGAACTATATTGTTGTTTATTGGTTCATATATTTCAAACTAGTGGGGGTGTTAGAAATAGTTTGAAACATAAGTTGGCCCCTGCAGTGTATGCAACATGTATTATGTGTGTGTCATGTCTGAAATAAAGCAATCGTTGTGTCTCATTTCTGCCTTTTTCCAAGACCTATTCCACAGCATTTATGACAGAGCGTTCATAAAAATAACATGTGTCTTTATTTAATAACAGGCGGTAGCGGGTTTGTCTTTAGTTTCATGTATGGAAGAAAATGATGCTAGATAAAAAGTATAATGTTTTATGTCGTTAGGTATTATTGACGCACAGGTAAAGAATAATGGACTCAACTGTATGTATAATTGGAGACGATGTGTCCCCCGACATTGTAATAATCCGTTAATGTTGGTATATTTTTTTTTACTAACTTCTTTCTTTTAATATTGGAAACCAGAGCCTATAGTCTGCTGATGGGTTTGCTACACATATTTCTCCATTAAGTTGGACCAGAGCTGCTCCTTTAATTTTTTGTTTTTCATATCCGTTTCTTTCATGATTATTGATGCATTTTTCCACTGTAGTCTGTGTTCATTGTCCCAGGCATATTTTTATATCTGTGATTTCTCGAAGTCTCTGTTTATTGAATGTGTGTTTCATGCTCATTTATTTTAACTATTTCGGTTTCTTCCACATCGAAATTGTTGCATACACAGTTATTTGATCTTTGTTGTGTGTTGTTAGGTTTGGTGTCAGAGTTTTTTTAGATCTTTTTTCGATTTTTTTTTTTGAAAACGATTTCCACAGCAGTTAAAATTGTAATTTTCATTACAATCAATTGTGGCTTAATCCTATATAAACATGAAATTCAACTAAGACTTATGGAGGTTGGCTTAAATCCAATACGATCTGGATCTCCCCTAGGTTCCTACTACGTGAAAATTGTACGTTTAGAATTTTCAAAAGCACGTAGGTACTAACTAAAATGTACAACAGTGGACAAAGGTTCTCTTTACAGTCGAAACAACAATACGGAAGGCTGGTGGTAGGGGAAATTACCCCAGTAACAGTCATGGCTGAACACAATAACAAGGATCAACTCACTACTCATGGTTCTTGGAAACCAATATTTGACAGAAGAAAAGACAAGGACAGCGGAGCTTCCAGATCATAAATCAGTAAAATCGTTGCCGCCTATTGAATATACACAAAACTCAGAATTGCGACATGGAACATATGCGAATACAGAAAATGAACAAATATCGAACAGGAGATATGCAGATTAAAGATCTATATACTGTGAATAAGCGATACAAGATGGACAAAACGTAAGAAAAGACACGCAGCACAAATATAGAGCCGCTATTGGAATTAGTGCAAAGATAAAAAAATTAACGAGCTCCATTTCGTATCCGAAAGAATTATATCGCTGCAATTAATGGCACGCCATACCTAAATAGAGGGAAACATTAATATGAAAACAAAATAAATACTCCGATGAAATTTTACATAAATTAATTATTCTGCGACCAGAAAAGAGGACATTTTTGTTTGAACACTCTAAACGTATTACCCTAAATTAGTAAAACAGAGGTTATTTATTCAATAAAATCGATAAAAACCAATAAATATCTTGGTCCAGACCCAATACCAAGCGAGTTATTACAACTAATCAATATAACAAAATTTTTGATATTTTGATGTAGGTAAGTCGTCATCATCATCACCCAGCCCTTTGCGTCCAAATGCTGGACATGGGCCTCCCTCATTTTTGTCCATTCTGCTGTATCTTGAGCACTTTTCATCCAATTTCTTGACATTTTCTTGAGATCGTCAGTCCAACGAGTAGGGGTCTTCCTCTACTTCTAACCTCGGCAATCCACTCAAGCAATCTCTTCGTCTACCTTTCATCACTGATTCCATTTCAGTGTGACAATTCGGGAAATTACATCGGTAACTCCTGCTCTTCGTCTTAAGTCTTCATTTCTAACTCGGTCACGAAGTGATATACTCAGCATTGACATTTCCATTTTCCTCTGAGCTATTTGTAGCGTTTTAGAAATTGTAGCTGTCAATGTCAAAGTTTCGGCACCATAGTTCGTCACAGGCAACACACATTGGTCACATGTTTTACGTTTTAAAGAAATTGGTATATCGCTTTTAAAGATGTCTTTGTAAAGAAAAAAGCAAAAAATAGAGATATGCATTTAGCATTTGTGGACCTGAGAAAGTCAGAACTATGTGAGGCAATGTACAAATTAGAAGTACAGACGGAACTCATAGAAGCTACAAAAGCTCTGTATAAAGAAAATAAAGTGTCCATTAAAATGGGAGCAAGAATCATAGATGACTTCGCCACAACAAAAGGGCTCCTTCAGGGTTGCTCCAACCCTATTCAAAATATACTTGGAGAGAGCCTTGACTACATGGAAAAGAAAATGCGAAGGCATGGAGTACCGGTACGAAACGAATACCTATAAACGTTAAGCTTTGCAGACGATCAAGTAGTGATTGCGCAAGACTAAGAAGAACTCAGTTACATGATGAGGAAACTACAAGAAGAATATACCAAGGCTGGCCTAGATATTAACCTCGCGAAAACAGAGTACCTATCTACAAGTGAAAAAGACCTACAGATTGACGACAACGTAACAATCAAAGGAAAGGATAAGTTCAATATTTGGGGTTTATAATCACGTAAAAGGCAACAACAGAGGAAGAAATTAAGCAAAGACTAGGACAAACAAGAACAACAATCCGACAACTTAACTCAGTATGGTAGGATAGAAACCTAAATATGAAGACAAAAACACAGATTTATAAAACATTAGTGCGAAGTATTATGACATATGGGGCTGAAAATTGGATTATAAATAAGAAAAACAGCAGTAAGATAGTAGCAACAGAGATGGAATGTCTGCGAAGATGCTGCAGAGCAACAAGAATGGATAGGAGAAGTAATGACAAAATAAAGCAAAGAACATTAATAGAAACAGACATACTAACATATATAGAACAAAAAAGACTTAAAGTGGTATGTATATGTAAGAAGAACTACCGACAGCAGATTGATAAAAAGAATAACCGAAGAGCCCAATAGGAAGGAGGAAAAGAGGACGACCCCGAATATCCTGGAAGAACGAAGTAGACGACGCCATGAGTAAAAGACGCCTAAACTATGAAGAATGGGACAACAGAGAGAGATGGAAACGGTTGAGCGAGGGAATGCAGTGAATACTGTAGAATCACTAAATATATATTTTTTTAAGTAGGCAAGTGCCTCCGATTTTGATTGCATCAGTAACTACACAATCTTCGCCTGGAGATTTGTAGGTAAGGAATGTCCGGTTTATAGCGTCCTGCGCCTTCCAGTCTTTAGTCAGGTCTATCGGCCAAGTCTGCTGGTCATAGATCTCTCTGTGATATTGCCTTTTGGACTCCATCAAGCTATGTCGTTTTCGGCCTTCCTCGTTTTTTCTTCAGTCAGTGATGGTCTGCCTTTTGCTGTACATGTCCAAACCAAATAAGCTATTTTTGCTGTATTTTTTTATGTTGATGGTTATTCTGCCCATGATTTGTCTTATTCTGTCATTTGTTACGTGCATCATTCTAGATGTACCTGCCATAAAGCCATTTCCAGAACTAAAAGTTTTTGTTCCGTTCTCTTAGCAAGTTGCCAGGTTTTGCATCCATAAAGTACAACGCTTGTTGCATGTTGCGTTGTTATTAGGTTAATATAATTAGTTCACGGTTTAGCCAAACACAACTAATTTTAGTAGCTGTTCCAAAAATTTCATATAAAGATTAAATCAATCTTATTTATTTGATTATTAACAATTTTATTAATAAAAATCACAAAGTTTTAAAGAAAAGCTAATTGATTGTGAGTGCACTTTTTCCAGACGACATAATGTTTACTACAATTTGTAGTTTATGGGCTAACATATTTGCGATCTGTTGAACATAAAAAGCAAAACATTTATCTCAAGAAGAAGTATATGACATAGAGATGGATTCTAATTAAGGAAATAGTAATCTGTGCAAGACAAATATAGGGCATAGAGATTAGGAGAAGTAGATTTCAAAGCAAATTCATTTGTACCGTTTGCTACTTGCATAATATACGTTATTGTTGCGAGAATTTAATTTGTCAAGTTGTTTACCATTTTGAACAACTAATGCGTTTAGTACGTTGTTGTTAATATATCTTAAGCTAATATACTGAATAAAATCCAATGCAAATATAAATCCTTCATTATGCCAGCTTTGATATTCTCCATTAAAAACAATTAGTCGTCTACTTTTAATTGTCATCAACTACGGTTTTATAGTGTAAAAAACATTTACATGTCAAAACATGTAAATGTTTTTTACACTATAAACCCTACTCTTGAAAGTTTTTGCCTCATTGTTATGTAGTTAATAATTTAAGTAGTGGTACTTTATTTTAATTTCTTAAAATTAAGTAGTAAAATTTCTGATTTTCAAGATATTGATGCCTGAAAATGACTTGTATGAATCCAGCTTTTTTACATAAACTGGGTTTTCCCGTGTTGTACTCTTCGGGTCTATCTATAATTGAACCATGACCTTTGTTTTAAAATGTTAATGGTATCCGCTGAATTGGCTGGTTAATTTTTGTAATTTTAGAAGTATTTCATTTATCTACTTTTTATAAATTTTTGTTTCTATTTGCAACGTGGAAATCACGTCCTTACACTAACTTATTTTTTTCTATTACAAGTGTAAATCCTGATTTCAATATGACACGTATAATATCACTAAGTGGCATAACAGTGCTATCTCTTACACAAGCTGCCTACGGGATGCAGTTTAAAGTCCGAACCAAAGTTTGAAAATTATATCAATGATGTATCTGAAAGTTACATCAATGCTCCAAAATATTCAGGCAATTGTTTGTGCAAGATCATAAGACTGCACGAAAGAAAACAAAACCTATAGATAAATTACCAGACACACGAAATATTTGAAAAATGTGGGTAGAAAATATTCTTGAGCTATTGGAGAAAATATAACAGTAGACGAAAGCTATTTGAATTTACCGGACGCTGTAGCTTCAAAAAATCTTTTTCTAGAAATCTATCGAAATATGGTGTCAACATTTATACTGTTACTACTTTTTTAATGTGTGTAATCTTCTTCTTCCTACTTTATAAATAGGCTTAATGCCTGTTTTACTTCGGTTTTTTGCCCCAATTGACGTTGTCTGACCATCTGTTCCTCGGTCGTCCCAATGATCTTCTTCCATTTGGCGATTTGTCTCTTGCTATTGCTATATTATGCTATATTGTGTTTAATCATAATTTGAAAATGTCACAAATTGTACGAATTTACCATAAACCTGTACATTGTTAAAACTTCTTATTTTTATTTAAATATTCCCCTTATTTCTAAACTTGGACTAGTCTCTCAAAAACAGTCCATTCTCGGCCCTGAACGATTAACAACGAAAGACAAACAAGTTCCTCAAAAATAATATAGTCGTCAAGCAACCTTCATAAGGAAAGGTCAGACAAGCAAGAGCTTGCGACCAGTCAGTTCATTTCTTAATATACACTATTTCTCAATTACCTAGTTTTGTGGCCAGTATTGTTGGCAGCTAAAAATAATTAGATGCTGTCCCTATGTAAGTAATAATCAAACTTATATCTACTTATTCAACCTCTCAATTGTTCTAAGTCGCGGCGTTGCCATCACGTGTCGCGAATGCATAGAAAACGATTTGCCGATCCAACAACGGTTTGAATATTACATAAACCTTTACTGTTCTTATCTATAAACAATAAACTGATAACTGATATTTTCTACAGTGCTATAGGCTATTATTTCTTTTATTAAAGATACATTTTGACTAATCTTAATTAAGACTTTTACCAATTTAATGTTTACCCCTATCTCTTGTCAAGGGATCAACCTTTCAGTTGCTGGATTCCCCAGCTGGTCCTTCGGAGCTCAGAAGCTTTGTACGGTAAGAAAAAATCTTCCATCGAACCAGCAAAGTTCGCTACGAAGAACTCATTATTCGTACACAAATTTAGTAGTTGTATTGATGTTACCTCAAGTAAAACCTAGAGGAAGAACATATACTGACAGATCACCAAGAGGTAACGATCCATCTACCCCCAATATGTAGCACATATTGTACTATATTTATACGTAGTAAAAGTACTAAAATACCAGCTGTTTCAAGCTCATCAACATGGAAGAAGAGTTCAATTTTTGTGGAATCACACGTCGGAATAACGGGAAACGAAGAAGCTGACAGTACTGCACGACAGGCAATTTTAAGCGATTGTTCGGAGCCTATAGACAAGTGTGTTTCCAGTGACTTTAAAGCTTATTTTAAAAATAGTTGTGTTTGTGGCGAAATAAGTGGTCTTAAACTAATTTTAAGCTGAATAAGATCAAGAGTAATGTTTCCCAGTGGATTCCATCGTCACTTAACAGACGTGAACAAATTGTGCTTGCACACTCTCTTACCTTTTCACAAAGAATAACCCACCCATATGTGATCAGTGTAACGTTCGATTAACAGTTAAATACTTTTTTTACACAATTGTAGTAAATATGTACAAGAAAATCGTTGTTACAATATCTCGAACTCTCTAGCAGAAGATCTAGGTTAGGAGTGTTCCTATGATAGTATAATTAGATATCTAAGATCTTTACTCTTTTACCATTACTATTTAAATTATACTCCGAAGAGTTATTTATACAAGCACTTAAAAACGGTACAAAAGGGATCAAAATAAATTGAACAGTTTTTTTAACAATAAACATAGGGAAAACAAAAACCATGGTTACACAGTCAAAGGGGTAAAGTCAAACAAAGATCCAGACATTAAATAAAGATATTGAACAAGTGGACAAAATAAAATACTTAGGAGTCTCGATTTCCTAAAATCTAAATCCGCAATCAGGACCGGACCAGGAATAATGAACCGATTATATTACGAACGAAATGGTGTTGCGCGTAATGGGAAGAGACAGAGAACTTTTGACCACCATTAAAAGGAGAAATAGAGCATATTTGGGGCATATTATTAGAAATGCTATGCATGTGTTGATGCTGTTGATTATGAAGGGTAAAATTGAAGGAAAAAGGGGTCCTGCTAGACGACAAATATCCTTGCTGAAAAACATTAGCGGAGTGGACCGGTTTAAACTCACAGACAATTTTAAGAAAAGCTGAAGATAGAGACGAATTTACAATGGCTATATAATGGAGCCATTAATGGAGTCGGCACTAGAAGAAGAAGAAGATTAAGAATGTCACCAGATGGAATTCAGAAACTAAAACGCTGAGGGGAAAACCTAGAGAAAGAAGAAAGGACCAGGTCTCGATCTTGTAAAAAATGCCATAAAGAAAGTGTGGTAGGAAAGAGCCGATTCGAAAAGAAAGGATATTTTTATGTACGAAATAAATTATTTTAAACATAATATGAAATTGCGCAACCTGGACTTCGGCTATCATACTGAAACATTTCTGATTATCATAGTTTGTAACCTTAATGGAGCTTACCAATGAAGTTATTAAAAACTTTTTAAGTTACTTTGATATAATGTACACTATGAATTAAGCCGTAAAACACAATACACTGAGACAAAAATAATTGTTGACTTAATTTTTTATCTAAAACTCTCTTGATTTCATCCATACATTTGCAGGAAGTTGCTATAATTTTAACATGGCCTTCCACAGTTATACATGCCATGATATTGATTTTAGTTTTATAAATAGCGAAAGAATCGACATAAAAATTAAAACAAAACTCCTGTTACAATGGCAACAAAACTCTGGTGTTTTACAATGTAAGAGAGACCGCGTTTCGTACACGTCGTGTATGGTAACTGATTTGTAGATCCAATTACTTAGTGTCACTTTTTATGGCTTGACACCAAAATTATGATTCCGCTTCCAAGTTTTATTTATAGCGCCAGAATTGATGTTTTATTCAATCACTCTCCTGATAAAAATATGGTAATTAGATCTAATTTTAATTTACCCGCTTCATCTATTATTATTGCATCGACGGCTACGAGATTAATAAAATATCTAATAAACTCGAATTTCGATTTTGATAGAGACTATCTATAAAAATGAAAAAGAAGGAAAAATCGAAACGTTTTAAAAGTTTACTATATATTTGTATAAATTACTGCAGACCTTATACATGCTTTAAGAGTAATATAATTTAAATAAAAAACATATTGTTCCATATACATGCAAATAAATATCCGTCTGTTTTCTACTAAAGCGCTTTGTGATCATGATAATATACATTGAAACCAATACCATTTTTAATCATATTTATTACATACTGGATCACGATATTTCAAAAATTATTTTATTAAAAATGCCATTAATTACCATGATTGCAAATAATTAACAGAAATATAAATTCCTCAAATATACACAATTTAAAGTTTTTTTTTTTTTTTTTTTTTTTTTTACCGCATCAACCCCTAGGGTTATTAGCGGGTGGTATATCTTTATTTTAGAAAAGTTACATTTAGTATATTATTAAAATTTACATAACAGTTTTGTAAAATACAAACATTTTATGTTATGTTACAGTTTGTTATACAGTTTACAATTTTTGATAAAATTTATTGTATTGCTGATGTCTTCTTTTAGAGTTTCTTTCAAATTGTGTTTTAGTTTTGCTGTCGATCTTGCTGTTGAGTACACTGGACAGTCTATCATTATATGTTGCACTGAAAATGGTATTTGACAGATGTGGCAAATCGGCTGAGGGTCCTTGGAGATGATGTATCCATGTGTAAATTTTGTATGACCTAGCCGCAGTCTGTTAATAACTACTTGGTCATGTCTTTTAGCTGGGAGCGGTAGTAAAGCAGAAGTAACATCTGGTTTGATACTTTTTAATTTTGCTTCTGTTTGGTTCCATTTTACTTGCCAGATTTTGTTCATGTAAGTTTTTATTAATGTTTTTTGGTCTGAAATTGGTATGTTTTGCATAATAGGAATTGTCATGTTATTGATAGTTTCTGTTGCTGCTTTATCAGCTGCTTCATTACCCTTTATCCCAACATGGGATGGTACCCATAAAAATGTTATGTTTTTACCACATGTTTGGGCATTGTATAACATGTCTTTTATTAATGCTAAATTGGCATGAGTAGGATACATCTGCTTGACACCATTTAAGGCACTTAGAGAATCTGATATAATAAGAAAGTTTGTATCAATGCTGGTACATTGGTTCAGTGCGTTGAAGATTGCCTGCAGTTCTCCAGTATATATGCTACACTATATATGTTTGGCTAGACGGGTGACAGAGGTGTTGTCTTCAAAAATAGCTGCAGCAGCTACACCATTACTGCTTTTAGAGGCATCAGTAAAAATTAGTTTGAAATCAGGGTATCTGGAGATGGTAGACCGGAATTGTTGTTGTATTTCAGAAGGATTGTGTGAATGTTTGGGATAGTTAAGTAAGGTAAAATCTACTTTTGGTATTTGAACTTTCCAGGGAGGAGACTGGCATCTGTTTGTAGAAGTGGCTCTCAATTGATGTATATCGAATTCAAATCGATTTATTCGTTCATTGAAAGGTAAGTTTCTAGGGCAATAATTTGAGTACAGATTTGGAGGATTGCTCCTTATTAGGCTTGTTATAAACGGGTTTTCCTTTGCACTGAGATATTTAGTAGCACAACACATTGAAAAATATTGTCTTCTGAGAGTTAATGGCGGTTCTCCTGCTAGGACTTGAAGGCTGCTAATTGGCGTGGTTCTGAAAGCTCCGAAAACTATGCGTAATGCTGTGGATTGGATGATGTCCAGTTTGTTCATTTGAGTTTTAGTAGCAGTTTCGTAGCATATACATCCATAATCTAGTTTGCTTCTAATTAGAGCTTGATATAATCGCAGAAGAATAGTTGTGTCTGCGCCCCATTTGTGATTGGAAAGAACTTTTAGAAGATTTATTCTCTGTTGGCATGATTTAATTAGTTCATTTATGTGCGATGTCCATTTTAGTTGAGAGTCGAATGTCATTCCCAAAAATTTGATTTCGTTGATTGTTATAAGAGTATTTCCGTTAAGTTTTAAATTTAACTGGTGTTGTGTTTTTCTTTTGTCAAATATTATTACTTTAGTTTTTTCGGTTGAAAATCTCAAGCCTATATCTAAAGACCACCCTTCTAATTTATTTAGTGTATTTTGTAATATTGATGCAGCTGATTTTAGGTTTTTACTTCTCATATATATTACAAGATCATCGGCGTAAAGGTTTGCTTTTACTGGAAGCATAAAATGGTTAGATACGTTGTTGATTGCTATTAAGAATAGCAGGGGGCTTAATACAGATCCTTGAGGGATACCATTTTCCAGTGATTTCTTAGTTGACATGACACCGTTTGTTTTAACTTTTATACTTCTGTTCTCCAGGAAGTTTTTGGCGAAGGCTAGGAATTTACCATCTATTTTCCAACTCTTCATTGTTTTTAAGATGTGATATGTCCACGTGGTGTCAAATGCTTTTGTGATGTCAAAGAAAATTGCTATTAATTTTTGTTTATGTATAAAAGCTTCGTGTATTTCAGATTCTAATGCTATAATGTTATCTATTGTAGACCGTTCTGATCGATACCCACTTTGGATGGATGTAAGGAGATTTTTCTTTTCTAAGTACCATTTTAATCTTTTGCTTAGAATTTTTTCCATTATTTTACAGATGCTACAGGTAAGAGATATTGGTCGATACGAAGAAGATAAGTTTTTTGGTTTATTGTCTTTTAAAAATGGTATTATAATTGCTTCGCGCCAGAGAGATGGAAATTTATGGGTCGAATAAATTTTGTTGTAGATCTCTACTAAAGTAACCTTCGCGCTTATAGGTAGTTTTTCTATGAAAATTGGTGGTATGTCATCAGGTCCAGGTGAGGTATTTTTGAGGTTATTAAGACTTTCATTTAATTCATCAAGTGTTATGGAAGTGTTTAGTGGATCAGCAGTATCTTCTATATTAATTTTTGATGCTTCTGTTCTTTCTTTGTGTTCTAAGAAATTTGGGTGGTACTGCTGATTGCTTGAATACAACTGATAGTGTTCTACTAAAATTTCTGAGATTTCGTGTTTGTCTGAAGTTGTTAGATCATTTGTAGTGATTGTGTCAATATGGTTAAATGTTTTTGAACCTTTTATTTTCCTTATTTTTTGCCATATATCCCTTATGGGCGTAGACGAGTCAATTGACGACACGTAATTGGTCCAGCTCTCTTTTTTTGCTTGTTTTATTAAAAATCTAGATCTCGCCCTTAAAGATCTAAAATTGTTTAAGTTATTAGGTGTGTTAAACTTTTTGTATATATTAAAAGCATGTTTTGTTTGCTTTAAAGCGGATGCGATTTCAGTGTTCCACCAAGGAAGAGGAGCTTTTGTGATATTTTTGGTTTTTCCTATAGAATCTCTGGCTGCGTCTAAAATTATACCATTGAAAGATGATAGAGTAGTGTCTATATTATCTGATATAACGAGATTTGGTATACGTATGCTTACTAAGTTCGAGTATTTTTCCCAATCGGCTGACTTTAATTTCCAAGTTTCATATGGTGTTGTACAGTTAAATTTAAAGGTTTATCAGAGTAATATTTCTGGAAAAATATATGTTGAAGGAGAAAATACTTCAGAAGATACTGCGCGACTCTTCTTTTATATATTATAGCAGATATGCTGGCGCTCAAACGAACAGCGCGACGTATGAAATCCTCGACAGTAGCAGAGGGATATATGTGGAGATTCAAATTCAATATTGCAAAATAAATATTCCATACTAAAGAAAATGACAATGGACCCATATTAGTTCTAACCTAACATAACCTATCCTAGTATTACATATAACTAACGCAATCTTATGACATTTAAACAGAGCGCTGCAAGGAAAAAGAAGACGAGCTCCAAAGATTAACACATATCTTCAATACAACGGCCAAGAAAGACAATATCATAATATCAGCAGAAAAGTGACTCTGCGTGAGTCCCACAAATAAAAGGAATTTACTTGTTTACCAGCGTTAACCTACCGTCGAATATGAGAGAAAATGGTATTTGGTGCACCAGTAACATTCACGAAAATCTTTTACCTAAGTATATAGCTTTACCCTCGAAAACAAATTTTCAATAAAAGGTAGATTGAGATGATTGTATTGGTCTTATTGAACGCAGCAATGGCATACTTTTTGTACACTAGTTCGACAGTAATATTGTTACTGCTTTCTTTACCTCTTATCTCATCCAACCAATGACACTTGTAAAAAGGTTTCCTCAAAAAGAGAAGAAAATTATTTAAGTACCTCGTCCGGTGTCTCATAGGATGAGAGGGTCGGACTTCATGGATCAAAATATAGAGAGGTACAGGATTGTTATTAGATAAAAAAGGTGGTGGCCATTATTTATATGATTACTAGACACATCCTTGAAAAACACTTGACATATTTAGAAGAAGACCGCCAGTTCAGTAAAACAAATCGATTTTCGCAGAGATATAGCCACCTCATGTATCTTATGAAGTATGGTACAGAAGTAACTCGACCAGAATATTCTATTTCAACCAGCGACACCATCAAATTTGACAGACAAGATCACATCTTGATATACATTCCGAACAAGAAAAGACGACGGTGCGCATTTCTGTTAGAACCATGTGTAGAAAGTGTGATTTGGAGTTGTCCATTGATTGTAATAAGCAATTGCATACAAGATAATTCTTAGTAGTTAATAACGGTCTTTTCGACATGATGGTCTTCCATAATTTATTTCTGGAAAATTTCTAAATTTTTTTTTTATTAATTTTATCTCCTTTTTATTTTCTTATTCTATTTTCTTAATTTTAACGTATTATTATGAGAATACTAATCATTAACAGTTTTATTAAGCAAAAATAAATAAAATCATTACCTACCCAACGTCAAAGTAAAGTGAATACTTTACTGCTTATTGCTGGTTCAAAGTGAATTATCATTTTTGAATTATTGATTTTATATTTTATAAATAAAATTATCACGAAATAAACGTGCTGTATTTTATTACCTTTTTCGTTTCCATTTATAATTATTTTACCCGTCTTCTATTTTTTATACCTAAAATGGCATATTGTTACATCTTGTAAGAATGTTCATTTTATTTAAGCTTTGGTCATATTAGCATGGAAAATAAAACAGAGCCTGAATTATCTGTATTATCTGTCACAGTTTCTTTTGCGACGTAAAATATTGTCAACAAAAACATGAATTTTAAAAATTATAAAAAGTACGAATGCACTTGATTGAATGCCAAAAGAATGTTAGTGCTGCATCTGAATTATATCTTTAACGATATCGAGAAAAAAGGCAACCAGACAAAATACTCATATTTATTACAGTATGGGTGTTTCGTAAAAACACGAAGTCAGTATGAAAAAATAATAACGTAAGATTTGTAAATACATTGGTTTATATACAAGCATACCATAAAACTTCTTTATGCCACATTAAGAAGAGGATAGGTATTCCAGAGACAAGTTCTGGGAGAATTTTAAGGAAATATAAATTTAGGCCTTATCGTACATCTGTCCGTGAAAAGTTATACCCAAACCAGTATTTGAGGATCGAATTTGCAAAAAGGTATAAAGAAAATGGAAGATCCAAAGTCTTATTTAACGGTAATGTTTAGCTATGACGCTCGCATATCCAGTCCAGGAATATTTCACCAACACAATGAACTATATTCGAATTACTCAAATCCCCACTTTGTTCAGTGGATCAGGACGCAAGGAAGATTCGGTTTTAACTAGCTGTTTTTTCAAGCGTAATAAATTAATTTATCATATATTTGATGATAAACTAACTGCTGTCGGATATATAGACATCTTAGAAACGGATTTAAATGACATTTTTGAATAGGAATATTTGGCTGAGGGAAATAAATTTTGGTTCCAACAAGATCGAACAGTTGCTCATAATACTGAATTCGTTGAAAATTATTTAAATTAAACTTTTCAAACACTTCATAATTGGTGGATTGCAACTTATGGTCCTGTTAGTTGGCCCCGTCGTTCACCAGAATTAAATCCTCCTGATTTTTTTATTGGGGGTATCTAAAACACAATGTTTGTAAAACTGAATTTACTAAAAATAAAAAAAAACAAAATTAAAAAAAATATTACAAAGCATTCATCAAAAATTAAGAAAAATAACCCAGTGATTATTTGTCAAACATAGGAAGATTGAAAATCTTACAATCGCCACGCCCACCTGATGCGCACTAAATTTATCGGAAATATACCAGTCGAAGTCAACAATTCAACGTGTAAAGTTCGGTCGGTACAGTCTGCGGCAGAGTTTTCGTGAGTCTCAGTGACGTAAAATGGAATTTAAATCAAAATTAAATCTAAAAGTATTGTCCGGTCAAAACCGAGAAATTATAGCAAATGTTATGCATTTTATGGAACAAGAAGCAAGGGACAACGTACCTCTAATAGACTTAAAACAAGTGCAAAAACGTGTTGTAAGAGCAACAGGTGTAAGTTTATCCGCCATACAAGCCATTTCGAAGGAAATGAAGTGCATCGAAGATGGTACTGCATCAACATTTAGTACTCCAAATAAAAAAAAAAAAGAAATAAGTCGGCTAAGTTGATTTATTATTAATTCTTGTACTACCGAAAAACAAGTTCCAACTTTATGACGAGTAAATAGGAAATTTGCCACTGAGTACAACTACAATGGTTCGCCTGAATCATTGAGAAAAGCGATGAGGGATATAGGGTTTCGTTGGAGAAAAGCAAAAACTAATAAAAAACTTTTAATGGAAAAACCGATAATTCAACAGTTGAGACGTAACTTTCTTCGATATGTTAAAAAATACCGAGAAGAGAAGCGTCCTATCATATACATGGACAAAACCTACATTCATTCTTCCCATTCTCACTCGAAAAGTTGGAGCGACAATTTCAATGAGGGATTACGTGCTCCGATTTCAAAAGCTCAGAGACTAATAACAGTGCATGCAGGTGGTGAAAACGGTTTTGTGAAAAATGCTTGTTTGAAATTTAAATCAAACACAAAAACAGGTGACTACCACAGTGAAATGAATTACGAAAATTATAAAAAATGGCTTCAGGAAATGCTTATTCCTAATCTTCCTCCACGTAGTGTACTGGTTGTTGACAATGCTTCTTATCACAACGTGCAAGTTGAAAGGTTGTTCTAATATAAGTTCAACGAAAAATGTAATGAAAGAGTGGCTAAGACAATGCAATCTGCCTTTTTCAGAAGATATGTTAAAAGTAGATCTTTACAGCATTGTACAAATCCATAAACCCAGATTTAAGGTGTATGAAATTGACAGAATACTGGGTAATAGTGGTCATTCGGTATTACGGCTGCCTCCGTATCCAGATCTCAACCCCATAGAATTAGTATGGGCAGCTCTTAAGAAATACGTGGCCGATAAAAACGTTGACTTTAAGTTTAGTTCTGTGGATCGTTTTTGCGATGAATTTTTTCGAACATTTTCAAATGAAGAGTGGAAAAAACGGTGTGAACACGCTAAAAGTTTCGAACAATTTATAGGGAAAAAGAACCTGTTTTAGATTTAGTTTTTGATGAAATAATGGTTACTCTTGACGAAGACAGTAGTAGTGATTTCAGTGATGATAATTCTGAGCCTGATAGTGATTTTTCAGGAGTTGAGCCTCTGTAAACATTTTACTCTTCTTAATTATTATTTCTTATTGCTCTATCTTCGCGAAATTTTAACATTTTCTTTTCTGTCCATTTCTAAGGCTCTATACTATATATATATATATATATATATATATATATATATATATATATATATATATATATAGTATATATGCGCCAAGCAATTAATTAGCTAATTAATTAATTAATTAAACTTATTCAAATGATGCAATTCTAATTTTATCACAATATTTAATTCTCTTATCTCAGGGTTATATTCGTCCTTCAATATCTATGCTTTACATATGATAGGTAAGGTCTGAGGAATACCGGAATAATAAACATATATGATACAAAATTATATATTGAAATAAAATTCACACTCAAATATCTTAAACAAAAAATATCTCATACAATGATTATCAAAATTTTGTTCTACGTACGTGAACCTTCAAAAATTAATGTTATATACTATATAAATTAAAATTTCAAATCAAAATTGTTGTTCTATATCTCCTGATAAATATTTCTATCTTTTCTGAAGCAATTAAAAAAAAAACTTTGTTGATAAAGAAAAAACTGACGAATGAAAAAAAAACTATCTCTCTGATGATGAGTTGTCCAAATCCTTGTTCCTTGTAGCCTACACTATCTATTCTTAGCAGTTCCCTCGGTAATCAGCAATCTTACAACAAATTATTGCGAGCCTCTCGTCTTCAATGATCTTCTTCAGATGCACGTATCGTTCAAAAGATAAACTTCTTCTCCTCTCGATAAACTGAATCTCTCGTTCCGGCCTGAACAGTGACTCTTGGAATATATAAACAGAAAAGTATTACTTACAATATTTTACTGGATCATCTTCCGTCAGGATACACTTAGTCCACGAAAACTCACAAACATTCACTTCTAATGCTTACTATCACTTGGGAACCTCCAAAGAACTACGACTGTTCGCCTTGCACCCTTGGAAAACAATTGATGATCTTTTTTTTCCTCTAAAATCTAGCTAAACTCTCATCCGCACATAGCCATCCCACCTTTTTTTTATCTCGTCCAATCACAGTTCGTCATACGTATCCCCATAAACCATTTAGATAACAAACAAACAATTTTACCTACAATTATAAATTTCCTACAAACTATTAACATGCTAATCGGTTTCTACAAATTCTTAAGAACTAACAGAGAAATATAATTTCTAAATTCTACCCTATTGTCTTTATTCACTGTACAAGTCCATTTGGAAAACCCGGTCGTATTGTTCAATTCACTACGCTCACTCAAATATATTTTACAAAGAAAATAATTTATGCATATCTTAAATTTTGTTTACTACAGGTAATCAAAAGATAATGGACTTTTATTTCTTTGAAATATCGTTCATAGTTTATCAGTTGAAATATTTTGAATTAATATATTTTATAATTTGAAATATATTAAGAGCAAACCAATATTATTTTTAATTTTATATAGCATAACAACTCTCCAGGATATCTTGAAAATTTATTTAGATGGTCCATTTAGTAATTTTAATTTTATCTTTGGCGGATAAAATGAATCATAACAATATATATAAAGACATGGCTTCTAGATGATTTAAGTTCTTGGACGCACTTATATTTTTTAATCTCTCTACGACACTTTTGCAATCTGTAAATGTAATACTTTCACTAGTTTAATACTGACAAAAGGAAAAAAGCTAATAAATAAAAAATAAATGTTTGACGTATTTTTTAAATAATACCTACCTCCCTGTATAACTTTATTACGATTAAAAAGATATTAATGGATTACGTCAAATTCAACAAAACATTTCTTGCTAATGACTCCATACTAGGTATTTGTATAATTTGTATTATATCCAAATGTTTCTTAGTATTTAAATTTTGGCATTTAAAAACCCACTAAATTCATTACCTTCCTAATGATACCTACCTACCGACTCGATATGTTATAATAAATTAAAATAAAATAATTTTTGAAGAAG
This sequence comes from Diabrotica undecimpunctata, assembly GCF_040954645.1. Taxonomy (NCBI): domain Eukaryota; kingdom Metazoa; phylum Arthropoda; class Insecta; order Coleoptera; family Chrysomelidae; genus Diabrotica; species Diabrotica undecimpunctata. The sequence goes on along the minus strand of NC_092804.1, from coordinate 74,247,817 downwards.
ACTGTACCTTATCACTAAACCGAGCGTTTACGCCTTCCATCTTTTACTCTCCGAATGCGCGCTCTCTCTGTTGTCTGCGCCGGCGGCTAAGATTCTGAAACCTTTTCCTATATTTGCCAAATAATATCAATTATTATTACACCAAAACATTTTTAACATTTATTATAATTTTCATATTTTTGTAACATTAATTCTAGTTGTTACCCACCTAGTTTATTATTGTTTTTTGTAGGTACGTAGTTTTTTGTTGTTTGTAAATTTGTTGCTCCTATTTTTTAGTTGTCTGATCTTATTTCTGGTAAATACAACTGTGAAGGATTAGTATCAGCATAATCAATGTTATGTTAGTGTTTTGTTACGAAATTTCTTTAACAAGACGTCAACTGTAAAGGGACAGAAAATACATAAAATGCCATATCGGGTAAAAAAGAATTGAAAATATAAACGAAATGTGTCAAAAGATATAGGGTGTCTCAAATAAAAAAACATAAGTTGGTATGATATTTTCGTAGTAAGACTGATAAAAAATTTTTCATAATAAAGCCCTGTCGTTTCGACATTTTTTTAATATTTGTCCTGTATCTCGCTAATGCGAGGAGCTATTTATTGACCATCTGTATTCGGTATACCCTGCAAAACATACCAATTTGGGACACTCTGTACACTTGATATTAAAAATATTACTATAATAGTTATTATTGATTTTAAAAATTTACAAAAAAATCACAGTATAAAATATCGAAACAAACCTTTATAAATTATGTTTTAAAAGCGTTGATAAATAAAATAGGAAGATATTTGTTTATATAAATTGGGGTATAAAGATACTTTAGTTGTTTGTTCGTTATTTTATATAAGATAATTTACTATTTATCAAACCTCGCTGCAAGTTCCATCTATTTTTGTATATCGTAAAGTTGTTCGTCTTATATCCATTCCAACATGTAAAATATCCTCAAGTATTTATGATGTAATTCTCAGCTTTTAACATTGTTACCTTTAAAATATGTTTTCTATTTATAGGCTGTAGATATTTCAGTTATTTTGAAACCAATTAACCTTTATAGGTATGTGAAATATTACGTTTAGTATTCAGTTGAAGAAAACATTTCAAGAAAAATTCCTAACTAGATAATTTTACTAATAGTCTAATAAACCTACCATTAGACTTATACAGAAATAGATAGTGTTAAATGGCGGAATTATTTTAGATTCGTGTTGTGTTTATATTTTACGAAAAATGACTCTCAATATTTTCACATAGGTATTTTTATTATTACCCTTAACTATTAACTTTAACCTATTATTATCTCTTTTTTTGTTACTAAGGGTTAGTAATCACCAAACCATTGAAACAATCCAAAATATAATTAAAAACAATGTGTTTCTTTTTTGTTAATGGAACGGAAAGGACCCGGCACTTTTCTTATGTAAAAGTGGTTTTAGTTAAATTGACTGAAACTTGGCAGTTATGTAACTTTGGTCATATTGATCGTGTCCCAATCAATTGTTTCTGAGTCATAGAGCTTTAAAGTGTCGGTTTTTAGTCCATTTTTTAAATTCATGAATTTTGAAACCGCGCGCCGTCCTACCAAAGTTAGCGTAATCATTGTTTCTCGGGAAGGGTTGCAGCCATAAATTGTTTCTTGTTGTAAAACTTCCTCAATAAATTAACAATCAGTTCCTTGTGGTTTGCCTTTTGGCCGATATCTCGGTTTTCCGATGGTATATTTTGAGCTAGGTAATGATGGAGTAGCTTTTGGAGATTAGTTAATATACCAATCAACAGAAATTAATTAGCAATAAAATATGCTGCCAAGATGGGCTCTGTACCCGTTTTCCATGTCGAACTATAGCTAAGGCTATGCTAGCTTTAGCATACCCACTGTTTCTCGGAAACGGCTACACCAATAAATTTTTTTTATCGTAATAAATTAGCAATAAATTGTAGTGTTGGCCTGAATTCGGCCTTTTAAAATAAATATCTGAATCTCAATAAACACGAACATAGTAGCGGAATGACATTGTTTAATGCTTCCCTGTCAAAAAAGTCATTCAGATCCCATCTTCGTGTTTATTGTATATGATGATATTGATAGGATGTCACTTTTTTGCTACACCTTTGATCACCATATCACTGATTCATATACATATGTATGCAATATATTATACTTGGTTTTAAACCTCTCATGTTTTCATTATTGCGTCTATCTACCATTAACGTAGTTACCTCTCTCTTGGATATTCATCTGCTGATTTCCAAGTGTTGTGAACTTGTTTCCTTTCTACAACATAAGTAGAGAGCCAGACATTGGAACAGGCTAAGTATGAAAACTTGGATTAAAGAATCCTTCGTCAAAACAATTTCTAAGTCGAATTAGTAATAAGAAATGTTGATGAGTTTGAAAGCACTATATTTTATGTTACACTGTTATAAAAAATACATACGTACTTACTGACCCACTTCTTGATAAATATTAATACCTGTTTTTCTAATGAATTTGCAAGCGGTTCAGATACGAGGAAGAAACATTTTATGACCAGCTGTGGTAAAAAACGAAACCCTTTTTGCTGGCTTCTATATTCAGACAAGGAATGTTTGTTGGAATATATTTGGCTGGCTATTCAGCCACAACTAAGACTATTTAAATACGCATTGCTGTTCTGTCATATTTTGACCTCAAGGCCACTGTCTTTTCTCGTGGTTGGCGTGTTTCCTACCTGTTGTTGTTCTCATTTCACTGACAGCAACTAAGAAGCTAAGAGTGGTAACTTCATTATATATATATATATATATATATATATATATATATATATATATATATATATATATATATATATATATATATATATATATATATATATATATATATATATATATATATATATATATATATATTTAAATATCACGTAATTCACTCTAATCAATTTAATATGTTACCCAAAGTTAAAATCAAATTTAATTAATAATATACTGTTGGAAGTGTATCTTATTATATGATCTCTGTTTTTTACTTAAGTTTTTTACATATTTTTTATATACATGTACAATTACCACATGTTCTTTTGCTGTGCTAGGTTTGAGTGAATTTGTAAACTGTATTTAGTTTCAATTAGTTGTTCATACAACATCTTATAATGTCCATTTTCATAAGCTTCTTTACATATTTAATATCATTGACTGCTACACATCTTTTTAAGGTAACACACTTATAACAACTTTTCTATGGATGTTTGGTTTTTCATATTGTTCTTTTTAGATGAACTGATGATGCTTTTTGATTAAAAAGCGAAACGTCTTCAATAAATACATGCAGTAGCAATCTTCTTTGTCTTTTATTTCTCCACTTTGACCGAAAAACCCACCACTCTTCGAGTGTACCTTAAAAGATATATATATATATATATATATATATATATATATATATATATATATAAGAATAAGAAAAAAGAAGTACTTATGACTCGTTTGGAACAAATATATAACTGTTTTGGATGGGTTGGAGTCAATAAAAGGGCTATTGGTTAACTATTTTTTTATTCTCGAGCTTTCAATTGTGTTTACAATTATTATCAAGAGCTAAAAAAGACAAAATACTTACAAGGTTGAACTAAAAAGAAAAAACAATTTTTGTTAACTAACCAAATAAAAATTAGTTTAGTAAGTAAAAATTACTGCTAATACATCTTCAAAATATTTAATATAAAAATGCTTTAATCCAATAAATGTTTCTCCGAAAATTTTTATAATTTTGAAAACATTTTTTTAATACAAAAATAATTGAATTTATAAATAAGTTCAAATAGAAACCAATTGCAAATAGCCTCAATGTCATAAATGCCAACATAAAATTTTTATTTTTGACAATTATATTGCCAAAAATAAAATTTCGTTTAAACATTCTTTTTTGTTTAGTAACAAAAAGAAGAAGATTTATTCACCGTTGACAGATGTCTGAAAGAATGTAACAGATATATGGAGAATTAAATATGACATTTTACAAGTTTTATATATAAATCATAAAGAAAGAATATATCTGTTACATTCTTTCAGACATCTGTCAACGGTGAATAAATCTTCTTCTTTTTGTTACTAAACAAAAAAGAATGTTTAAACGAAATTTTACTTTTGGCAATATAATTGTCAAAAATAAAAATTTTATGTGGGCATTTATGACATTGAGGCTATTTGTAATTGGTTGCTATTTGAACTTATTTATAAATTCAATTATTTTTGTATTAAAAAAATGTTTTCAAAATTATAAAAATTTTCGGAGAAACATTTATTGGATTAAAGCATTTTTATATTAAATATTTTAAAGATGTATTAGGAGTAATTTTTACTTACTAAACTAATTTTTATTTGGTAAGTTAACAAAAATTGTTTTTTCTTTTTAGTTCAACCTTGTAAGTATTTTGTCTTTTTTAGCTCTTGATAATAATTGTAAACACAATTGAAAGCTCGAGAATAAAAAAATAGTTAACCAATAACCCTTTTATTGACTCCAACCCATCCAAAACAGTTATATATTTGTTCCAAACGAGTCATAAGTACTTCTTTTTTCTGTTAGATATATATATCTGTTAAAAAGTGTAGGTGTTCCCACAAATTTTTTGGGTTTGAGATCTTTTTGTACATCGATTGGTTAGGTTAATTTATTATATATCTTTATTTGTGCTTTTGTCGCCTTATATAATCTTTGTGTTATAGTTATCAATTTTTCACTGATGTTTATTCTTCTCTTTGCTTCCCCTACTTATTTCCTTGGTACACTGTCATACACTTTTTCCATATCTTTGAAGGTCATGTGTGTTGCAATGTTTTGCTCTTTGTTTTTATCAGTGACTTGTCTTATCATAAATATATTGTCGGGGCAACGATTGAATATACACCAGCTATTCTTGTTGTTTATCCAAATCTGTTCATATTGATCCCCATTATTCTTTCATTTATTTGCCGGTAGTCTTATTTTTGATCTTTTTTTTATCAATATTTTTTATTACTTTTATCTCATTTTCATGTTTGGGATATCCTCTCCATGTGTGTATATTTTCCGATAATTTGTTTACCTTCAACCTTTTTTGTTTTGCTTATACATCTATGCTTTTATGTCTATCGACTATATATCTATGTCCATCCGATTAATTTTTGAAAGTCTTTCAGTCTGTTTTGTTGCTATTCCTTGTATCCTCCGCGTTCCAATTTTCATAGTTCTTTTTCTTCGTCTGAGTCGTAGAACCTTTTGATTCTGCAAATTCCGAGCCTATGCTGTTTTTTTTTTGCATAATGATTTTTTTCTGAGTAACGGGTAGCAGATCCGAAGCATCCAACCCTCTATTTTTCGGAGGATCCATTTCTTCCGCTCTCGCCTGCTTTGAACCTGCTTCCCAGTGGCATTGGTTACCACGATCTTTCACAGGGTTTCTCAGATTTACCGTGTAGCAACACTAGTAGGTGAGAGTCGACAAATGGGGTTTAACAGGCTAGGTGATGCTAGGTGATGCTGAGCAATCAGCATCGTATGTTTAATTCAACACCCCACTTTCCACGCTTATTAAATCTCAAAGATAATCTTCTCAAAATATAAATTATATTCATTTCTATGGCTCCTTCATTCTTTCATTCTTCAACAGTTATTCCAACCAATGATTCTTACAACTAATACTCCTCTATAGTGGTTGGAATTTGTTTCGGGGCCCTTCTTCTGAATATATGTGGTGTGTGATGTTACTTATTCATCTTTTTTCCAATTTAAGTAACTTTCAAGAAATTTTAACATTTTTTATACCTATGGAGGTCCATATTTTACTAATTCAAGATACAGCCCTTCCATTACTACTCCCCTATTTAATTTAAAAATTAAATATGGGAGTAACGATCATGCACTTAACTTTTATAGTGTCATTTATTTATCTATTTAAAATCATATTTTATTCCAAATTCATTTTTATTAGAATATTGTCGATTTATAATGATATTATTATCAATATCGAAGCCATAAAAATCAAACACCTTTTAGTGAAGTCATAAAATTGATTGATGTCACAGCCATCTACCATAAATATCGAGGATTAATGCCTCTTATACTTATTTCTACTTAAAGTTATTACCTGGATTATAAATGGAAACTCAGCAGTAATAAAATAAGTTAATTGTAATTACATAAAAATTATATTATCGGTAAGTTAGTATTAAAGTTCTAGAAAAATAAGGTTGCTAATTTAAGAACTTCTTTTTAGAAGCAGTCCGACACATCTATTTTACATCATACAATTATTAGCGTAGTAGATGAGATAACACCATTTAAACTAAGATAGGGCAAAGATGTTTCAAACTTTTGATTGGCATCAGTAAATATGTGTCCCGAAACATAGAGTTTCAAACTTGCCATTCAGAATAAGATAATTTCAATCAAAAACTACCTGGAATACATCGTCAAAGATCATCAGGTGTAAAACTATAAATGGCGTTATGAATGTAATGCCCAAGAAACCATCCAGCATATTATATATAAGAAACGACATGACTCGATAGCAAAGATATTTCATCAGGACCTACCCACTCGACTGGAACTTCTGCAAACTAACCACTGTCCCTATTATAAATATGATATGATAGTAAACTTAATAATGATAACTACAAGCTATATTAGGACTGCTATACTTTGTTAACAGACGATCAAACTACAACAATCTGAATGTTCTTCTTCTTGATGTGCCTATCCGTTACGAATTTTGGCGATCATCATGGCAATCTTTATCTTATCTACAGCAGCGCGGAAATACTGCACAGATGTTGTATTGAACCAGATTCTGAGGTTCTTTAATCAAGATGTTGTTCTTCTTCCTGGACCTCGTTTTTAAAATATTTTTCCTTGCAGGATGGCTTGACGGAGAGCATATCTGGATTAATTTCGCATAATATGTCCGAAGAACTGTAACTTTCGAGATTTGATGGTGGTCAGTACCTCTCTCGACGGTCAGGCCCCCATCCGATTGAAGGGGGATCTAGCTTTTCGGATGCGTGCTCTAATCTCCTGGTTGTTGGTCCATTCTTCATTTATTATCGTGCCGAGATAGACATGGGATTGGTTGACGTAGAGTTGACCTTCTGATATCCTTTTCTTGTTAATTATCATAAGCTTTGTCTTCTTATCGTTTATATTGAGTCCATATTGTTGACTTTAATACCTGATTTTGTTCATAAGAACTTGTAGGTCTTCTAAGTTGTCCGCAAATACTATGGTGTCATCTGCATATCTGATATTGTTTAGCCGGTAACCATTTAGTAGAATCATTTTTTTTTAGTTTCGTTGCAAGCTTCGATAAATATTCTTTCAGAGTACAGATTAAAGATTAGAGGAGACAAAATACAGCCTTGCCTCACTCCAAGCATGATTTTCACATAGTCAGTGTGTTCACCTTCAACTCTGAGATTTGCTGTCTGATTCCAGTAAATATTTCTAATTATTTTCAGATCTTTCTTGTTAATTATTTTAGTATTTGCATCATCTTGGTGTGCTGTACTCGATCAAACGCTTTCTCGTAATCAACCAGACATGCGTATACGTCGCAGTTGACGTCTCTGCATCTCTGGAATAAGAGTTGTACTGAGAACGAAGCCTCTCTAGTACCAACAGCATTTGTGGACCCGAATTGGTTGGGGAAAATTTAACATTGACACAGCTTGTAGATTCTCTTATAAATTCTCATCTGAATGTTAAATTAATAATAATGTGAGAGTTGCCAAGTATCGCGATCTTTAGGTACAAATAAGAAGAAAGTGGAGATTTGAAATTTTCCAGACGATACCTTCTATTTATTTATTCTTAATATTTTTGTATGTGACAGACACTTAGATTCGCGAACAAGAACGCCAAAAAATTAATGCCCAGATGTTGTGTTGGAGAAGATGCTGCGCATATCTTGGACAGCTCATTTGACTCTTTGATATATACTACTAGAAAACCATTCAGAATTGCGTATATAAAAAATATCGACGTTCTCTGAGGGCTGTAGGACTGAGATGGTGAGGCGTTATTTATAAATTCTATTATAAAAATTAGTGTGCTGGTGCTCTACAAGGCGTTAAAAGTTCACCTCGCTTTTTCTATGAATTCTGATATCTATTTATAAAAAATGAAACTGATGTACCTATATATTTTTAATATTATGTAAAAATATTTTACTTCTTTCTAAATACTACTTATTTCCTTCAGGATATTTATAAATTTTTATTGTTAAAGTACATAAGAAAGTTTTTGATAAATCTACGTTTTTCTAACATTAAAAGGTAGGTATACAAGAATTTCTTCTAAATAATTTTAGAAACCATAATAAATACTATTCTGTTCGTTGCACCGCAGTCTGTTTGTGCTGTTAGTGGTGTACTAATCTGGCTTTTATCTTATTTACTGCAGTAAATATTGAAATAACTCTGTTAATATTAACATAAAAGTGTTTAAGAACTTTTAAGACGAGTTCAATATGTACGAGTATGCCTTATTCTAATATAGAGATGTTATACCTCGATTATTTAAAATTAGATTTTTCGATCAAATCAGTATGAAAATAAATGCAAGAGAGTTTGCATTTTTCAAGCGTACCTTTATAGACTTAAACTAATGAATCAGTACTTGGTATTGTGATGATAACTAATATGTATCAATGATTTGATTTTTGGTTGCATAATGGTAAAATAATTAATATTTTATGCAAACACTAACGATAGAAGGAACATCGCTTGATTGAATGAAAAATTGAATATGTAATGTGTGATTTAGGTTTTTTTCTTCTTCTCTTCTCATCATCAGTTCGTTATCCTACGCAGGGATATGGTGATGTCATGATGTTTGATTGACTGTGATTGACCATTCAACTCTATTTTGAGCTACCGGAAGGAAGAGCCCTGTGAATTTTTTAATTTGATCAGACCACCGTGAAGAAGGTCTGACTCCCGATCTTCTGCCTTCGACTGTACCTTTAGATTAGTTTTTCCATGTCTTCTTTCCTTCTGGTGATTTAACAAAGTACTCGGAATATTTCTATTTATTTTTGTATTGGGTCTCGTACTAATGTTTAGTTCTTGAAGCACAAACTTATTTGTACTATGTGCTGTCCATAGAATTTGTAATATCCGCCTCCCACATCTGTCAAGCGTGCACATGTAAGGCCAAGTTTCGTGACTTTAGTTGGGTCGGTGTCTTTCCAGATTTTCGTAAGTTTTGCTGTTGCTAAACTAGCCTTTGTTAGTCGTCGTCTTATTTCTTCTTTACACCTGCCATTATTTGTTATTATCGATCCTAGGCAGTTGAATTTTCTATTTGTCTAATCCTATATTCTATTATCTTACTATCCATTGCATCTTTTAGGTTTTAATGGTTGCTATGAACGGAACCTTAGTGAGAAAACTGTGCTCAAATTCATTGTTTTTAAATCCACAGCTAAGTTATTTAGGGTCTCGACTAAAAAGTATGGCCATTGTGTGTATGGCCACCGTACAGTGACGAGACTATAATCCCCAGAGTTCGCCAGCTCTCTGGGGCATCGCTTAGGTAACATTTATAGTCACACTTTCTTTAGACCCCATTATTCATAGTACGTTCCCTATTAGTTATTGGGGTGTGATTTGTGTGGAATGAAAACTTATCCAAAGAGTCTCTCCTACGTGATGTACTGGTGAGCTCAGAAATACAATCTTGGACAGATAGAATTACTTAAAGGTATCTCATATCTTTTTTTACACATTTGTCATTGAATATTGAACGAAGTATCATTTGCCATATTTAAAATTATTTTGCCAAATAGTACGTTTCAACCATTTTTATTGATTTCGCCACTAAAACATCATCAAGGTACAGGTACCATAATTCAGTTCTCCAAAAATTTATTAATTTAAGTTGTATGGTTCAGAAATTAAGCGGTGGACTTTAGACGTGTACTGTTAGACCAGAGAACAACGATTTTCTTATGGCACTCGTTGATACAAGTATCTAGCACCTGCTTTTGATAAAGTTGGTGACAACAATATGTAATAAACAATATATTCAAACGATTAATCGTCATTTTTTAGTTATAAACAATATATACACAATGTAAGATTGCTATTGATTTTAAATACCAAAGGTGAAGACCGGTAAATTATATAGAAAAGTGACACACTTTTACTGAAAAAGCATCGAAAATTTAAAATGAGGGTTTGCAAAGTTATTTTTGTTGATTCGTTGCTTAGTTATTGCAAACATAGCTTCAAAAGTCGATTTTTTGAAAATTATTATTAACTTTCCTAAAAATTCACAAAAAACTTTGATTTCTCGTGAGATTAAGGACAATATCACAAATATTTAGCTTTTTAAAATTTTCAAGAAATTTCACTTATAGTTATTGCAAAATTAAAATTGTTTATCTCAAAAAGAGAGAAACTTTTATCTACAACGTTATTATGAATAAACTATTGGATCTACATGAATTCTGAAAGCACCAAATTAAAGAAAAAGGCTTATTTTAACAAATTAAATAATTTAATTTTAAAAAGTTTGCTAATAATTGTAAAATAGGTTTGTAAAAGTAATGTGATTTTAAACTTATCAACAATTAAAATAACTCAGACTATAGAGACTAGACTTTTACCCACATGAAATTAAAATATAATGTCATACGTGCCTTAAAATCCGAGTTAGCCCCTTTTTTCAAAAATTCACCGGAGCTTTGTTTATAAACAATAAGCAATTTAAAAAGATTCATTTGACAGATTAGGAGTTCAAGTTAAGACAAAAAAAAAGTGGTACATTAAGTGGTACTGTAGACTAGCGCGAAGCTTCTTAATACGTTTCTGTATTTTTAAATTTAAAAAAATTATGAAACTTTCAAAAATCAAAATAACAAATTATGGTCAGTTTTGACATTTTGTATACTTAACGACCACTCCCCAGGTACACAAATGGACTCAGCCGCTGTGACTCTATCAATATGAAAATGTTTTATTAAGGCGGTACTGTAGACTACCGCGGAGCTTCATTCTATATTTTCTGTATTTTTAGAATTTAAATAATATATTTAAAATGAAATAAAGTAATTCTATTATTTATATATTTTAAACAAATTTAATAAATTATTATGTTTAATTTTATTATTTCTTAATAATTAAAAAAGTTTATAATAATTAATTTATTTAAAATATATTTGTAATGTTTTTCAGTCAAGCAAAGTAATTGTAAAAGTAATAAGCATAATTCAAGAAAAAATAATACATATAAATTTGATTTTCAAATAATTTTTTTTGTGTAAAATTTATTTTAAGACGATATTATTTATAATCTTATATCTATAATACATAATCTATATCATAATTTTGTATCTATAATACATAAATATTTAAGTCACCTACCATTTCATAACCTTTTCTACTAATAATAATAACAAAAAAGTAAAATTTTGCAAAATAAATATTTATTTCAAGTTGTTTAATCGAATTGCTCAGTTAAATAAAAAAATCACTAATTAACTAGTTTAATTTTTATAAACTGCGCAACCAGGTACCCAAATAAAAAAAAACAAAAAATTTTATTAAAAATCCTTTATAAAAGGTATATAATTTAAAAACCCAATCGGGCTATATCACAAAACGTTTTCGGAATCCATATTCCATCATCAGTGCACTAGGTGGGTATACATGTATTGAGCCACTAAATATGTGGGTAAAAACCCGTTAAAAATTGTTATTTAAATTTAGTTTACATTATATGGTGATACATTCTATGATATTAAAGTTACCATTGGATTTGGTAACATGGCGACGTATGACTCCACGTGAAGTTGCTGGTCCTGACACGATGTGTCTACGAGGACCTGATGAAAGCAACTCAGTTGCTTTCATCATAGAATGTATCACCATATAATGTAAACTAAATTTAAATAACAATTTTTAACGGGTTTTTACCCACATATTTAGTGGCTCAATACATGTATACCCACCTAGTGCACTTATGATGGAATATGGATTCCGAAAACGTTTTGTGATATAGCCCGATTGGGTTTTTAAATTATATACCTTTTATAAAGGATTTTTAATAAAAATTTTTGTTATATATGGTATACAGCCAACTGCAGGAACTTAGATTCCTTGTGGATTAAAAAAAAAAACATTAATTTTCGTTGATTAGAACCGGAGATATTGCGACTTTATTAAATTTGAATTTTTGAAATTTTCAGTTTTTGAAATAGTAAACGTACGACGTAGGATATTGTACAGTGGGTGGCCAAATTATTAGGGACACTACATAATGGTTTTATTGACCAAAAAAATTGGTGTTCATAATCTTTATTATATTTGGCAGTTCTTCTGGTATGATTATTAAAATTTTTAATAAGCGGCAACGCTGGTAGACTGCTTGTATATGAAATAATAATTGCTGTTCCATCTCAGTTCGTTCATAACAGCATCGGCTGTTATCGCAGTGAGGCTTAAAAATATTTGCAAGTTGTTTAAAATTTTTTAAAGTGTTTCTGCTAGGTTTTCGTGTCAGATATATTTGTTATTTAGTCATTTTTGTTGCCTTTAATGACACGATTTTATTTAAAAACATTGTTCAAAATAAAAATTATTTTTTTAGTATGGGAAAAATTGCAGATTTGTCTCCAGGAATATTTAGAGAAATAAAAACGATGCTACTGCACTCTACACTTTCTCAAAAAGTAATAGCAACTTGTGCAGGTGTTTCAAAGTCTGTAGTAAATCGAATTAAAATAAAAATTGATTCAAACGAGGCATTGGAACCAGGCCGTGTTGGAAAATGTGGCAGAAAAAGGATGTGTGCCGTGCTTGTATTCAAGCGTTGGCTATCGTCATATTGACAAGCTGATGAAATGATTCTCGGTCGGCAGCTAGATGAAACAGTTCCTCGACCGTTCGACCTGTCCATTGTCTAATGTTACGCAGCCAGGACAGTTGTTTTCTTCCGACTCAACGTTTTCCTTCGATTTTGCCCTGAATGATTAACCGGAGTAAGCGATATTTAGGTCCTCTCATTATATGACCGAAGTATTGGACCTTCCTCATTTTGATGATGTTGATCAATTCTCGCTCTCTGTGCACGGTCTCTAGCACGCGTTCGTTAGATATGTGTGCTGTCCACGGGATTCTGAGCTTTCGACGGTAACACCATAACTCAAACGCTTCTAATTGGTTAATATTTTTTATTTTTGTTGTCCAGGTTTCACATCCATAGAACAAAGTGGACCAGACGTAGCACTTCAATACTCTTAGACGTGTGGTCAACGACAGACTTCTACTGCATAATACAGAACGCCAGTTAATAAAGTTTTTCCGTGCGAGTTCTTTTCTGGTCGAAATTTCCTCGTCACTTTCAACCCTGCAGTCAATCCAGCTACCCAGATATCTAAAGTGTTCCACCCTTTCCAGGATTTTGTTATCTAATCTTAGTATTGAGTCTTCGATATTAATTTTTCCGACCACCATCCATTTTGTTTTTTTTTGCGTTGATTGTTAAGCCCTTTTCAGTGCATTCGTTGTTTACAGCATTCAACAGGGTTTGAAGATCTTCTAGACTCTCTGCCATTATTGGGGTGTCATCGGCGTATCTGATGTTGTTAATAATTTCACCACCGATCTCAACACCTTCGCGGCGATTACTTAACGCTATTTCAAAAACTGGTTCAGTGTAGGCATTAAACAACATCGGTGACATAACACATCCCTGTCTGACACCACGCTTAATAGACACTTTAGCTGAAACCTCTTGGTCCACCTTAACTCCTACTCCTCATACTGACCGTAAAATCAGGGACAGTTGTCTCAAAAATTGTAAAAAGAGTGTGGCACATCTTAATGTTTCCAGAAGAACAGTCCGACGAAGACTAGCCGAAGGGAATCCGATAGGTCGTCGGCCTATGAAAAAACCACGGCTCACCAAAGCCATGAAGAGAAAGAGACTTCAATGGTCTAAGCAGCACCGAAGTATGACCGTTGAAGACTGGAGTCGAGTAATTACAACTTTTTTTAACGAATGGAGTTCGTGAACAGCGAATATTTTTATTTTTTCAGGTACGCTTCTCCGAATCAACATTCTAGATTTTGGTGGACAAAAGTGCGTTCGTCAACGACGTCCTGGGGATCAGTTCCATCCAGATTGCATTGTGAAGAGGGTTAAACTTTTGGTTAGTATCATGGTGTGGTCTGTTATCTTGGCCAAGGGTATGCGACGCTTATATATCGCGGAAGGGACAATGAGATAGGACCAGTATAAGCGAATAATTGAAACGAATGGTTCCTTGGCCAAAAAAATTACATTTTTATGCACGGTTCTGCACCGTGCCACAAAGCTAGAACTGTAACTGCATTCTGTCCAAAGAAAATATTGTAGTTCTGCCCTGGCCGGGAAACTCACCTGACATGAACCCCATAGAGAGAGATGTGGGAGTTAACCAAACTGGAGATCGCCAAAGATGTTATTACAACGAAGCAGCGGTTGATTGAAGCTCTTATTAAAGAATGGCATCATAACCCAAAATTAAAACACAATGCAGAAGTTTGAATTTTTTTTGCAAAAAAAATAAATGGTTTTACTTAACTAAACTCATTGTTTTTGTGACCTTAACACCACACTCTTTTATACACAAAAAATAGATGCAAGCCTTAAAGCCAACAACTTGCTAAAAAAAATTCAGTTAAACTAGAAAATTAAGAAATCATCTTACTGTCCCTAATAATTTGGCCACACACTGTATTTTTTTTAAATTTGTGTAAAAGCGGAATTTCGAATGAAAATAAAAATAACTTCCTATGTTTTGATGCGTCATGTATGAATTATTTTAAATGTTAATAAGCTTAAATTCACAGTGCTTTTGTAAACCTATTTTGCAATATTTAATATAAATTGTTTAATCGTTAAATAATTTAATCTGGTCAAATAAGCAGTTCTCTTCAATTTGGTGCTCACAGAATTCATGTAGATCTAATAATTTACGCATAATAATGTTGTAAATAAAAGCTTTCTGGGATAAACAATTTCAATTTTGCAATAACTTTTAGCGAAACTTCTTGACATTTTTATAGCTGAACTAAAACTTTTATTTATAAATAAAATTATAGAGAAATTGCAAGAGGAGCATTTATGAAACTTGGTGGTCTATATCGTGCAATTCTCAGCTGCACCTAAAACTAAGAATCAAGTTCCTAAAATGTTTGTGTATCCTGTATACCTATATGGATGTGAAAGCTGGATCATGAGGGTTAATATGATGAAGAAATTAGAAATCTCCGAGATGTGGTTATATCTTAGAATGCTCAAAATATCATGGGTTCAACGCATCTCAAACATAGATATCTTAAAGAGAATAGGTCAAGGCGAAGGTGACTTGACGAAGATGGTAAAAAAGAGAAAACCTCTTTGTGGCATATATAGGATAGGTAGCAGATACTGGATACTGCAGTTAGTACTCAACAGAAAGATCGAGTGAAAAAAGGAATTGGTAGGAAGAAATATTCATGGCTCCGAAACCTTTGTCAATAGACTGGCTTATCAGCAGTTGACTTGTTACTTGCTGAAATAGATCGAGAACAATATCGGAAAATAGTCATGGAAGCCACCCACGCCTAATTTGGGCACGATATTCAAAGAAGAAGATCAACAAATTTATCAAAAGCAGTTGTTAGAAACCTGTATCATAGAGTGTCACGAAAAAGACTTTTTATTTGCTAATTTCTCTGGTCTATGTATATTGGCGATAAACCTGCTAAGTTTTTTTTTCAAAAATTGTTTTTTCTTCGTGATCTTTTTCAATCAATGATTTTTACTTAAATAGTGATCTTTTTTATGATTCTTTTTAGGATGTCATCGTTTTACAAATAATGTTTATTGTGCCATTTCCATTATCTAAGTTGACATACCCGACAAGCCAAGCATTACTAGATTCAAAAATCATTATTCATGTATCATCATCTGTTACAAACGATTCTATATTTGTGGTCTGGTCCATCTCTACTGAAAAATTCCGAATGGTGAAAGATTAAACTAAAAATACAAACGCAGTTGCATTTAATTGGTTTTAAAGTCCATTCTCGTAAATTAACTGAAATTTTGTTTTGGTATGTTAAAAGTTTAAAAATAACTTTATATACTTTAAACGGTTTTGTTTACATCTTTTGTTCGATAATGTAGATCCTTAGTGCAAATTTATAACTAGTTTTAGTTGGATTTTATTCTTGCTTTTAATCATTCTAAAAGGTAAACGTAATGATTATTAGATGTTGAGACATCTAGAAGTGGAGTTACTCACAATCCAAAT
This sequence comes from Diabrotica undecimpunctata, assembly GCF_040954645.1. Taxonomy (NCBI): domain Eukaryota; kingdom Metazoa; phylum Arthropoda; class Insecta; order Coleoptera; family Chrysomelidae; genus Diabrotica; species Diabrotica undecimpunctata. Next base: position 74,231,512 of record NC_092804.1, on the reverse strand, counting down.
TAATTATTTATTGTATGTAAAATGGGGGGACATGTTTCGAGGTTTAAAATGTATACCCCATGATCAGGCCCAGTAGTGGAAACTAAAAGGATGTCAGTACAAGAAATAATAAAATGCTTGTTTATACAAAATATAAATATGTAAATGCATAACTTGGTGCTATGGCAAGATAATTGAAATATAGCAATTAATATATCTCACAACAAATTCAGTTGAATAAATTATGTTTTAAATCCAATTAAATAAAGGAAAAGTCAATAGTATGTATTGATTTTCGCTACATTTTACGCATATTTCAAACCTAATAATTCAGTATTTATTCTATAAAATTATCCATTTGAATTTAAGCTATATAAATTTAATTATTTCCAATATATTTAATACTGAGTTTGATCTGAATAATGTTAGTAATAAACTGACATATTTTTACCATAACATTTTATCTAAAATACTTTGGTATTTTAGGTTATGTATGATGAAATCTAAATATTTATGGAAATAATAAAACTTCAACATTAACCAAAAACTGCTGTAGGTTATGTTAAAAAAATATGGCTAAAAGGAATTACAACGGTAAAGGGGTTTTATTGTTTCATATGGTCAATGGACTCCCAAATATGAAAAAACCGCGTAGTGCTACAATTTAAATGGGTGCGTTTTTGGGAAAGGGTTGAATTTGTCCCTATGCACTAGGGTGCATTTGGGTGAATTCTATGCGGTTGTCGTGCATATACATATACAGAAAAGTTATTTAAAATTAAATTTGCTATTAAAATGTCACCTTTTAAGATCAAAAATAATTTTTTTTGACAACAATATATTCAAAAAACCAAGCAAAAAAATAGGAACATACGTGATGTTTCTTTTTTGCCCCATAACTTTTTTCCTACGCAATTTTAGGTATATGCAGTATGATATTTAATTGAAAGAAAAATCAATTACCTATAAAATGGTCTATAGTCTATAGTAAAAGGTTCTTTAAATTTTCTACTTTTAGCGGTTTTTGCTAAGTTTTAGGGCAATTGCTAAGTTTTATGGCATATGGATTACTTACTAAATAAAAAACAAAGCTTATTTTCTCTACTTTAAAGCAGTATATTGAAAAATGTTCTAGTATTAACTGTAACAAAGATATGATTCGTCAAATTGTGATACTTGCAATATAATACATGTACCTAAATGTACAAGGAACAAATACTCCAGTCGCTGTGGTGGCAGAGACGAAAATACCACTGAACCTCTGAAAATCATACGAACAAACTCATTTTGCTGAGAATGTCACTTTTGAGACTCCAAAAAAGATGCAAAAAATTGCCACTCCTTTCCCCAGACTTTCTGTGGAAAAAGCTACAATTTCCTTAAACGTTTCAAAACATTACACAAACAATGTTAACAATAAAACGTCGTACGTAAAACATCTTATTGAAATAAGAAAAAATATTAGAATCCTAAAAATCAGATTTTAAACTTAAATTAAAATTCTTAAATTTTTACAAGATTTTGCGTTTATGTCTGTAATAACTTATTTATGTAAGGAAAAAAACTTTCTACCTTTCTACCTACTTTTGAAGGTAGGGAAAAATAAGGAAATGTCGGGAAACAGACCTAGTGCAAAGAAATTCGTTTTTGGTGAATTTTCTCATCCAACTATAAAAAATAATATTTTCCTGTTATTGGCTTACAGGTTTGAATATAACCAGTTAACAATATGCCATTTGCATAACAAAAAACTGGTATCAAAACCTTTTCTTACACATGAAATTTCCATCTATACTTGGTATTTTGTGTTAACCTAAGATACATATATTGCATTTTTTCGTGTGGTATGACTTTGTCCTTCAGAGCTAAAACTAACTTGTTTCTTTTACTTGTAAATTTAATTTAATTCTTTAATCATTGGTGCATCTTGAAAATTTTTCACAGTATTTCTACAATTTTTCGTGGATTTAGGACATTTTCTCCAAAAAATAATAAATCCGTGCCATTTGCAAACGTAGCTGTAGGTTTAAGTTACGAAGATAATACAAGTATACACTAGGTGCATGAGTGGACGATAGAGCCACGAATACAGAAGTGTTCAGGAGAATAGGCAGAGAGAGGGAAATGGAAAATACAATACAAGAAAGGAAATTGCAATACCTCGGACATGTGATGAGAGGCGAAAGGCACAACATAAGAGACTTATAATTCAAGGAAAAGTAGAGAGTAGGAGAAGCGTAAAAACAACTCGCGTTTCCTGGTTGAAGAACCTAAGAGAGTGGTTTGGATGATTGCCAACCTTCGTCGCGGAGATGGCACTTAAAGAAGAAGAAAGAAGGGTAGTATACCACCGCTTACCATTTTTAACTTTAGCTACACTCTGGTATCGACAACTTAGCAGATTAATTAACAATTAGCAGTGAAAGTAAAAAGTACAAATTTTATAGTAGGTATACCGCAAATAAAATTGTAATTATAAACTTCCACTACGAATGACCACTTTTATTACACTCTTCGTAGTTACACCATGTTGTGTACATGGAATTTTACATGTGTGCAAATTATACTATTAAGATTCTTATCGTATCAAGAACACATGGGAGATACCGTACAGCTCGTATAGGTATATCGAAAGAGGAAGTTAGAAATTTTAACAGGATGTACGAGAATTTACTATTAAATTATATTCCACGCATCAAATACGACGACACGCATGATAGTTTAACTTTATTTTTACCGAAGAAGTGATTAAAAGAGTCTACACCATACCTGTATGTAATACTTAAGTTAGTAATGTGGAAATTATTTAACAATTGACTTTGCTTAACGGTTTTTATGTGGAAAACATATGTAAGATGTTTAAAATAAAAAATATTGTTATTGTTATTGTTGAAAGTTAAAATTTGTGTTTGATTTAAACACAAAATACCAATTGCTATGTATTATTATCGGTTGATTTATTTTGTTGTTTTCAGGAAACCCTATGGATAATCATTTAAGTCAGATTTTAAAGCACTTTTTAAAATATGAAATGTTAATAATGTATTTTAATAAGACTTGAGTGTTGATAGTTTGGACATTTAAAAGTCAATTTTTGGTTATATGTTTTATATTATGAGATTTTACGCCTCAAAAAATTGAAGTTCAGACAGCGTCAAATATAGGATTCGGTTCTTTTTATCTTCTTCTTCTTCTGGTTCCTATCCGTTTCGGATGTTGGAAATCATATTGGCAATCATGACCTTGCTCGCTGCGGCTCGAAACAGCTCCGTTAAGGTTTTCTTAAATCATGTTCTTAAATTCCACAGCCATGATATTCTCCTTCTACCGGGTCCTCGCTTACCTTTGACTTTACCTTGCAATATAGACTGCAGCAGGGAGTAACGGTGCTGATTTCTCATAACGTGTCCCAGATATTGCAATTTTATGCGTTTGATCGTAAACACAATCTCTGGTTCCTTCTTTATTTTTTCTAGAACTTCCTTGTTCGTGATCCTTGCTGTCCATGATATTCTCAGCATTCTTCTATAAAGCCACATCTCAAATGCTTCAAGTTTTTTAATAGTGGTGTCTGTAAGCGTCCATGCCTCCGCCCCGTACAACAACACAGAGAAAACATAGCATCTCAAATATCTCATTTTTGTATCAAGGGATATGTTGTGACTTTTGAAGATGGCGCTCATTTTGTTAAAGACCGTTCTTGCCTTTCCTATGCGGCCCTTTATTTCCTGTACATTGCTCCACTGTTCGTTTATAATAGTTCCCAGGTAGCAATACTGTTTTAATCGCTCTATCTGCGTCCCATTAATGTATAGATGAGCCCCATTTATATTCTCCTTGCTGATAATCATTTGTTTCGTTTTGTGGGTATTAATATTTAGTCCGTACTGTTGACTGTACTCGTTTATTCTGTCCATTAGCCTCTGAAGTCCCTCTAAACTATCTGCTATCACCATGGTGTCGTCGGCATATCTAACATTGTTTACTCTTTCACCATTTAGAAGGATGCCTTCGTCTATTCCGTAAAGAGCCTCGTTAAAAATTTTCTCTGAGTACATATTAAATATCAACGGCGATAGGATACATCCCTGTCTAACTCCACGTACTATTTTTATGTGATCTGTTTCTTCTCCGTTAATTTTCATGTATGCGGTCTGATTCCAGTATAGTTCTGAAATTATTCTGAGGTCTTTGTCATCCAGGTCTGCTTCTTTTAAAATGTTTATCATCTTTTGATGTTGAACTCTGTCAAATGCCTTTTCATAGTCGATCAAGCACGCGTATACGTCGCAGTTAACGTCCCTGCAACTTAGAAATCAATACCTGTACTCCGAAAAGTGCCTCTCTGGTACCCACTGCGTTAATGAAGCCGAACTGTCTGTCCGATATTTGTTCCTCGCAGTTCTTATAAATTCTTCCATGGATGACTCTAAGAAACAGTTTCAACATGTGGCTCATTAGGCTGATTGTTCGATATTCTTCGCACTTTTTAGGCCCCTGGTTTTTAGGTATCGCTATGAATTCTGATTCTAGCCATTTATCAGGGATGATTCCTGTATTGTATATTTTATTGAAGACAGCCGTGACCCAATTTATTCCTTCTTCCTCCAAGAGTTTTAAATATTCAGCTTCGATATTATCATGCCCTACAGCTTTCCTGCTTTTCATCCGTTTTATTGCTTCTTCTACCTCGGATTTAAGTATGTGCCCGTCATCCTCTCTGAAAATGGATGCCTATAATCCGTTCTTTGATCTTGAAAAAGTGTCTCCAAATATATTCTCCATTTGTCCATATATTTTAAGGTGTTGAAAAAGTGTAGTTGGGATTGCAGCTCTTTTCCGAACGTAAAGAAAATCATATGATCTCTTACTTCTCTCGTTTAACTAGACAGTATTTGCCAGTTTATGTTGAATTGATATTGATCAATCTGAAAAAAAAAAAAACAGTACCTATGTATAAGAAGGGAGGAAGCTTCGGCAAAAACTGAACCTGGACCAGGAAAAATTTGAAAGTTGCAAGTAATACAATATAAGAAATACTTACACTAAAGAAATAGGAATTAAGCTAACTAGGTCAGGAAGAATTAAAGAAAATATAAAAGATCGGATAGTAAAAGGACGACAAGTGATACCCTCATTTCTGTTTAATGAAAGAATGATAAGATGCAAATCTACAATATAATAATAAAACCAGTATTAACATATGGGGCGGAAGTATTGCAATTAACCAAAAAATATAACGCCAAATTGTAGTGATATGACCTTCTGGACAAAGCCACAAGAAGATCTCGGTTAGAACACAGTGGAAATGACTATATTAGGAGACATATTGGAGTACAAAGGAATATAGTAGAAGGTATAGAACACAGCAATTTCTATGTACAGACATGTCATACAAATGGAAGAAAGTAGAATCTCCAAAAAATATTATTTTAGGGAAGAAGACCGCCAAAATAGAAACTTGTGGCTATTAGGAAGGGAAATGCGTATTACGCTATGAAAACCGTTTTAATATATATATATATATATATATATATATATATATATATATATATATATATATATATATATATTATAAGACGAACAGGGTCGAAACATATTGGGTTAGCAGCTAAATATTAAAAGCCAAAGTGTACTCTTATCAACGATATCGTCATATTTCGTTAGATTGCTCTCAGACAAAAGTTGTGTGAGGTTGCAGTAAAAAGATGTGAAAAAAAGTGTGTTTATTGTAGTGAAAAGAAAAAAATGGACAAAAATCCTGAGTAGAACTTTTTTTCAAAATTATACACCACCCAGACAGTTAAGTGTATGTATCTAATGTGGCATTGCAAAATTATATATTTAATTAACATTTATGGACAAACAATTATTAAAATACACATATTAGGACGAACACATTATGCAGTTGTCACTATTGAAGCCATATGATCAATCTTTAACCATGTGGCTTCAATAGTGACAACTGCATAAACATTTATATATATTTATAGATATAAATTTCTTTGTCATTCACATTATGTCTAGACACTATACATGATAATTTTGTATTCTTATTTACTATGCTTACTAAGGGTAAAAGTAAATGACTGATGTCTATTGTACATAGCGGAGCGTTTTCAGCTCAAGATTTTCGAAATTGTTTCACTAATTAAAAAAGTATAAAAGGCTATAAAACTATTCAAATTTGGTTTCTGATGAATCGGTTCTTGCTTCTAAAGTACACACTTATCAAATCTCCGCTATCAATGCAGATTTTTTGGTTTAAAAGTTGGTGTCAAAAATATTGCCATTATTTTCTTAAAAATACAAGCCAAATGATTGGAACCTAAAATGAAAAAGACAGAAAAGATTTGATTTCACGTTCAAAGCGTCTATGTATCTATTGATACGTATTTCGACTTAATAAGTCTCATCAGAATAGTTATTCATAGCCGTTCTTAACGTGAAAAATAATCTTCTCTGTCTTATAAGGAAGCAACAATAACATGGCTTTACTAGCTCGAAACTATCTTACCGATTGGAACCTAGTTTACAGTATAAAGGCAAAACTCTGCTTTATCATAATTTTTAATGACCAACACTTCATATTCCTTGGATTACAATATCCAGAAAGAATAACCTAACCTAAACAATACTTGAGAAAAAATATATTTTAAGAATATCCCCAATGTTTAAATTATTAAGAACTATTAACAAACATTTTACTTGAACTTTTTCTTTTGAAGAATCCACTGACAAAAACTTTATGAAAACCTTGCAGTTTCTTTTGACAATTTTCTGTTATGTAATATCTTAGTTCTTTTAGATCATGAATGATAAGTTATGAAAGATAACGGATCAGACCAGAGTCTGATTCCAGTGTCCAGTAAGATTCCAGTGTCCAGTAAGATTCCAGTGTTCATTCATATTATTTAAACGCATGTTTTCACGTAGATGATGAATCCGTTACCGAAATTTTGCGGGCTGACCCCAATTACCCTTAACTACTCGGACACCAAAGTTTGACGTCAGATGGTGTATAACGCACAATATCTGGCTACCATAATATACGAGTAAATTTGTTTTTTAGTTTTCTCAGAATTGAGAGTAAAAACTTTCTACTGAATCTGATTCCGTTATCAATCTTTCTGTATCTTTTCCAGTTTGGCTGAACTCATATCAAACTGACAAAAGTTATTGTTACTTCGATCCAATTCGTTGTCAATTATTTTCCTCAAAGGCATCTTTTTAGTTAAGATTACCAATTTTTGGCAACTCTGTTAAACCAGATAATTCAGTATACCTGACCCAGCGTGTAAAGACTTCACAAATGAAAAGTTATCTTACAAAAATTAAGATTAGTAGCCCATTTTTTTTATAATAAAAGTATATTTGCACGTATTATATTTCAAGAGATATTTGCTTGTAAACTGTATAAGCATTTTAGACAATACAATATTTTACAATTTAGACATTTCTATTATATTTCTCTCAGATAAGGGTATGAAACGAACGTGATCCATAACCATCTAAACTTGAAAATCTCATTTAATTTTGCTATGAGGATAACAAGATTATATTCTTGTCATGTGCGATTGTGTGGGACATGGGACACCTGTCGGTTTTGAAAATAAATCAGATCACATTTATTTCGAGATAAAAGCAAAGTTAACCTATGTTAAAAGTTAAAGTTCATGCGTGTGAGAAACAAACATGATTGTATTTTAAAAACGATTTTATAAGTTAAATTTTTATTTTCCTATTGAAATCTTTTATGTAAGCTATTTGTATCTGTATCTCAGAAGGATACAACACTATGTTCATGTTTTCATAACTTTACACGAGAGCAGTTTTAAACTTTTTTTCAACAAAAAGTGTTATTGCTGCAGCTATTTATTGAGATATTGAAACAATATTTTAATAGGACATTCTATCTATTGGTATTTACATAATGCATTTAAAAAAGCAGACTGGACAACTTTTACTGAGAGATTGGACAAATGTTTGGGATGGATAACCCCAACACGTGAAAACTGCAACGAAAGCCAAGGCCGAGAAATTGCGGACGAACTACTACACAGTTTGGATGCAGCCAGACAACAAAAATGGATGGAAACTGTGGAAAAACTAGACTTTAGTAAATCAAGCAGAAAAGCATGGTCCTTACTTAGAAAACTTGGTAGTAGCAGACACACAACTAGAGATAAAGTACCAATAGTTCCCAACAGAGTGGCCTCCCACATTGTAGCTACCTCAAGAGCACCTAGAGATCGTGACCACGCCACCAAAGTAAAGCAAGAACTAAAAATACTGAAGTCTGAATGCCCGCCTACATCTCAATACTCTTAAGCGTTTACTCTAGAAGAAATTAACTCAGCAATATCAAAAGTTAAGTCTGGAAAGGCACCCGGCTTCGATAAAATTCATCCAGAATTTTTACTCCACTGTGGCAAATATGCAAGGAAATGGCTGGTTGATTTCTATACAGATATGATAAAATCAGGGGAAATCCCCCACTCACTAAAAAGGGCCTCCATTATAGCCATATTAAAACCGGGAAAGGCAAATGATCAGCCTCAAAACTACCGACCGATTGCACTGCTGAGCTGTGTCTATAAACTGTTGGAATGATTAATCTACAACAGAATTAGTAATAACTAATTTGAATTGATACCTATTGAGCAAGCAGGGTTCAGACCTAACCGCAGCTGCACAGATCAGATCCTATCCCTAACAGCACATACTGAAGCAGGTTTTCAAAGAAAGCAAAAAACATCCGTTGCTTTCATTGACCTATCAGCTGCATACGACACCGTCTGGAGACAAGGACTAATCTGCAAACTAATCCGTGCTATCCCGTGTCAAAAGATAACTAGACTCATTGATAGCATGCTCACCGACAGACCTTTCCAAGTCACAATGGGCAACTCAAAAAGTGTCCAAATGAAGCTCAGCAATGGACTGCCACAGGGATCTGTTTTGGCACACTTACTGTTTAATTTATACATCGCGGACCTACCTAGGACAAATTCGCAGAAATTTGGCTACGCTGACGACTGGGCCATTGCAGCAAGACATAATAACATGGCAGGAGTCACATTCCACCGCCGAAACTACGAAGAAGTCACTCCCTTCTCAGAGAATATCGAAAAATCCAGTCTAACCATCAACTACCCATCCACCATGATAGGCGTAATATCGAAATGAACAGACTGCGCTCCAGATATCCTGTCATGTTAAGGGCCACCTCCTTACATTAGGAACATTTCGACCTCACCAACGCTTGGAGAAGACAATGGGAGCGAGACTCACCACAGGAAGCACAGCAAATGGCCTGTATCGAACAGAAACCGCCAGGCTTTGAACTGACCCAGAGTACATGGACAACGCTAAACAGAATAAGAACAAGAAGCGGTAGATGTGCTGACAGCTTACATAAATAGGGAAAAGCCCTTACTCCGGAGTGTGACTGTGGTGCGCAACGACAGACCGTCCGTCACATTGTTGAAGAATGCCACCGAAGGTGATTCCCTGGAGTTTTTGACGAGTTCCTGAATGAGACCGAAAATGTTTTAGACTTTATTAATGCATTAGATGTTCGTTTGTAATACTCCATGTAATGTTTTATATTGCTTTTTAAATATGTGTTCTTATTGTATGCCATACGATAAATAAATACATAATGCATTTGTTATGATTAAAAAAAAATTCGTTTTTTAACCCTTTTAATGTACATGGTGTTGTATCTTTCTAATAAAGTTATTGTACTGTAAGTCTTAGTGTGGGGTATTCAATAACAACAAAAATACTATTTGACTTATAAAATTTATATAACCATACAATGCACCTTGACAAATACAAATAATACATTGTATTTAACATGTATGCTTTTATTTTGCTTAACATTCCTAGATTTTCAGAGATTTTCCTGAAATTATTATAAGGTTAATAATGGATCCATGTGTATGGAAGCAAAGAAGAAGGTAAAAAGAATGTTGGGTATCCTTAGTAAATTACAGTTTCAATGATGTAATAAGTATGAAATTAGATTTTTCTTAAACCAAAGTATCATAAACTAACATCTAAAATCTTAGGCAGACGACGCCGACGTTACCGTTATCTTTCTTCTAAATCAAAACCTTTTTGTTATATTCTTTAATCAGAAAAGATATATTATAAAATATACTACCATCGAAGCACTGAAAAGAAGATCAGCAAATATTTTAGAAAAATGCACTACTAAATTGATTAAAATTTTATTTAAAGTCAATGTTAGATAAAGGAAGCTGACAAAAATAACATAATGCCAAATGGTCACCGCCAAATAACTTTTTGGTTATAATAAGACCTCACTATTTTTTAAATTAATCTTTTTGAAAATGATTTCCAGACTGGACATCGAAACGTCAACCAACAATTATTATAAAATGTATTTTTCATTACAACCCATTGTGTTTTAATCCCATATAAACATAATATGCATCTTTTAAGTTTGTGCTAGCACTAAACTCATAAAACTTGCTTCAAGAATGTGTGCCGTCTTCCTTAGAATTATTACAAGTTTGCAAAACTTTTTAATGGCTTTAAGACGCCAGTTTCTGAGTAAATTAGAATGCATAAATAATATGATATTAAAAATTAACTTGTTAGTTTCTTAAGCTTCTTTATAACAGGCAAATAATTAATTTGGTACTTCTTAGAAATTCAAGAACAACAATAAATTTAATTTTTATGTAATGATATTTTCTCTTATTTAATAATGATTGCCTACAATAAGCATACAATTATATATAGTATTCTCCCGTTCCTGTTATCGATTGAAATCCTCAAGAACAGTTTATTGTGTATATTTTACAGTTAATACAAAGATCAAATATCTTTATATTCTTATATATTGATGATAATATATGATATAATTCACTTTAACATCAATACTCTCGTGTACACGAACATAGCAAGATCTTTTAAATCTAATTAAATATTAGGATAATAATTAATGCGAAATTGATAAGCTTTCGGTGTCTACTTGCTCTACGATTCTGCATGATTCTGATCTACGAGAAAGTAAAATAATCCTCTGCAAGACCATTTGAAAAAATGCTGTCTATGCTGTCACAAAGTGTATATTCCGTTGCCTTCTTAATTTAATTTAATTTAAATAAACAAACTTTATATCCTATAAAGCAGCTTTAATCTATGAAGATCTCAACTGATTTTAAGAGAAAGAAATTCGGTACTGCTACTGCTTACACCAGCCCTCTACTAATCTATTTTAGATTCATCCGTGTATCATAAAAGTGAATCGACCTCCAGTTCTGATTTAGCATTAATAGCTGTCTGGTGATTGTCTATAACCACTTCAAAAGGAATATTAAAGTCGACCTTAATTGACAGGTGCCTGTCTGATTGTAACGTTCCAAATCGTTTCCACGTTCAAATCTTTTTATTTTCTTAATTTTCCTAATTTCGAGAGACATCCCGTTTATTCGATCATTTCTCTACCGTCCGTTTTCATACTTTTTTTATGACCATTTTACAAATTTTAACACCAATAAAGTTCCACTAGCGCTTAAAATATTCTATATAGTGATCTCTTTTGAGATGCCATTTATTGCTTGCAAATAGTACAGCTGTTCTCAGACCACCGCGATCTAAATTTAGCCTTTGTTGAACATATTCCTCTAATCTAACCCATTAATTAAAACAAGGTACGTGTTTTGCTAATATAAATATACCTAATTTATATTCAGTCATTTTTTCGTTGTCCACTGAAGGAGATAACTTTTAGGTAGAAGAAGATAAAGAATCATTTTCTGACACCACATCTATTTGTAGACTTGTAGAGTGACCCGTTTCTCAATTGTGTAAGATATATATATATATATATATATATATATATATATATATATATATATATATATATATATATATATTATATATGTATATATATATATATATATATTTATATATGTATATATATATATTGAAATGATATTATTTAAAAAATTAATTTATAAGACATTACACATTAGATAATATTAGATATTTGGTTATTTTAATAAGTTATATACTAGAGAATTTAATAAAAATTATTTATGTGAGGGCATTTTTAAGAAATTAGCATATAATAATTGTAAAAAGTTGTATTTTAATGTTGTAAATATATTTAAGTGAGCCATGTGCATAGGCAACCAACTATACAGTAAGTGACTGACAGAAATTAAGAATTTTTAGGAATATAAAGTGGGGTTATAATAATAATGTTAGTTTAAAATGTTTAATTTATATATATTTAATGATTTAAATGTTTATTCTGATCTGAAAAGCCTAAATGTCAACAAAATTATCAATAGAACATTAACGAATTCTCCAGAATGGAGAATTTGACCTGTGTTTATGTTGAAACATTCTGGAAAAATGATTATGTCGGTGGATCGAATAGATATTTTTTTCGAGAACATCCATATAGAAGAAATAGAACTAAATCGAACATGATTTCTTACCAGATGGTTCTGGAAGATTGAAAAGATATAAATACCCGTGATTTGGATTCAAGATGGTCAGTTTTATTATGAAAGTTAGTAGAAGATAAACTCATTTAGTTAGTGAAGTCAATTGTTCAGAATTTTCAAGACAGTCAATCAGTTACAAATAGTCCAATTGTTTAATATAGGGAGTTAAATGAAGATTAAAAATTATGCACATTTATAATTATACACAAATAATTATTGAAGATTAAAAAAGTATATTAGAAGAATATTGGAAGAAATTAAAATTATATTATGATTGGAGATTAGTATAAATCAACTTATAATAATTGGATATTGGTATATGGAAAAGAAGAATAAATATAAATGCTGTTTTGCTGGTTTGCTTGGTGGTTTATAAATGATGGTGAAGAAAAATATATCTTAAATTGGTAGAAGCTGATAATTGGAAAAAGTAATTTCACAAAACCAAGGATAACCGAAGTACGAAGACATTCAGTGGTGATTAGAATCTATATAGTGGAAAACAGTTCATTTAGGCATTCAGTGAAAGAAAGGTACAAAATTTTGTTAATATAATTTAGTTAATGTCATAACAATTTCAATTTTGAAGATAGGTTGTTTAAATTTTACATTGTCTATAGAATTTAATTAGTTTTATAAGAGTATCAATTTAAAGATAGTTTATTTTAAATTTACATTGGCTAGGTTAGATATATATGTGTGTTTCATAATAGTTATAATAAAGATAATTTAAAAAAGTACTTACAAACTAATTCTTTGAGAACCGCGATAAAAACCCTATTATTAATATACTCATTGCTCATCATTCAAACAAACAATACATCATAACAATATATATATATATATATATATATATATATATATATATATATATATATATATATATATATATATATATATATATATATATAAATCATATAGCTCAATTAGTGGAGAAAAGCACACTCAGTTTTTCAATAGCAAAATCAAATGATTTGATGGTAAGTTTGCTAGCCTCACGCATTATTGCTTGAGTTCCGTCCAAGTTTGTTCCTTAATTTTCTCCACTCTCTTCTGTTCCTTGCAATATTTTTTGCTTAGTTCCATGTTAAATTAATTTGTTTAAGTTCTTTTTCTATCGTTCTCTTCCATGTGGCTAGTGGTCTTCCTTGTTTTCTTTTACCTGATAGACTATAGTGTAAAGCTTGTCTCGCTATATTTGACAGGGCTTTCCGTAACGTGTAATCTATCCACCTCCATTGTTGAAGGCGCTGTGTGCTAAGCCAATTCTCCTTGGTATGTCTTTTTCCGTGCCATCTGTTGTATTTACTAGACTACCCAGGTAGCAGAACTCTTCTACTTCTTCTATTTGTTTGTCCTCCAGGTATATATATATATATATATATATATATATATATATATATATATATATATATATATATATATATATATATATATATATATCAGTCATTGGTTTTTTGCTTGAGAGTATTTTCGTTTCCTTTGCATTTATTTTTACTCCAACAGGTTTTGCTATGTCTTTTAGTCTGGTCGTTTTATTTTGCATGTGATGTTTAGTTATGAGGCGTATGTCGTCAGCAAGTTCTAGGTCCTCTAATTTGTTAAATATTCCCCATTGTACTCCTCTTCTTTTATTTTCAGTCTGCTTCGTTAACCAATCTATTATTACTATGAACAGCGTAGGTAACAGAACGCATCTCTGTCTAACTCCTTTTCAATATTTGTTTGTTCGGATAGTTCTCCTTCGTGCTCAACTCTTGCAGTACATTGATCGTAAAGGAGCCATATTGCCCTAATATATTTGTCGGATATGCCGTAGTGTTTCAGTGTATTTCACATCAAGTTATGTTCATTGTATCGAAGGCTTTTTCAAAGTTTATAAAATTAATAAAAATTTCTCCATTTTTTTCGCTACCGCTTCTAAAAAGATTCTTAAAGTGTTTATATGATATATACAAGAGTAGTTCGGTCAAAATCCGGCTTGGTTTGTTTTAAGTTTTTCATTTATAAGCGTATATAAATGTATAATAAAAAATATTGTGTTTATACCAAAGAAACAAATGCAAATTTTTAATGATAGAATAAATTGTTTAAACAAATACTCTCTGAAACGAGTAGTTAATTTAATGTACAATATAAAAAAAATACCGCAAGTTATTTAAAGATAGCAAATTACCCAGTATAGATACAAAATGAATTATTACTGGTTCTAAGAAATACTTTTAAAACACATTACGAAATTGTTTATATCAAATTTCACTATCTGTCAGCGTCTTTGTAGACGCTGATAAACATTAAGAGACGGAAATATCGTTAGAAATATAGGTGAACACATTGGAACAATTTCTATATACGATGTCAGGATACAATTAATTGAGTACTTACAAACTGTTGTCACTGATCACTGAATTTAATCTTTTACTTTTTAAAAAAATTCACTTTCTACTGTTTAACTTTTACGGATGCCAAAAAAGCTTTTGTTTAACGTAGACCGGCACTTTTTATTTTTTTTCTAAGTCACCAACTGCTCTTATCTGCTATCTCGAACACACTGGTGTTTTTTCAATTTCCAAAATTTCTCAATTTCTCAATTTCAAGGAATGAACATTCCTTCCTTTTTATTGGAAAATACAAATATCCTTTGAAAGAATATTTAAAAAAAATATTCTACCCTCCGATTGCTAAATACTTGTTTTGCCTCGATCTTAATCTCTGCTAACAATCTCCGCAAAACCCCCATCCATTGTCTACCCACTTTCACTCACAAATCGTTCTTAGAATAATAGAAATTTAAATGCAAAAATATTTAATCGGATCGAAAACAGTAAGTATTCTTAATGTATTTGAATTTTTTACTCTGAGGTTCATGCGCACAGCACTCTCGCGCTCATACTTCTGGTTAACCAATTTTTGTGTTTGAGGGATGTTTGGTCATTTTAATTTGTCTGACTGATTAAATATAACTTTATTATAGTTCCATTAATAACATATTTAAAAATCAGACATGTAAAAGTAAGTAAAGTTCATTTAATTTTAGTGGAGCTTTAAAGCGTCTGACAAAAGTTCTGATCCATGACAAGTGTCTGACACTTATTACAGTATTTACAAAATAATATTCTACAAAATATGTATAAAAATCAGTTATGTAAATTTAAGTTAAATAGCTCTTATTTTTAGTTACCTTTCTCACCTGGTACCTGCCCAGGTGTCACTCAGCAAGTTTCATAAATACGCAGGTATTCAAAGCACACGAGACGCTACTCAGACTCTAAGGTTTCATCTGTGTGAAAATAAGTTATGTCTGATCGCTCTGGGATCTTGGACTATATCGTTATTCATGTTGAAAGACTATCTTGTATATCTTTTAGCTCTAGGATTGATCTAACTCCAATTAATAAGTTCAATTATTTTTAAATAGTATACTGATCAATTTCTAATTAAAATTTTAAAATTAAAATGGCGTTAACAGTTCTTGTTTCTAAAAATATCCATCGTTTCGTGCGAATAATAATGTCTAATATCCACTAAAACCGTGGAGTCAAGGTGTGCAATTTTTCATCGGCCTCTAACAGAAAATTACTGAGTTAAATTTAGCTTGATGGTGATTAAAATCTATGTTTCAACCGTGTAAGAAAGACTAAGCTTAAAAGTAATTCATTAGGAATTAATATTGAGGATGTCATTAACTTTTATAACTTTCATGTCTTGGAACAATGACAAAATTTAATATCCGTATCGTTCATAGTTAATGACATTATCAACGGATTAATTACTTTCGGCAGATTAATAGCCATTCTATATATTCTATAATTATTTGTTACCAAGCATTTTGGATGCATCTAAATTATATAAAACTTTTTATAGTACGTATCACTAGTAACATGTACATAATGTATCTTATTTTTTTTGTCTCAAAATGTAAGTTTTAACTTTTTTACCTAATACCCGCGTTGAGGCAGTTACAATTAAGTTTTCAATCTTTTATCTCTAATAATTATTTTATTATTGATCTTCATTCTCAATTCGTAAGGAAATTTATTTTGTGTGACTTTTTATATTAGTTCTGTTGGTTTCTACACATACATTGTATGTGCATAAAACATACGAGGACATCAGAAAGTGGGTCTGGATATATATGTTTAGTCTAGAATTCGCTGGTTTCTCCCCTTTGAATTGAGTATGTTTATTACGACTTACAAAGGAAATAAGGAAGTAGACTATAGTAAAATCTGTTTATAGCAAGTAAAATAAATGTAGAGAATATCACATATACATTTAATTTTAACTCATCAAGATATACATCAAGATATACTAAATTAATATATCCGACGTGACCCTACTACAACAGACATGTATTTAAAGTCGAGAATAATTATTACAAAGGTGATTATACAAAGCGACAAAATACAGAAGGCCCAGAATCATACAAAAGAAATAACATTGAACATCACAGGCTGAGTAAATTATCTGGATACAAGTAGCCTAACTAAGTAAATGAATAGCTGTTAAAAACACATTAATAATAAAGGAATTTGAGAATTAGATTGCTAGTTGAGTATAATATGAAATAACAGCATAATTTAATATTATACACGTTAAAAAGGTCAAAAATATGAATACATATAATTAATTGTCAATAAAAGTTCAGTTAATCGGTAGTAAAATGAATAAACCTTGTTGATAAAGATACACAAAATATCAGCTATAAAGATATTGATATCAACGATAAAATATACATATGATATTGAGCTTAATACAAATATTAATAAAATCAAATCAGAAGTAGAATCATTAATAATCATTATCGTCATACTGGCTTTACAATCTTGTGTGGGTCCTAGCCTCCTCAAGAATTTCTCTCCAGTCGTCCCTATCTTTATCGATGTTATCAAGGAACCTTGTTCTGGGTCTTCCTTTTCATTTGTACCAATGAAAGTACAATCAAGGAAGCCTTTTTCTAGCTGGGTAATTTTGTTCAATCTGCCTTACATGCCCTATCCACCACAGACGTCCTATCTTAAGTCCAGGTGTCAACTATATGTTAGGTCTGGGCCTGTTGTTCTTTTATAGAGTTTTACATTTATATTTCTCGATATAATTGAGTATTTAAAAAGGTGATTAAGCCTAAAAAAAATATCTGCTTGCGGACAAATTCTGCGGTTTTATCTCTGAGGCAGTGTTTTTTCAGTGTTGACGAGCGCTCCCAGGTATTAAAATTCGTTAACTGCTTCTATACTCTCGTACAGCGTTTTCCTTTTTCCCAATGATATTGATATTACCAGCATATGCAAGGAATTGTCTTAGGGTTGCAGTCTGATGAACTGTCGATTTACCACTTTTGAAACCAGACTGGTATTTTCCTAATATTCGTTCTGCATATGGTGCCATACGATGGCATAGTCTAGTGGAGAATACTTTATACGCTGCATTTAGAAACTTAATTCCTCTGTGATTAGACCATTCAAAAATACCTCCTTTTTGTGTGTCGTGCAAAGTATTCTGATATTCCAATCACTGGGGAGGGATTGTGTGTCCATATTTTTTTTATGAACTGCTGTAGTGCCATTATGGTATTGTGCCCATCTTCTTGATACAGTTTAGCTAGGAGATTATCTATTCCGGGTAATTTGTTTCTGGCTAATTTTTAAGTGCCTCTTTAACTTCAAGAATCGTTGATGGTTCCCCTTCCTTCTCGTCTGTTCGACAAAATGAAAAACTTGCAGACGAAAGCTTTACCTTTAAAAAACACATGTTAATTTTCTGATATTCTGATTAGAAAATCTCGAATTTTTACCAAGTTGATGCAAATCTTATTAAAAAAAAAGTGGAACAGTAGGCAGTACTGTAGACTAGCGCGGAGCTTCATACGATGTTTACTGTATTTTAATATACGAGTATTTAAAATTAAAATAAGTAATTTTATTATTTATTTATTTTTCATATTTTTAACAACTTCAATAAATTATTATATTTTTTCCTTACGCTACCTGTTAACGTATTACCAAAGCATTACCTATTACCTATTACCTAAAACCACCCTCGTAGGAGGCTAAAAACGCAAAAAAATCGATTTGCCCCGAATCTGTACGCTATAGAAAAAAATGTTTCAAATAAAAAATGTAGCTGAGATAATTTTAAATAAAAATGTTTGTTGGCACTTTTTGTGTAGAATGAACCGTTCTCTCAGAAACTAAGTTTGAAGCGACTGTCGATTTTGAATGTTAGTCACCTGCGGGAAATCAATAAAATTCAATAAAATTTGTATCAGCTCGACGGTAAAAACTCGATATCTATTGATCCAAGTGTCCTATCGACAAAAATCAAGATCCGTTGTAAAGGTAAAGAGTGCAGCGTTTATATGCAGTTTTGTATTTTGCCGCGAATAAACTCAGTTTTTATTAAGGGTGCTAAATAAATAAACGTGGCGCGATTTTTGCTTTTTTTATGATTCTCATGAGATCAATAAAATTTATCACTTTTATTGACTGACCACTATAAAGTTTCAATTACTAGAGTCTAATCTTTAAAACCTATAGCATAAAATTTTTGTTTTGAGTTTTGGCAACAAATGTGAGATATTCTAAAACGTTTGAAACTTTTTTTGTCAATTAAACTAGTCCGTTTTTCAAAACTAAATTTTGCTATAAACTACACCTAAAACCGTCTTCTTGGAAGCATTTCATGTGACCTGCATCATTTGAAATGTAAAGCATTAAATTTTATTGATCTCACGAGAATCGTAAAAATGGCAAAAATCGCGTCACGTTTATTTATTTAACACCTTTATAAAAACTTACTTCATTCGCGGCAAAATACAAATTTTTTTTATGCTTTTTATCTTTAAAACGCATCTTGATTTTTCACGTGACTGACATTCAAAATCGACGATTGCTTCAAGTGTTGTTTTTAAGTGAACGGTTTATTCTACACAAAAAGTGCCAATTAACATATTTGTTTAAAATTTTCTGTTACATTTTTTATTTGAAACATTTTTTTCTACGTCATATAGAGTCTTGTAAATCGATTTTTTTGCATTGTTATTCCCAAACTGGTAAACTTCTTTGCATCCTTTTGGAATCCCAAAATTAATATTCTCTGCAAAATTCAGCTTGTTCGTATGATTTTTACGGGTTAACTTCCTAACGACTGGACTAAAACGAGAATTATTATAAAAAATTTTAACAGATGATTCAATGCTGTTATTAATCAGATGACATTTATGACATTTATTTTGACAATTGTTACGAATCGAATCTTTTAGTGACAGATATTCTCTAATTTTTTTTCTTTTCATTTAATGTCTATATTTTTCACGCAGTTTTTAATTTAAGTTAAACCTGCTTAAAGTAAATATATGATGAATTGATCAAGAGTAGTGAATCGATTTCATTAACCGTTATTTTATGACGCTACCTGTGACGACGCCTCCTCGTGGCACTAGTTCCATGACGCACGCCTCAATATTTTACTTTAGAGAAAAAAGGTAATACAACGCCAGTACAGAAGCTTCTCTTCAAAATTGATTTCGAGCGCTTGACTGACATTCAAAATCACCGATCGCTTCAAGCGTTGTTTGAAGAGCCAACGGGTCACTTTACATAAAAAGTGTGAATAAGCATTATTGTTCAAAATAATTTCAGCTAAGTTTCTTGTTTGAAACATTTTTTCTAAAGCGTACTGATTCTTGGTGAATTAATGGGTTCTGTTTCCTGCCTACGAAGGGGGTTTTATGAGAAAGCATGGGGGTAGGATTGGCACATTTTTTGCATCTGTTTTGGGGTCCCAAGATTGAAATTCTCAGTAAAATTCAGCTTGTTCGTCCCATTTGTAGAGATCAAATCTCTGACGACTGGACTGAACTAGAATAATTGTTTTTAAATTATACAATTTTTCTTAACAAACTCATGACAGCAGTTTTGGTGATAACATACCTGTCTTAAAGTAAAGTATTCTGAGAACTATTTACAGGTAGATACTGTAGGTAGGCAGGTACATATATTTGTTGTCGTTTATTAACAATAATTATTTTCATATACTTTTATCTATGGATTTCCTTGGATATTTGTAATTATTTTCTTTATCGAGAGTGTGTGAAACTTTGTGAAAATTCAGAGAATCATTAATTTCATTGTTACTATTTCAGTAGCATTATTTACTTTTGGGTAATAAGTAGAAAACTACAATTAATATCTAAACGTTCTGTTCATAAAATTAGTTCTATTTCTCTTGGTTGTAGTCCCAAAGGATTTTATCGATCGCTTTCAGTGCCTAGGAAGTAACGCTTCCTTTTTAGTGTATTAACAATTTCGGAACAAAAGGCGGTCGTTACATTTACCCGAAGCGGACCAACTTTGTTTCGTTGAAATATGAATTGCTGAATTAGAGACAAGGGCAGAAAGAGAAACAGAGACATCGACATCAAAGGAAAAGGTCTAAAAAACAAATGAAAAATATATCATTAATATATAAATACAAGAATATTTTTGGGTTTTCGAGCATTAATATAAATATTTACAGAAGCTTTGATTAATTTAAGACTATAGAGTATATAGACACTATCACAATAACAGGAGAAACAGTTCGTCAAAACTCAAATTAGCGAAAACGAAAAACATAGCTTACGATAACTTTTCATACTGCAGTTGAAGAACAGTCAACTTACGAAGCAGTTTTTCAAAGTTTGCTCTGGAGTTCTTCTGGATACCTTTATATTTATTTTGTGCGTAAATAAAATAGTTAAAATGTAAAAAACATCTAGAAAAGAGAAAAAAAAACGGTTTTTTAGAAAATTCCACAATAAACTGAAAATGGCGAATGCTACGAAAGTGGTTCTGTGCTGTGCTAGTAGCAAATGCAAAACTTGAAGTGAGCAATATAAAACACAAAAATCAAAAAAATAAAATTTTGATTAAGTTTGTTATATGTAATATGATTATGTTAATATCTTTAAAATATTAAGAAAGACGCAGAAATCTATAAATAAGAAGAGAAGGCAGCATGGGTACTACAAATAACGAAATAATAACGCAAAAGAAAACTACAAGAGGTAATAATAAGAAAACTACATAGAATTATTGCATGATACCAACCAGAATAGCTACTTAACCATAGGTAGGACGTATGACCTTATTTTAGAACAGAATATTTCAAAAATATGATATAATTTAGGTAAAAATGTGTGGACCAGTTAATGTACCTGCTTAGATTATGAATGATGTTTAATGAAGACTATTTCATCGACAAATTAACAAAATTGTGGTTAGCTATATCTCACCCAATTGTGAGGATACGCAAAACGACATTCTTCTTCTTCAAGTGCCATCTCCGCGGCGGAGGTCGGCAATCATCATAGCTATTCGGACTTTTGAGACGGCTGCTCTGAAAAGTTCATTTGATGTACATCCGTACCACTCTCCCAGGTTGCGCAGATATGAAATTCTACGCCTCCCTATGCTTCTCTTTCCTTGGATCTTTCCCTGCATAATCAGTTGGAGCAAGGTGTATTTCTCTCCACGTGTAATATGTCCGAGATATTCTAATTTTCTTGTTTTTATTGAATTTAAAATTTCCATGAAAAACGACATTAATCTACAATTACTGAGAGGTTTTTAAACAAACTGCTATCCGCTATTTCAAATGATCCAGTCAACAATTTAATCAATCCCATTAAACCAATAACTGTAAACAAACCCAGAGCAGTAAAACCAGCTCTAAAACTTATTAAAGAATTAAAAGGTAATAATAGACGTTCAAAGTACTACTTAAATCTCATACTCTAAGACTTCACCATGAGCAATACTCCACATTACCTACTATAAACACCAGTCTTTCAACATACCACAAGAAACCTCCTAGTTCTCTCCTAAAGTAATCTTTCTTAGAATTTACCCATATCAAACAGTATGACTCAATCATCTCTACAGATTCCTATACAGTTGAAAACCATGTTGGTTTTGAAATTATTACTACCAATACTACCAACGAAGTTATGGCTACCTACCGTCTTCCATCTAACTGAGCATGTACACAGCGGAACTATATGCTGTTATGAAAGTACTCACTTGTCCTTCTTCTCCTTATTTTTATGTAGACATGACTATGTCTGATTTTCAATGTGCCTAGTAAGTTTCATCCGTCATGGTCATTGCATAGTTTATGTGGTCTTATTACTAATCGTCTTCCTATTGGGGAACCGGTTCCTGCCGTCTTTACGACTCTATTTTTTGTCATTCGGCTTATATGATCGTTTCATTCTACTCTTCTATTTCTTACGCAGTCCTTGATGTTCTCCACCTTGCATCTGCGTATATCTGTACTTGCAGCTCTCTACCATAGTGTTTTACTATCAATTGTGTAAGAACTACAATATATTTAACGAGAATTACAATGAGTACATAAAAGCCAAGAACACTGACATTCTTTGAAAAAGGTTATCACATTATCGATATTTCTAGTTGGATTATTAGACTACAAGCCCGACTACAAGTACGATCGTCAACTTTTTGGGTCAACTTTTGTCACAATAAAAAAAAACAGCGTGCAACGACATGCAGTTTCATTGAGGTATATTTTAGTCTGTCTCTTCAGTAATAAAATCATATATGCTTTGTAATTACAATACGTTTGTCTTCAGCTTTTTATTCATTCCAGCTTTTTCTATGTTCATTTAATCAGAAAAATATAATAAACACTACTAACAAGTTATCAGTGGTATCGTATTGTAATATTATTAATAATCTAATTTATTGTTTTTATTTATTATCAAAGGTTCTACACTTATAACACTTACAAGTTTATTTAAAGTCTTTATTTGTACAATATAACTAATTTATTTTACACTAATAATTATATAATTTATCTACGTGCGTCACATTTTAAAAACTCGATGCGATGTTCAAAAACAAACTAACTGTTTACAACAAAATTCCTATTTAAATATAAAATCCCGTTATTCGAGAATCGCGGCGATACCCCATCGAAGAGCCGAGAAGGTCACTCATTCTGGTTTTATTCGGCCTGCTTCTGGACATTTTAAATCGTGGGTGACTCATCAGAATTCAGGTTGGCAAACAGGTCTTTTAACTGAGCGCCGAAATTACTAGAATAGAAAAGAATTAGTGTTAATATATTTACAGTTCTATGCGCCATAATATTTATCGTAACAGTATTCTGTCATATTATCTCTTTTGATGCTGCATATTAAAAAATAATAATTTTAGTACATGTCTTGACAATTTTAACCTATAATTGGCGGAAACTACATGCGAATAGTTACTAATTTTTTTATTTTATTGCAGAAATGGCCCGACGTAGAAGACCACCCGAACATTCCCCCTACAAATCGTAATACTCTCACGCAACCTTTCAAGACCTCGAAGAAACCAAAATGGATCACAGCGTCAAAGCGATGACATCTCGTCGACTGCTGTCGAGATTGCTCAACCCACATCGCTTCGAAAATGACGAACTAGAACAGTTGTACCAGCGGTACATTTGTAAACTGCAACATAGCAGCGTTGCAGCTGTGGTAGCATTGTTCGTGGTGTTGACGTTTCTTTTGGCTAATTTAGGACTGGCATATGCTCAAGCGGCGACTGCGCAAAACGTGTACCATGCTGCGCATTGTCTGCTGTTTGCATTATTGCTGGGGTTCTTGCATACAAGGTAAGTCAGAAACAACGAATTAATTAGTAAATGTTGTAAATTACAGAGATTTATGCCGCAAACCGATACGATATTAGAACCAAACATTGCAACGTTTGTTCGGAAAATTTATATTTTGCTTAATGTTGCGTTCTGCAAATATGATGACCTCTATATAATAATTGAGATCATCAGAGAGGAAGAAGAATGTCTATATTTATTCTAAACCCGCTGGTTTCGCCCTTTCGCTTTTGGTAATAATATTAAAATAGAAAAAAATTAACGTTGTTTTTCAGTGAATGTCTTCAATAGTGTTTCTAGTTGGTATGGATATTCTAAAAACCATTGAATATTATGATCTTCGATGAACCGTTCTAAATGTAATGACCAATTCCAACAGGGATCTTAGAGTAGAGTAAAACGATCATGCAAGTGGATCGCTTTGGCAACGATGGAGTTAAATAAACTCATTGACTATCTCAAGACGAGTCAGCAAATTTACAACAAAGGAATATTGTATTCGCTATATTGTATGATAAGTTTCGAATCAGCTTACTGTAGCTCACATATCGACCAACTTAATGGTGCGTGATTTTTTCGTTAGTATCGGGCTTTTAAACGCCAAAAACCGACATATGGCCACCTTTTGTTACATATTTGCAGATGTATTTGATGGATTTCCCTTAATTTCAAAAGTCCACGTTGAGGTGAGTCTGTTTTGAGATAGAAGTGACGAATATGGAACAATCCATGTGTGTCGACCACACAATCGTTTCCTTTCACTTTCTAGTTCTACCGTCTATGTATGTATGTCTGTATGAGAAGATGCCTACAAATCACTAGAGCAAATAGAATAAGAACAGAGGAAATATGGAACAGAATGGAAGTATAATTACAAAAGTGGAAGTACAAAAAGTTGAAAACAGAGCCCTGCAGTGGTACGGGCATGTACAAAGAATGCCAGAGTACAGGTGGCCAAAAAAATATTCGACTGTCTATTGGAATTGCCGGCAAGAAGACGGAGATGAAGACTTGCTACAAAATGGAAAGCATACATACGAAATGCTATCTAGGTAGAGACCTTAGAGAAGATAACTGGTAAATGAGTGCTGGAACATTAATTGAAAAAGTCTTAAGCAGAAAGTTATATAGAGGTTACAGTTTAAACAAACACAATAATATTTTGTTATCTAGTAACAATTTTTAGACCTAATTATGGTAAAACTAAAATAAATATATTGATGATAATAACCTATTTGATTTTAATTATCTTGTGTTTAAATGATCGAAGACATTAAAGGCTTGGAAATACTAATACCTATACCACGGATTATCTACTAAGAATTTTATATTAGCAACGCAATAATAGATTTTACCGACTTAAAAAATATCTTTACGATTTAAATTAATTTTTTCCGCAAACTTTTACGATATTTAAAGTAATATTTGATTTTTAATAATTAATTTTATGAATTAATATCAGTATTGGTTATTCCGTTATTCGGGGCTGAGACGTATCCAAAAAACTAAATATTATTAAAATCGGTTCAGCCGTTCTTAAGTTATAATTAGCGCAACACGATTTACAATTTTTTTATATACACAGATATAAGTTATAAACATATTTCAGAATTAATTTTTTAAATCAAAATACGCTTGTCAGTCGGCTTAATAATATATACAGGATTTGGGCTACCAGTGCCATTTCTTTGTCAACTTTGCCACTTAATCTTGACAGTTTTTATTCATGAAAATAGTACGTGCCTGTATATTTAAAATAAAATAACTATTCCCAGTGTGACATTTATTGCAATATTCATAATGATATTGTTACGTAAGATTTTTAAATAATCTATTTTTTATTTCAGATTTATGCAAGATGCCTATCTGCTTTGGGTTTGCTATGTGGTACTTTTCTTTTTGGCTACTTTTTGTGCATTGGCTTTACCGCTCTACCCAACATCATCTGCGGCAAAGGTGGCAGCAGAAGGTACATGGCAAGTCGTCTTTGTCGTCTTTTTGGCTTATGCCATGATGCCTTTAAAGAGTTACGTGGCTGCGATTTTTGGATTCGTCTTGTGTACAGCACATATGGCCGTGGCAGCAGTGTTTTCCACGGAGTTCCATGATCTCAAGTGGCAACAGGTAATTTAAAATTGTTATTGTTACGAGTAGTAAGTAATGGGAGGAAGATTTGGTAGTTATTTTTGGGGATAACAGTACTTCTATTATTTATATTTGGAGATAGGGGAAGCTATTCGAGCTCAATATGAAGTATAATAAACAACCCTTAGTACTAATCATCTAATCCGAGTTTTGTGAGCAATTCTTTACTTTACCTTCTAATATGATTTGGAGTAATTCATATTTTTTACCTCTCAAACATGACCGAATATTTTCCTCTCTTTGATAATGCTGAGTAATTCTTTTTGTTTACTCATGCGCCGAAGGACATTAAGTAAAGGTAATAATAAACGAGAGATAATTCAATAATTATACTAAGTCACTATTTTTCCCCTTAACTCGGAAAATATCAACTGCACGACACAATTTGCAAAGAAGAAATTGTAAGAAATCATATCTGTAACAATTTAAGTCGTTACGATTTTTCTAAAAGTTTAAAATGGCCGAGATATTGAATAAAAACAATTCGTATAAAACTAAACCCTGCAAATTCTTACGCTCGCGCCTTTACCGCATACGTACGACCTCAAATATTGCACAAAAATTAAATATCAAAATTGTACAAAATTTAATTCTCTTAAGTTTTTTATATACATTCGTAAAGTTAATAATAAACGAGATAATTCGATACTTATGCTTCCCCCTCCCTTTTACTATTTTCCCCGTTAAGTCGGAAAATATCGATCGCACGAAACAATTTGTAAAAAAGAAATTGTTGGAAATCGTATTTACAACAATTTCAGTCTCAACTATTTTTGTCGAAAACTTCAAAATGGCGGAGAAATTGAACAAAAATCGTTCTCGTTTTTCATTTTCAAATTCAAGATGGTGGCTAACACAACGGTTGGATTCAGTCGCGATTTGAAATTAACACCACTATTGACCCTCCCTGGTTGGATTGGAAAGTTGGATTAATAAAATTTGGGACGACTCGACATGTAACGTTAGGCCATTTTTTCGTCTAACCCGACTAGACTATACTCCTAACTAATATTTTTTGTTCTGTTGGCAACTATATCGCATCGACCTTTGTCTCCGTTTATTTTTAAATTTCTACTCATATTGTCATTTATGATTGTAAGAGTTATTATTTATTCTTGATTTATCTTCTTTCTCCTCTTTATAAGCAATTCTGTTTGTTCATTGGCGGAATAATACTTCTATGGAAGGTTGTCACTCCATCTTTTGCGCGGTCGTCCGATACTTCTTCTGCCGATTGGTGACTTACCTCTTGCTATTTTGACGACACGGGTCTCCTCCATTCTGCTTATGTGGTTATTCTATTCTTATTTATATTTTACGTCCATTCATTTATATACTGTACGTTACATTTTCTTCTAATGTCTTCACTTCTCTTTCGATCTCTCAACATATTTCCTGTAATTCTTCTCAGTACTC
The DNA here is from genome assembly GCF_040954645.1 of Diabrotica undecimpunctata. NCBI lineage: Eukaryota > Metazoa > Arthropoda > Insecta > Coleoptera > Chrysomelidae > Diabrotica > Diabrotica undecimpunctata. The sequence goes on along the minus strand of NC_092804.1, from coordinate 74,203,814 downwards.
TCATCTCTGTCGTTTTCAGTAGCCTTTGAGTTGTGGCTGTGTCGGGTCTTATTTCTGAGGCGTATGTCATTATTGGCCTTACACTGGCTTTATAAATTCTTGACTTCATCTCAGTGTTAATGTGTCTGTTTCGCCATATAGTGTTATTAAGGCATCCTGCTAGTCTATTTGCTTTTTGTACTTGATGTCTTACTTCTTTGTCTAGGTCTCCATAGTTAGACAGTGTAATTCCCAGGTATTTTATTTCCATTACTTGTTCAATACTGATGCCATCAATTTCTATTTTACATCTGGTTTGTTTCTTTGCTGACTAATATTTTGTTTTAGTTTTCTGAGATGAGATTGTCATATTAAATTTTTTTGCTCTTATGTTAAATCTGTGGACCAGTCTTTGCAGACTATCTTTATCTTGGGCTATCAATATTGCGTCGTCTGCGTAACAGAGTATTTTGATTTCTTTGTTTCCCATTCTGTATCCTCTTCCTTTGTTAACGGTTTTGATGATTTTATCCATGATCAAATTGAAGAGCATGGGGCTCAATGAATCCGCTTGTCTTATTCCTCTGCCTATTTCTATAGGTTCTATAAGTTGTCCATTTATTCTGACTTCCATTTTGTTGTTTTGGTAGATGTTATCGATAGTTTTTATAATATTTAGGGTAACTTCTCTATGACAAAGATGTAATCCATCTTCTGGATGGAGTACACAGAGTATTATCCTGTCAAACGCTTTCTTTAGGTCAATCAGACACAGAAATGCTGGTCTATTATACTCTAATGATTTCTCAGTAATTTGCTTTATAACGAATATTGCATCTGTACACGATCTTCCACTACGAAAACCCTGTTGTTCATCTGCTAAACTTATCCTCTGATTTATTAGCACTTGTAAAATTTTAGTAAGTTTAAACTTGTAAGTTTTAGCGTAGTATTTAACAAGTTTATACCTCTGTAGTTTTTTGGCTGTGTTTTATCTTCTTTTTTTGAATAGTAGAATTAGTTCGCTCGTTTTCCATTCTTCTGGTATTTTATTGTGTTTTATAATTTTATTAATTAAGGTTGTTAATTGTTCTGTGATTTCTGCTCCACAATACTTTAGTAATTCGTTTGGTATCCCGTCTTTACCTGCTGCTTTTCTGTTCTTCAGGTTTTCAAGTGTTTTCCGAATTTCCTCTACATTTATATTAAGTTCGTCATTTGTGGTAATTTTTGGTGTTTCCGGTCCTAGCGTCTTTTGTTCTTCCTCTGCATATAACTTTTTTAGGTAGTCAATCTACGTATCCTTTTGTATGTGTTTTGGTTCTATTAATTCCTTTACCTTCTTTCGTTGACCTCTTATGAAGCGTCATATTTCCTTTTGCAGATCGTAAAAATCATGTTCCATTTCTTTCGAAAAGCGTTCCCAGTGATATTTTTTATTTTTCTTACAAGTGCATGTGTTTCGTTTCTAATTGTCTTGTAATTATGGTATGTCTCTTGTGTTTTGGTTGACATGTATTTTAGATAAGCTTTTTTCTTTTTTTCATTTTCATTGTTGATTCATGGAGCAGAATACTACCATTCCCTTTCTTCTTAAAGTACCCCCTTCTCAATGCATTTAATGGATCTTGGTTTCTACAATTTTGCAAACTTCTCTCTGTATTCAGCTGCTTTTATAACGTTTATAAAGACCAGTACTGTCCATTACCGGATGTTTCTTAGCCACGATGGTCGCTTCCTTCCTAGTCGTTTTCTCTATCTTTCCTTTTACTATTAGTTGACCATATTGGTACTTATTCTTTTTAAGTATGTGGCAAGGTATGATGTTTTCCTAACTTTCACTATGTTATAAAGTTCTCGTTAATTGCATTCTATGCAGCAATTCGTCGTTTGAGGTATGCGATGTCCATGAAATCTTGAGCATCCTTAGCTAGATCCACATACCAAAGGCCTCCAATTTATTTACGGTTAATGTTTTAAGGGCTAACGTTTCAACTGCGTAGAATATAGCATTTTAATGAACGTCGAATTTCGAGTTTTATTCGAAAATCACATAGTAATCTTTTGATTTTTTCGAAAGATTGTTTTCCTGTTCTGTTCTCGATCTTATTTACCACTACCATTAGTTACTATTACCATTGTTTATATTTTCATTAAATTTTGGTTCACGTGGGAAATTATCGAGTCTCCGATTGTAACAAAGTTTAATCAAAGATTATCGTAAAGCTTTTCTCTCTCTTCTTCTGACTTGCCATCCAGCGTAATGTATACTATATTTGCATTTCTTCCATGCTTGTTTATTATTATTTTGACACTTACTATCCTTAGTAATGCATAAAGTCCAGTCTCTCTTCCTTATTCTGATCTCTGGGATCAACAACATTTGTTTAATTTATTAATGTTTTGTATTTTGAGAACGATTTCCGAAATAGAAATCGAAACATAAAATAAACTTAATTGTAAAGTGAAATTATGGCCTATTCGCGACAAGAATAGTAAATTGCATTAAGATGACACAAGACAATAACTTCAGAACAATGATCAGTAATATCAGGTATGCAAATGACAATATAATTTTCAAAATATATTCTGCAATACCTCCAGTATCTGCTGAGCAAGTTTATGATATTTAATCGAAATCGATATCCTGATGCAAACTCTGCATAGACAACCAATTATAAGAGTAAATTTTGTCAAATATTTTGAACGTTATGTCACGGAGCAAACAAACCGCAATAAGGAATCAGACATTTAATTGAGGTGGTCCGTTCCACCTTCATTAAAATGAAGTCTAACACTATTCGGGAACTCTTAAGAATTATAAGATATTGAAAAATTTGTTATATATAGATCACATTCTTCGGAGTAATCACTATTATATCTTATCACTAATAATAAAGGACGAGATAGAAGGAAATTTAATAAAGATAAGAAGAGTCTTCACTGGATAGGTACCACAGTTTCAACTAACTCTTTAAACTTATGCAGGATCGACAAAAATCGCTGGTATTATTGCCAATGACTGGGAGACCGGTCAAGTCACATAGAGAAAAATAAGATAAATAGAATAACAAACTATGAGAAACTATATACGATACAAGAAATGCAATAAAAAAATCAGAAATAGAATAAATTTAAGGTATACGAGGATAGATTGATATTAAACTAGCCTTTGATAGATGGCGCTATTTGATACCGAATTGGTTTCGGTGTTGACATTTGCCATTCATGACATTACGTCTGTCAAAATTTTAAGTTTTAAAAACAATTAGTTTGGTTTTTACAGCCGTCAAAAGCAAGCAAATTCTGTGTTTTCGGAGAAATGAAAAAAGTCGACTATCGTTCGGTGATTAAGTTCCTCCACAAAAAGGGTAAAACGAATGTGCAAATCAAAGCCGACCTGGACGAAGTTTATGGTGAGGTTGCACCTTCGTTAGCAACAGTAAAATTTTGGAAAGCTGAATTTTTTCGTGGTCGTACGAGTGTTTTTGATGATGAGCGTCCCGGGAGGCCAAATGAAGGCACCACGCCGGAAATTATCAACAAAGTCCATGACATGATTATGACAGATTGTCGAATTAAGTTCCGCGAGTTAATAGAGGTCCTAAACATTTTTTACGAACGCGTACTCAACATCATTCACCATCATTTGGACATGAAAAAGCTATCCGCGCGATGGGTGCCGTGTTTGCTGACAATCGATCAAATGCAAAAACGTGTGGCCACTTCGGAGACGCTTTTGGCGATAATACGGCGCGATCCGAAGGATTTTTTTCGCCGATTTATCACCGTTGATGAAACCTGGGTGCATTATTACACACCGTAAACCAAAGAACAGTCGAAACAGTGGCGCAAACGCGGCGAAGGGTCGCCGAAGAAGGCAAAGAGTGCACATTCGGCCGGCAAAGTGATGGCGACTGTTTTCTGGGATGCGAAGGGCATCATCCATATCGACTACTTGGAATAAGGAAAAACAATCAATAGTGAGTACTACGCAGCATTATTGGATCAATTCGATGCCGAATTGCTTCGAAAACGCCCCGGTTTGGAACGCAAAAAAGTGCTCTTTCACCAAGACAATGCATCGGCTCACCGATCGGCCGTCGCCATGGCAAGAGTACACGAATTTTTTCTGTTTCCAAACCTAAAAAAATGGCTCGGAGGACGCCGTTTCGCAACAAATGATAAAGTCGTCGCTGAAACTTCGGGCCTATTTTGAAGAGCTCGAGCAAAAGTACTATTCGGATGGGATAAAAAAATTGGAACATCGTCTTACTAAGTGTATCGAGCTAAAAGGGGACTATGTTGAGAAATAAATCGATTTAATTCAAAAAAATTGTTTTTTCTATCAAAGGCTAGTTTTATATCAATCCACCCTCGTATAATAAAGGAGCCATATTCATTACCAAAAGCAATTATGCAAGAACAAATTTAAACAAATAGAAAATTTATAATATAATAGTTCTTAACATATGTTCTGATAATTTAAAAATAATGTTTAATAGAAATTATTTATCAAAAAAAAATGAGAATCATATGATGAATAAAATAATCACATCGAAATATATTTTTAAATTTATTTTCTTGTATGTATGTAAATTAGCTTTACAGGCTTTGTAGACCCATGACTTATGTTCTTATAGTGAAGGCGAGGTCCTTAAAATTCCCTAATAAACTCTTTTAAGTCTCTATTTAATCCACAAATCAAACATAAAAGTCGCTTGTCGCTTTTTTCGTTCCAAGCTTTATTGCTACGGTTATTTCGCAGAAATCATGTGAATTCTTTAATGAAACATGATTTTTGTTTTGATTGCCAGACATACACGTAATTTTAATTTTAGTCTTCAATATGTTTGTAACCATGGAGTTATTGTTTGCTTTCAAGTCTAATTTTGCATATTTGAAATGTTTTAGTTGTTAAATCGAAAATACATGTTGTATTTGTTATTTTGAAAACAATTATTCATGCAAAACCGTGTTCTTGTTTTTTTTACGTTTAAAATCGTCAATCGTTTATTTTTTACGACCAATTTCACGTTTTAACTTTTGTTATTCGTTCATTGTTGGGAAACATTTATTCGGTTTATGTATGTTTTACGATTGGACATTTCGACTATTTCATATGCCCAGTCTACGGGGTAGATGCTATTATTTCTCGACAATATAGAAAATTTTATGTAACTAACTAAATTTTATGTAACTACCCAACTTAATTATATCGTTACTATGCCGTAGAGTTTCAAGATTGCTCACAGCAGTGTTTCATCTGTGACTCCCAAGCGTATTTCCAAGTGGACCTTGATAGTTCTCAATATTTCATCTGTCGCTTGTGATGTTCAGTCTCTTAAATCTTCTTTCATCTCAGTTTTCTACTTCATCCTTGGTCGGCGTCTTCGTTGGTTTTTTCGATAGCCGTTCTTTTTTTGATAACATACTAGGTATTTTTTGTGTACGCCCCAATCTGTATCTTTGAGCTCCTATTAAACCGAATATTCTAGGTTTCTGTTAGCTCTTCAATGATAGCTCTTCCAGTTCCTTATTTGTCCTTCTTATTCGTAGTCCTGTATTTTATTTTTAAATCTCTCCCGTAATATTTTTCCCTTCCATATTTTTAGCATATTCTGTTTTTTTTTTGCTGTTTTTCCATATTTTTGAGGCAAATGTAACTAGTTTTTTTTCATCATTTTATGTATCCTTATATTTGCACTTCTTGACACATTTTTGATTTCTCTCAATCTATTCAAATAAGCATCTATTTCTAGCCATCATTCTTTTTTGAATTTCTCACTGCGGTTAGGTATAATTTTATGATACAAAATATTCAAATTTCAAGAGCATTTTTCTATTCTTATGAATATGAATAATTCCTAACACAGGTATTATTCATATTTCTGTACTATTAATAAATATTTTGTCATCTCTAGTTTTTTTTCTTATTTTTCATTATTGAATATAAATTCCTAATAATTGATGGATTCGACGGATTATTTTAGAACACTCTTAATTTACCATAAAAAATACAATAGAACTAGTTAATAAAATACAACATTTTCAGTTACCTAATAACTCCAGATTAATTTCATTTGACGTAAAAAATCTTTTTGCTAGTATCCCTCCTACAGAAACTTTTATTCTAGTAAAAAACTTTTTAGACCAAAATAGTACAAATCCAATCATTACATCTGAAATTTTACATCATCTTGAAGTTTGCATAAACCAGGACTACTTTGAATTTAATAATGAAATATATACAAATAACAGTGCAGGACTTATAATGGGCAATCCTCTAAGCCCATTGCTATCAGATATTTTTATGGACAATCTAAAGACAAAGATTTCAAAACATCCCATATTCAAACAGTTTTTATATTGGTGGAGATACGTAGACGACGCGACGTACTGGTATGTTTCACAGGAACTAACAGGCAACTCGACCAATTTTTATCGTATATTAATTCACTTCATAGTCATATTGAATTTACAATAGAAACAGAACAAAATTAATCCATAAATTTTTTAGATTTAAAAATTATCAGACTTAAAAACAAACATGACTTCTCCATATTTCATAAACCTACCCATACTGACACGGCTATTCACAATTCATCATCCCATCCCACGCCTATCATAGTAACTGGTAGCCTATCATAGTATGTTACATAGATTAACAGAACTTCCGATGTCAAAATACAATTTTGAGACAGAATTAAATATCATTAAATAATGGATACAACGAACAAACAATTAATAAAATATTAAATCAAAAACTACACAAGAAAGCCCTGAAATTAGTATTACCACCACCAGAGAAAAAACCCAATACCTTCTGCTCGATTACATATACAGGCAAAATATCAAAAAAATAGCCAAACACATAAAAAAGAAAGGAATAACACCAGCTTTCAGAACAAATAACAACCTAGGCAAATATATTAAAAACAACAAGAGCCAAAATAAAGAACACTTACACAGTGGTGTGTGCAAACTTAAATGTGGCGACTGCCCAAAAACTTACATCGGTCAAACTCGTAGATATTTTAATAAACGAATAGCAGAACATAAAAGGGCTTTCAATAATAGAAAAACAGATTCTACATACGCACTTCACCTTCTAGATCATAATCATTCTTTTAATGACGAATTTAAAATTCTTCACATTAAAAATAAAGGCCTTAAGCTATCTTTGTTAGAATCTATGGAAATCAACAAATTAAAAAACACAGATATAATTCTGAATGACCAACTTGAGACAAACAGTTCTCTCCTCCTCAACCTATTTCATTAGAGACTATAAAGTGTAAACGCATGCCAACAATAGATCACTTGAGAAAGGCAATCAGCCGAAACAGCTGCAGTGATAAGAGTTTAAAATAAATTTTGTGGAAGTTTTGAAAACAAAGTTTTGAGTGTTTTATTGTTACACAAATTCCTAATATCTTAATTTTTGTAATTTTCTCCTTGTGTCGCTTTTTTTCTTATATTTTCTTTTTTTTCTGTTGTTTACTGTATCATTGAATTGTTTTAAATTCTGGCTAGCTATTCTATACGTATTGATCATCAAGCCATAATTTTTTATCGAATTTAATTAATTTTCTTCAGTTAAAACAACTTTTCTTGGCTTATTTCAGATGCCCCTGAAGATGCTCTAGGAAGCGAAAGTACTTGGGCAAGATTTAATTAATAAACTGTGCTCGATATCTGCCTTTCATTTGATTAAAGCTCATTTATTCGAGCATTCAACCTTATATCAATTTTTATGTATTGTTAACTATTAATTTATCTCAATGACCTGGTAAAACTAGTAAAAGTATACGTATCAAGAGTAATCTCATAATAAACTATTATAAGAAAAAAACCATAAAATTTACAATGGTCATTACCATATCATGATATGCAGTGACAAGAATTTACGCTTCTTACTACATACAAGTTTTATGTTAATACCTATACTAAAAAAAAACGAAACACTGCACTAAATATATATAACAAACCTGTTTTGACAGATTATAAATTAAGTTAAAATATTTACAAAGAGTTCTGAACACCATTTGAATCCAGTCGGCACTACTTTAGACCATTCTATTTCTGTTTAGCAGCTGTTTATTAAATTGAATCTCGTTACATGAGACTATTTAATTGTGAACTTAAATGCTTGTATTTATAAGAATTCTGATAAAATTGTTCCCATCTTTACTGGGTAAATTAGTAAAATGCTGCGATCTATGAACCCCCCTTTCGGTTCGGACTCCAGAAGAGAAGTCTTAAATGCCGCTATCCTCAAAACCAAACAATGCAACAAAATTTAAACTCTACAAGAATAAGTGGAAATTCCCTAAGTGGATTCGCGTAATACATATTATTTGTCAGTATCTTAAAAAATTCTGCAACACTATCTTTTTGTTTTCTTTTTGTTCTTCTTCTTCGAGTGCCATCTTCGTTCCGAAGGTTGGCGATCATCAGGGCTATACGTATTTTCGAAACTGCTGACCGAAACAATTCGTTGCTGCTGCAGCTATACCATTCCCGTAAATTCTTTAGCCAGCAGTTTCGTCTTCTTCCTATGGACCTTTTTGCTGCTATTTGCCCTTGCATAATTATTCGAAGCAGTTCATATCTTTCGCCTCTTGTAATGTGTCCCAAGTATTGCAGTTTTCGTTTTTTGATCGTAAATATGACTTCCTTTTCTTTATTCATTCTTCTCAAGACCTCGACATTTGCGACTCTCTCGGTCCATGATACTCTCAGGATTCTGCGATACATCCACAGTTCAAATGCCTCTAATTTTTTGGTATCAATCTTTTTCAACGTCCATGACTCCATTCCGTAGAACAGCACAGAAAGTACGTAACATCTCATCAGGCGAAGTTTCATTTCAAGGCTCAAATCTCTTCCGCAGAACACTCTCTTCATTTTAGGGAATATGGATCTGGTTTTTTCTATTCTGATTTTGATTTCTGCTGAGCTATCGTTTTCATTTATAAAAGTGCCAAACTATTTGTATTTGCTAACTCGATCGATAATTTCATTGTGTAAATATAAATTTTGGTCATTTTGTGTTGATTTCGATATTACCATAAATTTAGTTTTCTTTATGTTCAAAGATAGTCCATATTCTTCGCTGCAGTCTGCTATCTTATTCACCAATGTCTGTAGCTCTTCAAGTGTTTCTGCGATCAGAACGGTGTCGTCGGCAAAACTCAGATTGTTTAGTCTAACACCATTTTTTTTAATACCTACGGATTGCTCAGAGAGTGTTCTATTCATTACGTCTTCGGAATAGAGGTTAAACAGGGTTGGTGACAGTATACACCCTTGTCTCACACCTCGCTTTATTTCAATTTCTTCAGTGGTATTATTCTCTACTCTCACTACTGCTTTCTGATTGTAGTACATATTTGCTATTAGTCGAATGTCTCGTTTATCTAAATTCTTTTCTGCCAGGAGTCTGATTAGGTGATCATGCCGCACTTTATCAGTGCATCTTTTTGTTCAGTGCTATCCTAGTCCAATCATTTGCCTAAAAATACCTTGCTTTTAATCGACTCCTTTTTTGGGGAATCCCCGTGTTTTTTTTTACTTTCTGTATGATTCTTCCTACATTTGATCTATCATAGTTTTAACGATGATAAGTATAGTCATTGAAATCCATATTGAAGTATTTTATTGCTTATTAGTTACGTACTAGTAGTACTAGTACTAGTGGTACTAATACTACTATTACTAGTAGTACTAGTAGTAATAGTCTTTCTGGTGATATTGGAACCGGTCAAAGAACTCGTTCCGACTTCAGAACAGTTTTGACGATAATTATATTATAATCAAGAACGTTTATTTAGAGAAACAGAAGAAAAAATGTAATAAGTGGTATTAATATTGAAACTTAGAAAGCCTTTAGGAAAGAAAAACAGAAAAGAGTCTACACACAAACCTACAAAATGAAGTCGTCGAAAAGGAAGCTAAAGTTACTCAGCAAAAGCTAAAAAAGAACCTACAAGATGAACTTTTACCATAAAGGGAAGATATAAAAAAATAAAATAACATAAAGTAAAGGACGAAAAATATTTACAGATTGGATGTATCTGTGACAAAATAATGGGATACTAGAGCACGAAAGGGATGTCAGAAAGCGATAGCAATGTGTTTTAAGAATAATGTGATAGAAAACTAATTAAATTAAAAAATACACCAACAGCAGTGGTCCCCAAAATAACAAACGAGGAATTTGCACTACAAAAAATAAAAAAAGGTAAATAAATTGGACCAGATGTTATTGCAGGAAAAGTCTGGACATGCTTAGGAGAAACAGAACCAAATTAGCTAACATGTTTATTTAACAGAATTATGGAAGTTACACTAATGTTAGATAAATGGAGAAACAGTGTCTTAATACCTGTGTACAAAACAAACGAGATGTTCAACAATGCACATACTGCAGGGCCATAAAACAACATCAGTTGCAATTTTCGCAATCTCTGTGCGATTGACGTATTTCGATTTAAGTGAGGCAAAGACAGGGATACCACCGGAGTCTAAAGTTTAGAACTTTGTTGTAATTTTGAAGTAATTTTGAAGAACTTTGAAGTAATTTGTAAAATGGCAAATTTACAAACTATACAATATTACATTTTATATGTATACAAATTTAATTAAACTCCGAATAATAATGTCTAAAAAAGTGCAGTAAAGTGCGTAGGTGTAGAGATTGTAATTACAGTTGTAGTTTTGCGCCTTATGGCTCTCAAATCGTTGTATAATTTGTTGCTAATGGCTCTGTTTTATTTTAATTAATGTAGTTCCTGTGGAGTATTTCTTCAAGTTTTATAACGTTATTAAAATTTATTATTGGAGTAGATTCGAAATATACTAATGTATTTTTCTTAAAATATTTACAGATGAACGTTTTCTAGCTTTTAAATCCAAATAAGTAAAAGGTTGCCTGCAGACTGTAACTATAATTAATTGCGCCTCCCTCGTATATTTATACAAATCATTTCCACTTCTAACTGCGTTGAAGTTGACTCCGCTTCGCATTAACATTCACTAAAATTTACAGTTATGTGGCCATTGCTACATATTGGTAATTTATATTGATATTATTAGTTATAAATATAAATTATATTGCTTTGAAATTATATTTAGTAGTAAAATTTACTGATTATTCACTATTCTACCGATTACTGGGCATTCAGGTACGGACAACATTATTCAAGAATTAGATATATATCTATGAATGTACTCGCGAATTGGAAGGTTTATTAAGACATTATAGGTGGATTATAATTTTAAGAGGTTTTAATACCTTTTGTGATTGAAAATGACAAAAGGTCAGGCCACACAAGGTTTAAAATATCACGAAGAAAAATTTCGAAATGCTAAAGTGACAGATGAAGTAATTAAGAAACGTTTATGTATATGAAGGACCAGATTAATATTAAAAGTGATTGACATATTTTAAACGAAAAATAAGCATGCTTACTAAGAAACGCAGGGCACTTTAAAAAGAAAAATATATCAAAGAAGCGGGTGGTGTTCGCAGTGGACTATTTTTGGGATATTTAGTGACAACATGACACTGTTTAAATCTATAAATGTACATAAAATTAGGTCTTTTATATAAAAATTTACATGTTTTTTAGATATATGTAAATTGCCATATATGGTACCTCACCATAATGGTACCGCGACTTTCAGAAATGTTAGAAAAGTATTGCTAGACGAAGATGGATGTAGTAGCTATCTAACGCTAGATATTTAAATTTCTTGTGAGATATAATCCGATAGTTATCTAGTACACTTACGGACATTTCATCATTATCATGTAATTATTTTTATTCGCTCATGATAACGATGAGTTTTTAACTTGATCAATTTCTTTATATATAGAATATATATTCAGGGATTCTACAGTATTCACTGCCTTCACTGTTTAGGCCTCTCTTACTCATGGCGTCGTCTACTTCGTTCCTCCAGGATCTTCGGGGTCGTTCTCTTTCCTATGGTGCTCCATTCGGTTATTCTCTTTATCCATCTGCTGTCGCTCTTCTTACATGCCCATACCACTTTAGTCTTTTTTGTTCTATTTATGTTAGTATGTCTGTTTCTATTGATGTTCTTTGCTTTATTTCATCATTACTTCTCCTATCCATTCTTGTTACTCTGCAGAATCTTCGTAGGCATTCCATTTCTGTTGCTACTATTTTACTGCTGTTTTTCTTGTTTATAATCCAATACTTTATAAATCTTTGTTTTTGTCTTCATATTTAGGTGTCTATTCCACCATACTGAGTTAAGTTGTCTGTACTGTACTGTTGTTAATTTCTTCCTCTGTTGTTGCCTTTTTCGTGATTATAAACCCCAAGTATTTGATTATTACGTTGTCAATCTGTAGATCTTCTATATCTTCGTCACTTGTAGATAGGTACTCTGTTTTCGCGAGGTTAATATCTGGGTCAGCCTTGGTATATTCTTCTTGTAGTTTCTTTATCATGTAATTGAGGTCTTCTTGGTATCGTGCAATCACTATTTGATCGTCTGCAAAGCTTAACGTATATAGGTATTCGTTTCGTACCGGTACTCCCATACCTTCGCATTTACTTTTCCATGTAGTCAAGGCTTTCTCTAAGTATATTTTGAATAGGGTGGAATGTGGAACAACCCTGCAGGAGCCCTTTTATTATGGTGAAATATCCTATGATTCTTGTTCTCTTTTTAATGGACACTTTATTTTCTTTATACAGAGCTTTTGTAGCTTCTTTGCCTCCCGTAGTTCTGACCTTGGTACAGAGTCATACGCCTTTCTAAGGTCCATAAATGCCAAATGTATATCTTTATTTTTTGCTTTTTTTACACACTGGAACAGTTGTTCCAGTGTGTATATGTGGTCTATGCATGATCTTCCTGCCGTGAAGCCTGCCTGATTTTATCGCTTGCTCTATCTTTTTTCGCAGTATTTTCCCATATAATCTCTATTATATAAAGAAAACATTACATTTTAAATACTTGTGATAGTAAAAGCTGGTGGTTTGGATATTTTATCACGACGTGATAGCACTGCACTTAAGCAACATATAAATGAAATTGAGATCGAATGCAATTTTGGTGTACAGGTCTTGCTGAATTTAGGATCCTATAGCTAAATATATTTTAGTAATCGTTCAAATCGACTATTTGACTGTTATCTTGGAGTTTGATACCTACCTCTTCGAAAACAATATATTGTTAAAATATATCCAAAAACTCTAGGTCAACTCAGTCTGAATAAAATGGGTATTCTGGGTAAAACCAGGATCAATAATAGAAAGTTAAACGTTGCCGGCTATAATTTATTGTTTCTGTAGCGGTCTAAAGAAGGTTTCATCATCATCCAGCCTCAAAAGTCCACTGCTGAACATGGGCCTCTTCCTCCTGTCTCCAACCCTGTATATCTTGCGCCACTCTCACCCAGTTTTTTTTGTTCTTCTTAAATCGTTAGTTCATCGTGTAGGACTGTCTTCCCTTAGTCTCCATTCTAATAACCTCTTTGTCCATCTTCCATCCGCCATTCTAGCTGTGCCCATCTCGATTTTAATCTGGCTATTCTTTCGATGACGTCAGTCACCTTAATTCTTCTCCTGACCTCTTCGTTTTTTATTTTGTCTCTCGGAGTTATTCCCAACATAGATCGCTCCATTCTTATCTGTGTGACTCTTAGTTTGGTAGCCGAGGCTTTTGTTAAAGTAAGTGTTTCGGCTCTGCATATCAACACTGGGAGGATCCATTGATCAAATACTCTTCTCTTCAGGCATGTAAGCAGCTCACTTTTAAAAGTGCCAGTATCCCTGCCAATCATAATTTTATGTCCTAAGTATTTATATTTATCTACGAGTTCTACTTCTTGTCCACCAATACTGATGTTCTGGTTGGGTACCAAATTTTTTCATTATTTTTGTTTTCGAGATGTTTATATTTAAATCGACATTTTCTGTAGCCACAACGAGTTTCTGTACCATCTCTCTTGCCATTCCTAAATCCTCAGCTACCATGGCTTTATCGGCGAAATGTAAGTTGTTTAGATATTTTCCATCTATTTTTATTCCCTTTGTCAGCAAATCCAAATTCTTATCCAGCAAATCCAAAGTATTTTCCAGCAAGTATTAAAAAGTTTAGGTGACATTGGGTCTTCTTTTCTAACCCCCCGCTCTATTTTTATGCGGTTAATATTAGTAGGTAAATTGACAGTGGTTGTTGACTATAGGTCTATATTGTATAATAATTTTATTATATGGTTTATTATATGGTTATCATACATACCCATCGGGTAGGGATCTATGGATGATTATTACCAAGCACCAAGCCTTTATCTCTTGCCGTACCGTTCCTCTATAAGTCGATCAGAAACCAGGGTGCTCTAGTTTAAGTAGAAGATTCATTTAGAATTTTAAACTATGTTAACCTTTATATTTTTCTATCCCTGGGCAGAGATAAAGTCAATTGACAGTGCAGCTAATGCGAGTCAGTCGCATAGCAACAGAGTATGGGCTACTTGTGCTAGACAGTCAAAGTCCAATTCTGGCGCCAATGTCAGTAAGCGTTGGATCTGCAGCACCGGTCTAGCTTAGTCAAAACATAAACCTTACTCAAGACCGGAACTATTTGTCAACTGGCAGCTGAAGTATAATAAGTGTGTAGGTGAATATATTGGTATACAGGGTGTAGTCAGAAAATTCTTTTTCTACATTTTAGCTCAGTATTACATCATATCTCCATTGTTAGCCATATGAGATATCATATGACAGTATGAATGATTAAAATTTGCTTTATTGATTTAAAGAAGGTCTCTGACTGGGTAAAAAGTAAACAACTAACCAAAACCTACCATATGACACATCAATTAATTTCGAGTTACGTACTGTATTTTTATCTACGACCAACAATTAGTCTATTGTTTTAAAGTTATTGTACTTTTTTGAAATATGTTTCGAGTTGCATACTATATTTTTTATCTAAGTTCAACAAGTATTTTTTTGTTTTAAAGTTGGTATTGTACTTGAATATAGATCTCCGGCAAGACTATATGTTGGTCATATACGGTTCTTCGATAGCCATCAGACAACAATGGTGTTTTTGTTTATTTTCTCTTCCTGTCTTTTTTCTGTAAATCTAGGTCGCTACCGTTCTAATGAAAAGTCCTAAATTATCTTTTCTTTTTAACATTTCTTCTTATATATACACTATTTCCTTTAAGACTACTTAAAAGTGGAAGTTGTTACCAAACTGATCTCAGCACATTTCTTTAAATATATATTTTATTTTTTTACTTTACATGTATTTGAATAGCAGATCTATCAGAGATATGAATAGAATGATCTCAACATGTGTCATAGTCTGCATATTTGTATAATTAGTTTTAGTAATACGAGTATATTTAGTTTTTCAGTCTGTATTGAACTGTTGTAGTAAGCAGTTGTATAATACATATTAGGTTAATCTAACAATTACCGCATTCTATATCAATCTGATGTTAAGTTCCGAAAGCATCGTAGCTAATGTTTTCACACTAAATGTTTTCTAAACGTTAACAAGTTTTTAGGGAATTTAATACATTCGAAATTAAACTCATATTACTCACAAACAGTATACTAAGGTGTTTTAATTATCTGGGTAGAGTTAAACGTCATGTGAAATGAGCTTTTAAGTCGCCCTCTAGGGAGCAACAAGTTATACTAACATTAAATTACGTCGACTCTTTCAGACCTACGAAGACAATGTAACATCATGAAAAGCTGCTTATCCTACGAACGTGTTTATTATGTGGAAACCGGAATAAAAGACATCTGTAATATAGAAGCAGCCTTTTGTTCCTAATTAAATTAATGATTGTTTTGACATACGAACTAACTTTAATAAATTAGATTGCACGACCAGTCAGTAATTATTTTTTTTTTTTAGAATTAAATTTTGATATAGTTCACTACGAATTACTTCTATTTACAAAAAACAAATCGGCTGCTTTCATTATAAATTAAGTTTGACAACGGTATCTTATTTGGTGTAGTAGATGATGACTATTTTTTTATCAAATACGGAAAAGTTTTGGTTTTGGACAGCTTAGAAATGCGAAATTTCATAAATCTTCAAATGAATAAGTTATGTACTATCCTTGGTAATTAATTAATCACACACGTAATTCATCGCTTGTTATTTATTAATCATTTTCTGGTATACGGATAAAATCTTGTATAAAATTCCACATTTGTTAAATTATCGTAATAGTTATTTTTGTAATTAGTAATTATTGCACATTTCATTAAACAAAATTATAAATTGCTCCTATTTTATTGATCCTTTCGTGTATAAGTACCTATATTTTTTAATTTTTTTTCGTATTTTACTTAGTAAATATTCTTCTGAATTAGTATTTTATGCGTTTCTGAGATAAAAGAAAAATAATAAAACAAGAGAAGGGGACGACCGTGTATTTGAGATTATTTGATTAGAACGACTGAAATACTGAAACAGAAAATTTAAGCTATCCGTTGGCCAATACCTGGGGAAAGAGATAGAGAGAGATAGAGAGAGAGAGAGAGAGAGAGAGAGAGAGAGAGAGAGAAAGAGAAAGAGAAAGAGAGAGAGAGAGAGCTATTGTCTCAAAGTACATAAAAACAACTCGGGAAAAAGAACATATGAAAGGTACTCATATATCTTTGAGCGGGCAAAAATTTTAAAAAATAGACCACTTCAAATATTTAGGATCAATTGTTACAGAAGGAAATAAAACAGTAAAGAGGTAACAGATATGATAAGATGATAAGATAACTACAAAAACAGTACCTAGAAAATTATTAAACGGAAAGACACCAAGGGGTTATGCGTGTGGCTGGTTTCTAGACCATGTAAAACTTTCGTTTTAGAGTCTAAAAACTCCAACGGGCAATGTCAGGCTATCAGTGGTCACAGATGATGATTACAATTAACTGCGAATGAAAAGTGTAGACAAAAGTAAAATGCTTTTACTTTGGCTGCAAACAAAAGGCAAGAAATGTTAAATATACTGGTTCTGAAGGAAGAACAGCTGCAACACTACCGTTTGTTATAAGAAAAGGGTGGAGGAAACGGATGGTACTATTGCTGACTTTTATTACAAGAGACAACTCACAACTTTTCTTGTGTCTGGTGTTGGACAATACTGGCTCATAGATACACATTTATTTAATTGTTCATTTATGAGTAATATCGGGTAAGACGGTTCTTATAACTGATGTATATCAAAAACGTTTATAATTTAGAATAATTTTCGATTATACAAGGTCAGTCAGAACAACGGAATTATTAAACCAGTTTTGAATATGTTTTTTTAAAAATATAAAGAGTTTGTATAAGGTCTTATAGCTCTAAGTTAATAATTTTCGAAATATTTATACTTTTATTGATAAAAATGGTAATTATTAAAGAGCTATGGATTAGAATTCCTAGGTTATAAAAGTGTAAATGTGAAGTGTGTGAAGAGTGACATAACGAAAAAACGAAAAATTTTCAAATCGATTTTTCTAGAAAACGGTGTATCCTATCGACTTTAGTACTAGAATAACTGAAAATTTAATAATCTAGTATCACGAATGCTTAAAAGTTAAAGGCAAAAAAGTTAAAACGTCAAAAAAAAATACGTTAAAATAAGCGTTGGCCTATCCAAAACGGACGCCTATGATCGGTACTAGAACTTCACAATTGTTGAAATCGATTCAACTCTGGAGGATAAAAATAATCGTACCAGTTTTAATCGTTTTTCTAAATAGAAGTGTTCTGGAGGTATTTAAAAAAACTAATTATAAATTTATCAACGTCTGTTTTGCCTTGCAATTCTTAGAAGGCACAGATTAAAGCTGAATTCTGAATTTGGTTTCGAAAATTAGTCTACGATTTTATTATCAGATGTCGCTACATTGCGCACAAGCCATGTTAGAGTTGCTTCCTAAGACAGAAAAGATTTATTTTCACGTTCAGAGCGATTGCGAAAGCCGTTCTGATGAGGCCTATTTATTAGGCCTATATATTAGGCCAGATGCGCAAGCGCCCTGTACGTGAAATCAAATCTTAACTGTCTTTTCCTTTTTTATTATAAATTGTCTTAAAATTATCTGAGGAATCTCGTGTCTTCGTTCGTCAGGAATAGTTTGGAGCAGATTTGTTAAAAACAGAGAAAAGCACTGTCATCATTAGGTTGATTATTTTAGTAACTACCAAATTTAATAATTCCTCCATCACAAACTTTACTTCCAAAGGAACATCTAAAACAACTATAAAATGAAAGCGTCTATAAAACAGGCGTCCACTTAAAAATGTTAAGGTTACTTTGCAACGATATGTGTTCACCAAACATTTATCATTTACGATCAAGTAGAATTTGTTTATATTTTTATTTAGTTTTTACGAATTTACGCATATAACTAAATATTTTTGACTGTTCGTCTTATATAAAATTACAGGTAATTACATGAAATATAACTTAATGAGATCATTTTCTCCAAGCCCTTTCTCACCATATAACTTATCAGCGCCTCATTAATAAAGATTTGCAGTAATCATGGGAACTTCCGAGACATTGCCATAATTGCTGTATATCGTGAACAAAGTACGATATAAATTAGTGTGAGAATGCAGCGGTTTTAAGATATTGGCGATGCGACAATAATAATTATACATACTTGTTTAACAGCCAAGTGCTTTATGTCAAAACATCTTAATTTAAGTGATGCTTTAATCAGATTATAATAAATGGGCAGTAGAAAATCAGGTTGTGGATAGTTATTACCGTCGTATTCTGTTTATCTTAAACTTAAATTAGGAATATGGTGCATACTCTTTTATTGATTCGATGCAGTGATAGTTTTGTTCAGGTTTGAGTTTTTAATACTGTTTTATCATCAAGTACGCAGCATAAGGTCCACATTTGTATCGATTTCAGGATTATTTTATGATTAGAGATTAAAAGAGCATTATCTAAGCTTATTTTCCTCCTCTATCGTAAACTTATAATTTAATATATTATTTGAAGATTTTGTAATGTACAGAAAACTAAGATATTTAATTTTAATCAGAAGCCTTTTTAAAAGTAATTTGTTTATTTATTTATTTTAACAATCTGTTCCTTCCATTGGAACAATGAGTCACATGTAAGTCTATTACATAATGGTAATATAGGGAGAACTTCCATTGAAGTTTCCTTTAGTAACTAATCATACAATATTGTCAAAATTGTTTTATTCTGCGCACTATACCGCTTTAGTCTGCGCACGTCACCACTAACGTCGAAAAGCACACTCACGAGCGCGTTGGGATGCACACTAACTTGGTCTTTCTATGTATTTTTTTGCTAAAGTCTCAGAATTCTTCCTCGATAGTAGTGACTTTTAGGTCTCTTCGCAAAAAAAGTTATGTCATCAGCATATGTGGTAGCTGTGGTTAATACGGTAGTTGGTAAGTCGGCAGTAAATAACAAATATACAAAGGGTCAATAACGCTGCCTTAAGGCATACCTGAATAAATTTAAAATAGCTCGAATCGTGCATTTTAAGTTTATATAGTCCGGTGTGCCACATATTGTCGAAAGCTTGAGTGGTGTCCAAAATGGCTGTACAGTATCTTTTGTTTTCCTAGTCATTATTTATCTGTCTTAACCAGCGATGAATTTGTTCTATGGGTTTTCAACCTTATATAGGTATATATATTTTGTTATTTATAAATGGAGTTGCATACCATGCAGCTTTTTGGATTGTAAAAGTAATGTTTTTTATCGGCACTTCTGTATTATATTTGATTTAAGAGAAACATTTGGTTCGATTATTTTGTCTAGTTTTTCTTTTAAAAGTAACCCAATTTATATTTTTCTTGAATAGATGAGTATCTTTGGCTTCGGCCCTATTTCACCGAAGTAGCTCAAGACTATTGGAGAATGATCGGATAAAAGATCAAAGCTGAATTCTATTTTTGGATCTCAAGTATTAACACCATCTGCAATAATGAAGTCAATGGCATCTGGTGTGTTTTTAGGATCTGAAGGCCAATATGTAGGTTCACCTATTGCTATTGAGTTTAGGATGTTGTTAGTGATAGTGAGCATCAGTTCTCTGCCTTTTGTTTGTGTAAATGTGGAACCCCATAGTAAATGCTTAGTGTTCAAGTCTCCGCCGCTTATGAATTTATCTCAAAGCGTTTGGATATAGCTTTGATATTCTTCTTTTTCTTCTTCTTCTTCTAATGGCGCTACAACCCTTTGTGAGTCTTGGCCTGCTTAACAATGTTCTTCCATTCTGCCCTGTCGGATACTTTCCTTCGCCTTATAGCTTTGATATTAATTTTTTTAATTGTTAAATTTACGTGGGCAATATTCTGCGACTATGATCAGTGTGCCTCTATTCATTTCAGTGCTACTAAAGTAGCTTCTATATGTTTTTTCTTATAACCTTTGAATTCATAAAGTTTTATAGAATTACTTGTTATAATTGCCCTTCCCCCATATGAGCGTCTGAACTCATTCCGTTAGAGTTTCATTCTGCTATCTTTAACAGCTGTGTCATCATCCCGACAGTTCAGCTACAAGTAGTGCAATGATTATGTTCATAAATGTCTACATCGGTGTTATGTTATAAGATCTCTCATCATAACTTTCACCTCTGTGATACTGACCCATTTGTTCGATTGTTTATATTATTAGCAGCATGTGTTTGCTTACAAGAAGTTCAAAGATCAAAATCTATAAATCCATCGTCAGACCTGTAATAACATAAGGATGCGAAACGTGGACCATGACCAAAGCAAACGAAGAAAAGCTCAGACGCTTTGAACTAAAAATACTTATTAAGACAAATTTTCGGACCTCGCCATGACATCACCACAAACCAGTATAAGATCAGAACCAATATCGAATTAAAAACACTCTACAATGACGCCGATATTGTCCAAGAAATTAAATCACAGCGACTAAGATGGGCGTGCACAGACTGCATAACGCTAGACTTGTAAAACTGGTATGGGAAGAGATTCCCACAGGCAAAAGACCACTCGGACGGACGTCTTAGAATACGATGGAGAGATAACATCCAAGCAGATCTCCGGAAAATGAACATTCCATTTGACCCTAGGTTGATGGAAGACCGAACAAATTGGCAAAAAGTTGTACAGTCAGCCAAGACCCACCCAGGGTTGTAGCGCTACGTGATGATGATGTGTTTGCTTAGATGCTGCTTGTGCGTATGTGAACCCTGGATTTTTCGGATGTTGTGTTTCTCTGTTTATATTTAAGTATTGTCTTTTAGTCGGGAATATATCTTTTGTTATAATTCTTTATGAATTTTGCAACCTCTGTAGTTTGCTGGATGGTTTTCTGAACAGTTTACGAATTTTACCATGTTATCTTTTACGTTTATTTGGCACTGATTAGTTTGTTGAGGTTCTGTGAATTTTATATAACTAAAGTTACGTTGACATTTTTTATGTGACTATATCGCTTGCAACGAGTACATTGGGGTGACTGTTCTTGTATGGGGGGAATCAAATATTACGCTCGAGTTCATTAGGAATTTTTGTTTCAAATATGTTCTTATTTTTATTACTCTTTAAATCCAGTAGGAGCATAGGCAAGTGATTTTTCGTCTTAAAATTTTTGATGTTCCATATTTGTTCAGCTTTATGTCCTAATAGTACTATGCTATTTTTAATTTCATGTGGGTCTATGGAATGGTGTATATTTTTTAGTTTTCTGGAATAGAATCTCTGAAACCTTTTTTTTGTTTTGTACGTATGGAACTCTGTTTTCTTTTCTATAAGGGTTTTAGTGATTTTGGAATAAGCTTCTCTGGATTTTGGTTGTATTTCGACTTAACTATCTCCTAAGGATTTTATTACGTATTGTTCCAGGCATAACTTTATTAATAGAGCCGTTAGGGGATTGATATTTGCTACTTTATTTATGAATATATAAAGAGGTTTGCTCAGCCAATAATCCTTAATTATAGTTTGTCTTTGGTGTTTGTGAAAAGTAATAGTTTTAAGTACCTAGGACCGCTATTACAGATTAATAAGGAACTAAGTGGATATGCATACAGTAGAGTGGTGGAAGGAAGCGAGTCTGTGTATTATGTAACAGGAAGATGCCAATGAAATTGAAAGGAAATAATATATAATAATATATAAATAATATAATATATAATAATATATACCTAATAATAAAAACAGTCACAGAACCAGCTATGATGTACGGCAGTTGAATGATGAATGTTGGCAGTTAAAAAAAAAAGAAAAACTATAAAATTAAGAATGCGTATATAAGGGGAAGTCTGGAGATGACACTCATTAATGCAAAATGAGAGAGCTTAGGTTAAAATGGTTCGGGCATGTTCAACGTGAGTCGCTAATCACTATATACGAAGAATTGCTGCTTTTCAAGTTTATGGAAGATGATTAGGAGGGACATGTGGTAAAAGTGATTGATATTGGTATTACCCAATAGATAAAATGATAGAGAATTATAATTAGACAAGCTTACTCCGCATAGCGATAAAGACAAAGATAATGATGATTCCTTTAAAACTTATCTTTTCTTTGGAATATATATTAGTTGTCACAAGCATAGTTACATATCTGAGATCTCTCAAATTCTCTATTTTTAATGCAAGATTCATGCTGTTTTATTCCAATATTTGGTTATAGTGCTCTTGAAATTCCACATAAATAAAAATTATCTCACCCAGAAAATATTTGATGAATACAGTTCTTCGTTCTTTCGATTCGATCAGTTGTCTGTTTTGGAGTCAGTCAGAGACCCTCTTTCGGCAATAACTCAAAATTTACGTTACAGTATATCTATTAGCATCCATACTGTCATTAAATATCTCTTACGTCCATTATATGTTTATTAATAAGAATATCGAAGATAAGGTGTAGTGTCTTTTTTTTAAATCGTCATGTTTATATTTTCTATCTCAACATAATCGTTATATCCTCCTCTTTCATTTGAAATGTCTTTTTTTAGGATTCGGCTTATTTGAACTCGGTCATTGGCCTTCTTCAGGTCAATAAAACAAATTTACCTTATAGTGTGTCTATCATCCATAGTGCCGTGTGGTATCTCATATGTCGCTATATGTTTATTAATAGCGAATTAATAGCATTGCTGTGTGTAGTACCCTTTTGGTAGTCAATATGTTTCCCTTTTTCTATCTTAATATAATCGTTATCCACTCCCCTTTTATTTAACACATCACATGCTCCAATTGAACCAATATCAACGGAGATATGATGTAATGCCGTTTTGGTAATGCCTTCATGTATCTTTTTCTGTCGCAACTTAATTACTATTTCCTCTCCTTTCCAATGAGACCTTAAACTTCACAGTCCGTCGAATTATGAGTATTATGCGTCGAACTATCTTACTCCCGCTACAAAACGAGCCAAAAATGACCAGAATGAACTTTAAAGTTTTCTTCTGGGATTTAACATGGGAAATGAGGCCGAATGAGGGCTTTACTTTGTTCATTGTTGGTTTTTTTAAATAAAATAGATATCAGTGTATTGGTTGTTTTATATGTTGTAAGTTATATTTATTTCTTCTTAAATAGTTTTTTATAAGGGTTTCAGGATGTTTGTGAATTTTTAATTTTTTGTGTTTTTCAATTTTTTTTGTGAAATTTGTTATTTATGACTGACAATGGATGTTGTCCACAATGATGTGTAACAATTTTCTTTTCCAAAGAAGAATTTTCAGTGAAACAAGTATTTGAAAATTAGTGTTGTGAAATCAAATATCTGTTGAATGAAAATTCAAATTTCTCTTGGTGTGTAGGTATTATGTATACTTTGGTTATATAACTTACATCGTCGTCTGATATCGAGTAAATTGTATAAATTCTTCTTTGTTGTTTATGTCTGTCGGAAATTTGGCCAATTTTTTTAATCAATGAGGCCATATAGGATACAGTTCATCTACATACCTCACCTTACTGTCGGTTTTAATTCTTGTTTGTAAGTTGTAAAAAAAGAGAAAAAAGCTTTGGTATACTAAAATTTGGTTGTATACATTTTTATTTAAATGAAAATATGTATTGTCAATAAATAATGTTTATAGGTCCAATATAGCTGATATATTCATATTTCTTCTGGTTATTAATGTATATTTCTTCTCTAATGTAATTCTTATTATTTTTAAAATTCTATCTTTTGTTTTAGGACAAGTTTTCTAATAGTTTTTGTAAAAAATGTTTT
This sequence comes from Diabrotica undecimpunctata, assembly GCF_040954645.1. Taxonomy (NCBI): domain Eukaryota; kingdom Metazoa; phylum Arthropoda; class Insecta; order Coleoptera; family Chrysomelidae; genus Diabrotica; species Diabrotica undecimpunctata. The sequence continues at coordinate 74,179,601 of NC_092804.1, read as the reverse complement.
AATTTTTCAAATGGGTGGATATTATGTCTATTAAGTATGTCTAATAATAATTTTGACAGTTTGCAGCAAGCAGTACCATCCTACTTCAAAGGCTTTCAATTTCTTTTGGCAATTTTTTGAAGTAATCAGTTATCTTGGATATAATTCTATATATTGTGTTTTCCAAAGATTTGATGTATCCACTTGTGTGTAAAGTTAGTCAGTATTATTACAGACTCATCTTTTTTTTAAGGATTAAATATCTTTTATTTCTTTTTTGTTAACGTTTTGGTTCAGTGTACATTTTTCTAGTTACATTTCATACAAAGTATTCTATTGTCTTGTTATTTATGTGGTGGTATTATTGATAGATTTTGTGGGAGTGGTCCAGTTTTGGACCGATCGGCAGGTGAAAGCAAATACTATCGGAGGAAGGAATTTGATAGACTAAGGAAGGAAATCAATAACACCCCGCTACAAAATTTTATTGTATATAATTCAAACCATCGTTTAGGTTCTTTCAAATTGAAATGCTAACCGTAGAAGTATATTTTTAGTTTAAAAAAGTATTCCTTTTCTTCCGTGTTATATTTCCAACAATTTATTTCAATTTTATTCGTATTGTTCATGATGGAATTTTAAATAAAAATGAAATATCTATGAACCTTTTGAAACATCAAACATTTTACATACGAGAAATTTTACTTTATTTGATAATAAAAGGGATTTTGAAGCTGTGTAAAGTGTATGAGAAGTCTACTTTGAACTTTCCACTAATGGAAATTGTTGGAGTTAGTGTTTGTTTTAAAGTTATTTCCGTCAGTTTCACGATTGCAAAGTAAAGTTTTTGGGTTTTCACCATTTATCATTCGTTTCGAACTGTAAATTTATGTTTTGTGTGAATGTAATTATTCGTGCTAGTCATTTAATTTTTGGATTCCATTTTGAATTAAAAGGTAGTGACTTTTGTAATATTTATTTTAAACGGATACTCTTATTTTTAATTTACACAAGTTTTTTTAAAGATACAATTTATATGAATGATGCCACCATCAGTTTATTTTTTTTTTATCCTATATTTACATAAAATGTCTTTTTATTGATAGAGTTACCACAACTGATAAGTTCAATTATCACCCACTCTAATTAGTCACCATGGTCTGTTGGCCATTTTAAATTTGTTGCCGGAGAAATCCAAACAAAATTTTTAACAGTATTGTAACGTTCTATTTACTTATGTACACAAACAATCTAGACCTTTCTGCTTGTGTCGGAAGAGTTTTGGTGTGGTTCTTTCAAAAATCATATAGAATTGTTATTATTATCTTCAAAATTAAAATGAATTGGGCGCCATTCCTTAATAGTTTACCCTCGTAAGGAAACGAGCTTACACAAAGAAATAAAATGAAAAATTTAAAACAAAACTAACCTTTATTGTTTTGTAACGAACAAAAAGTTATTGAAAGATTCTACGGTAAAAGGTTACTCATATCAGAAGGTCATTTCAGAAAAGAAATAAACAGTCTGTGTTTAAGGTATTCAATTACAAATGAGAGTGTTTATACGAAAGTAAAATTAAAATCATATCGTAAGAAAACAAACATTTTATATCTTGGCATTAGATTATGAATGAGAAATACTTGAAAATAAAATTATACTTTATCCCAAATTTCGAAATTCGTTCACATAAAAAAATATATTTGTATATTATGTAGAATGTAGATATTTATTGTAAATAAAAGATCAATAATAAATCACTTCACTGTTATTTAGTTCATAGATAATCTTCACTGTCCAATAAAAAAAAATTAAAATGAGTATAACCTGAATGATCCAAATGCTTGTGTGGCTTGTGGAAAGGATATAATTATTACCAACTAGGTATTCGTGGTGGGATTTCAGAACGTTGAACCTATCGGCAGCAGAAACATAATATCCATCATCATCATCATTTTGGCTTTACAACCCTGTGTGGGTCCTAGCCTCCCCAAGAATTTTTCTCCAGTCGTCCCTATCCATCGCCTTCCTCCGCCAAGCACGTATTTCCATATTTCTCATGTCTTCATCGATGTTATCTAGGAATCTTGTTCTGGGTCTTCCTCTTCTTCTTTGACCAATAGGTCTATCAAGGAGCGTTTTTCTAGCTGGGTCGGTTTGCTCCATCCGCATAACATGGCCTACCCACCTCAGACGTCCTATCTTTATGTGTTTTACGATATCTGGTTCCTGGTATATCCTATAGAGTTCGAAGTTGTATCGTCTTCTCCAGACACCATTTTCATTTACCGCTCCATAGATGCGCCTTAGTATTTTTCTTTCGAAACATCCTAACATGTTTTCATTGCTTTTTGTTAAAGTCCAGGTTTCTGAACCATATGTTAGGACTGGGCGTATTATTGTTTTGTAGAGTTTTACTTTTGTACACACTTAAACATAATATCCACCATAAAAATATATAGGATTTGGCAACTAAGCAAACGACATATGCTTCGAATTGTTGGTTTCACAACACATACCATAAATTCATAGCTACTTAGATAACCTCGGACCAACAAATATAGTTCTGGCAACTATTAGAGCTCCCTCTAAGGGTCTAAAATAAATATTTATTTGAAAATATAGAAGAGAAAAGGAATTTTTCGGCTTACCTCGTCAAGAGACCACTTAAACAGAATTTCGTCCTGTCTGTTGGACGTTCGATGAAAGAAAGGGAGATTAATGGCGAGGAGTTTATGAACGCTCCAATTTTGAGGCGACGGTCGGAGCTAGTAGGAACTACATTAGGATCCTTGAGGTCATTTAAATGCACTCGGCCGATAGATGGCGTGAGTAATATTGATTTAAATATTTACTAGGAATTATAATAATAAATTTTTTGAAACTTTTTGAAACAGTTACAGTATGTTATGATTTTGTGGAATAGTAAAACTACAGTGAAACCTGTCAATAATGGCCACTAAAAATAAATTAACTATTGGCCGTTATATAAAGGTGACCACTAGTGTCAGGTTTTGCAGTCCATAAATACATAAAAGATATTTGGAGCTTTGTTTATTTTATTAATTAAAGCAAATATACATGAACGGAAAACTACTAAAACTAATTTAATTTTCTAATAAAAAACATTAAACGACATACTATACTAGGAAAAAAAATATGTTAATCTTTTTTAAAGTATGTGTGTTTTTCGTCCACATCACTATTGTTAGAATTCTCTTTTTCGTCATTATCGTGCAGTTCTTCAACAATGTCTATAGGAAGAGATGGGCAAGGGGTATATTGTCTTCTTCATCAAAATGTGGATAACATCATATTCTTGAGTAATATCAGAGAAGCCGGCTTTATGAAAGATATTTCTTCACTTCTTCACTGTAGCAGGAGATACTTTGCAGCTGTAATCCAGAAGAAATGCATTGGATACATTAATGTTTTTTTTCGCAATTTTCGAAATCACATCCACTGTCAATAAACGCCAGAAGTCTTTTAATAATAAAGTTTCGGTTAATCATTTTGAAATTCTGAATTATTCCTTGATCTAAGGGTTGGCAATGTGAAGCGGTGTTGAATAATAGGAAGACTATTTTAACATTTCTAATGGAACTTTCGTGGCATTATCCAGGAAAAGAAGCACTTTTCTATTTAATTTTATTTATTTTATTGTCAAACTTATGCAACCATCTTGTGATAATTTCTGTTGACTGCCATTCAAGTCTTTTTGTTAGAAACCCATTCTAAGGGTAATTTGTCAATATAACTACCGTTAAAATAACTAGGGTTTTTTACTTTTTCCAATTACTATTGGATCTTCTTTCGAACCTTCCGTATTAGACTAATAAAAAATAAGATTTTTTTCATAACTGTATAGAAGGATTTGATATAAAACTAAAATTACTAAAGTTTAGTAAAATTATGTAGACCGGCCTTAGAAATTAGCTTATTTTTCAAAAAATCTTATAAACAAATTAAATTTCGTAAAACTGTTCAACCGATCTAGCCCATATTTTGCACACAATTTAAACACGATAACACCCTTAAGTTTAGGTGCATTTAAACAAATTTTAATAAATAATAAAAAATTATTAATAATATTCAAAAACAGCGATTTTGTTTTCATTTTGCAATAACTTTTTTGTTTAAGATCCGATTTTAATTTAGCATACCTGTTTTTGTGTACATGTAATGTATCTCAATAATCCAGACTTATATTTTCTTTGTTAGGACGTATGTCTTAACCTATGGAAACACGTTTTAAAAAATTACATATATATACACTCAGATGCAGAAAAAACGCAATGGAGAAAATTTTGGTCAAATTCAAAGTATTTATTTAAATTTTTTATTTTTATGATGATTTTTTAGTACTATTTTGATGATTTTTTTAGCTCACTGTGTATAAATTTATAAATTTTAATTTGTTATAGTCAGTTTTTTGATAAAATTTTATATTTGAATTATTGTACGGGGTTAATTAATCTTGGTTTTATTATCCTAACTTTCAAACATCCCCTGGAATAATTCCGTTTGCGAATTTTTATAAAACCTCATTTTTCGTTTGAAACCACGTTTCCTAAGAATTGTGTTTTTTGTTTGATGTCAAAATATGCATTGGTTCATTTTTTAGAGCCAAATGAATATGTCACCCACAATTTAGGACTTTTTAATTATGATTATTTTGGAGTTATTTTGTATATTATATTATTGACACTTACAATTTATTTACCTATGATTGGTCATGGTTCTTAGTGTCGAAGATTGTGCAAAAGTCGTTGCTCTGGTTGAAGATGGGCGAAATTATGAATATGTGGCTAGAGTACTACACACTCATCGCTCTACCATCCAAAGGGTAGTGAAACATTTTAGACGAACTGGAACAAACAAGCGTAATGCGGAAAGGGACTTTAGATGATCGTTTTATACAAGTCAACGCTTTGCGGGATTGTCATTTAACAGCGGTGCAAACAAGAAATCAGCTTCAAGAGGTTTGAGGCAATAATGTAAGTGTATTTACAGTTCGTCGAAGATTACATGAATTTGGCTTGCAAAGTTGCAGACCAGCAACTGGGCCCAAACATTTACATTGAAATTTAGGACAATAGAGTAATGTTCTTTTTACGGATGAGTCGAGATACTCTTCACTCATCAGATGGGAGATAACTAGTATGGCGTCGAACTGGAGAGAGATTTGCGTAGTGCACTTTCAGTCCCCGCGTTAACCATGGAGGGGGTTCGGTGATGGTATGGGCAGGAATATCCCGAGAGGCGCACACTGAATTGGTATTTATTGAGGGTTCCTTGACTGCACACCAGTATATTAAGGAAATTTTAGAGAATCACGTAGTACCCTTTTCTCAATATATTGGCGATGATTTTCTATTAATGCAAGATAATGCGCGTCCCCACTCTGCAATGTGTGTCATGCAATATTTAGAAGAAATTGGTATTAATTAAATGAACTGGCCAGCGTGTTCGCCAGATCTGAACCCAATAGAGCACGTTTGGGACGTGCTTTGTAGAAATATTAGAGATCGCGAAGTCGCACCAGCCTCAATTAACGAACTTCGCTTGGTTCTAGAAGAGAAATGGCAAAACATCCAGCAAGATGATATTCGCAACCTCATAGACAGCATGAGTCGACGTGTACAGGCAATACAAAGTATTATTTTTAGTAGTTTTTCTTTGTTATTTGCGTACTTAGGTTAAGTTTCATTTAAGTTGTTTTTTTTTATGTCTTTTTATTATTATGATTGTCCATTAAAACCAAGATCATGTGGTTGCTTTTAATCATTATTTAAAAACAGTGCTTCTGGGATAGCGATATGACATTCTTCCGATTTCAGTCACCAAAGCCCCCTTCATCGTCGTATTACAAATTAATATAAAAGATAATGGTAATAACAGGAAAAATCGTAAATTGTGGGTGGGAAAGTCATTTCGCTCCTAAAAATGAACAAATCCATATTTTCACATGAAACAATACATACTTAGAAGACATGCTTGCCGCCGAAAAACAAGGTTTTACGAAAATCCGCTAACGGAATTATTCCACAGGCTGTTTCAAAGTTAGGATAAAAAAACCATCTTTCGATTAATCCCGTATAATAAGTCAAATACAAAATTTTATTAAAAAACTCACTATACTAAATTAAAATTTATAAATTTTTACACATGTACTAAAACAATCATCAAAATAGGGTGTCCAATATCAAATCTTCATAATTCATATCCGAAATTGGACAGTATAATTTTATCACCCAGTAGACCGAATGAATCTATTTGTTATTAAATACACACACGTATTTAATTAGGTTACATACACATTTGGTCAATTATAAATAATAATTTGGACATCAGTCAAAAGTACTGACAAAGTTAAACAATTTACATAAATTAAATACACATATCACGCTAGGTACGCGAAAAATATTGACCCAAATAGAATTTATATAAAACTAATATCTCTTGACTAGAGAAGCATTCAATCAATATTCACTCAACGAACATATAGTCTTCAACGATCAACTGCATCAGTCTCTACTCAAAGTAATCCCGGGTCTACACCCATAGTGTACGTCTCAACAATAAACTCTGCTACTATTATTTGGTGTTTCCATTACAACAGAACGAACATCTTCACTGAGCCAACGATGGGAATTTGTTCATGGTCCTATCGAGAAACAGAATACTTCAAGGAAGTTTGAGAGAGCCTATACAGTCCACGCCAGCAACACCCTCAGTAGCAGAGAGAGACCACTAGACCCGGGAGAACGAGAGCAGTACCAAAGCCGAGAGCCATACTAGAGCCGAGAGCGGTACCAGAGCCGAGAGCAGTACCAAAGCCGAGAGCCATACCAGAGCCGAGAGCGGTACCAAAGCCGAGAGCCATACTAGAGCCGAGAGCGGTACCAGAGCCGAGAGCAGTACCAAAGCCGAGAGCCATACTAGAGCCGAGAGCGGTACCAGAGCCGAGAGCAGTACCAAAGCCGAGAGCCATACTAGAGCCAAGAGCGGTACCAAAGCCGAGAGCCATACTAGAGCCGAGAGCAGTACCAAAGCCGAGAGCCATATTAGAGCCGAGAGCAGTACCAAAGCCGAGAGCCATACTAGAGCCGCAGAGCAGCCAAAGGACAGGACCGATTGCAGAACCCACCAGAGGCGAGGGATCCTCAACGTCTAAGAACACAAAAAACCGTAAGTTTTTGAATAATTACAAAATCTTCCAACTTTTACAATCTTACAATTTAACAAGTTTTTTTTTTATTACAATTTAACAATTTAGAACAACAATCTCCACTCTATCAATCGTATAATAATGTACTTTAGAATGCATACCATTTAAATAATACAGAGAATTGATAAAACAAAAATAAACGTCATTCACAACTATAATTAACTAAACAGTAATTTTGTATGACAATTTGAAAAAAGAAACGTTCATACATATAGCTTGCTTTTAATTACAATTAAATATTTTATTTCGAAAAATTAAAATAATTACGTAGCAAATAATTTCATTTATTTTGATAACAATATATATATATATGTATATATATCATTATAAGAGTGTGTGGATTACATCTTGACCTACCTCAATGCAAAGAATAGCACAGCAGGCAAGGTCAAACTCATATTTCGCTAAATTGCACATTCCGATAGAAAAGAAAGTGTTATAATACAGGTATACTTATTTAATACATAACGTACATTTAGTATTGTCTAATATATTTACCGCTGAATGTAAAAATTTTAAAATAATCATGGAGAGTCTATACGTTAAGCAAGCGGAAATAGGAACAGAAATAGTGAAACTCGTTTCAAATACAAAAAAGGATTCCCAATCTCGGAAAAATCAACAATACATCCGGGATAGACAGGAAAAATTAGAAGAATATTGGGCAAAATTTTTAAATAACCACGAAAAGCTGCTAGAAGGGGGTATAACGAAAGAAAAATATTTTGAAACAAAATACTAGGATCAGGTATTTAAGACATACATTGAGGGGAAAACCCTGTTGGAAGAATATGGAAGGGTGCTGAAAAGAGGAAAAGCACCGAAAGTAAAGGAGATACAGATAAGAAAACAAAGAATCGAGGAATTATTACGGCCAGAAAATGAACAAGACTTGCAGGAGGATGAAGAATTGCAGTCAGAGTTAAGAGAATACATGGAAAAGGTGAATACACTAATGATTGAAGCAGCAGTAAATGAGGAACTGGACGCTACAGATATTGGAGAAGTAGAGAGAATAAATCATCTAAAGAGGAAAGTCAGGGAAGTTTTAAAGAAAATAAGGCCAGGAATGCAACGGCCAGAAAGCACACAGAGGAGGGACGGTGTGACATTGCCGCAGGTAAAAATCCCTGTGTATGAAGGCAGATATGAAACGTGGAGAACTTTCCACGATCTGTTTACTAAAGTAATACATGAAAACGACCAGTTATCAAACGCAGAAAAAATGCAGTACCTAAAAACTCAAGTAAGAGGGGAAGCCAACAGAATGATACAACACTTAAACATATCCGAGGCCAACTACGAAGTGGCCTGGAACATGCTAAAAGATAGGTATGAGAACCCAAGGATGATATTGTTTAAATTAATAGACAGGATGCTACTAGCGCAGGAAGTAAAGGAATCTTCTGCTAGAGCATTGAAATCACTACATGACACCTTCCACGAAAGTCTGGAAGCCATAGGAGGGTTAGGAACAAACACGGAAGCGTGGAGCCCATTGATAGCCCGAATTATCATAACGAAATGGGACAATGAAACTAGGAGGCTGTACGAAAACCACATTGGAGACAGTAGAGAGATACCGACGTACAAATCGACACAAACATTCCTACAGCGAAGATTTCAGACACTGGAACTGCTGGAGTCAGAAAAAAGACAAGAGAAGCAAGGAGGATCTCTTAGGAAACCAAGAACACATTGCGTGATATGCAACGGAGATCACGGAGTACCGAACTGCAGAGAATTTCAGGAACTCAATGTAAGAGACCGGAACAGGATGATAAAAGAAAAAGGATTGTGTACAAACTGCCTAGCACATAAAAAAGAAAAACAATGTTATTCACAATATAGGTGCAGACACTGTGGCGGAGACCACCACCATATGTTGCATTATGAAAAAGGAAACACAAGCAACAAAAGAAACTCCAATGAAACGAAACGAGAACAAACACAAGAAAGAAATGGAAGAGATTCAAACAATAGAAGAAACGGGTACCAAGCTGATAGGTACAGAGGAGGAAATAATAATCCATACAACGCCAGAGAACAAAATAACGGAAGGCGAGAAAATACACAAGATACCAATGGGCCTAGGAATAGCAACGACCAGCAAAGAGGGCAGAATTCAGTAAACTGTGCAAGCCATAAGGAAGGTGAAGCATTACTAGCGACAGCTGTGGTACGCATAAGAGATGCGAAAGGAGATTCACACATAATGAGAGCACTAATCGACCAAGGGTCACAATGCGCATTTATAACGGAACAAGCTGCGACGACGCTAGGAACAACAAGGAAGCCCATACAGGCGACCATATCCGGGATAGGCTCGTCAGGAGAAAAAACAGCCAACTGGAGTATGAAACTTATAATCGAAACTCATTACGAAAGTGACTTCGAGATGGAAATAGAAGCACTAGTACTACCGAAGATAACAAGGAATTTACCGGAAAAGGATATAATTCTACCGGACTATAACGAGAAAAATGCAATACTGGCAGATCCAAGATATTACAAGGTAGGGAAGATAGACTTACTACTAGGAGTAAAAGAATACAGTTACATATTGACAGAAGGGATGCACAGAATAAGTAATGGACTCCTGAGTCAAAACACCAAACTAGGATGGATAGTTTCGGGAATAGCACGAGAAAGGGAGAATATAAAAGCAGAAGTATGCTGTATGATATCAAGACAAGAAATGGACGTACAAATAAAGAACTTCTGGGAATTAGAAGAAGTAAATCAGGATACAAGTTTCTCAGTGGAAGAACAAGAATGTGAAGAACTGTATCGACAGACTGTAAAAAGGAATGAAGAAGGGAGATACGAAGTAAAAATTCCGTTTAGGGAAGACGTCGCAAAGTTAGGAGAATCTAAACAGCAAGCATTCGCCAGATTGATGCAACTAGAAAGGAAGTTTGCAAAAGACAAACAGTTAGAAGCGAATTACAGACAATTCATGGAAGATTATGAAAACCAAGGTCATATGGTAATAGCAGAAAACCAGGGAGATGGGTACTACTTACCTCATCATCCAGTGAGAAAAGAGGACAGTACTACAACGAAAATAAGAGCCGTGTTTGACGCATCAAGCAAAAGCTCATCGGCAGTAAGCCTGTATGATATTATGCACACAGGGCCGAAATTACAACAAGACTTGACAAATATACTATTACGATGGAGATCCAATAAGGTAGCATACTCAGCGGATCTGGAAAAAATATTTAGACAAATCAGAATGGCAGAAGAAGACCAAAAATATCAAAAAATTTTGTGGAGAAAGGACACAAAGGACCACATACAAGAGTATAACTTAACGACGGTGACATACGGCACGGCCGCAGCACCCTTTTTAGCGTTAAGAACAATACAACAATTACAAGAAGACGAAGGAGCGAGGTTCCCGTTGGCATCGAAAATTGTAAAATAAAACATGTATGTAGACGATATACTAGGAGGAGCTGAGACAGTGCAGGAAGCAGAAACAGCCCAAAAGGAATTAATACAACTGTTCAGAAAAGGAGGTTTCACTCTTAGAAAATGGTTGAGCAACGAAGAAAAAATAATGGAGAACGTACCGGAGGATATGAGGAACGTAGACTCGAAGGCATTAAAACAAGAAGAAGTACGGAAAACGTTAGGAATACACTGGTCACCTAAAGAGGATATAATCACATTCAAAATAGGGATAACGACGGCAAAGAAAATAACGAAAAGACACGTACTGTCAGAAGTAGCAAAACTATACGACCCACTGGGATGGATAGCACCTGTAGTAATTCAGGCGAAAATGTTCATACAGGAATTATGGGAGCAAAAGACCAGTTGGGATAAAGAATTAACTAGCAACCAACAAAGCAGGTGGAATACATACCAGGCGCAATTAGTAAATCTGGAGAAAATAACATTGCCCAGGTGGAACAACTTAAGCAAGATAAACAGAGTAGAACTGCATGGATTTGCAGATGCGTCTATGAAAGGATATGGAGCGGTAATCTACTCAAGGGTATTAGGCCCAGAAATTAAAACGAATCTAATGATAGCAAAATCGAAAGTCGCACCATTGAAAGGGAAAACGACGTTACCAAGGCTCGAGCTGTGTGCCGCGGTACTACTAGCAAATTTAATGAAGAAAACCCTACAAGCATTGAACAGGGAAAACATTGAGGTATATGCATGGTCGGACTCAACGATAACCCTGGCTTGGATAAGGGGATCATCAAAAAGGTGGAAAATGTTCGTCGCCAACAGAGTAGAGGAAATAAGACGCGTTATAGGACCGAAAAATTGGCATAAGGTAGATACAAAGGAAAATCCAGCGGACATCCTCTCACGTGGAAGTACCGCATCAGAATTATTAGAAGCAGAGCTATGGTGGAAGGGACCAACTTGGCTGACTAGTAACAAAACTTTAACTCAGGAATCAGAAGAAATACCAGAGACAAATGAGGAGGAAGTCAAAACGAAAATAACGGTGCACACGACAACGATAAAGGAGGACATATGCGAGAGATTCTCAAATTCAGAAAGAATGAGAAGAGTACTTTCATATTGTAGGAGATTTGCAGACAAATGCAGAAAAAAGAAGGACAATGGACAAAGTCAGCTTACAGTCCAAGAATTAGAGGAAACGCTATTAAAGGTGATAAAGCACACACAGCACGCCTACTTCAAACCAGAAATAAATAAGCTGGAGAAGAAACAGCAATTAGACAAGAAAAATAAATTAGCGTCATTGGTACCATTCCTGGATAGACAAGGAATTCTAAGAGTCACCGGAAGACTGAGACACACGAATCTAAAGTACGGAGAAAAACATCCGATAATTTTGCCAAAGGATAGTGCATTAACAAAGTTACTTATAACAGATAGTCACGCAAGAAATCTACATAGCGGATTACAACAAACACTACAGTACATAAAAAGGAAATACTGGATAATCAACGGCAGAAGAACCGTGAAAGATCATCTAGCAAAATGTTTAAGGTGCAGGAGGTATAAAAGCCAAGCAGCACAACAATTAATGGGAGATCTACCGAAAGACAGAGTGAACCCGAGTCATCCCTTTACTAACACAGGGATAGATTATGCCGGGCCAATAAAAATAAGTACCACGAGAGGCAGAGGACAGAGGAGCTATAAGGGCTACATCTCAGTATTTGTGTGTCTGTCAACGAAGGCAGTACACCTTGAGGTAGTAAGCGATATGTCTACGGATGCTTTCATCGCAGCGTTCAAGAGATTTACGGCACGCAGAGGACAGTGCAACAACGTATACAGCGATAACGGAACCACATTCGTAGGAACAGCAAATTTGTTGAAAAAAGAAAATCAAAAAATAGATGACGATATAAAACAAGGATTACTGGCACTAGGTACTCAGTGGCATGTCATACCTGCATATGCACCACATTTCGGAGGATTATGGGAGAGCGCAGAGCGAATAATGAAATATCACTTGAAAAGAATCATCGGGGAAACAGTTCTAACATATGAAGAATTGAGTACGGTGCTGGCACAAATAGAAGCATGTATGAACTCGAGACCATTATGTGGGTCATCAGAAGACCCTGAAGGGAAAATAGCCCTGACACCAGCTCACTTCCTTATAGGGAGAGAAATTATATCACCAAATCGGGAAGAAGAGCTTACGACTTATTTGAAGATGCCGACGAGGTGGAGATTAGTGGAGAAAATAAAAAGAGACTTCTGGAAAATTTGGAAACAGGAATACCTGCACCAATTACAACAGAGAAATAGATGGCATAAGGCGCACCCTAACATAAAAGAAGAAGAAATAGTTATAATTAAAGAAGAGGATACACCTCCAGGCAGATGGCCATTAGCGAGGGTAACAGAAACACACCCTGGAGCGGAGGGATTAACCAGAGTAGTAACAGTGAGAAAGGCAAACGGGAAACTGACTAAAAGACCCATACATAAGCTAATACGACTGGAAGAAGAGAAACAGGAAAAGCCGAAAAAGGCAGCAGCACTAAGATGGAAGAAAATACTAGTAGCTATAATGTTTTTAACGATGTTAAAACCCATAAAGGCAGAACCGTATAAAATATATAATCCGGTACCAGGATTTTTCACAGAAGACCTTGGAGAGGTCGTCATAGACCGGGGAACATTTCGAATAAAGGTGTTACTCGAAAAAGGAAGAATTCGAACAGAGCACCAACTAATAGGAAATATGATACAAGGCGTACGAGAACTGTGTCATGAGATAAAAATCGTGAATTGTAAGGATATAATAGAGAAATTGGAGGAAGGACAAAGAAAGGCGGAGTCAGTAAGCGAGGGGCTGACAGTAGAAATAAAAGGAAGGGAAAGAAGAGGAATATTAGGAACAATATTAACCTCAGTATTTGGAGTCAATGACGAAGCCTACAGTAACATTGAAGCATTAGATAATAACCAAAAGGAGCTAATAAAGGGATCACAGCACCAGGCGAAGATAATGTTAGAAACAATAACATCAATCAATCACACAGAGAACAGGATAAACGAGCAAATGAACAAGTTTAACAAAGCACTAATCACAGGTCTACAAGAAATATCTAAAGGACTTAACGAAGTAGAAGACAAAGCACAAAAACTAGAAACTGAATATAGCACGTTACGAATACAAACGATAGCATTACAAGTTATGGACTTCATAAACGAATATACTCAATTTTACGAGGGAATATTAAACCTTCACTATAACCACGGACACTTCATTGATATAGTGAAACGGGGTGAAATAACCAAATTAATAGGGAAAGCAGGGCAGATACTGCCTCAAGGGGTCGAAATACGACGACAACCCATTATAGAAACAGAAGTCAGTCATGACGACAGATATATAACAGTCATCGGCTACTTCATAGTGACAGGGAAAAATAAGTACAGCATGCTCAAAGTCACGGCCATACCACTTAACGTTGAGGGGTCGGTGTTGCGCACATTTGTCGCCCCAAGGAATCTACTGGTCGTAGATTATAACACACTGCACTACTTCGAATTGACCACGGAAGATAGAGAAAGGTGCTTACTGTTGACAAAGGCGCAGATAGCGTGCTCACCAACGGCTATAAGAAACATGGATACCCAACCAAACTGCATACTAGAAGAAATTTATGAGCGATCTAAGAATAGCACATGTCCAGTGGTAGCCAGGACAATACAGACAGCTCAATGGAGTAAGATGGGTACTCCCAACCTCTGGCTAGTTATCACGCCAGTCACGATACACATATCCATTATTTGCGATGGAAATCGGAGCGAAAGAGTACTGGAACGAGTCACATTCCTGAAGCTTTCACCCAAATGTATCGCCCAAACGAAAAATATTACATTACTCCCCACTAGCAGTGGGGTGGACAGAGCAGTGACGAGTTACCTGAAGTCGCCAATCACTCCCGTGGCCCAACTGGTGGCGAGGACACCCCGCAAGTTTAACACGCCTCTAAACACCTACCTTGACATACCAGGAGGAGAGCTACGTCATGTGTTACTTGAGGAGGAGAGTCTGGAACAAGAAATGACGCATACGCAGTGGCGATCGATTCACGAATCTAATTGGCATTATTTTGTGGCCACCGGGATCATTACTATAATGGTAATAATTGGGATACTCACGTTATGGAAGTACCGTCCTGTTGCACGACTATGTCGTTCAGGGAATCCACAAACTCAGACTAACGAACAGGAAGTACCTGTATTAGTTAGTAATCGGCACAACAATGTACGGTCGACTTCCCAAGTTGACATCCCACTTTCCACATTTTCATCCAATTGCCCTAATTTTAATCTAGAGATAGAGTCGGACATTGATAGCTAGGGTACGGTTGGAAGATTATTGATTATTCTTAAACTATTTATAATTTATCATGTTTGAATTTTACTATGTTATGTAATACTTATATGTAAACTTTGAGTATTGACACTTGGGCCAGATAGCCCGATTCCGCAGTATGTCCAATATCAAATCTTCATAATTCATATCCGAAATTGGACAGTATAATTTTATCACCCAGTAGACCGAATGAATCTATTTGTTATTAAATACACACACGTATTTAATTAGGTTACATACACATTTGGTCAATTATAAATAATAATTTGGACATCAGTCAAAAGTACTGACAAAGTTAAACAATTTACATAAATTAAATACACATATCACGCTAGGTACGCGAAAAATATTGACCCAAATAGAATTTATATAAAACTAATATCTCTTGACTAGAGAAGCATTCAATCAATATTCACTCAACGAACATATAGTCTTCAACGATCAACTTCATCAGTCTCTACTCAAAGTAATCCCGGGTCTACACCCATAGTGTACGTCTCAACAATAAACTCTGCTACTATTATTTGGTGTTTCCATTACAACAGAACGAACATCTTCACTGAGCCAACGAAGGGAATTTGTTCATAGGGCTAAAAATAAAAAAACTGAAATTCTTTGAATTTGACCAAAATTGTCTCCTTTGCTTTTTTTTGCATTTAAGTATACAAGTGCTAATGTAAAGTTATTCATTTAATATCAAGAAAATGTACCCTAGATATACCCATATATCAAGGATATAACGGTATGTCTGGGGTATATGTCCACATCCCGGAGGAAAAAATCAATAGTCTTATAATAAAAATGAACTCAGACATATGAATTATTGAATACACACATGTATAATTACTTAACTTCAATGTAGTATAATATAAATCTTCTTTATATTAAATTTAAAATGATAACGTGGGTTTTCATAAACCTCCCATAGGTAGATTCAATTCCCCCTATACAGTTATTAATAGCAGGATAGAAGTTGGCGTGACTAGTTCAATAAATTACTTGAATTACTTGTATTTGTCATCAATATGTGATATTCATACCTATAGTTCATTAATATTATTTCTTTATGATTGACTTGAATTACATACCTCCCATCGTATTTGTTACATATTTTTAAACAAGCGTATTGAAAACACGAACTTCAAATACGTTTGGAGATTTGTTTTAACAAATCTTTTTATGTGAATATAATGCATTGCTCAATTTATTTATCGTAGTTACATAATCAGATTATCCAAAAAATTTGTAAAAAACGAGACTCATTACGAGGATAGATTGATATTAAACTAGCCTTTGATAGATGGCGCTACTTGATACCGAATTGGTTTCAGTGTTGACATTTGCCATTCATGAAATGACGTCTGTCAAAATTTTAAGTTTTAAAAACAATTAGTTTGGTTTTTACAGCCGTCAAAAGGAAGCAAATTTTATGTTTTCGGAGAAATGGAAAAAGTCGAGTATCGTTCGGTGATTGTTCCTCCACAAAAAGGGTAAAACGAATGAGCAAAGCAAAGCCGACCTGGACGAAGTTTATGGTGAGGTTGCACCTTCGTTAGCAACAGTAAAATTTTGGAAAGCTGAATTTGTTCGTGGTCGTACTAGTGTTTTTGATGATGAGCATCCCGGGAGGCCAAATGAAGTCACCACGCCGGAAATGATCAACAAAGTCCATGACATGATTATGGCAGATCGTCAAATTAAGCTCCGCGAGTTAATAGAGGTCCTAAACATTTCCTACGAACGCGTACACATCATTCACCATCATTTGGACATGAAAAAGCTATCCGAGCGATGGGTGCCGCGTTTGCTGACAATCGATCAAATACAAAAAGGTGTGACCACTTCGGAGACGCTTTTGGCGATGATTCGGCGCGATCCGAAGGATTTTTTTCGCCCATTTATCACCTTTGATGAAACCTGGCTCCATTATTACACACCGGAAACCAAAGAACAGTCGGAACAGTGGCGCAAACGCGGCGAACTGTTTTGGCCGTCGCCATGGCAAAATTACACGAATTGGGCTATGAATTGGTTGAACACCCACCGTATTCCCCAGATATTGTCGCCAGCGATTTTTTACTGTTTCCAAACCTAAAAAAATGGCTCGGAGGAAGCCGTTTCGCATTAAATGATGAAGTCGTTGCTGAAACTTCGGCCTATTTTGAAGAGCTCGAGCAAAAGTACTATTTGGATGGGATAAAAAAATTGGAACATCGTCTTACTAAGTGTATCGAGCTAAAAGGGAACTATGTTGAGAAATAAATCGATATAATTCCAAAAAACTTGTTTTTTCTATCAAAGGCTAGTTTTATATCAATCCACCCTCGTATAAATGTTTGTAAGCTAAAAAGTCAGCCGTTTTCAACCTGTTTTTTAATAACAAATTTAATAAATAAAATATAATAAATTATATAATTAAATATATATAAAATTAAATAAATTATAATAATAAAAATGCTAGTCGTGCTTCATTATCAATTAAAAAACAATGGTTTAACAGTTATTTGTGCACCAAGGGTGTTATTAAGATAAAGACGCTCGGAGAGCAACATAATCCAGCCAGAGGACCTCTGTCCCAAGCGATGGATGCTGCTCTATTGGCGTAATCATCCGTTATGACATCTAAATATAAAATTCAGACGTTTTTACTTATTTTATTGCACCTACTTACTGGATGATTATGCCCATAAAGCAACATCCATCCTTTGGGCCAGGGGCCTTGTACAGATTATGTTGCTTTACGGGTGTAATCATCTTATAACACCCTTGGTGCATAAATAACTATTAAACCATTGTTTTTTAATTGATAATTAAGCGCGCACCTGAAACTTTGTGCCACATGCGGTCAAAAGTATACCCTGCATTGGAGGTTCTACTTGATAACGTGGAACACCGAGTGCACAGACGGTTATGTTTTTCAAGACGAACCTCTATTTTTTTTGGAGATAAGACGTAGTTTAGTTTTTGATACACAAATAATATATGGTTAACAAGTGTAATAGGTAATATTGATGATTACAGATACTTATTGCAACTCCGTAGTTTTATTTAACATTAGGACTTCACACAGCTCTTGGTTCTCACTCCTATACACGCCGCAGCCTATCATAAGCGCTTCATAAACAATTAAAAAACAATGTTTTGAATGAAAACTGCCCAAAATACTTATCGGGAAATGATAGAAGAGGGTTTGAACTTGAATTTAGGTCTTTAGTAAATTCAAAAATGATTGTATTAAACGTAATTTTGCGTTTTTCCAGTTTTAAAATATTTAATACTCGAAAACGATAAAGTTTACAGAAAAATTACAGAAGACCTATTTTGTTCAGAATTATACAAAAAAATCAAAAAAAAATTTGTCCGCTCCGAAAAAATTGATTGTTACAATTTGGTTAAAAAAAATTGAACAACTTTTCGCCTAGGCGACTTCTTAAACCTTATTATGGGGTATCTCGTGAAAGTGATTATGCAAAAAAATCTTATGTGAATATTTTTCCGAACGAACCCGAGCGTTTCGCCTTGTCTATTAATTGCTACAATTTTAAGTAATTGTATTACATGTCGTTATGCAAAAAAACATTTATAAATTACTGCAAAATATGTATTTTTTAAAATTATTTCGGTCAATTATTTGTTTTTTAATTTTGGAACTCACCATTAAAGATTTTTTTATGATTACAATTTTTATTTGAACCATTTTTTATATAATGTATAAGAAACGTGTTATAGGCAAAAAATATTTTTTTCAATTTTTAAGATTGTTTAAAAAACAAAACAAAATCAGCTATACGTCTTCACTGATTTTTCATCATTTAGAACCTCATATACCTTTTAGAACCTTCAAATATCTTTATAAGATTTTTACATGAAATCAATGATTTTTTCACAGATAGACTGATGTATACCCAATCCGTAAAAATTATGCGTAAGTCAGGCAAGGTCTTCTCTACTCTGAAAGAATATTTAGGAAAACTTTGCACGAAATTGAAAAATGCATTCTACCAAACTAGTACCGGTTGAACAACATCAACCATGTACATTGCCATTAAACCTAGAAGATCTACAGGTCTTTATGAACAAAATCACTTACCAAAGTCAACAATATGGACTCAATATAAACGTAAAGAAGACAAAGCTCATGATAATTATCAAGAAAAAGATATCACAAAGTCAACCAAGCTCCATTAGAAAGAGTGAATTCTTAGTGAATAGAAGCACTACAACTCCTCGGCACCATAATAAATGAAGAATGGACCAACATTCAAAAGAAAAGAGCGTACATGGTAAACACTAGATCCACCTTCAACCGGACGAGGACCTTCATGCAAGAAATTGGTAATGTTTAAAATGTTGCTGTATCGGGGAATACTTAAGATCCTGTGGACTGGCCGAATTAGAAATAAAGAGATCCTTAGAAGAATGAAGAAGAACTGACAGGTAATGAACACAATCAAATCTCGAAAGCTACAGTAGTACTTCGAACACATAATGCCAAATTAATAGAGATATGCTTTCCTATAAGCCATCTTACAGGGAAAATATTTGGAAGGCGAAGTCCTGGTTAAAGAACCTCAGTACCTGGTTCAATGTTCGAGCTAGTTCAAGGTTCAATTCAAGGTTCAATGCTAGTGTGGAAGTTTTTGGATAATTGTTAGGGTTACCTCCATTTATGTTACAATTTGAACATGTATGGCAATCGTCTGCAAGATAAATACGGTAAGAGGTGTCTTCAAAATTAACCAGAATTGAGGTAGATATTGAGATCTCTGATGATGTTATTTAAACGATACGTTGAAAACTTATGTACTTTGTTAAAACGTTGTAACTTACATTAAACATTATATAAAGTAAAATTTGAATACACGTTTCTTGGTTGCTAAATATACGTATATTAGGTTATTAATAATAAATAAAATTAATTCGTTTTTAATAATAAATAAAAATAGCTTACTTCAACACGTATGATTGTAAAACACTTACAATATGCAAAGTTTGGATTACTTTCGGAGCCGATTTGAACGAATTCCATCTGACTTGCATCTTCAATACATGCATTTGCATTGAACACTTTTACTTCTATAAAAAATGGTTAAAATTTACTATTTACTATTTAAAATTTAGGCAGAACTAAATATCGGCTTTTGATTTGACGTTTATTTGATGTTTATCCCTCCCGATATTTGTTTTCTCTACCTCTATGACTTTATTAAACCAATTGATACGCAATTTAATTTTCATTTTACTTAACAAGCAACTAGCAATATCTATAAATCTCATTTGAAAAAAATAAATTCGTTATAGTCCTCTAACGAGATTTATAATTGTAGTTTATTGAGCATGATTTATTGGGTTTTCGTTTGGCTTATCTACATAATATATACGAACAAAAGTTTTTAAATAACGTAACTACATAATAGGCATCCTACTGTTAAATTTTTATACTCATAAAATATATAACATTGTAGATTTACGATAAAGTTCAATGAAAAAAAAAAAAAAAAAAAAATCGAAATTTGAAAACCGAAATGGTTTTATTACGTTTGTTTGTAATTTTCCTAACTCAGTTGGATCACAAAACAAACACTCGATGAAATCAAGAAGAATACATCAAAAACCAATGTTATTAATATAGTAATGGAAACTTAACAATATTGTATTCATCATCATCATCATGCAACCTCTTCTGTCCACTGCTGGACATAGGTCTCTCCCATTTTTCGCCACTCTTCACGGGTCTGTGCTTTTTGTTGCCATGAATATTGTATTAGTTTATTAGTTTTAATAAATCTTTATTTAAGGTGAATAAAGGATTAGATAAATTAAGTACATACAATATTGCTCATGCAAAATACAAAATGACAGGATCTAAGAAGGATTATGATCTTTTGTCTAATTTGCGTCAAGAATTTAGTGATTGTTACAAACCATGTCATCAGATTCACCGAAATAATTTACAAACTGTTATGTATGATAAAAAAGATGTTTGGAATTATGTCAATAATATAAGAAAATGTTTTGATTTGCCAAACACAATGAAATATGAGAATATAACTTCTGATAATTCCCAAAATATAGCCAATTTTTTTAGTAAATTTTTTAATTCATCCTATTATAAACAGATGATCCAGCTGTAAATTCTGATAATAGTCTTTGTGTTGAAATAAGTGATATTACTGTATTAGATGTATGTATTTGAATTTATATCTAAGATTGTTCTAAAAGTAAGTTGTGGACCTGATAATATATCTCTTTTTTGTAGATTTATTCTGAGTTATATTTTACAAAAAATATTTAGTTTATCATTGAGCTCAGGTGTCTTTCCAGAGGTATGGAAGAGAAGTTATATTATCCCAGTCCATAAAGGTTGTAATAGAGAAAATAGTGAAAACTACCGAGCTATATCTAAAATTTCAGTTTTCGCTAAATCTTTTGAAGGCATTGTAGCTGCAAAACTTGGTCCATTATTAAATCCTACTTTAATGCCCGACCAACATGGTTTTATTTTAGGACGTTCTACTACTACCAATCTTTTAGTTTTACAAGAATTTTTGTTGGATGCTCTTGAAGGGTATGATCAGGTTGATGTCATTTACACTTTTCGAAGGCATTCGATAGGCATCATACTGTCCTAATCTCTAAAGTTTATAATGCTGGTTTACATGAAAGATTATTAGGCAGGATGGGGAGCTATCTCACAGATAGAACTCAAGTTTTGTCATCTACTATCAATGGATCCTCTGGTGTTCCACAGGGTGGACATTTATCACCTCTGCTTTTTAATTGTTTTGTAAATGATATAAAAAATTGTTTTTATAATAGCAATGCTTCTCTATGCTGATGATCTAAAAATTTAGAGAGTCGTAAAAAAATTCCAATGACTGTAGTTTATTACATAATGATTTAAGTAGATTATTGATGGGTGCAACGTAAATGCGTTGAATTTGAACATAAATAAATGTAAGGTAATGCGATTTTTTAGAAACAAACATACTGATTTCATTTGAATACCATGTTGGATCGAATATTTTAGAGGTAATCACAACATTTAAGGATCTTGGGGTAATTTTTGACCCTACAGCAAGCTTCATGGACGACTTTTCTTACGTTTCTTATAGATCCATGAAACTATTAGGTTTCATGCAACGTAACCTCTCTGAATTTGATAATATTTATTGTCTCAAAAATATCTACTGTTCCCTTATTAGATCGATTTTGGAATATGGTAGCAATATTTGGTCTACTCGTTATAAATGCTACAAAGATCTATTAGAAAGACTACAGACACGGTTCAATAAAATTGAATACATTGTTTTGCAATCTTTACTTAAATTGCATACTCTTGAAGAAAACGAATATTGCTAGATGTGCATTTATATATAAATTAATACGAGGAAGCGTTGATGCTAGTGCTCTTTTGAAAAAGGTTTGTTTCCGTACTCCCTTTAGAGACACCAGATCCCAATACTTATTTTATTAAGAATTTCATAATCGAACTTATACTGTAAATAAACCTTTAAAATAAGATCTAAAATACCTTTTTATGTAATCACATTGTGCTTTAATAGTTTAAGCTAAATTTAAGTTGATTTGTAAAAAATGGCAAGTTCGTAAATAAACATTACATTACAAATTAAATTTTTGAGAAATTTGTTTCAGCACGCTTTGGCTTTTTCATAATTTAAAGTACAACGTACACTTAAAATTAAATAGTAATCAAAATAAATATGTATATTATATCTATCTAATGAAAATATTTTGTGGTGCCATTTTAATAGTCGCCTTGTTTGTTTTTTGTATCTGAATATATTCGTTATATCCTCTTCTTTCATTTGCTATGTCCCATGTTAGGATTTGATAAGTTGTTTATTTTGTATTTAATGTAAAATTTGTTTTATAGTAAATCTATTTTTATTTATAGTGCCCTATGATATATGATATCTCCTATGTTGCTAAACGTTCATTAATAATGAAGATAGTGTGTAGTGTCCTTTTGGTAGTCGCCTAGTTTATTTTTTTAATCTGAATATATTCGTTATATCCTCATCTTTCATTTGCTATTTTGCATCTTAGGATAAGTTTAGTTGTTTATTTTGTACTCAGCCAGATGCCTTCTTTAAGTCAATAAATCAAAATTTGTCTTTTAGTTAAACCATTTTTATGCATAGTGCAATATATCTCGTATGTAACTATACGTTCATTATTAATGAAGACAATGTGTAATTTCCTTTGGGTAGTTTCTGAGTAGTATTATTAATTAAACGTATCGTTTCAAAAACAAAATATGATTGAAATATGGTATTTCATATTTCCTTCCTAGATGGCGCCGTTATGTGACCGGAATTACAGTGTGACCTGTCACTGTCATCATAGCCTGATGACTATACGAAATAGTAGAGATACTATACGTGAAATCAAATCTTAACTGTCTTTTTTATAACAGAAACATTTACCAAATCTTCAACTATTCCTTTTGAGTTGTTTTGTAACTTTCATTAGCCAGGTTTTTATAACATAATTTTGTTTAAATCTCTTATAAACATATTAGTTCGCAACTTTTTAGTAAAATATTTAATGTTTCATTGTTATTACTTTTTAATAAAAAAAACGGGTGTGGCAGTCCAGTGGGACTGCCGGTAGAAGTTATACTTCTATACACGCTTTCGCCGTTTAAAATTTATATAGGAGTCAATCTGCACAATCATTACATATGTAATGCTACAGCTAAGAGAGAGCAGAAAGAGAAAAATAATTAGTATATGGTGCATCGTTTGCTGTATATAAACATTTGACCTGTAATAGGAGTATAGTAAATGAAGGATTGTATCAATATTTTAATGAAAATATATATTTTTATTTTTATATATGTATAAAAGGAGGTGAATGCAAAAAAAAATTACACATACTCTGCAGTAAAATTTATTGTTTATTTTGTTATTAATATAAAAATTAAAATACAATAAATACACTGCAACATAATTCAATATAATAATACAATATAAATTAAAATGTAATATTCATAAGTATTAAAAATGCCAATATACATAACTTACTTTACGAAGATAAAAATAAAAAACCAACAACTCGGATTATGTTGTAAATTCTCATTTTATTTTAAAATTTATGTTTTTTGCGTATATTACATATATTTAATTATATAAAGATTAACGTGAGGTTTTTAAATATTTCAGAAATAAAAAAATTCATAATTGGGATTCGAACTCACAACCAGCAGCGTATGAACCAAACACGTAAAGGATTTGCCAATTAGACATGACACTAACGGATTTCAAAATTGACAGTTCTCTTTAAAACAGTGATTATTTTGAAATACAAAAGCCTAAAATAATTATAAACGTTTAATTTTAAATAATACAAAACATATCACATAAATAATAATATTAATACATATTATATTATATATAATATTATATATATATATATATATATATATATATATATATATATATATATATACACAATATTATATATATAATATATTAAATATATACAAAAGGAACATTTTTATTCTCGAGAGAGGAAGAGCGAGAAAATATATCTTCTGTCTCTCTCTCTTACTCATTATCTTACATATGTAATGGTTTCACAGATTCACTCTCATGCAAATTTCCAACGCCGACCGTGCGTATAGAAGTATAACTTCAAAAATAAGTAATTTTGAAAACCAATTTTAAAACCGAATCAATTACCAATAAAAATAGAGGGTTTTAAATTAATCGCACGTATGAAAGCTGT
Organism: Diabrotica undecimpunctata; assembly: GCF_040954645.1. Lineage (NCBI taxonomy): Eukaryota > Metazoa > Arthropoda > Insecta > Coleoptera > Chrysomelidae > Diabrotica > Diabrotica undecimpunctata. Next base: position 74,154,795 of record NC_092804.1, on the reverse strand, counting down.
GTTATACTCGAAAAAAGCCCCATCGAATGTCTATTTTGCAATTGTTTTTTACAAAATTTGTTATAACTCCGGTTCTAACAAACGTCATTTTGTTCATTTTTTTTTTAAAGAAATAATTTTTGTTTTAGTAAAATGAAATATCTCTAATTGTTTAGGCGATACAGATATTTAAACAATTAAATTGTTAATAGCAAATTATCTGACGGGTTTTCAGCCTGGTAACCTCGAAAAATCGAATCTACGCACCAACAAACAAAATAAACATTAAGGTACTAAGGGGACACAGAAGTGCATACTCAAATTTCTCTGGCTCCTAGAGTAGTTTGAGATCCATGAAACTGTATTGGAAATATTTTATATGAACGGATTATAGTATGGCTGTATGAATAGAACAACTTGCTTGGTCTATCTTCTTCTTAAAGTGCCTATCCGTTCCGGACGTTGGCGATCATCACGGCTATCTTCACTTTGCTTATTGCAGCGCGGAACAGTTCAGTGGTAGTCGTGTTATACCACTTTCGCAAATTTTGAAGCCAGGAAATGCGTCTTCTTCCCGGTCCTCTCTTACCATTTACTTTCCCTTGGAGAATCAGCTGGAGAAGGCCGTAACGTTCTTGATTTCTCATTACATGACCTAGATATTCCAACTTTTTAGTTTTGACGGTCATGAGAATTTCACATTCTTTCCCCATTCTACGCAGGACCTCCACATTAGTAACTCTGTCAACCCAGGATATACGTAAGATGCGCCTATAACACCACATTTCGAAAGCTTCGAGCCGATTCATAGATGCAACAGTCAGTGTCCATGCTTCCATTCCGTAGAGCAGAACTGTGAATATGTAGCAGTTCAATAGACGGCATTTTGTTTTTAATGATATGTCTCGACTGTTGAAAATAGTTCTCATTCTAACGAATGGTCTATAGTATTGATATTTCCAGATTGCTTTGTAGGGCCGAACGGTAAGGAAATTTATGGACAAATATATACAAAATTACATTTATTACAATAAAGAAAAATTGGTAAATAAAACAAGAAAGACCATTCATTGATTTTTGCAAGTATACACTACAAAAAAGCAATCTCAACGATGTAAACGATGTTTTTTATGCATACAAACTTCTGTGTTGTTCGATTTTATAACGGAGGACACACCTTCGTATGCGTAGTCGACCACAGTCTCCAGATAATGTGCTTGACTTGACTAACGTTGCTTTCATGAATTAGGCTTATTTGAAGCAGTTCAATTTCAAGAAGTTTTTTAATTTCGTTATGCTTATCTTGTTATTTGTTACATTCTGGCGAATTATATGCGCGCTCAGCAAATACCTCCCAAGGTGTAATTCAATGACAAGTTTTCGATACCATTTGACTCCTTTTCTTAATGATGTCGAATAGGATTTCATATAGTTTGGTAAGTTAATAAAAGTCTAATGGTTATTGTAATCGATGACTATTTTTAGTAACTCTGAAGTATACTTTGTACTGAATAAGAACATCCCTTACCTTTCCACTTTCGGACTACTATTCCGGTTGTACTTTCGGCAGATGCTGACTTACCATTTCTTAGTTGTTTCTGGTCAATATATTTTGGGCTCAACATTCGATTGCTCCTTAAATTTCTTACTAGATTAGTGTTTCTGTCCAACAATGCATAAGATAACGAAACACTGGTATAATAATTATTGTCGGTGTAAATAATCCGACCTTCAGCTAATTTTTGGCAAATGTAAAAACTACATTTTGAGATGACTGCAACACGTAGTAGGAAGATGCCTCTAGAATTTTCAGAATCTCTTGTGTTTCTCTTCTGGTCTATTGTTTTACTACCTATTATAATTAAACGTTATCTTAATGTTTGTCTTCTCCCATATTAAATCATATCTCCTCCTCATTCCGTTAGACCTTGTCAGGGCGAGGTGACACTCTAAATATTGTTAGCTTGCTGTCTCCATTGACTGCAATCCTGTGCCAGCCGAGCGGCTTTATATAGAATTTTTCCCATCAGAGACTTCATTTAGTGTGCCCATCGTGTTGGAGATCTTCCTCTTGTTCTTCGACCTTTTCCTTTTCTAAATTCAATAGGTTTCTTGATTAAACCAAGAAGAATCCTGTGTACCAAGTTAACCGTCAAGAATGTTTTCTATTAATAAAATAAAATGCATAAAAATATAAGAAGAAGACGACGAAATACTGTCCCAAATTCTGCGTTTTTTGTACCAAGAGAAACTAATGTACTAATTATAGAAAAATATTAGATTATTAGGGTTATTAGGATTAAGAAAAAGATAAGGCATAAAAATAAGAGAAAATGAAGAAGATCTATTGACCCCAAGTTCAATAGGGTTCTTCTTTACACCAAGAGGATAGGCAACGAGATGTTTACAATAAGTCTCAGTCGTAAACTGAATAAGTACAACCTAATAATATTTATAAAAATTGAGAAGTATAGAATCATATATATAAGAAATATTATAATCTTTATAATTAAATTATCACATAGTTAAACAATTTCCGTCAAATGTACGCAACTATTGTTAACTGAATTTGCTGACGGGAAGTTGTGATTTTTGTCGCCATCTAAAAAAGTATCTTTTTTTAAGACTATATTATGCGATGGGATATTTATCTTCAAAAAGAAAACTTGATAATATAGTTTAATATATAGTTTAATAATATAGTCCCTGTATTAGGGATATGTAAACAGTGTAATGTACAAAATCTTTAAAACTCTCACCGATTGCACCGATCTATATTTAAGAGTAAATACTTTTAGGTTACAAGAACCTATTTCTTTTGAATTACAATAAATTCGAATAGTTAATTGTTGTTGTCAGGTCCAGCAGTGAGGGCAGAAGAAAATGTGGGTTGGCTGATATTGATTTGCTAATGAGCGTCTGACGATGTTCGATCGAGTTGGTAACTTTAATCATTAGATAATGGATTAAGTAAATCGTGCAGTTACGTGAATGCATTGATAAGATATATTAATTCGGTGAACATTTGAAGCTGGATCTACAAGGGTATTGTACGTACTCGCACGAATTAATTGATATCGAGCACCAAATTACAAAACGTATCAACTTTTGATGCATTTTTATTTTGTTTCCTTTCCTGTCTTTATTTCGTTTATTATAAGGTATTTGGGCATAGTGTTGTTTTGTAGTTAATAAAATTAGAAAGAAATATGGCACCACTCAAAAGCAATGTTCGGTTGCATTTTAATAAATTTAATTTAAAAAGTAATACTGCTGCAACTCTTGCTCCAAAGTTTAAATAACATTAGAATATACCTCCAATTTGTACGCCAACTTAAAAAAAAAACATGGTGTACCTTTGAATCGGGAAAGACAGCGAGAATACGAACAACAGTGAAGACCATGCATCGAAAAGCAATGCAGTGGCCGATGAAGATAAAACTGAAAATGTAGATGTATGTAATATCGCAATACCGCGTTTGAGTGAATAATGTTTTTACTTTCCTGGATAAGTTCATTTAGAGCATCAATCATCTAATTAAATATTCTAAACTTTTAAATGAGTCTGCAGTAAAGTAAATATTTCGCCATTATATTCGCCACTAAAGTAAATATTTGCCTGTAAACTATTTCTCTTCACGAACGAGGCATGATCACGGTCGTGAAATTATTGAGATTTGTATACCACGAGTGTGGCTGTTGCTCGTGATTCACTATCCATGTCAATGCGGCTTAAGTTTCTGTATTATTGTAATAATCTACTACTATATTTTATGTTTAATGCAGTTTTTGCATATAATCATTAGTTTGGTCTTCTTATAATTCATGCTTAGGCCTTTCTACGGAAAATGCCTGTCCGATGTCTTACTTAAAATGTTTTTCAATTATAAATTAAACATAATACATTAGTAAACCTTTTATGTGCCCGAAAATCATTAAATAATAGTAATGAAAGTAATTATATTTATAGCATATAAAAATATATATTAGTTACTATAATTTTTTGTTTCAGCTAATTGCGAATGTAGTAATTTTTCTTTGCGTTAACATCGTGGGAGTATTTATGCATAATTTGATGGAACATGCCCAGAGAAAAGCCTTTTTGGACACCAGAAATTGTATAGCTGCTAGATTAGAAATGGAAGACGAAAACGAAAAATTGGTAAGTTATATTAATAATAATATTAATAAATATTAATAATAAATAATATCTACTTGTTTTGTTATAAGTAATATTGCGAAATGTTAAAAATTCTTTACTTTTTCTAATCTGGAGTATTTAAGTTCATCAATAAAATTACTTACTAAAATAACAACACAAAATTTACAAAGTTCTAGTTTGAAATGAAAGTTCAGTTAATGAATTAGTAAATAAATTTATGCCTATCCTCCAATTCTACTAGTAAGGATTTACCCGGATAATAAAAAAGCACTTAGTTCACTAACCTAAAAAAAAACAATATATGTAATGCGTATAAATTCGAATTGATAAAAAGGTGGCCAATTTACCAAGTAACAAAAAAAATTGTTTAATTTTTTAGTGTTTTGTATTTTGAGGACGATGTTCACAGTGGAAATCTAAACGTGAAAATAAACTTAACAAATTGTCGCAAATCGTACCGAAAGCAACAATTTTCGGGACGATTTTGTTCACTTTTGGAACATTTTTTGAACGATTTTGAGTACCGTAAAATGAGATAAAATTGATCCAAAGGAGCGAAATTGATAATTGCGAATGATTCTGAATATTTTAATTTTCCCTGAAATCTAAGAAGCTTAATAAACGGTTCACAACTTCGCTTTAGTTAGTAAAATAAGTAAAACCGATGATTGTTTCGTTGAAGTATTTTTTTAGGGAAAAAATATTGTTTTGATTATGGCTATATTTTTTTAAAGTTTCTTTAGCTTCTTAACTATCCGGTGCCTTAGAAAAACTACAAAAAATTGTGCAAAAAAAGTTTGGACCCTTTGACAATATTAAACTCTCCGTTAGATTTAAATGTCTATTTGATAGATTGACAACTGTCGCTAATATGTCATTATTTTTATTGAAGTTATCTAAAGTATATATACTGTTTTGTTCTAAAAGAATATTAAATTTATTTAAATGTATATTTCATTGTTTCACATATCAATTTTCATATACTATATGTAAACTAAAAATAATTCGATCCAAATCAGAATTTGATATCACATTGAAAAGCAAATCTTCAATATTTACAATATTTTGTTCAACAAAAAATAAATTGAATCTATGAAATTGCAACCGCCAATCATGGATAAACTGACTGTGTAGAATTTTATCCAACCTTTTGCATGAATATGGTGGACGTAACTTCAAGCCCTTTGATATGAAGTTATTGTCTCTATATCTTGATAACTTCCATCAAGTAACGGTCGAATCTATCATGTATTATTAGCCATATCCCGATTTAGCCATACGGCCACACTTTCTTTAACGGGAAAATTTACTCATCCCAGATACCTACGGTATCAAATCATTGAGCTCTGGTGACTTTTTCCGTGTTATCGAGCCCTAGGTGACTTGGTACGTTGGAGTATCTCCCAAAAATTTTCGTACGCATCTGGACGTCGAGAGTAGCACAGCTTTTTACATGGTCTTATACAGGTATTCACTTAGTCCCAGTTGTTTTATTTTTTCTGGGAGATTTTTTAAAAAACACCAGTAGTAAATAGAATAATATTATATATAGATAAAAATGTGTGCGTATTTTCCATTCTCCATTATCTCCTTATTTGTATTTCTGGATTTCTCTGCTTGGCGATCTTTTCGTTGTATTAAACCCATAGATTACTGTTGTTAGGTTTCGCGACATCTATTAGTGTTGTTTGCCTAATTTTATTAACTAGTATGAGATCCAGTCTACTATGTGTCACTTGTCTTTCGCGTGATCAATGATTAAATGATCTTTCCTATTGAGTTTGTTCCTGATATTCAGTTGCAGCAAATGCCCGTTAAGATGTTGAATGGTTTTTTCGGGCATGTGTCGTTTTGGATCTGAGGATGGTTGACGATATATTTCAGGTCATTTTTCGTTGGTTTAATCTGATCCTGAATGGCGAGTAATGAACCTTCTGTGTCAGGGAACATCTTTCCTGATAGCAACCAATAGTTCGACGCTATACCGTCGACATATACATCATAATAATAGAATATAATTTGATCTAATATACAATATATGATTATCACAGAATGTGTATTAATAATAAGTCAGTCTATAATTGTCTCATTTTGGGTGGAAATCTTCTTATGTAGTGCAATAATTATGGCTGTCCAGTCAAGAGGTCAGTTAATGGTTATCACATGCGTTGGTATTATTTATCAAGACTTCAAATGGAATCAGGTCTATACTATGGATGCGTAAGGTACTAGTTTCTTTACACTAGCTTCAATTTCTTTTAACCATTTGTAGGTTTATCTGCATCTCTTACCAATAAGTTGTTTTTTTAAATTCTGCCTAAGTTTTTGGTTTGATTTCATATGTAATATTCTTAATTTTTACAACAATAACAACAAACAACTCTCTGATTTTTAGCAAATTCACAAGCTGCTGTACCTTACGGCGCATACTTTTCTAATAGGTACCTATAAGGTACTCATTAGATGTAGATCCAATAGGTAACATCTTTTGTTTGGTTTGACTACTTTTCTTTTGTCTAGTTATTTAAATTTGTTAACATAAACGCTATTCCTTCAAAAATTTTTGAAAGCTACTACTTCATTTATCGCTGGTAGATTTTGGTGGATATTAACTTTACTATACTAAAAATTTTGCTTTATATTCTATCATGTGCCAAATTCCCACTACGTAAAACGAAATGTGAAACAGAATATAATATATCAAGCTAATACATAAAAGCTTTTAGAGGAAGGAGTGTGAGTTAACATTTTTTTATTGAGAACGGGTATAAGCCTTCCACACGCATTGTTGAAAATTAAAGGATTATTTTAAAGCGATAATAAATTATTCGAAAGTTATAAATGCTCACACTCCAGGTAGATGTTATAAGCCGATCCAATCAGCGGCTACATCATATAAGGAGTTAAGTCTCTTTCCCAATTTACAAAAACTTTTTTAATTTTCATTTTTTCTAATATCTCGTATATGAGGTACCCTTGTCCGCTTTGTCACATTTATCATCCATTGTTAATCGGATTATCCAGCATAAAAAATAATCGAGTTCGTATTCATATATCTCGTTGTGTATTTAATCAAATGTTGAAACAAAAGAAATTAATGCAAACTAGGTTATCGTCTACAAACCCATGGGAGATTTTTAATGGGTCATTTGACCCAGCATGAATCACATATAAACCAATATTATAATATGTAATAACTTTAGAAAGTATGCTGTCAATTCTTATCGGTTCATGTGAGTTACAGGTAATATAATCTAACAACCATTTTTGTACTGCATTTATATCTTAGGTAGGTAATAAAAATATTGGTACCAGGAGCAGGGAAAATGTTTTATTTTCGGAAAACTTTTTCCCCATTTTCGGTAATTTGACACAGTACGACATTCATACACAAAGGTTAGAATCGGTCGGTATATAGATAAATTTTTTTTGCAGTGCTGTACATTTTGGCTGGGACACGAATGAGAAATCTAAGGCGCAATCCTTAATTTGATCCCCCATGCTTTGTGTACCGATAAGAATTGGCGGCATAGTTTCTAAAGTTGTTATTACATATTGTAGTATTCATTTATATGTATATTTATATATTGTAGTACTCATGCTGGGTCAAATCACCCATTAAAAATGCCCCATGGGCTTGTGGTCTATTATGTTTTTTATTTATTTATAAGTATTTATTGGTATAAAGTTATGAGTTTTAACTTAGCAATATCAGTGAATAAACGATAGAACTAAACTTTCGATAACGGAAGAGGAAGCAAAACAAATTTTATTAGATAAAGATCCAAAATAAATTTTAATCTTAAAAAATTAGATAAAAAATAAAAAGTTCCAAAACGAAATTGAGGTTATGAGTGCAATAACAGACTAACTCCAATATTAATGCATAAGTGTAAGAAAATGGGTTTGAAAAAAAAAGGAAGATTAGGAGATCCACTATAACCTAGTTTAACAATATTTTTTGGTTTGAATGAATAAAAGTATGCTATATATTTTATTTAAAAAATCTGATCAAAATTTTGGATAAACACCTATATTCGATTTTTTAATGTGGGTTGGTTCACTTTTTTCAGGTTTTTATAAAACTTATGGTGGATAGGGAATATCAATTCCATTAACTGAAGAAGGTAGAGAAATCAAAGAGACAAAAGTAGACATGATTAACGAAGTTGAAGTAACAAGAGATCTACCTAGTAGAGAAAAGACATGATGAGATAAGGAGAACTCTTGAAAATATCTGCCTAGAAATTGAAAAGGCCAAGCGACTAAAAGTAACGCAGAAGTGGTTTGTCCCCTGAAGGTAAGGCGGAAGAGTTCCTACACAAAATTATAATTCAACGTTTTCTTGATGGCCTGCGCAATGTAGATATCCAGCAGAGATTTCGACTAGGAAGACGAGGCTACCAAATATTAAAGGAGGCTATTGTCGCAGCATTGGAGTGTAAAGCCATGACGAATGTGTCCCGCCATCAAAACAAAGTCTATTAAGTAAGAGGTGTTGTCGAAGTGGAATAACTAAATACGCTACCCCAGGCCGTCCAATTCAAGAAATATCTCGGCCCAATAGCTGATTCTTTGAAACAAAAACGCCACAGGCGCCCAAAGTGTTACAAGTGTGGATTGTAGGCCACCTTCATCGACGGGCGGGCCATTTTCACAACAGCAACGCAGTTTCGGATTCTCAATATGCACAATAAGACGAAGCAGCGACAGTTTAGATGCCAATGGACTCAATAGTCACCGAACAGGAAGACGTCATGGGAAGGCCTAAGGCCTCTCGAGACGACTATGCGAGAAGTGCAACTGCCGATTCTGCAAGTGCCAAGAAGAGTGAGGGTACAGATTCGACAGTTAAAAAATTTAGAGGGCGGAAGTAACGAAAAAACGTAGTTCATGAGCAGAACAAAAATCCAGATAAAAAGGTAATCAGTAAGCAGAAGAAAGATCCAGATCTAAAGGTAGTCCGTAAGAAGAAGAAAGATCCAGATGTAAAGCTAGTCCTAAACAGACTCCTTGTAAGGCCCATTCGCTTAACTCGAGCATATTGTGACAGATTCATAGCTGGAAACCTACAACACAAAAGTTCCTAGCTCGCAGTATTAACAGATTAAATAAACTTTTGTTAGACTTCTTTCATTGAAAAAAGAAGAATTATTATAAATAGTGGAAGTGTATACTAAGCCCATAAAATTTTAGGTAGTATATATTTAAAAAATATATTTCAGTTGTTATAATTTAACATAACTATTTATTATATGGTGCAAATAAATAACCATTGATTGTCGGTAATTCGTAAAGTTCCATTTTATTTACTATTTAGTTTGTTTACTATTAAGATTGGCTATGAGTACGTGTATTTGGTTGTATAGTAATTTCCAGCCACTTTTAGTCTGTCAAAAAGTAACTAACTTCGCAAAAAAATAATTACTAAATTCACTAGCGCCCAGTTCCACCAACGCGATTTAAGTGAAAATTTGATCTTAAGAAATAATTTTCACTTAAGTCCGTTGAGTTTCGTTCCACCAACTAAAAATATTTACTTGAGTACAAATATTTTTGCTTAAGCTTAAGTCACCTACTATGACGACTTAAGCAAAAATTTTAGCTTGGAGCATGCATTGAAATTCATCTTCTGTCATATTATTATATTGACACATAAGTGAGGTTAAATTTCATCTGTTGATCGTCGATGTTGGGTTAACTCGCATTTTTTCGGTCTAATTGGATTTTTTATTTTTATAATCTTATTTAATCTATAGTATAGTATATCGTAATATCGTAGTATGGTAATCTATAATATAAAAGTAGTAGATAGTTTATAATGTATACATAGCGTACGTAGATGTTCTTGTGTTGATAGCATTTTTATTTTTATATTTTTTTTTGTTATTGTAAATTCCACAGAAGTGTGTAGTTTATCGTGTGTGTATATATACAATATAGTGTGTACTATAGTTTAAACTATTATATTTATTTGATACTAGCTACAAAATAAAATATCAAAATACACAAGAACACCACCATTTACATTTACAATAAATATTGAAATGACATTGAATTAAAGACAGCGTCAAAAATGACACAAATGTTCATCTTTTTCTTCTTTTTTGTTGTTTCTGCATTAATAACGAGTCAACAATTTAAGAATTCCTGAAAATTTTGCAAAGTTGGTATTTCTGAGAACTTAAGTTTTTTCTTGGTTAAGTTAAGTAAAAACTTGTATGGTGGAACGCAAATTACAACTAAGAAATATTTTTGACTAAGCAAAACTTAGACTGGAACAAACTGGTGCCTTTGTTTCTGCTAGGCTAGTCTCCTAACATTGATCAACTAGTTACAGTTTAGGCAATGCTATTGACTGGTCGAGAGATAAAGCTTCCCATCGATCTCCTATATGGCGATCTACCAGACGGAGAGGCGAATCAAGGGAGACTCCCCGAATAAGTCAGCGGACTAAAGGATCGACTGGTTAAGGTCCACGATTTCGCCAGAAATATGCTACAACTTAAGAGTGATCGGATGAAGGTTAGGTTCGATCGAAAATTCACTCCTGTTAGTTTAAGGGAAGGTGCTGCAGTTTAGCTCTACCAACCAACTAGAAGGAAAGGTCTAAGTCCTAAGTTTCAGCAGCCCTGGGAGGGACCGTACCTGGTTACTAAGTAGATAAACGACCTTGTATATAGGTGCAACTAACGCCACGAAGTAAGCTGAAGGTCATCCACCTGGAGAGCCTGCGCTCTTATAAAGGGCAGAATCCACCGAACTGGTCCACTTAGGTACTGCTCGGAGTGAATAGTGTGAAAGAACGGGACGATGTTATGAGTCACAACGCTCTAATTGCGGCCCGGACGTAACAGTAATTCGAGAAGCCGAACTAACCACTTTTTCAGCAAAGTTTTCTAACTTCTTTTTCAATATTTTTCTGGAATCTCTGTTAAAGCTCTGAAACCGACATTCTTACCTTCGCTGTCTATTTTTTAGAACAGATGTTCGTGTGTATAAACAGCTTCGGCGTCCTTTGAATAGACAGTAATTAGACAAGTGTTTCTGTAAGCGATACCCATAATATTGTTGGCGATAATTATGATTAGTGTATTTAAAACTATTAATAAGATATTTGATATTTACTGAGGAAATAAAGTCAGTTAAACTACGTATACTTCACTTAATTCCTGAACCAACAGAAGACCGTAACAATATATTGAAAACGCTAGAGTCGTCTTCTATAAGCATAAAAGGATTGTATTAAATAAATATAGAATAGAATCTCAACACACCTGTTGATTCGAAGGTTATCTATCTGAAACTGAAACAGAGAAAAATACATAAGCAGAAAGTATAAATATAAAACAGTTGTTCATTGACGAAAAAAATTCAAAGCTATAAACACAATGCCTTTGCTTTTTTGCCTTTGGCTCGAACTGCTCACATAAAGAAAACTATTTATTTCTCTTTTCTAATATAGTAGGCAATCATGTTTGTGTTAAGTCAACTCCTTGTCTCCGACTTTCTTTTGTCGAACATTTTTTTATTGTATCTTGCAGTGGTCAATTTCTAGATTTATTTTTTTCATGATATCTTTTTATCTATTTTTAATGCCCTACCTAAATGTATCGTTGGTGTAGTTATCGTAAACTGTTGCTCTCCTTTTCTTTTTAGAATTAAAAAATAAACGTATTCAACAAAAGCAAAAAGAAATTTACACTTTTCTCTGTAGTATTCTTAGCTAAACATTGCACGCCATTGAGTTTAAGAAATTAAAGAAAAGCAAGAAGAAATACCCAGTACTATAATCATTTTTAACGGGATGCTAAATATAAACCTTTTCTAAAATTTGCGTACAAAAAAATCTGAATCAATACCGATTTCCATAATACCTATATAAAACCCAGTTCTCCAATAAATATTATCAGACACGCTGTTAGATTCATAGGATTAGAAGTTACAAAACTCAGCGAATATTTGATGAAAAGGATAATGTTATACCTCGAAAAGGAATTCGTGTCACACGTAGGCAAAATATTTGCGGTGCAAAAAGTTTGGGAAAAAAGAAATATAGGGGTCAGTCCACAGGGGATAATACAATATTTCTGACGTAAATTTTTGGATTTGACAATTTTACAAATTAAATCACCAAAGTTTATGATTCTAGCCTTTTTGAGATATTGCCCCGCAATGCTATGAAACAGAATATGAATTGTATGAAGAAGTATAGATGAATTGTGAAGGTACAATTTTATATCTAATTGCAAAAGACTAATACGTTTTGTACACAAACACACTTATGACAAATGAATAAATTGAAAAGGAAAGTACTTTAAAAGTGTGTAAAACATTTAATTCCTAACTGAGTGCTTTCAGCTTACAAAGCCATAAGTAACTATTTAAATGTAACAATGTTTAACTTACGTTAAGTTTGAAATTACTTTAAATTTTTTAGATACCACTACAAAAGAGGGATTACATTATTCAAAAGAGAAACAAATTTATTCATCAAAATTTAAAAAGTTTAAAAGTTTTTAAAAAATGTCATCAGTGTCATCAGTGCAAAAACATCTTCATCTTCTTCTTCTTCTTTTTGGCTTTTATTCTTCTGAATAATCAGCCAGTACATTTGTTTTGTTAATTTTTGGGCCACTGTCGTGAGTCTGAGAATATCTCATGCCCTATTATCAATTATATGTTAATATTGGATAGGTTATTATTAAGGTTATAATTTTATATGGTTGATCTGTAGGAATCTGATAAGAATTTTGATAATTTTAGGGTTAATCTCGCATAGAAGCATTGGTATGTTAATTGGGGTTTTAATATTAATTTTGATCAGCTCCTGATAGACATCATAATCTTTTATTTTGTTTATTGGGCATTCCCAAAATATGTGTTCTAGTGTATCCATTTGTCCACATTCACAGTATGGGTTATCGCGAATGTTGATTTTATATAAATGTACTCCTGTCAGGCAATGACCACTCCTCATTCTAATAATGGTAGTAATATGCCGCCTATCTATGTATGGGATTGTGTCAAACCATGGTTTATTAGGAAAAAAAATTTGTATGTTGTTATACCACTTGCCTTTAAATTGAAAAGAATTTAACCAATTATTTTGATGCATAGAACATATTTTATTTTTTAATAATGGCATGATATCCAAGTTACTTAATCGAATTTTAGCAGGAATATTTAATTCAGCCCCAATTTTTGCCAGTTTGTCAGCTATTTCATTTCCCTTGATATCATTATGTCCAGGAATCCAACATAATCTAATATCTTTCCCATATTTATTTAAATAGTATAGTTTCTTTTTAACTTGCAAGACTCTGTAATCTTTTGTTGCAGTTATCATATTGTTATTAATGTTGTCTATAGCGCTCTTTGAGTCCGTAAATATTATAGCTTTATCAAAACTTTTTTCCTCACAAATCATTAGACCCTTTTGAATCTGCTGTACAGATATTAATAAGTGAAGGAATTTTTTCAGAAAAGGATTAATTTATACTAGGTATGTGTATTCCTATGCCCGTTTTGGCTTCCTCAAGGTTTTGATTTTTTTGTTTTTTTTAAGCATCTGTAAATATTTGTATGTAATTATAGTAATACGAATTTACAAAATTGTAATATTCCCAAAGGTTATGGGAACTATTTTGTTTTAATAATGTTTTTATAATTGGTACATTATAAGTGTAGATATCATATTCATTTGAGTAGCAGGCTGGTATGTCACTTGTGTTCATTGATGGTAAAAACTTTTTAACTTCTGTTAGAGCGTCAATCAAATATGTTGGATTTTTTTCCTTCCAATATCCTTGTTGATAACCATGATATTTTTTTAAGTCTAGAAGCATATTTAATAATGAGTGATTTGGAGTTGTGCTAATCTTTGCTATGTATTTCGTGGCAATCCATTTTAATCTATGGTGTAGATCGATAGTTGCACTTTCTGCTAAAATGACATTAGTGGGAGTAGATTTCATCATCCCATGTGTTGTTCTCAAAGATTGGAATTGTATTCGGTTTAATTTCATAAAATTTTGTTGAGAGAAGTTATTAATTATACTAGCGCCATAATCTAATTGTGATTGTATCAAGCCATTATATATTAATTTTAGTGTTCTTGGGTCTGATCCCCACCATACTCTACAAAGAGCACGTATTATATTAATGCCCTTTTGGGCTTTATTAATCATGTTATCTATTTGCTCTGACCAATTTAGATTGTGCTTAAATATTATACCTAAATATTTTTTCGACAGAACATTAGGGATTATATAGTCATTAATTTTTATATCTGGTGGATTACTAATAGGACGGTTCATTTTAAACCACAAAGTCTCGCATTTTGATGAGGATAGTTTAAGATTATGTGTATCAAACCATTTGGATAATTCATATAGGATAAAGTTTACCTGATTTGCTATATGGTTAAAATTACTACCTTTTGTTAAGATAATTAGATCATCTGCATATGTCAGAAGTACACAATTTTCAGGTATTATTGTGTATATATTTTTAAGATAAATATTGAATAATATTGGGCTTAAAGGTGAGCCTTGTATTAGACCTTGTGTAGTATGCGATGGTCCAACCATTTCGTGATAATGATTTTTAACATATAGAGTCCTATTGTTTAAGAATTGAAATATAAGGTTATTGATGTCTACTGGAATATGAAGATTATTAAGAAGTCTGTATAGTATGTAAATATTCACATGATCGAAAGCTGCTTTAATATCTAAGAAAGTAGCATTTACATATTGGTTTTGTGAGAAAGCCAATTGAACATAAGTATTTAAATAATTTAAATTATCGTTATCTTTTAAATTTAAATTGAAGAGGTCATTTGCTATTTGTAAATGATTATACTTGCCTATTTTGAATTTTTTCTCGATTCCTTCTACTACAACTAAGTATGGCCCTACAGCATTATTCTTGTATCTGTTGTCGCTTTGATTAAATTTATCTTTTTTCTCATTATCAGACTTATCATTTATTATTGTATTATTTTCATTATTCGAAATATCCATATTATCGTTTTCATTATTGATCGCTTGGAAATCAGGTGGCTTTTTCTTGCCGCCATGCGGTGACATATCAGTAGCTGATCAAAATTTTACTAATATAGAAAAAAATATGTAATGGAAAAGACTTACCAATGCTCTAGAAATTATTTTATATATAAAGAGTTATATAAAAGTAGATTAATTATCTCTATCTCTTAAGACTCTTGTCTGAAATTTCTTTAACCCAACCAGTAAAAATTGTAGTATATTACGTTGTATATCGAAACTGTTGTTTCTACGCTGTAATTGTGAATTATTATATATTTAATTTTGCGATATACTCTCGTAAGTATAAAGACGACCAATATTTAAATTTACCGCTAGAAAGATTCAAACTTTTGACCGTGCAAAAACATATTAAAAGTTTGGTTATGGTACGAGTGCAAGCACTGAGAGAGCTGAGGCGACAAGCAAACTGATTGGTACAGAATCCTATGCCTTTTCAAAAAATGACAACTGACAAGTGTCACAATGAGAAAATTAAATTAGTCAAAATTGTGAAATTGTTAAAATATCGGAATTCATTATAAAAAGTGAAATGTATTAAAGACTGTCTAAATTAAATTACATAAATCTTAGTTTGAATAATTGTATTGCATATATGTTGAAATTGACTGAAGGTCAAGAAGGTCAGTTGACAAGTTATTCCCAAAAATAATAATTCAAGTAATAGGTTAAGGTGTGTTTTCTAAAAAGAAGAAACTTGATTGTAATGTTTCTATTTGGGACTTAAGGACTTAAGGACAGGAATAGTATTGAAAAATGTTAAAAACAATTTTTTATAAAAACTTGTAAATTTCTTGTTTTTAAAGTCAAATATGTCAAATATGTCAAATGATTGATTACAAAATTGTTAGGAATTAATAATGGAAGTTAAATAAATTAAAAATTAATTTTAGATTGCGTGAGGTTACTCTTCTTCCTCTAAAGTCTCCCACAATTGTTGTGTATTTTTCCCTATCTGTATTTTCCTATTTGTAAGTCTGAAGTGATCAATTTATAATGCACAAAAGTAACAAATTGAAACACTTACTAGTTTATAATAATGAGTTCAGGTCTATGGAAAGCTTCACATAGTATGGAGTTCTCTGTAAGTTGGAGTGATCATATGATAATGATGATGATCACAGTGTGTCTAGCATGGAAACTAGTCCATTTGCCACAGATTTTTAAATGATTTATGTTATGTTTATAAATTAAAACTTGATTATAACAAATTTATATTACATTTTTTTAAGCCCTTCTCTCTATTCGGATTGCCGAATATAGGCCTCTCCTAATTGTCGCCATTCATCTCTGTTGTTTGCAAAACGTTTCCACATTGGCCTTGCAGTTCTTTTATTATCGTCGCTCCAGCGCATTTGCGGTCTTCTTCGTTGTTTTTTTGGCTTCAAATGGCCGCCAATTCCCGATTTCTTTATTCCATCAGCCATCCTTTCTTCGACACTTTCTTGATTCTATAATGTTTAATCTAGCCAGGTCAGCAGGAACAGCACCGTGACTAGTTTTTAATCTTGTGATAGTTGCTGCTGATCGTTTGGATATGTTATAGTGGAATACGTGTGGTAATTATGATAATATGGTAACGTAGGATTAATCTTGTAATAATGATATTTGATGTATTCGCCAATATTTTCCATCTGTCTTGCCAGTTAAAATTTATTTTTTTATTAAAAAAATTGATTAGATCTGATACTGTGTCTATATGTTCTTGTGTATACCAGAATGAGTAGAATCCTTAGCGAGTTCGTCTACTTTTTCATTACCTTTTATCATGGTGTGACTTTGCGCAAATAAATGTTACATCTTTGTTTCTCATTTTTTGTTTAATGCCACATTATCAGCTCGACTGGTTTAACTCAGTGTTATTAAGTCAACTAAGAACTGACTTAGAGTCTGAGATGATCACAGCATCTTGCAAATTTTCGTGCGCTAGCCAATCCAGAGTTTTCCTAATAGCTATCGCTTCTGCAGCGTAAATAGATCAATGTGGAGGAAGTTTTATTTTAAATGATTATTGGAAGAACTGTACACTGCAGACCCTGCAGACTGCTGACCAGGGGTGGTCATATTTGATACTGTTCTGAAATAGTGCTCTTGTTACCCATATTAAAAGAGGAAGTCAATAAAAGGGAAATACCACTATTAGTAAGTCAATTATATATGAAGGATACATCAGTTATATTTTAAAATGGCATACATATAAAATCAGAATTTGGTGTTTATTGAGAATAAACTAAATGTAAGACCAAATACTTATCGTGTCGGAATAGTATTGTTAGTGGTTTTTTTCTGGTTTTTTACTCATGATTTACTATGGAATCACTAACAGAAGAATTTTAATTATGATCATTGCATGTGGTTGTCTTTTTAAAGACAAATCACATACTATAATTTTTCTGACGGATAATCCGAAGTGGAAATCGAAACAAAATAACATATTTTTTAAACTTAATTTGTGGTTAATTAGTGGTTAATTTTATTGTTATCTGCCAATATCTGCTCTCGAGTTTTGTGTTTGTTTTGAAACTTGTACATTCTTCGTCAAACCAGTCCTTAATAAATTTTTTCATTTTTTCCTTCTGGTAGTGTCTTATTTGCTCCATTAGGCGCTTCTTTTGTTAAAAAAAGAATGGACAGTTGAGATTTGATTTCACGTATAGTGCCTATGTATATTCGCTTATACGTTTTTACCCTAGCAGGAATCATCAGAGCCACTGGTACAGAAGCTCCAAACGTGAAAAGTTTTTTTCGTCAAAAGAAGCAACAATTAAATGGCTTCAATATGGACGATATAACGACATCTGATAATAAATCTTGAAAGTAGTAATCCGAAGATTTCTATTGACGAAACCAAAATTTAGATTTTTGCTTTAATCTGTGCCTTCTATAAATTTTCAAGGCAAAACACTTTTGCCAACAAACCTTTGTTTGTTTGTTGCATAGCTTTTATCTTCTTGTCTTTTGCGCATAAGCGTTTTACTTTCTTCGTTACTAAGTACTCTAATGTTCTCAGAAGTAGTGTAGCCTTCAGGTATATGGACTAACTAAAGCATGGAGAGAGATTAGAGAAACTGTCATTCTTAAATTTGGGACAAGAGGACGGGAAATGGCAAAGTCTCTAAGACGAATAAGTCTTATGTCATTCCTACAGAAGATAATATAGAAACTGCCCGACAGATATATTTGGGATGAAACATTGGTACCTACACACTCCAATACATTAAGAACAACAAGCCCATAAAGCAGGTGGTGATAGAGGCAAGTCGGTTTCTTAGAGAGCAGATATCGATTCCATATTTTGTTACTTCCTTGACTAACTATTTTATCCTGCCTTTATAAAATGTTTCTCTCATATTAAATGTTGCTAATGTTATGCTTTTTATTTTTGGGTTCTGTTTTAATTTTTTTGTTTATATCTTTTTCTGATTATTTGTGCTTAGTTCGTGGTGCATTCTTTATGTATTTTTTACTTTTTCCCTGTTTTCTTTACATACGTTTGTGTCTTTCTCTTTTACCGAGTCGCATCAGTTTGGTCATCATAATCTTAGTTTTTTGAGGGTCCTTCACTAGTGTTTCGAAGTCTTTCTGTCAATTCACGTTTTTCTTTGTCCAATTTTTGTTGTTTTTCATTAACAAATAGTTTAATAAAGATTATGTTAAAACTTAACATCAGACAACGACGCTGCTTTATATCCCACACATAGCTGTATGTAGGAAAAGGCTGGATTGTTTTGCATTAGAAGTGGATCCATATAACCAAGAATATAATTAGTAACCGTGTTCTTGGCTGTATGTATCCTTTAAAGAAACACAAATAAAAAAATTAGTAAGTCTTTTAAATGATGACCTAGCAAAGACGACCCACCAAACGAAAAATACTTGGGAAATAACTAAAAAAAAGATTCGAGAACTGGAATATTTCGAGCATGTGATGAAACATTCAGATAAGTATAACGTTTGACAACTCATAATACAAGCTAGATCGCTGAAAGAAGCGTCTCAGGTCAAAGAGGGAAGATCCTGCCGTCCACATTTCCAAGACTGTTATAATAAGACATCCGCTGATTTTTCTTTCGAGCTACCACAGACAAAATTATTATAATCCATGTGATCGCCAAAGTTCGATAACCGAATATGGTACCACAGTTTTTGACGATTAAGTCAAATGAATATTTGAAGGTTAACTTTGTTCATAATTACAAAAAATATGTATATTTTTAAACTAAAAGGGGTAAAATGACAGTGGTTGGCTGTATACCTTAGTTTAAAAAATCTGACAGAGAAGTATAGACTCCTGGTGTATAATGGTATATTTTATTAAAAATATTTAAGATTTGTCCAAAAGGATTACACTTTTTAAAACGTTTTCTGTCCAGTCGGACCATCATCAGTGAAACATTTTAAGAGTAGTTGAAACTAGCTACGAAAAGTGTTAAAACCTTTGAATTACATGACAATCCTGACGTGTACTAGTGACACGTGGTTGATGTTATAGGATTTCACCTAAAGGGAAAACGCATCTTCCCTGCTCGAAAGGAGGACGACTTCATCCACCGGTTAGTGTCAGCCAACTTTTTGGATAAATTTTAAATATGTTTACCATATTTTGCAAATTTTAAAAAATATACCGTTATACATCAGAAATTTTTACTTCTCTCTAAGTTCTTTTATATATATGTAGTTTTAATCAACGCAAGGTACTTATTCAATAGAAATAATATTTTAAGCAGCATAAAGCCAAACCTTTCGATAGTAAATACCAAAAGCTCGTCACTTATTCCGTACTAACAAATAGATATCAAATGTATTTAACAATATTGTTTTCACTTTTTGCTATAATGAAATTGATATGTGTATGTTAAATATACAAAGATCTAAAGCATTTTTACACGACTTTAATTTTACTGAACTATAAGGCAGTGTTACCTTTATGAATCGACCGCCTGTTCATTTCACTGTCTTCCATAAATCATAAGTTACTAATCGCATTTGTCTAAAATATGGTATTTTCGATTTCCAGGAACGTCTTCTCTTGTCTGTGTTACCACAACATGTTGCTATGGAGATGAAAAATGATATTATATCACCGGTCGAAGGTCAATTTCATAAAATCTACATTCAGAAACACGAGAACGTGAGGTAAGTTATTATTTGCTTTTATGTGTTCCTTTCTTCTTTTTTGAAGATGCAGAAGTTATTGCACCTTTGGTTGTGCAATACAAATATAGACAATGTAGTAAGAGTATCTTACTTCTAGTGGATGTATCTCTTTGAAAAAATGGTTCTGAGATTATTGTAAGTCATATCAAAAACCTCACAATTCATCCCTCAATATTTTATTGTCTGTGTAAATTTTTTTTTGTTGTATCAACAGTTTACGTTTTTATGTTCTGTATCTTGTTGTTTTATAAAGAATAAAACACATTGTCGTTAATTTCTTTAGAATACAATTAAATTAAATTCAATAAGTACGAATGTTTTTATCGAATTAAATATCCGAAATAAAATATTCTCCTGATTTTTAAAGATGCACTAAAATATACAGGTTAGTAATATCTAGTAATATTTGATAAAACTTTTAATAATGCTGTTATTATATTCTCAAACGACGGTACAAATAGATTTATGTAATTTAAACATGGCAATATTTGTTGCGTTCTGCATATACGATGACCTCAATATAACAATTGGGGTCATCGCAAAGAGAAAAGAAGATATTCTGTTCAATCCAGAATTCGCTGGTTTCCCCCTTTCGCATTGGGTATGTGTATTAACATAAAAATAAAATGAAAGCCAGAGGACTGTACAAAACTCTATTTTAAATTAAATAAAAGCCAAAGACAAATATACATACGTTAAAATATAATAAAACTATAAAGAGCTACAGATTAATTGCGACGTGACAAATATGTTAAAATCAATATTTATTTGTAGCCAAGAATAAATTTACATAAGAAAAGTGTACAGGCGACAATCACTCAAAAGACTAAAATCTCAGAATTGGTAAAATAAAAACATCGATACATATAATTAATCTGTGGTAAAATGAATCAGCCGTTTTAATAAAGACACACAAAATTCAATCCACAACAATTGAATATATTATTGTAATATATTACGTAATACATTACATGTAATATGTACGTAATACAAATATTAATAAACTCAATTCAAAAGTATAATCGGTAATAAAATACACATTAAATTATTATGCAATTAATACAAATATTAATACAAAACATACAAGAAATAAAATTGGTGTTAACAAAATACATAAATATAGAATACAGTAAATAAGCTAAAATAAATGTTTATGTATACGTAAAATGTTCTTTTTTGACAATGTCAAGTAGCGTACTTGACGTATATACAGCAACAAGATAAATGGTGTAGTGTACCTTACCCAATGAATTGATAGCACCACCGCTATCGCAAATGACGTCTTCACCGACGCACAGAAACCACAAAAAGTTGATAATGAACCACCCTTACTGCATTTTACGACTTTCTCGGTAGCAAGACCGATACGAAGTGTCAGGTACTCTTAACCCAAAACGCACGTCTCTCTCACGTAATATGTAGTTTTTAACACAGATGTATTTTTGTACGGGCTGCAAGTTGTTATCTTAATATACGGGGATAATCAAAACTACCACAAAATCTGTTAATATTATATAAATGTTGATATATCGTTGCGAAACTGCAACAATATCTCTGAACGATATAATGAGTTTCGAGAAAAGTGAAAGAATATTAGTTTTATATTATAATATGCAACCAAACCTTTTACTTATTCTCTTAGATTAGAAATTTTTAATTACTATTTATGTACTGAGATCATCTGAAGTAAACAGGTAGGATCCGATAGGTTAAATCAGTTGATAACCATTTAAACTATACAACACAATCTTGAAAACAGTTGACTTTTAATAAAAAGCTACTTAGGTATGGTATATATCGATTTAAAGAAGACGATATTGTTCTGTGATAAAGCAATCAGAGAAATATTTACATATGTTACAAAAGCAGTATGTGCGAAATGTACCCGGAATGGACGAAGAAATAAGTGTACTATATAATTACGAAAGTATGAGTATTTAAGTACTAAGAAAAGAGAAATTAGAAAGTAATCTGATAATGTAGAAATGGTTTTTTGGAAAGTATCTGCAAAATGATCCGGATGGGTGAGTTTCAACAGATGAAGGAAAACGAGAACCTTGGGAGAAAAGGACACAATAACAGACGTAGTTAAAACGAAGCAACACAAGTTATCTGACCACGTGCAGAACGTGGCGGATAAGAGAACTTCAAAACAAATGTTAATATGGAAACTTGAAATCGTAAAAATATGGAACAAATAAGCCAAAAGCGGAAATGTGAAGTAAGTCGGATATGCAAAAGATTTAGAAGAAAAATACAAGTAGGCAGAGGGCAGTTCAAGTCATTTTATTGCAAATTAGGTTAATATTAACTGGGATGTTCGCTATATTATATTTTTAGACTAGTCAATAACATTGGAATATTAATTAAATATCGCATATTTAGAAAAATAGTTCCAAACACAAGAAATATTCGTATTAGACATGATTTTAAAGCTATTACTTTGTAGCAACTTTTACGTTAACTGATTTTTTTTCTGATGATAATAATCGATTTTAATTAAAATTATTTTATAGATGTTTTGGTATCCAATCCAGAAATCGTTCTCAAAATCAGATTTTTTGTGAACGGGTTTCGGACTAGAAATCGAAATGTCAATAAAATTTTAATTTTTATCAAACTAGGTTTCACGTGAGATTTGCCAAATAAGTTATTTAATTTTAGCGTCTTTTTTGATTT
The DNA here is from genome assembly GCF_040954645.1 of Diabrotica undecimpunctata. Taxonomy (NCBI): domain Eukaryota; kingdom Metazoa; phylum Arthropoda; class Insecta; order Coleoptera; family Chrysomelidae; genus Diabrotica; species Diabrotica undecimpunctata. Next base: position 74,131,749 of record NC_092804.1, on the reverse strand, counting down.
TCTATAACAAACTGCTCTATTTTTTAGATCTTCAAATCCGATGTAAGTAAGCGCCACCCTCTTTTATATTTCTCACCAGAATTATTTTGAATAATTTTAAATATTCGTTTTTCTCCATTGTGTTTTTTTTATTTATGTTACTAATATTAAAAGCTCTATCAATTGATTCATCGCAAGATTTTATTTCTTTCGATCGATTTTCTGTCGAATTCTCGACGATCTTCGTAGATACTAATGTATTTTCCGAGATATCCATACTTCATTTCCAGCTCTATTATTCAGCTGTACACTTCCAGCGTATAGTGTGAGATATAACTGAGTTTATAATTTCAATAAACTTGAAAGTGCTCGTATTGGAGAAAAATAAGTATAATAATACTAAAATGCTTAAAATCAGTACCTTCTATCAATATTAGGTAGTAAAAACGTGTTAATTTTTTGATATTTTGGGAATGATTTGACTAAAATTAAAAAAAAGTTAATTTTCATTTTCATTTTGTAACTTTTCTTAAGAATGTAATAATAAATATATTTTTGGGTACAATTTCGTCTTTAAGTTTAGTTTTAAAATTTGATAGATGACAATTATTGTATTAAGTACAACGTACATTTTTTAATACAGGATTATACAGTTAAATGACCACATTACGACATTTTCATACAAATTAGTGTAGAGTAAAATTCTGCGACATAATAGCCCGTTCAGCCGGGAGCACGATACGATAATTTAGTCTAAACGAAATGTTATCGAACCAAATATCTTTGACAAAAAACGACGAAACAAAAAAAAAGTCACGCTTTTACTAAACTTATTAAAATTTTTGCGTTCACTTTATCTATATCATACCTACTATACTACGTCAGAGACAGTAAACAACTAATTAAAATATTTCCTTTGTACAATATACTTACACTTTTTTGGTATTGGACTACTTCATCAAAAACTCGTATCGTGTAAAGGAGCATGATTCGTAGGATTCGAATTTTTATCGCGGCGTGGCATACCTACTGTTTGCAGTGACCAAATCGAATGTAAATTTGGCCATATTCGGTAAAATTTCCGAGTGCGATATACGGTTAAATCGTCTGAATACGTCCATTTAAAACTACGTGCCAAGTACAATGGTACTTCGAAGAATAATTATTCATAGGTTACGTTAGAGTCTACTGTCAATACGTATAGAATTGAATTCCTGAAATCCACAACAACAGTTACACTGTATACCAAAAAAGTTCACCTGTAATTCATCAGTAAGTTCTCTAAACAACGAGAGTCTTTTTCAATGAGTCTTTAATACTACGTGATGTAAACAGATATAACCCAAATTGATTACAGTTTGTTGTTTTCTTTAAAACAAAAATAAAATGCAAAAATCTAAAAAGAAAGTACTTTTGGATACCTTTATAGCATATTCAGGAAAGTTATTTGTCGGAATTGCAATATAATATAGAAGCATGGTATTTCAAGGTTGACTGTCATACTTATCGTCTGTCCACAATTTTAAATATTTCTGAGGCATGTGGCACTCTATAAAACTATAATAAAATACCTACTTTAGAATAAAAACATTCAATGATACCATTGCTGTGTTCTGAACTATTCAAAGAAATTATACGTCACATTTTTCGACACCAGATTGCAACTGTAGGTTTGTGGTAGATTTTATTATTTCCAGAGATATAAATCGTACCGTTTTTAGTGAGAGTTCTAAGAGACACTGGTCTTGCTGTAATTTTGTTCCCATGTAGGAGCTTGGTATCTGAATAAGAATGGTTTATATATATAATATATATATATATATATATATATATATATATATATATATATATATATATATATACAGTGATGAGTGTCTTACCACTCGGCAAAATAGCGGAAAGGATAGAAGACAGATTAAGTTGTGAGATAGTACGAGATAAACTATTTCTTAGACGTGGCTATTTGACTTCAGTCATAATTATACGGATGACCTCGAAAATATTTTATTTTAATAAGTTCTGATGTTAGAATAAATGATTGAATAAATTAAGATATATTATAGTAAAAAACATTAATTAGTAGCGATTTTAAATTATAAATCTTTAAGTTTATTTAATAATAAAAATAACTCAACTGAAATATTTGACTAAACTAAAGGTAGGTATGTTGTGTCGGAAAACAATTGTTGTATGTGGAATTCGTGTAATAGTTAGAGACGTGGTCTATTGACAAGAAGATTGGGGTTCAATTCACACCAAGGATAAAATTAATTTTTGTTTTATTCAATAAAAAAATAATAAAAAATATGATACATATTAGGTAACAAGTTTTCGAAAAACTCATTATTTACAATTTATTCTTATTCCAATGTTATAAAATAGAAATACAAAATAATTCTGTTTAATGTCAAATCCATCACTAAATTCTCAGTGTTAATATAAATTCCTCTGTACTGGTAATGATTTTCAAAACAATTGAGAACATTGGAATGGATGCGCGCGAACAGCTACCTGCTTTACAGCTAACCAAATCATCAAGCCTTCAGCCATCAAATAATAACATATCGAGAAGTGTTTTTGCACGAAGAAACAGAAACTTTTTATTGAAAAAACAATTCGTAAAAATGGTTTTAACGGTCGAGGAAAAAGTGCAAATTGTTGTCTAGCATGTGAATGGATTATTAGACAACATGATTAGTCAACAATTTGTAAATATGTTTCCAAATAGGCTGGCTCCAGCACGATCAACAATTCAGTCTATTATACGTAATTTTGTTTACTTATGGAACCGTGTTCGCTCCAAGAGGAGTTCGTAGACGAAGGGAGGTAAATCCAAATTTGGAACTAAGGGACACTTTGATTTGTGCAAGTATTGAGCAAAATCCTACCCAATCAACATCTCGTCTCGGAGAACAATATGGAATTTCAAGATTTAGAGTAGGTAAAATTTTGAAAATCGGATGATGCCGTCCCGTCATGGATACCGTCCCTATAAACTTCATAAATCCAACGAACAATTCCCTGGAGATTAATATAGACGTTTAGAATTTTGTCAAACTGCAATGGAAATGTCACATCAAGGTGAACATTTTTTAGACAACGTTTTGTTCACCGATGAATGTACGTTTTCATTGCATGGCTGTCACAATTCAATGAATGCTCGGTATTGGTCTCGAGGAAATCCTCGTCAGAATTATGTTGCTCGTACCCAGCGTCCTCGAAAAGTAAATGTTTGGGGAGGCATAATAGGGAATCATGTCATTGATCCATTTTTTATAGACGGTATGTTGACTGGGCGGAAATACTTGGAACTTCTGCAAAATCAAATTGTCCCAGCCCTTCGTAATTTACCAATACCTTTCGATTCCATATGGTTTCAACACGAATGTTGTCCTGCACATAATTTTCTCATCGTCAGTGAATATCTCATTGCGACTTTTCCTAATCGATTGATAGTGGTCACGGAGATATTTTTTGGCCTGCAAGATCACCTGATCTTGCACCTTGTGATTTTTTATGTGGGGATATATCTAGTCCAAACTATATGGAATTGAAGACGATAAGCCTAATTCTCTCCAAGAATTAAGACAAAAGATCTCTGATTCAATGAGAGGTATTAGTCCAGAAACATTAACTAATGTTAGACGAAATTTTATAATAGCTTGGGTTATTGTTCGGCTGCAAATAGAGGCTTATTCGAACATTTTTTGTAAATACATTTCATTAGAATAAAATACGTTTATTTAGAATATTTTTATAGAATTCCTATCTATTTAAACATGTTTTGTAAGTACATTTATTTAGAACGTTCTTTTATGTTTGAAGAATTTTTACTTTATTTTCGAAAGTACGACATTGTTTTTTTAATAAGATTTACATGTTTTACTATAAACAGTTCTAATAAAGACTGAAATAAATATTTAGTGATTTAAAGCAAAACGATATAATATCTGCATAATTTCAAATTTTAATTTTTATAAAAGTAAAACCGTCATGTTGGATTCGAACCCTGAGCGCCTGGATGAGAACATCGTGCCTTGATCTCTGATCCATCAGACTTTTATAATCATTTAGTGACAGTTTGGCTTATTGTTCTGCTGCTGTTCAAATCATAGTAGAAATTATTCTTGGTTAATAATTTAAAACTTTAGATTAAATAATCACTATTAATTAAATTATTTTATTCATATTTTTGCTTTATTGTGGTCAATCAGTTTTTACTTTATGCGAAATTAAAAAATGGAAATACGTCACACATACGACGTTACACATAATAATTATGACCGGAGTGATTTAGCTCGAAGCTAAGGTCTAAAGGTGTGAGACTATCGATAGTGGTAATGTAATGTAATGTAAATTATAGGTTTCTATCGATTATTTCTCACCTCTACGAGTTTCATCTCTTTTTATTTCACAAGGTAACTGTGTTTTCTATCTCTTACGTTAAAAAGCCGGGTGGTAAGACACTCATCACTGTATATATATATATATATATATATATATATATATATATATATATATATATATATATATATATATATATATATAGTAAACTCTTAAATATTGGGGAAATCTGCAAGAAAGACTTGCAGATTTCCCCAATATTTAAGAGTTTACTATTTAACTTATCTGCAAAGATTAAATTTCTTTTCTATATATATATCAGAGTAAGAAGAAATAAGTACTTGTGACTCGTTTGGAAAAAATATATAAATGGTTTGGATGGGTTGGAGTCAATAAAAGGGGCTATTGGTTAACTATTTATTATCTCGAGCTTTCAATTGTGTTTACAATTATTATCAAGAGCTGCTAAAAATTTTAGAACATGCAGAACTATATAAAGCATAACTTTTTTCTTAAAACTAAAAATAAAAAAAATTTCCATGTCGTCGACTTAATTGGACAGACACACTGTACTTATATATAATAGAGTCACAAGCCACATTTGATCAAAAAAGTACCTATCTTTTGTAAGTTATAATTTATCTTTTGTCCACGACCTTGCTGAGTGAATCCTTGCGGAGCTGGCATCTTTGTTTCATCATGGTCAAGCTGGCTCCGGAGAAAAGCCTTTCGGCTGGGACAGACTTAGCGGGAAGTCGCCAAACGAGCCGTGATAGGAAATTTATGTTGCTTGTATTTCCGCCAAGATAATATGTCCACCACGTTCGTGACTTCTCGTTCATACCCTTTTCTTGTACAGTGACAAAACTTCGTAGTCGCCACTAGAGGACCCAGAAGAAGATCCAACTTCCGTGTTGCTTTCAGGTTGAGGCTCTTGTTTTCATATTTTTTATATAATTCTGTGAGTTTTGTCTCTGTTTATTGTTTCAAGGAACTGCCCCATTCCGTAAATCGAAAGCTTCCAATTTGTGGCGTTGATCGATTACTAGAGAAATACATTACATATAATTTGTTTTATTGTATTATTTAATTATCTTATTTTTTGCTGCTATAAAAGAGTTTTCCAAATTGAATTCCTCGTCATTCTTTTTCCCTTCTAGTAAGTCTGTAACTTTTTTGCAGTTCTTAAGAAATTATTGGTTTTCATAAATCCCTTTCTGATTCTGGGATTCTGAATCATGGTATTAATTTTGAAATTACCTATACAGAAGAAAGAAGAAAAAGAAAGTTCTTTTTATACATCACGTTCACGGTTCGATTCAAAGGTATCATCATCTGGTGGTGTCGCCATCATGTCAGGTGGCGTTTTATTAGAAGGACCTAAAGCAAAAAATTTTTTTGTGTACCAGACGTGCATCGTAATAAATCAAAAATATTTAAAATTTTCTGTTATTCTAAATGTATTATGTTTCATCCATATAAATTATTAGAACAGAAAACCTTTTAATTTCGCCTAATAAACCTGACGCTTTGTCCCCCATGCGGGACAAAGCGTCAGTCCTGTCCCGTCCCAGAGCACAACTCGCTATCCCGCGTGCATCCCTAAATTTATCTCATCTCTTCCTTGCTTGCTAATATTCAGCAGGCTACTATTCCAAACATTTTTATGGGATTTTTCTTGGGACTCCCATTCGATTTTTGTGTCCATACCATATCAATGGTTTTCAATCCATATTTTTTATGGTTGTTCCTCCTATTCCCATACGGTTTTGAACGTTTTTATTTCTTATTCTATCTCTTCTAGATATCTCGAATAAACTTCTAATTGCATCCCTCTTTACTAATTCGATCTTTTTTTTTCAATTAAGATTAGATAAGGTAAGGTAGTTAAGATAAGGTAGAAATCCAGGTGGCAATCTGGTGAAACAGAGATAAATGAAGACTTGGTACTAGAAGGTATTGAACGCTTCAACGCCATCAAGTAGTAGTAGTTTTATAATTAATTTCGGTAAAGTTTGAAAGAAATTAATTTTAGATTAATCAATTCATACCTGAACTAGAAAGAGATATTTCCGGTACTGAAATAAATTTAATTTCATATACAGTTTTATTATTGCTAGACATTTTTCAGTAAAAATCCAATTTGCACTGCCTACATAAAATTCGATATCGATTAAGAGTAGCATTTTTAATTACGGCCATTAAGCGAAAACAAATCGAGTTCGAACAAAAAAAGAAAGTTGCAAAGTCGTTATCGCAACGACTCTCTGAGGACGTAATTCGATCAAGCTGAACAGTAAAAAAATGAATCATTCGAACTGAAACGATTAATTATTCCAAAAGTGGTTACTACCAGAAGCGTAGATGACAAATTGATCTTCTAAAAGGTGATGAGTATATTTAAAATCGTTGGTTAATGAAAAGAAAAATATCTAAATAAAATCCTTCACTGTCGGACAAAAGATTCTTCTTAATTTCTGTTCATAACGTTATCTGTTTTGTATCATTTCTCCTGTGTTTATATTTTTGGTTTACCGAATTATGGCACATGGTCATAGGTTTTATGACTTGTAAGTAACGTGATCTTTATCAGTATAAGACGGGCGCCATTTTATAAAATTATTTTAAATGGGATATCTGGCAAAGAATTAATCATTTGAAAGTTCTTTTCAACACACCTATACTATTCAGTGTTAGCAACCATACTTTGTAGTAGACATACTATAATTACACCTTTTTTTCTGTGCATTATTATGTTTTTACAATTCATCCTCTTTAAGTCTTGATGGACTAGACTCAGTACTCCAGATAAAATTAAATTATATAAACCTGGATTGTGATGTTAACTAGTGGAATATATACTTGATATTCTGTGTTTTTATTACTTGTGTACCGGTAAAAACTCTTCTTCTTTTTCTTCTTTCTCCTTATTATCAATTCTGCTTGTTCATTGAAGGATTAATACCTCTATGGAAGGTTATCACTTCATCTTTTGCATGGTCGTCCGATACTTCTGCTGATTGGCGACTTATCTCTTGCTATTTTGATGACACGGATCTCCTCTATTCTGCTTATGTGGTTATTCCATTCTTTTTTTCTATTTTGTGTCCATTGATTTATACACTCTACTTTATTCGATGGATATATACATCGAATTCGTTCTATATTTTCTGCGTTCGATGGAAAATGTGGTCTTTTGTCCACATTACAGCGAACGAATTCGTTTGCAGTCATTCATTCAGTTTCGCGGGTATTTTTGGGGATTCGTGGCGCGGCTGTTATGTAAATTGTAAAAATGACATCGGATGAGAATATAATTATTTCTAGTGCTTTGTATATTATTATTAGTGAGGCTGAAGAAGTGAGAGACCTCCCCAAAAAACGACGAAAACGGCGCTGGTAGACAACATCATTGTTCAAAAGCAGAAGTCTGTATAGAGGGATAGGCTTAAGTCTACTGATTTTGAATGGTTATTAAATGAAATTGGTCCAAAAATCGCGAAAGAAGATACAAAGTTTAGAGAAACGATATCGCCAACAGAAAAGTTAATGTTAACCCTACGATATTTAGCTACTGGTGACCCAAATACAAGTTTTATGCACTGGATTCCCGCTCTCTATATAAACCAATAAGTTTCAAACAAGATTAGTCCACTTCATTATTGCAAATTAGAAAATCAAAATAAAATCGCGACGATGTTCTACACTTTTACTCGAAAGTCACACTAAACACAGCCAAACGAATTCGTTCGTACGAATTGATTTTCTTTTGATGTACCGCCCAGTAAAGGCGCGTACATATATTGCGAACGCATGTGACCGTAGCCCTTCGACCGAATTCGTTCGATGTTTTCGATGTTCGATGGAAAATTTGGTCTTTCGTACACATTACAGCCAACGAATTATTTGCAGTCATTCGATCAGTTTAGCGGGTATTTTTAGCGATTCTTGACGCGGCAGTTATTTATTTGATGTAATTGAGGTATTGAGATTTGATTGAGGTATATAATTAAAAAGACCCTTTCGGGCTACATCCACACAATTCGGAGTAAAAAATGCATCATCAGTGTATTACCAGGAGTATATGAGTCAAGCCACTAAATATTTGGGTAAAAACCCTTAAAATAGTACAAAATTTATTATTTGTTACATTTTTGTTAAAAAGATGGTATGATAGTAAAGTTTTTAACATATACCCTGTATGGAAACGTAAGACTCCCAATGGAGGTTGCTGCTGACTCTGAGACAATGTCTCTGTATGAGCTCTAGATCGCAAATTTAGTTAGCTAAATAGCTTAGAGAAATTTTTATTTCATTTTAGCTGAACAAAAACTTAACAATTTGTTCTATCTTGGCTATTATTCATATTTTTTAAGTGAAATAATGGCGTGTTAGTGAATAATGTTTTTGAAAATGTTTTTAGAATAATATTGTTTTTTAATGATGATTTTTTTTATTTACATTTATATCTATGATATTACTTGTAAAATTGTTGGTTTTTGCTGCAACAATAATAGAGATACCCCCATACTAAACTAACAAGCAGGTAAAACACAAATAAAAAGCATAAAGTACGGCCGTGTATAGACCCTTTAAAATGAATCATGAAGGCCGCTGGTAATAAAATTTAAGTGAAAAAATGTGAATTTTTCCGCTGTGGGAATGCGTCAAAAATGAAAACGAGCAACGGTTTTACGGAAATTTCTACTTGAATATCACCGACAGTTTTTAATTGAATATAATCTACCAGACAGAGAACATAGGCAAGGTGCTGAGATTAGTACGGCAGCAAGGTACCTTTCGGTATGCATGGAAGGGTGAATAGTTGAAAACTATTCTATCTTATGTAAAATTTTACTACTCTATTAATAACACGTGCAACACCTGTGACATGAATATCATTACTAGCACTTGTTAAGAAGCGATCAAAAATGGGTTATATTTTATGTCCTCACGTTACGCATCAACGAGTACATGAATAATTATATCGTGTCTATCTATATTTTTTCGTTATTTATCTTTTTTGTACGTTGTGTTAAAAATATTTTTGAAAAATCTACGGAACATGGGATATTACAGCTTATTTAACGGTATATTCACTGTTAATTAATAAATTGTGGAACAATATTACTAAGAGAGTAAATTTTTCTTTCATCAATGCACAGTTTAGTATAGGCTGCAATCCATTTTTTAAGGTACCAAATTAAATACCAAAATATAAATTACTAGGAGGTACAAATCAAGTTTTTGAGTTGTATTGATGGTTTCCCCGGTTTCAGAAGTGCCACTACGTGGGCTTTTCTCGAAAGTTTCGCAAAATAGCAGTTTTCAGCATATTTGTTTATCTCTAAAAGCCATTAATTTATTATAGGTCCGAAATACTTTATTTGTTTCGTTCTGATGTCCAAACCAGCAGCTTTGTTTTTTTTTTCCATGTGTCGAATAGCAGTTTGCGGTTTCTCAAGGTCGGAAGGTGTGCCCATAAAATGTTTCTCTTCGTCAAGTACTCATATTATAGACTCTCCTATTTTCTTGTATTTAGTCTTACCTAGTCTAAGAGTTTACGTGCTAGTCGATCTGACGTTAACTTTAGGAGGTCAGGGTGTGAAGATGTAGGGCCTTTACTCATTGTTTTGTTTTATGTCGCGATCATTTAATAGTGTTAACCATTTTTCTTATCTTCCCTCAGTCAAATCTCTCAACATTTTCTCATTTTCTTATCAAATTTCTTGTAGCTGCGTGACCCAGCTTGAACACATTGCCCACCTTTGTCCAGGTTTCTAGTAATCCAGTTCCACTTCGCCTTTTTGAAATCTGCGTTTAAAAGAAAATGTCTCAGGAGATACGATGCCTCTTACTTCAACTATGATTAGTCTATCATGCGTTCTTGGGATTTGCTTATCCATCACTTCGTTTACCTGCTGAGCGATCCCCTCAGTAACATAAATTTTGTCAGGATTATGCCCTATTTTTCATCTGCCTCTGCTGATCGATGGACGTAACTTCGTGGTCGTGGTCGTGGATGAGCCTTCTTGTTCTATCCAGTGCTCTAGTTCTTCTTATTTCTTGTGTGTGGCATTATGCCCCCACGTTATACAATGACAGTTAAAATCACTTATAACAAATTTGGTACCATCTAAATCAAAATTGACTAACTATGCACAAACGGAGCTCGAGACTTAAAATTTTGTTATTGACCGTAATTTCTGAGGATTTCACTTCTAAAACTGGCTTTACAAAAACGGGCTTTACAAAAACTACACTCCCATTTTGATTGTGTAACATCTCGATCACCAGTTTCATTCCAGCTACTATGAGTCACTTTTTTAGGCCCTATGTGTGTCTCCTGTAGCGTTAAAATATCACAGTAACGTTGTTTGCACAATTCTGCCAGCAATAACTCTTTTTCGTAACTCTGAAACTCTGAAAATCTAAATGAATACTTCGTTAATGTGAGTAAAAATATTACATCAGCTATTTTGCCACAACAAAATCCTATTTCCTATCTTCCCAATTCAAAAAAGGTCCGAATCCATTCTTTATAAGACCAGTTGATAAATCTGAACTGATTCAAACAATCAGTAGTATCAAAAGCAAATCTTCCTGTAATACTGATGGACTATCCATAAAAATTTTCTTAAATTTCACAAATAATGGGTTGGAAGTCCTAGTCTCACTAATTAACGATTCCTTTGAAACAGGTATATTTCCAGAGTGCCTAAAGACAGCCATTATTTTTCCTCTTCATAAGGGTGGTGGTAAATGTAATGTCTGCAACTATAGACCTATTGCCTTACTGCCTGTTCTATCCAAAATTATTGAGAGACATAAAATCCCGACTTTCTCGTTGAAAACAACATTTTATCACAAAGTCACTTCGGCTTTTTATCTAATAAATGTACCAGCGATGCTATGTTTTCTGTACTACATGAGGTCTATCAAGCACTAAACAATAATCGTTATACTGCCACTGTTTTTTGTGACTATGCCAAAGCTTTTGATTGTGTAAATCATAACATTTTCATAAAAAAACTAAATTCCTACGGAATTCGAGGTATTTCTTTGAATTGGTTCCAATCTTACTTGAGGAATAGGAAACAACTGGTTCGAACAAATAATACTTACTCTAGTCACAAAAGCATCACAAAAGCCTCTACTTTTCCTTATCTTTATAAATGACATCACTAACTTAAAAATCGATGAAAAAATTTTTCTTTTTGCTGATGATACCAGTATTACCTGGAAGAACTCTAATATTGCAACACTTCATGCAATAATAACTTCTGATCTACTTAAAATAAAAACCTGGTCCGACTCTAATTTACTCTCTTTTAACGTGGATAAGACAGTAGCATTATCGTATAACGGAGCTTTTCAACTCTTACTTCTTAACAACAGCCAGATCAGTATAATTGGTTCTGTAAAATTTCTTGGTATTTTTATAGACAGCAACCTTAAATGGTCCCTTCATATCGATTTGTTAAGTAAGAAACTAGCCCAGCCTGCTATGCATTAAGATCTGTTTCGAAGGAAATGGATTTAGCATCTTCCAAAATAACTTTTCTTTGTTCGAGTCTCATCTTCGATATGGCCTACCTTTTTGGGGTTCTAGTACAGCTGCCCAATCTGATGTTATTTTTAAATTACAAAAAAGAGCAATACGGTATCTTTTTTTCCTCAGTACAATAACACATTGCAAAAGCTACTTTAAAAATCACGTGATTTTCTAGAATATATAGAGAGGGAAGGAGGAACTCTTCCCTCTCTATATATTCTAGAAACTGTTTGCTTAATTCGTAAACACCTACATGTTTTTCCAGCAAGACCTAGTCATGACTACTCCACTAGAATTTCAAGCTTTTATGTGTATTTACCGATCCCATCCATTGAGTTAGTAAAGAAATCTATATTATATTCGGCAAAAAAATTAGACAATCGTCTCCCTTTGCAACTTAAATCTGCAACTTCTTTCCTTAAGTTCCCTAAATTGACCAAAGCCTATCTATCTGAAAGACATTATTCAGTGGAAGAGTTTGTCAACGAATAATTAAGAAAGTACAGTTCGTTTAGGTACAAGCAACAAATTGTTTTTATATATATCTGCGTATCACATGCAGCAGCTTAAACTTATTCGTAAAATTTTGCAATGGATTGTATATTTTATGTTTTATTCTGTGATATTGACGATTTATGTAATTTTAGTAAATTTTAATTGTTATAGTTATTATTACTTTTTTTAACTTGTATAAGCTTTGTCCATAACATTGTACAATTTTCAGTGACAATAAAGCATATTTCTATTCTATCCTATTCCGATGTAACTTATTCAATATTAATTGTCACAAATGATTTCGAAAAAGACCTTTGTATTCCAATTTCGGTTATGTTTCTTCTTATGTGTCCGATGTTTGCAGGATTAGCCGTTGAGAAAAATCCTTTTTCAAGGAAAAAACAACTTTTTCAGGAACGCCCGACTGCAGAGTCTTCTTGAAGCCTTCTCCAATGTTCCCTAATTTTCAACCAAATAAACAATGATTCAGAATTTATTATCACTTGAAATGTTTGTCCTCTCTGAGGATCCCAACGGATTTTCAGTAGTAACAGAATTCCCAGTGTCTGTTTATGTAATTTTTACTTCTACAAAGATTCCTTAGTACTAAATTTTAGCTAAGAGAAGGTAGCCAGAGAAAACGCGTATGATTGTTAAGTAAGTTTCTCCATTTATATTCTTTTTCAGTAGTTGTATTTCTAGTCATCTTTTATTTTTTTCATCCTTTTTTTGGCCATGAACTTGGTTAGATTTACTTTTTATTAACTTTCAGATTTATTTCTTTTTTTTTATTATTCGTGCCATATATAAAAACATTGTAGTTTCTGTAAATCACTTAACTTTTTACTTCCTAAGTACCCAACATTCTGCATCTTTGGATTACAACTAGTATCATTATCACAGCAACCTTATAAAACGTGCCATTAATTTTCTTAGGTAACTAAATATAGGATGAGCATCTCTATTACTAATATAGTCTATCTCTTATCGAATTCCCTTAATTGCATAAAAGTTTTTAAAAAGTAGCCAATAGAAGACGCGTACTAAATTGTAAATATGTAAAATCTTTCGACTCTTGTACAAATTAGAAATGAAAAACTAAAGAAAATTCTCGTTAAAAGAGGGTATAAATCTATTTATTTTTAATTAAAAAGTATTTGGAAACTTAGAAATTACTCACCCCGGGGGTGTTTGATATTTTTGGAAAAAATTTAATATTTAAGGTAACCGTTTCTGACAATATAAATTACGAAAGTTTCGGGGAGTGTTTTAGACACAGCTGTTTTTCGTTGTCATTTAGTATGAATGGCATTTTTTTAATAAATTAAGATAAATTAAAGTACACAAATTTTGTTATTAAAAAGAAAAATTTTGTTATTAAGAAGAAAAATAGGCATACTTTTTTAATACAGACTTTCGCTTTTGTGTAGTATGAAATTTAGAAAATTTAGAGTGCCAAAGAGGTGAACAATATTATGTTATACCTTATGTTTTTTTACTTTGTTTTGATTCCCATATTTCAATTTTTCCATACAGGTTGCTTTTTATTTCTTTTCATTTTTTTTAGTAATTGTACTGTGTTGGTTGTGGGGTAAACTAAGTAACTCTGCACCTTATGATACCGGTCGAAACCCCGGAAAAAAGGGAAAGAATAGAATAGTAACATCTCTATAAAAAACGAGGAATCATGTGGCTCGGTAGATAGCACCATGTAGGGGCCCCTTGTCTGAACTTACAGATGAAGAAGACAACGACGATGAAAGCGAGTAAGAAGAACATTAGAAACGGCAAATGTGGCCAAAGTGGCAGCTTAACTTTTAGCCGTAGTAGAAAAGCTTGATTGCATAGGGCGGCAGCTGTCATTACTGGGTCACGGCCGTGGTAAATTACATATTTTATAGGTTTGATTCGAGATTGCTACAGGCGGGAGTCATATGCTGATTCAAACGACTGCCATACTGCCAACGGCAAACAACTGCATAAGAATTCACAGGAATTTTACTAAGGCGAGAACCGATCCAAGATCGACTCCTAGTTCCCAGTAGCTCATAGAGGTGCAAGGGATACTAAGAAGTCCTTAAATCACAGTAGTTAAATCAAAGTAAAATCAAAGTATATACAAATCGGAACCTGCAATGTTAAGAGTCTTTTTGCAGCAGGTAAGCTCGATGACCTAGAGAAGGTTAGACTATCCTAAAAAAAATCGAAAGACAGAAAATGAACATCCTGGGCATTAACGAATTAACATGGCCCGGATCAGAAAAAAATCACAGAGATAATGAAACACTGAATTATTCTGGTAGTGACTCTAAGAACAACAACTACAGAAATGGAGTTGGAATATTCGGAACCACCGAATATCAACAATATGTTTCTATTTATTATATATATATATATATATATATATATATATATATATATATATATATATATATATATATTACAGGATCCAACTTGTAAATACAATACATTTTGGAAACGGCTATCGCCGTATTCCGGTTCTCCTCCGCCAATCCTTCCGGTCCAAGGCATGCTCCTCCTCAAAACCTCTCGATTCCATCACTCTTCTAATTTCTTCATTCCATAAGCGTCGATGTCTACCTCTTTTTCTTCTTCCAGGGGTCTTCCATCTGTGAAGTTTTTGGGGCCAACGTTCGTCAGGCATTCTCAATAGGTGTCCAAACCATTTTAAACGTCTTCTTTCTATTCTGTCAATGACCGTTTCTGTAACATTCATGTTATTTCTTATAGCTTCGATCGTCTTCTTTTCCAGCCTTGATGTTCTAGCACTTCTTCTCAAATAATCCATTTCAACTGCCAACAATCTTCTCTTCAGGTCTGATTTAATTGTCCATACTTCAGAGCCATAACAAAGAACTGATTCAACCATGGTTTGTCCTATTCTTTTTTTGTTCCTTTTGGAAATATTGCGATCCCACCATAAGGAGTTCAGGCATCCTACAATTTTACGTCCCTGATTAATTCGTTGTTTAATTTCGGTTTCTCTCAAGCCGTTTTTATCAATGAGTGCACCTAAATATTTAAATTTCTCCACTTGTTTGATTTCCAGGTCCTCCTCTATCAACACTTCAAACCTTGCATCTAAATTGATAACTAAATATTCTGTTTTCTTCATGCTGACTTGTAACCCCCATTTTACATATTCTCTGTATAGACGCTTTAACATAAATTCTAGATCATAAGAATCTTAAGCTAGGACAACTTGGTCATCCGCAAAGTTCATGGAGAACACTACGTCATTTCCTATGGGGATTTCTATTCCCTGACAGTGGTTTTTCCAATTATGGAGGGCTGCCTCAATATATAAATTAAACAGTCTTCTTCTTTTGGTGCCTATCCTCTGTTAATGTTGGCAATCACGTTGGTCCATACAACTTTGTTGACAGCTGCTCTAAATAGATATATGGTTATCATTCCTGCCTACTGTCTGATGTTCTTCAACCACGATGTTCTTCTGCGCACTTGAGATCTTTTGCCTTTTATCTTGCCTTGTAAAATTAGTTGAATTAGTTGATACTTCTCATTGCGCATCACATGCCCTAAGTATGTCATCTTTCCGATTTTCACGATACGCATAATTTCCAGATCTTTATTCATACGTTGGATCACGGTGTTGTTTATAACATGATGGATATAGGAAATTCTGAGCATGTGGCGGTAGCACCATATTTCGAATGCTTCTAATCGTTTGGATGTTGCCTCCGTCAAGATCCAGGCTTCGACTCCATATAAAACGGTAGAAAATACATAGCATCTCAAGACTCGTGTTCTTATATCAATGTTCAGGTGCATATTACATAAAATCTGAGGCGATTAAAGACAGCTCTCGCCTTTTCTTTACGACATCTTATTTCCTGTGAGTGGTCCCATTCCTTATTTAGGCTGCATCCAAGATATGTAATTTTGTCGATTATTTTCAAGGGTTCGTTATTAGCTGTGAATTGGTGCTGTATTACGTCGTTTTTTACTTGCTACAAGAATTTTGGCCTTCTTACAGTTTACTTTTATGCCGTATCTGTCACAGGCTTCCACTACACGGTCTATTAATGTTTGCAGATCCTCCGCATTATCAGCAATCAAAACCGTATCGTCCGCATATCTTAAATTGTTTATGATTTCACTATTTATTTTTATACCTTCTCTTAAACCATCAATAGCTTCCCTGAACAGCATTTCCGAGTAAATATTAAACAACGTCGGTGACAATATGCAGCTCTGACGTACTCCCTGTGTTATCGTGAATTCTTGTGAGGTTTCGTTGTCTACTCATACAGTTGCCCTTTGCTGTAAGTATAAATTTTTAATTAGGCGTAAATCTTTGTCATCAATACTAGATTCTTTTAGTATCTGAAATAATTTTTGATGTTGCACCTTGTCAAACGCTTTTTCAAAGTCTATAAAGCATGCGTAGACTTCGCAATTTACGTCTCGAGCTCTTTGTATCAATACTTGTATAGAAAATAGGGCCTCTCGCGTTCCCAGTCCGCTTCTAAACCCAAACTGAGCACTGCTAATGTTTTCTTCAAGTTTTCTATATATGCGAGAGTGAATAACAGAAAGAAGGATTTTGAGTGCATGGCTCATTAAGCTTATATTTCTGTAATCAGAGCATCTGGTGGCACTTGTCTTTTTGGGGAGAGGGATGAAGGTGGAAACTAGCCAATCTGTAGGAAATTCTGCACTTTCATAATTTTGTTCAGTGGACTCGTTAGGAGTTTGAGTTGGTTGTTTTCAAATAGTTTCATTGGAGTTGGTTGTTTTCCAATTAAACAGTAAGGGTGACATACTGCATCTTTGTCTTAGTCCTTTAATTACTTTTATTGGCTCTGATAGTCTATTTCTGATTTTTAGGTAAGTAGTGTCATCCCTGTATGCTTCTGTGATTATTCCTAAAAGGTATGGACTAATGCCGAGTTGTTGTAAAGCTTGCCACAATTTAATTCTTGGAACTGTATCATACGCCTTTTCTAAGTCAATGAAGGCTAGATGTAGTTCGGTACCAACCGCTATTCTTTTTTCTATTATTGTTGGAGTATAAACAAGTTATCAGTCGTACCAGGCGTAAATCCACTTTGGTCTTGGCTAATTAGATGTCCTACATCATCTTGTATTTTTCCATTAATTATCTTTCCAACCAATCTCCCGAAAGTAGGTAGGACACTTAATCCTCTGTAGCAGTTAGGATCTTTTCGATTACCCTTTTTAAAGATGGACACTTGGTAAGCGGTTTTCCATTCACATATTACTTTAATTTGTTGGCAGCATTGATTCATTAGAAAAGTTATTCGTTCTATTAGGAGTGGACCTCCTGCTGTAAGTAACTCCTGTTTTAAGTGACAGAATTATACTTCTTCAAATTAACAGCGGCCCATTTAAATGTAATATCTTGCAAGTGAATGCAACTACTGATGAAAAAAAAATTCCTCAGGAAAATCAGTTTTTTTCAAGAGATTTTAATGCAAAAAAAAAGGAAAACGGAACAGATAACGTTTGGTAGGGGAACATGGCCTTGGACAGAGTAATGATCATGGAGAAATGCGACTGTTGTCTCTAATACCTATTATAAACTTCCAAAGAGACGGCTATACACTAGACCGTCAGATTTCAATACGAAATTCAACCATGATTTTTCCCTTTTGCTTTTTTGTATACTGAAAATGTCATATGAGATAAGCAAAAAGAAAAGAAAATTAAGAGTTAAACTGGGTTCATTTTTCTAAAAATCTGATTTTCCTTATTTTCCGCAACTTTTAAAGGTACAATTTTTTGTTTTCACGACCTGCCGTTATGCCTCTTTTGAAATGAAGGAGAAAATCACGGACACTGACCTATTAAAGTTACATGTTTAGTTCATAATTAATACCTTTAGGGCACCAGCAGCCATTATGCCAAAATTTTTAAAAATAGAATCAATACTCCTTTATCGATTCGTAAAATAGCATAAGGGAAATAATCTTCGCAGTACATGCGATTTTCTTTACAAAAGAAAATTGAGATTTTCACACAAATTTCCCTAGGAAACCCCACAGTTTTCACATATTTTACTCTCCTTGATTTCATCTTTCAGTACTCTCAAAGGCATAAGGAATAAAATCGTGGCTGAACTTCTATTGCAATCCGACGGTCTATACCTAAAGAGCACCGGGATATATAATCATAAACTAAATAAGAAATCAGATTAATTACATATTGTTCATCAAACGTTTTAGAAACTGTGTTAAAAGGGTCATTTCTTACCCTGGAGCAGACATTTTATCAGAATCCATGGAAAAAAGTGGAACAGTAGGCATTACTGTAGACTAGCGCCAAGCATCGTATTAGGTTTTCTGTATATTTAAAATTTAAATATTTTTAAAATTTAATAAAACAATTTTATTATTTATTTTTTTAGGACATTTAAGATTTTATTAAAATAACATAAAAAAGTTAACATGTTCGATAACGGACTCTCCTCGTCGGCTAAATGAACTCTTCCAACTGTTTACTGTTACTGCTAACCACGAGCCGGTATTTCGGGACGTTACTTCCGTGACGCTCTCCTCAGCATTTTACTGTAAAGAAAAAGTAATACAACGCCAGTATCGAAGCTTTGCTTTAAAAAATGGAGACACAATTGACGCCTAGATCTCCTAGGCTTTTTGCGCTGATTTATCTAAAAAGTACTTGTAGACTAGCGCAAAGCTTCATACTATGTTTTCTTTACTTTTAAAATTTAAATAATGTTTTTAAAATTGAATAAAGTAATTTTATTATTTATTTATTATTATTTTAAACAAAATATTTTTTATTGACATAATTCAATAAATTATTATGTTTGCTGCCAACGCCACCTGCTAACGTATCAATAAAGTTACGCTGAATATTTCGTCTGCACTGTTGCCAAGCATACGTTGTCTACTTGTGAGAGACCCGTCAAAGTCAGACTAAAATTAAATTAATAATAAAATATATATAAATATGATTTGATACTAAATTTAATTATTATTTAAGCTAAACAAGATGTTTAAAAATAAAATTTTCAGTAGTTTGAAATTAATTTCACCACGCAAGTATAAACAGTAGTGACGTTTTCATGTCTTGACGAATCATCACGACTCATTCGGGAACTGGTACAAGTCAAGTAATATTTGAGATATTCTATCAGGGCTTGAATTTTCATCTAAGAATGGAAATGTCGATGATCATGGTAGATTAGCCCTAACGATGGGTTAGGACAGAGAACCCCCGAAAAAAGGGGCTTGTTCAGATATATTGATTAATTATTTAGTTTGTTTTCATACCGCAAATAAATATTAAATTTGTAAAATTTTTAAAAAACGTTAAGTGCTCCAAAGCCATTCAGTGTTGCGCCATTTTAAAAGAGTTATGACTTATAAATTCACACCTTCTTCTTCTTTCAGTACCCTGTCCAATTATTATTATTAAGTTCACATCTAGAATCGTTTTTTAGCTTCTAACCACACGAAGCGGTTATAGTAAAATTTTTTTATATCTAGGGAATTTAACAACTTTTAGTGATATCCACAAGGAAACTAAGTTCCTGTAGCTGGCTGTATACCATGTATCACAAAAAATTTATTTGAAAATTCCTTATTTTGATGTTTGAATCCATTATTAATGATGGAATATTAATTCCGAAAACGTTCTGTGATGTAGCCCGATAGGGTGATTTTACTGTTTCTTTTTGTACAATTACTTAAGGAAAAATCCTCCCGCCTAAATCTTTCGTCTGGCTATGTAAATTATATATTGAACTATCATTTTTCTCCTAATAATTAGGTTTCATTTATGACAGAATGTACACCTAGTAGGTGTTGTAAATTATGATTTTCTAACACCAAATATCCTCAATTAATTATGTTTCAATTAAAATTACATTACATTAAGTTAACTTTTAATTAGTGACGAAATAGAAATTTTTATTAAAATTAATTGTAAATTAATTACGGCCTTTTGATCCGGAAAATTGAAAACTGTTCGGGTTGCAAGAATAATTTTCAGGTGAATTATTAATTTATATGTATTAGAGTTACAAAAAGCGTGTTATATTTGATGTTTTAATTCTGGCTGCTAAAAAAATAATATTCTCGAATGTTTTAACTGATGATCTTTTTTTACATAGTTTAACAGATTACATATTAGAGCAAAAAATACTTGTGTATTTTAAATGAACCACTGCACAATTACTAAGCAAATCAACTAAAAAATATAATAACATTAAATCTAGAATGTTCCTTTTTATTATATTTGTTATTTTTTGCAATAACATAAGTTAGAAAAACATACAGTTAGAACAATTTTTCGGTTTTCAAATGAAAGAGTGAGTCTTCTTCTTTAAAAATAGTAAAAAAAAATTAGAAAAAAAATATTTATTATCTAAAAATAATTTCTAACTTTTTACTTAAAAATTGTTTTTCTTATTGTTATAGAGACGTTTAAAAAACTAATTTCCAAATCTCACACATGCTTTAGTTTTGTTATAAATAAATTAATTTATTTATATTCCAGTCGTCAGAGACGAAAATGCCACTAAACCTCTAACAATCATACGAACAAGCTGAACTTTGCTGACCATATTAATTTTGGGATCTCAAAAAATATGCAAAATATTTACTATTTCTACCTGACTTCCCCCTAAAACTACCTCTCCTCGAAGGAGGGAAAACGGAAAAAATTGATTTACCAAGAATCTGTGGGCCGTAGAAAAAAGTACTTTAAATGAAAAACGTGGCGGAGATCATTTTAAACAAAAATGTTTATAAGCGGTTTTTCTGTAAAATGAACCGTTCTCTCAGAAACAACGCTTGAAGCGATTGGCGATTTTAAATGTCAGCTACTCCCGCGAAATAAATTTTAAATAAAATTTGTATCAATTCGATAGTAAAAATTCGATATCTTTTGATCAGGGTCTCCTATCGAAAAAAGTCAAAAGGTGTTTTAATGGTGAAGAGTGCAGCTTTCTTAATAAATTTTTGTATTTCGCCGCTAAATTCAGTTTGTTCTTATATTTTTAACTATAAATTAATTTATTTGTAACAAAGTTAAAGCATCTTTGGGATTTGCAAATGCGTTTATTTAGGCGCCTCTGCTCTGAGAGAATGAAGAAAATGGCTCTATTGGAAACATTTATGGAAAATACATTTGTTTACCTATGCCGATTTTGAACTTTGAAATTCAATTTTCTTCAGCCTATTTTTTTTGTATTTTTAAAAGATGCGTATTGCCAGGTCTTTTCCAACGCCATTTTCTAAATTTAATTTAAGCTAATAGTTACCGAGATATTATAATTGTTTATAAGCCAAAAAATTAATGTAACTTGGTACAATTTTTGCAATAGTTATAAATAAGTGATGGATTCGACCGTTACTTGATGGAAATTCATTTTATATATTAATAAAACACTGAAAACTTTGTTTTGAAAACTTCCACAAAATTTATTATATTTTATCACTACAGCTGTTTCGGCAGAGAGCTTTTCTCAAGTGATCTATTTTTGGATGTGTTTACAATTTAAACTCTTTAACGAAATAAGTTGAGGAGGTGAAAACTGTTTGTCTCAAGTTGGTGATTCAGAATTATATTTGTGTTTTTTAATTTGTTAATTTCCATAGATTCTAATAAACTTAGCATAAGGCCTTTATTTTGGATGTGAAGAATTTGAAATTCGTCATTAAAAGAATAATTATGATCTAGAACGTGAAGTGCTTATGTAGAATCTGTTTTCCTATTATTATAAGTTGTAAATAAATTAATTTTCTTTAAATTTTGCTCTTTTTTTTTTAATTATCTAAACAACAAATAGGTACCTATATAAATTTTTGCAAATCATGATTTTGAACCTTTTTGCATGCCCTTCAAGATGGTTACAACAATAAACCTTTAAAGCCTTATGTTTTCAATGATAAAATATAGACGCCAAAATGTCCATTTTTTCACACTAATCTGTTATGTGGAAATGGTTAGAATATGTTTATACATCAAAAAACCTTTCAGCACCCTGGCTTTTTGAGTGTCACTGAAATCCTTATTACCCAGGACTACATCATAATTTGCCTACACAATCTTTATAATAGATTTTGAGTAATAGAAAAAATTCAAATTCTTTAAAATCTTACACAACAAAAACTTTTTTACTTATAAAAAAGCACTTTACCTTTCTAACGTATTTTATGGAATTAAAATCGGATTATTTGGGCGGCGTCAGGAATGATTTAAAATTATAAACAATTTTTTGGCTTATAAACAAATAGAATATTATTATCGGTAACTATTAGCTTAAATTAAATTCAGAAAACGGCGTTAAAAAACACTCTTCTTTTAAAAATACCAAAAAAAATTAGGTAGAAGAAACTTGAATTTCAAAGTTCAAAAACGGTATACGTAACAAAAATGTTTTTAAAAAAAATGTTTAAATGAAACACTTGCCTTTATTCTCTTATTAATCCAATGTAACTAAGCAGAGATACCTAATAAACACAATATTAAATCCCAACGATGCTTTAGTTTTGTTATAAATAAATTAATTTATAATCACGTTGTCAGATACGAAAATGTCCACTGAACTTTTAAAAATCATATGAACAAGCTGAATTTTACAGAAAAATGCAAAAAATTTAATAAGAAAGCTGCACTCTTCACATTTAAAATGCATTTTGAATTTAGTCGATAGGACACTCCGATCAAAAGATATCGAATTTTTGCCATCAAATTGATACAAATTTTATTTAAAATTTATTTCGCGCGCGTAGCTGACATTCAAAATCGCCGGTCGCTTCAAGCGTGATTTCTGAGAGAACGGTTCGTTTTACAGAAAAAGTGCTAATAAATATTTTTACTTAAAATGATCTCAGCCACATTTATTATTTGAAATAGTTTTTTCTACAGCCGACAGATTCTTGGTAAATCGATTTTTTTCGTTTTCCGCCATACGAGGAGGGGTGGTTTTAGGGGGAGTAGTAAACTTTTTTGCATATTTTTTGGGGTCCCAAAATTAACATTTACAGCAAAGTTCAGTTTGTGCGTATCATTTTTAGAGGTTCAGTGGCATTTTCGTCCCTGAAGAGTGGAGTATAAATAAATAAATTTATTTATAACAAAACCAAAGCATCTTTGAGATTTGGTAATACATTTTTTAGACGTCTCTGTTGAAGTTATATCGGTTTAATGAAGAAAATTGCTCCGTTGGAAGCCGAGAAAATACATTTTTTTACGTATACCGATTCTGAACTTTCAAATTCAATTTTTTTTCAATTTTTGTACTTCTTTAAAGAGGTCAGCTGTACGTCATTTTTTAAACTTTACCGACGACTTTCCTGAACTGCAAATAGAAACAAATTTGCTTACACAAACTTTAATAATTCGTAATTAAAATGACGTAAAGCTAGAACATACCTCCTTAATGTTTTGAACCAAATGTGGATTCAGTACTACTTTCCAAACTCTTGGTCAGAATCATATATTATCCCAATCCCTAAACCCCAAAAACCGAAAACAGATCCCCATTCCTATAGACCAATATCCCTAACCTCGTCAACCTGTAAGCTATTTGAAAAGATTATAAACCATCGTCTTACATGGTTTCTGGAAGCTAAAAAATTACTTATCCCGGAGCAAAATGGCTTTCGTCAAAATAGATCAACGACGAATAACCTAGTTGATCTTGAATCCGAAGTTCACGAAACACTTATTAACAAACAACACTGTCTAGCTATTTTTTGCCATTTAACAAAAGCTTACGATTGCAAATGGAGATATGGTATAGTAGAAAAGTTCACTCCTGGGGTATTAATGGAAAATTCCTAAAATTTATTAAAAATTTTCTTTAACTTAGAACATTTAAGGTACGAGCAAATGGAACACTATCATCAACTCAAATCCAGGAAAATGGAGTCCCCCAAGGATCGGTGTTAAGTGTAACTTTATTTCTTGTTGCAATTAACGACATCTTGGAACAATGTCAACATCCAGTTGACATACGCAAGACTATACCAAGACTATACGCAGATGATCTGGTTATCCTACTAAGAGGAACAAATCTAGAATCCACCCAAAGATTCCTACAAAGCGCATTAAATAATCTCCAGAAATGGTCTGAGAAAACAGGACTCAGTTTCTCTAACGAAAAACAAAATGCTTGCTCTTCTCAAAAAAGCAAAAGAGGATAATCCACTTTTAACATTGAATGGTAAGAATCTGATCTTTGTAAAAGAAATAAAGTTCCTCGGTCTTACATTTGACAAAACATTGAATTGGAAAAGTCACATTAAAAATCTAAAAGGTACTTGCCAGCAAAGCATTAATATTTTGAAGACACTGTCAAACATCACCTGGGGCAGCAATACCGCAACTCTTCTACGAATCTTTTCATCCTTAGTTCGATTAAAAATTGACTACGGCTCAGTGGTATATAACTTAGCCAAGAACTCTGTTCTTAAAGAACTAGATGTAATTCAAAATACGGGACTGCGAGTCGCTTTGGGTGCCTTTCGAACAAGCCCCATACTAAGTATGTGCAGTGAGTCAGGACAAACCCCTTTAGAATTTAGAAGAGATTTTTTAAGTTTGTCGTTTGCTTGTACAGTTCTATCCTCTCTAGATAACCCAGTCTACCACAACGTTCATAGCAATCGTTTTAGCCACTAATTCTCATCTCATCCTCAATGTAATCCGCCTTTCTATGAACGAATTAACCGATTACTTCATAAATATAGCATAATATTCCCGACAATATACCACCCTTCCGAAAACCCTCCTCTTCCATGGACTGTAAATAAACCACCAGTAAACACTGATATATCATAATTTAATAAACATGAATCCCTACCAGCCTTATTAATAAACCACTTCAAAGATATTATGGATAGATTTAGCGACTACCGACAGATCTACACAGATGCATCAAAAACAACGGACGGAGGCGGCGCAGCCATTTTCTGTAATACTCATAATGCTAAATTTAAGTTGCATAACAACTGGACTATCTTCAATGCAGAACTACACGCAATCCTTGAAGCTCTAAAATTTATTAACAAAACGAACTAGAGAAATTACACAATCATAACTGACTCAATGAATGCCCTTTGTGACATCCAAAACATATACTATAGCAACCTTATTCATAAAGACATTTACAAAGAACTTCAAAATGCTGCAGAGGAAAACAAACACGTGGTATTAATCTGGGTTCCATCTCATATTGGAATACACGGTAACGACGTTGTGGACCGTCTAGCTCACGAAGCAGCGACAAGTGATGGTCAAGTGCAATTAAATAAAATAGTGCCAAGTGATCTTACATTGTGCTTAAAAAACGTAGTTAGTTGTGCGTGGCAAAACAAATGTTCGCAGTGTTCCGAAAAACTAAGGCAAATTAAAGACAATGCTTTACAAAAACAAGCCTTTGTGTTACCTAGAAAAAAACAAGTCATCTTTTCTTGACTTCGACTTGGTCACACCCGCAATACACATCTTTACCGAATTACAAGAGACAATCCTCCATACTGCAACCAGTGTCAAACCAACAGTACAGTGAAACATATTTTAACCGAATGTCAAATTTTCCAGGAAACGAGAAGTAAACTCAACCTTCCCAGCGACATAGGTGAGCTTCTTAGAGACAACAATCATCTAAACAACATTATAAAGTTTTTAACGGCTATAGGCATAAAAGATATTTAAATTAAAATCTAGTCTGTATCACAAATTACATATATCAATCTTCTTCCATGTTAGTATGTAATTAATATTTACCTTTCTTTATTCTAATATTTTTTCATTGTTGTCGTCTATAACCTCAGTGGTTCGGACGGCATTAATAAATCAATAAAAAAAATGACGTAAATTTCATCGGTTAACTGTGTAAAGAAATAAGCTGTAAATTTATCAAAAAATTTGGCTAACTTTGGCCGTAATTGACCTAGGTGAATTTTTTTTTCTTGATATAATCGTAAAAAATATACGCTTTCTGAATATCTAATAGTTATTTATGTACCAAAGGTATTAAATAGATGTTTATGCATAGAGGGCGACAATGTTATGTCGCCCGAGGGCATATACATCTATTAATACCCGCGGTGCATACAAACTTTTATGCCATACTAGTTCGTGATTGCATCTACAAATAAATATGTTCTAAAATATTCGAAAATTCGATTTCATTTTGACAATATATTTACTAGTAGACATTCTATCCTCCGTGTTATGTTGAGGCGCTACGGAAATCTTATTATCTTTTTGTTTCTATCTTACTATCCCCGTGCGGGCCATAAAGTACACTATTACGTAGTTGGTAACTAAGCAATAAAAACACAGCAGCAAAACAATAACAAAAAAGTTATCCTATTTGTTTATAAGTAAAAAATTAGCATATTTTTTAAAAATTATTTTTTGGTAATAATTTTTTTCTTTAAATTTGGTTTACTATTTTTAAAGAAGAAGACTCATTCTCGTATTTAAAAGCTGAAAAATTGTTCTAACTACATTTTTTCTGACTTACGTTATTGCAAAAAACAACTGTCTGGGATAAACAGAATAAAATTTAAACAATTCAAAGAATCGCTTTTAAATTTTTATCGCACATTAAGTATTAAGACACCTTACTTTGAGGAACATTTCAAAGCCTTAGAACAATTTTTGCAAGAGGTATAAATAAATTATTTTTTCGAAATAAATACGTATATAAATTTTTACAAATCGCCATTTTGAAGCTTTTTGCATGTTCTAAAAGATAGTTATGCCAATAAACCGTCAAAATCTTCTGTTTTTCAATGATAATATAAAAACGCCAAAAATTATTTTTTTTTTACACCAATTTGTTTATAATTAAAAATGGTCAACAAATTTCACGCAGGAAATGGTAAGAATATGTTTACGTATGTATATGTATATCTATAAGTATTATACATCAAAAAACCTTTCAGTACCCTGGCTTTTTGTGTGTCACGACAAAAGCCTTATTACCCTGGACTATTAAGTTTAAGACGACTTCAGAGACAAAGCAAAGTTTTTATGCCGATTACAAATTTTCTCCACGTATCTGGAATTTAAAGACGATGGAAGATGGAAACGCTTTAAATCAACAACTGTGCTAGAATAAACGAGTTAATACAATACTACATTCTACGTTTTACTGCTTGGTAGTAAAATTTCAGTAAGTCTGCTATCGTCGCCTAAGTTCATTTGTAGGATGGTTCTCGGGGGCATAGGAGCTGTTGTAAAATCTGGATTTAACGTTTTAACTTTAACGAAGTAAAATGCGAACAGAAGTTTAATATACCTTTTTTTCAATACAAATTAATTATTTCTTATAAAAATGGAAAAATCAGCAATTATATTGTGCTCATTAAAATTTTAAAAGGAATAATTGCAGTCTTTACAAGCAGTCCCTTCATCAAATATTATCTTATAACATAAAAATAATTGGACCCTCGTGTATCGAGGTAAATCGATTCGTGTATAACTTTAACATTAATAAAAATGTTGAAAACCTGTCTAACCCGTGTTTTACGGTTCTGTAAGAGAAATGAACACAAACAGTTCAATTATGTATAACTCGAAAGGATGTTGTAACAGAAAAGATGATAGGTAAAATAGTGACTTGACTAAGAGGAATAAATAGACCCTTTTAAATGGCATTCTAAAGATCCAGCTGTATATGTTAGTAAAGCTGATAACACATCTCAGACATATTTTCATTACAAGTAAATATTCTTATAAACATGAATGGGAAAATCCCAGTGGTTGGCTGTATACCATCGTCTAAAAAAACATACAGAAGTTAAAACACTTCACCATTGTATTTAGGTATATAAAAACATATAGTTAAAACTTTTACAAGTGTCGTCAAAATTTATACAGTAGCATAACGTTTTCGATCTAATCAGATCATCTTCAGTGCCTTATGTAGTTGAAGCTAACAATGAATTTGTGGCTATGGCATCCATATATGGGTTTACATATTTCCAAAATTAAATTATATGGTGACTCTAGGTCGATGACATTGGATAAAATTTAATACTTGAGGAGCTACACGTCTCCCTGCTCGGTTTTTAACACGTGGTTCTTGTCAGTTAAAACGACACAAACCAACTGCTTTAAAATTTTCCTCAAAGTAGGGTGTCTTAATGCTTAATATGTGATAAAAATTTAAAAGCGATTCTTTAAATTGTATTCTATTTGTTTATCCCAGAAAGTTGTTTTTAGCAATAACGCAAGTCAGAAATAAATGTACATAGTTAGAAAAATGTTTTAGCTTTTAAATAAAAGAATGAGTCTTCTTCTTCAAAAATAATAAAATAAAATTAAAGAGAAAAAATTATTATCAAAAAATAATTTTAAAAAAATATGCAAATTTTTTACTTATAAACAAATAGGATAACTTTTTTGTTACTGTTCGTAAAATAATTATTTTTATGTCATACTAGTTTATTATTGTGTTTTTATTGCTTAGTTACCAACTACGTAATAGTGAACTTTATGGCCCGCACGGGCATAGCAAGATAGAAACAAAAAGATAATAAGATTTCCGTAACGTCTCAACATAACACGGACGATAGAATGTCTACTATAAAATATATTGTCAAAATGAAATCGAATTTTCGGATATTTTAAAACATATTTATTTGTAAATACAATAGTATGACATGGACTAGTATGACTTAAAAGTTTGTATGCACCGCGAGTATTAAAAGATGTATATGCCCTCGGACGACATAACATTGTCGCCCTCTGGGCATAAACATCTATTTAATACTCTTGGTACATAAATAACTATTAGATATTTAGAAAGCGTATATTTTTTACGATTATATCAAGAAAAAAAAATTTACCTAGGTCGATTACGGGCAAAGTTAGCCAAATTTTTTGACAAATTCACAGCTTATTTATTTACAACAATTAACCAATGAAATTTACGTCATTTTAATTACGAATTATTAAAGTTTGTGTAAGCAAATTTGTTTCTATTTGCAGTACAGGAAAGTCGTCGGTAACGTTTTAAAAATGACGTACAGCTGACCTCTTAAATGAAGTACAAAAGTTGAAAAAAATTGAATTTGAAAGTTCAGAATCGGTATACGTAAAAAAATGTATTTTCTCGGCTTCCAACGGAGCAATTTTCTTCATTAAACCGATGTAACTTCACCAGAGACGTCTAAAAAACGTATTGCCAAATCTCAAAGATGCTTTAGTTTTGTTATAAATAAATTTATTTATTTATACTCCACTCTTTAGGGACGAAAATGCCACTGAACCTCTAACAATCATACGAACAAGCTGAACTTTGCTGAAAATGTTAATTTTGGGACCAAAAAAAAATACGTAAAAAAGTTTACTACTCCCCCTAAAACCATCCCTCCTCGTAAGGCGGAAAACGAAAAAAATCGATTTACCAAGAATCTGTCGGTTGTAGAAAAAAAATTTCAAATAAAAAATGTGGCTGAGATCATTTTAAGTAAAAATATGTATTAGCACTTTTTCTGTAAAACGAACCGTTCTCTCAGAAATAACGCTTGAAGCGACCGGGGATTTTGAATGTCAGCTACGCGCGCGAAATAAATTTTAAATAAAATTTGTATCAATTTGATGGCAAAAATTCGATATCTTTTGATCGGAGTGTCCTATCGACGAAATTCAAAATGCATTTTAAATGTGAAGAGTGTAGCTTTCTTAATAAATTTTTTGCATTTTTCTGTAAAATTCAGCTTGTTCATATGATTTTTTAAAGTTCAGTGGACATTTTCGTATCTTACAACGTGAGTATAAATTAATTTATTTATAACAAAACTAAAGCATCGTTGGGATTTAATATTGCGTTTATTAGGTATCTCTACCGAGATCCATTGGATTAATAAGAGAATCAAGGCAAGTGTTTCATTGAAAACATTTTTTTTAAAAACATTTTTGTTACGTATACCGTTTTTGAACTTTGAAATTCAATTTTCTTCTACCTAATTTTTTTTTGTATTTTTAAAAGAAGCGTATTGTCGAGTTTTTTTCAGCGCCGTTTTCTGAATTTAATTTAAGCTAATAGTTACCGATAATCTTATATACTAAAAGGCTTAGCCCTTTTCTTGTGCGCAACACTCCTCCTAAACGGTGATAGATAGGAGAATAATTTTTTCGAATAATTAAACAGATTGTTGAGTAGATTCCCCCTAAGGTTTAAAATTTAAAAAATTCGAACCGGTTTAAAAATGGCGGCCATAAAATGAATTTTTCCTATAGTAAAGTATAGGAATTTTACAGGTTTCATTCTTCAAAATTTAAAGTCCTAATTTTCAATGTATTTTTAAAATATGCCCGCGTCTACTTTTTTCTTATACTTACTGATTGAATTCAGAATTATGAAACCGGAAGTATTTACTTCCGGTAATCTTATATACTAAAAGGCTAAGCCCTTTTCTTACTCCTCCTAAACGGTGATAGATAGGAGAATAATTTTTTCGAATAATTAAACAGATTGTTGAGTAGATTCCCCCTAAGGTTTAAAATTTAAAAAATTCGAACCTGTTTAAAAATGGCGGCCATAAAATTAATTTTTCCTATAGTAAAGTATAGGAATTTTGCAGGTTTCATTCTTCAAAATTTAAAGTCCTAATTTTCAATGTATTTTTAAAATATGCCCGCGTTTACTTTTTTCCTATACTTACTGATTAAATTCAGAATTATCAAACCGAAAGTATTTACTTCCGGTAAGATATCCCAGCCTAACCTAACCTAACCTAAACTAAACTAACCAAATTGCAAACAAAAAAACCAACTTCGAATTTCAAGTACAAAATATTTATTAATTCATTTAAGTTCAAAAATTAAAGTTAATCAAAGTTAGTTCAATACAATCACAATCAATCACATAAGAATAAGAAAATCACTAAATATCACGGAATATTTCGTCAAATACGACGTTTTTAGTCCAGATGAATCCATCTTCGTCGAATTTTTGCTTGGAATATCTTCCTGAAAATCCTAAAAAACTACTGTATCGATTTTCAATTTAAAAAAATTAGCGTCGATACAGTTTATTTTTAGGATTTTTGGAACATTTACACCAGGCGACGGAAAAGATGGATCGTTAGACTCCGCCCCTCTTAAATATCAGCAAAACTTACATCAAAACTCGATGTCGAGTTGGTTCGCTAGTAATATTCTATTTGTTTGTAAGCCAAAAAATTGTTTATAATTTTAAATCATTCCTGAGGCCGCCCAAATAATCCGATTTTAATTCCATAAAATATGTTAGAAAGGTAATGTGCTTCTTTATGAGTAAAAAAATTTTTTTTATGTAAGATTTTAAATAATTTGAATTTTTTCTATTACTCAAAATCTATTATAAAGTGTAGGCAAATTATAATGTAGTCCTGGGTAATAATGTTTTTAGTGACACTCAAAAAGCCAGGGTGCTGAAAGGTTTTTTGATGTATAATACTTGTGTAAACATATTCTAACCATTTCCACATAACAGATTAGTGTGAAAAAAATGTACATTTTGGCGTCTATATTTTATCATTGAAAACATATGGCTTTGAAGGTTTATTATTGTAACCATCTTTTAGCTACACCCTCGATCTTCGAAAAGTCGGGTCGTAAATCAAACCTCGATTCATCGGTGAAAAGAATGTTTGCCTATTCTCGTTCTTGTCAAATTTGATGTTCTTCTGACCATTCTAATCTCCTTGTGCGAACATCTATTCCTGATAGTTTGAGCAGAGACATTAATGCCATGAATATTTTGAGCATACTTCTGGCTGGCTAGCAATAACGTTGGGGTTCCTTAATGCCTGAAGGCGAACAAAACAATCAGCTACCAGTTGTGTTGCTCTTGTTTGACCAGTGTGTTTCCCTTACATCACATTCCACGTCGCGGATGTTCATACCATTCTGTATCATACCAGTAGCTCGTAGCTGTGTTTCACGATCAAGATTTCTTTGCATATTAACTTAGTTAAAACCACAATAACAACAAATTCTAACTACACTTGCAGCAAAAATTGTACTGGAAATACTTTTAAGTTGAATAGATAAACTTTAAAAAATTTACCTTTTTTTAAGGTCAACAAAAATTCAAACCGATATAGTAAATTGTAATAAGATATTTTCAGCCAATAATAAACAAATTTTATTAACAGAAAAATATTGCTTGTTGAAACGACTTTCATTTCTTGTTTCCTAGACCATTTTGATGTGTTACATATTAAGTATTATTAAGTAATGACATTTTTCTAAAATATGAAACGCACGTAAAAGTCTATTTTTTATGTTTAAATCATATTTTCTGTTATATTATTTTTTAAAGCTTATCTGTCTTTGTCAAATAGTCTTAAACATTTAGAATAAGAATCAAGCTTAAAGTAAAGTTAATGAAAGTAAATATTTAAAAGAAGATATAATGATTAACTACTGATGTGAAACAAATAAGTAATCCTTTCTAAATTTTTAAGAAAAATTTCTATTCCTTATTAAGAGTGATGCATCAACCAAATTAAATATTATTTACTTGACAAAATTTTATTTTACAGTAATATGTAAAAATTAGTCAAGGTCGTTGAGATCGTTGATTGAGAATATAAAGCAAAGATACGCATTTTACCAGTTTCCGTTTATATAATTTTTTTGTTTTTTCGTTTGATATATATTTGTATGTTGTTTAAAATAAATTAAACTAAATTTTAATTTGACACCAAAATGTTAGATATTTCTGTTTATATAGAACTGTATGTTAGATTGTGCAGTTGTTATTCTTATCATATTTGTTTCTTTAGATACCAGCTCTATATTGGAAAAACTAAAACCGAGTTAATAGATTATTTTTTCCTAATAATATTTTTTAATGCAATACTAGGTAATTGTATAAAACAAAACAAAATATACTTACTCTAATAGAACTAAAAAATGTTTATTTTGTTGGCAACTAAATATTGGGACATCGTACGAATACTTATTTTTAAAATGTAGTAGCGTCGCCCTTAGATATTATGAGAACTCGAATTCGGTTGGGCACTGACTCGACTACGAATCTGTCCTGTTCAGGTGTAAATTAATTCCAAATTTTGGCTTTAAAGTTCGTGTAATGTCTGTTTTAGTTGTTCCTTAGTGTCTTTTCATTTTACGCCATACTGTTTTAATAATATTTAGGATTTTGTGATTCTGGCCGTGGAGCTGAAAAATACAGTATGTAAAAGCCAAATAGAATAAATTCATTATTTAGGTTACTGTACATATTTATAAAAAATCCCGAAACACGTCAAATTTAAATTATAACTTGACATTCTGTAACGTGAAAATGCAACCCCTACCTTCAACCCCCTTAGAATGACAGGTACAACTCTCAATTTTTAAAATAGGAAGTATAGGCTTGTGATATATCGTTTGAAAGGTCTTTTTATTCTCCATTCAAAAATGTTGTCGCTTTCAAGTTTATTAAGATTAATTAAGATAAAAAAAAATCGGTTGCCTGTAAAGTCGGTTTTACGGGCGAAGATTTTACGTGACAACGTCTTTTTCTCGGTAGAATATTTATTGATATGAATATTATTAAATTGCACAATAGGAACAAGGAATTGAATGAAAATAAGAATTGCACAAATTTTAACTATAGAAATATATTTTGTTTACTAAAACATTGTACATGTAAACTTAAACTTAACTAATTTCTATTTGAGTGATTTTGTTGAGGATAGGACGATGATAGGAGAAATATGAAATGAAAGGAAGTGTTTCTGCTGTAATGTATCTTGAACGCCAAGAACGCTCGAGAAAGACAGAGATACAAGCACGGAAGCACGCACCGATTCAACGCGCCTAATTCTCTAGTGCTGCGCGCGCAGCGGACCGATCATGTTTGAGTGGGAGAGAGACGCAAGGCATTCGCCGGTCCGGCGGGCCTCTTTCTCGTTCGGTGACTCACTGTAACAGACGTGAGCGGGCGTTACACTTTTTCATGAATGACTCCGAGCCACAACCTAATTTAAGACGTTGTCACGTCAATAAATTAAAATCATGTGGTTACCGAAATTCGCTAAAATATACTCAAAACTTATTTCCCGTTTAGTCTTGATAATGAGAAAGTGAACAAAAACCATAGCAATGTTGTTTTTAGATGGTAACCATTAAAAAACTTTAAAGAATTTCCGTGGCAACGTTATTTTAAGACGCATTAGTAAATTGTTTTATTTAAGTTGTCAGTATTTTAATTTAAGTAAAAAGTTCGTTCAATTCAATTCTGAAAAATGGTTAGATTAACGGAAATGCATAAAATAACAGTTTTACAAATTATTGGTTACGGAGATAACACCCGAACACAACAGGAAGTAACTCACCTGTTTCATGAGAAATTTCCTAATTTACTGCCTATATCCCAAGAAACAATAAGTAAAATAGAGAAGCAGTTTCGCGAGTTTGGTCATGTAGGGCAGATAAAAAAAGCAGCTGCCAATGCACTGAGTGATGAACTAAAATTAGATGTGTTGCTTGAGTTTCAGGAAAATCCACATACATCGAGTAGACAGGCTTCCACTACATTCAATGCTAGCCATACATCGATAGTAAACATATTAAAAGAAAATAAATTGCATCCCTATAAGATGATACCTACTCAGGAGCTCATGGAAGACGATTTTGATAGGAGAACTTTTTTTTGTGAGCAAATGATGGACATGTTGGATAACAATATTATCCAATTAGAAGACGCTATGTTTTCTGATGAGTGTACTTTTTCACTTAACGGTCATACTAATCGGCAAAATTGCCGCTACTGGGCCACGGAAAATCCTCACTGGATGAGAAAAGAACACACTCAATACCCTTAAAAGGTTAATGTTTGGGCAGGGATTGTAGGAAACAATATCATTGGTCCCTTTTTCATTGAGGGCAACTTGAATGGCAACAATTATTTGGCACTACTTTAAAATGATGTCATTCGAACGTTGGCAAATTTATATCCTGATCCAGGAAACCCTCAAGTTCCAGCAAATATGGTATGGTTTCAGCAGGATGAAGCACCACCACATTACCAACTTAATGTCCGGCAGTACCTCGATACAATATTTCCCAATCGGTGGATAGGGAGGCGATAGGATTGAATGGCCAGCGCGATCACCTGATCTTACATTATTAGATTTCTTTTTATGGGGATATGGGAAGAGCCATGTGTACAAAACTAAACCTTCTGATTTAAATGACTTAAAAGAACGAATAACGCTTGCGATTAGGTAGATCACGCCTGTTATGTTAAATAATGTTAGAAGACAGTTTTATTTGAGATTATAATGTTGCCAAGACGTTCGCGGTGAACATTTTGAACATCTACTTCATTAACATTCATAGTTCTTTTTCGTGTTTTACATTTTATTACGATTTGCATTACATTTTAGTTTTTGATTGTATTGTAGCGAATTTCGGTAACCACATGATTTTAATTTATTTTATCTTAATTAAGCTTAATAAACTTGAAAGCGGCAACATTTTTGAATGGAGAATGAAAAGACCTTTCAAACGATATCTCATAAGCCTATACTTCCTATTTTAAAAATTGGGGCTTGTACCTGTCATTCTAATTAGGTTGAAGGTAGGGGTTGCATTTTCACGTTAAAGAATGTCAAGTTATAATTTAAATTTGACGTGTTTCGGGATTTTTTATAAATATGTATAGTAACCTAAATAATGAATTTATTCCATTTGGCTTTTACACACTGTATAATTCTCGATAAACATTTAATTTCACAATGCTTGGTTCTAGGCGGTTTTGAAGTATTTGATAATATTTCACAGCATTTACTGTACCCTCAATAAATTCAAAAAATGCTAACCCTTAAAATGCCCAAACATTCTAACTCTGAAACAAATCAACACGTCTTTAGGAAATTTTACGTCCGTTTTAAAGAGTCCTTGAGAAAAGTCCGTTGCTTAGTGCGAAAAACTCATTTGCGGTAAACACCAACACATACTTCGAATTTTGATTCATCACTAAAAATTACGGGGGACCAATCTTCTACCGACCATGAAAGTTTACATTTTGTCCACATGAGCATGGTTTGCTTGTTTTGCTGGTAACAGTGGTTTTTCCTTGGCCTATAAGAAAATATAATTTTTTAAACTACGAGTACTCTTTTAAATTGATATGTGTTATTTAACGTTATAAAACTTTAATCCAGATTTATGTATCTACTAGCGACAGCATTCCCCTGACAAATTTTATCCAACATTTTTGTCTTAAAATATCTCGGCCTGTTTTGTAAACTTTTACTAATTTTCTCGTATTCCTAACATAAACTAGTTTTGGACGATCCAGGCTTTTACCTTTTTATCTAAGATACTTCCCGTTTTTTCATAATGCTCAATTATATTTTACGGTTTATCCGCCACTTCACGGATTGTTTTATTGCGGTAATTATTTTTAATTACCAACTTACGAATTTTGGAGTTTGTAGAAATATCCCGCACCATTTTATTGAAATAATACAGCGATTCACTCAATTTGACATGAAATTAACAGTAGAATATAATGATGAATTAGTTTTAATTTTTACATACTTAGATGATATACATATATCACAATAATAGGTTATATGGGTTGTAAATAAAAAATGGGTAATAAAAAATATTTATTATGTTTTATGATTATTTATTTTAAATATTGCTCATTTAGCATTATATCAATTATTAAAAAATAATAATAAATTAATAGTTAAACACCTGAACTTGTTATATATTTTAATTTGTCCCAACAAATAGTTGTTAGGGCTCGTAGGGGTGAAATAGTTTGAATCCATTTAATTTGATAGTTTTAGCAATATTTGTTGTTTTTTGTTGTTAAATATCAAAAATTCTATTTGTATCTTTATTGCCAAATATCCCAGATAATAGTTAAAATTTTGGTATGGTCAAACTTAATGACATATACGATTTTTATGTGGTGTCGTATCTGTTTAATTTATTAATTTATAGCAGATGTCGCTTTCAATACGGTTTATTTAGATAATCTATTACGTATATAATTACGTTTCTTCCGTTAGTATATCCCTGTAAAAACTCTAAGAGCGAATACGCTTATTGCCGGAAATAACATAAATAAATCTTACATGAATCCTCGAAGTCTTTTCGGGCTAGAAAACGGACGGAAGGGATATTTTGAAGGATAGGACTTTTTACATGTGCATGTTTACGAATATTGCCGTAACACGTTCCAGAATAATTGCTGAAAAAGCGAAAAGGGCTACTAAAATACATTTAACAGTAATCTTTCTACAGCTGGTGTCAATTGTAAAAAGTTAAAGGCCCTATATATAATAATTTTTTTGAGTTTCCTTGTTTTTTCGCTCTGGAATTAATAGGACACTTTATTGTTGTTCAAGCGCTTTTATCCTTTTTCATAACACTTTCGACCTACGCATATTTATAATAGGTAAAACCCGGATATTCTTTAAATACTCGATATTATTGTAATTTTTTCTCCCCGTGGTATTTTCTACCAATGTTTACGTTAAAGATAATACTGGTCTGCAACCAAATCCTCCTTCCACAAATTTTATCATAAGTATAAATATATATGTGCTCTAAATATATCGCCTTTGACCGACTTTTTCTATCATGTCTAGATTTTTTGTTAGTATTTTTTTTTTCAAAATATTTAAAATTTATGAATTTTTTCATTTGTTTTTTTTTTCGTCAACACTATAAATGGTGTATATACACACAAGATGGGCTTTAGCGAGTAGTAAAATAAAGATAGAGATATTCGTGAGTTTTATAGTAGTACATGTACGCATGCGCACTTTTTGCTCAGCTAGTTTTTTTGACTTGACAGTAGCTAACAAACAAATTCCAACCAAAATTGAATATATTGGTAAGTTTGGCACACAATTTATATTATTGTATGTAATTAAAATATTTTATTTTAGGTTATAAAATGCCGCGAATTTGTAAAAATTTTGCAGAACTCCTTTTGTAAAATTTGTAATAAAATTACCCTGAAAACCTATCAAATCTTTTTGACATCTGGTTAAAACAACCTGTCAGCTTATTTTTGCCTTTCTATCGATTAAAAGGGGGATAAAAATTGACTGTCAAAATTATGCTATACCAGTTGCTTAAGAGCGTTAAAGGTTGGCTTGAAGTAAACCACTGAATCTTAAATCTCATATTTTTGAACAACGCAATTAAATTTACGTTTCGGATGATTTTGGATCGGATCCTTTTTACAATACAGAACATAACAAACACAACAGTCATACAACCACTATAAACGAATCAGAAATAAAACGAATACTTTAGTTAGATAAATAAAAGGGGACACTGGCATAGCTTCTCAAAACAGATGGAACACGACTTCTACGGAACACAAAAAGAAATATGGAGAATGATCAGAGGACAAAGAAAAGAGATGAACGAACTAATAAAAACGAAACACATTCAGAAGAAAACATGGGCAAACTACTTTCGATCCCTATTTGCTAAATTTGACGATAATGAACCACCAACAGTAGAGGTGATGACAAACGAAGAAATATTGAGGAGGAAGAGGTAAAGGAAGCATTAAGGAAATTAAAAAATAGAAAATCACAAGGAGAGGACAGAATACCGAACGAACTCCTAAAGTACGAAGCACCAGATCTGACTAAACAACTATTAAAACTAATCCAAAAAATAATACAACAAAACAGACTTCCTCAAGAATGGAAATCAATTATCCTAATACCCCTCTTCAAAAAGGGAGACAAATCGGACGCAGAAAATTACAGAGGAACTAATTTATTAAATACAACACTAAAATTAACAGCCAAAGTAATAACAAATAAATTGAATGAAATTATAACACTAGCAGAAGAACAACAAGGTTTTAGGTCGGGAAGATCATACACCGACGCTGTATTTATATTTATAGTGAGGCAAGTGCAAGAGAAATCATTAGAATACAATGAACCGGCATATCTATATTTCGTGGACCTTAAGAAGGCACAAATTAAGGAATAATCAAAACGATCGAAAATATCTACCAAAACAACACACTAAAAGTAAAAGTAGAAGAAGAACTAACTGACCCTATTGAAGCTGGCAATGGGATAAGACAGGAAGATTTTCTGAGTCCTCTATTGTTCAACCTGATTATGGATGAAATAATCAAAAAGTAGGAACTAAAAAAGGATACCAAATAGGAGAAAATCAACTTAAAATTATCTAGTATACAGACGACGCAATACTATTCTCTCAGAGTGAAGATGATTTACAACTTATGCTGCACCAATTTAATATAACCACCAGAAAATTTAACATGTAAATTTACCAAAAAAAGATAAAATACATGGTTATAACAGCAAATTTACTAAGATGTAAATATGGGGCAGAGCTAGAAGTACAGATATATGACGTAGATGCAAGGTGGAGAACATCAATGATTGGGTAAGAAATAGAAGACTAGAGTGGAATCATCATATAAGCCGAATGACAACAAATAGAGTAGTAAAGACGGCAAGAGTCGGTTCCCAATAGGAAGACGAGGTAACTATACTTACTGGCTTACACAGCAGCAAAACCAAGTATATACTAGAAGTATATACTTGGTTTTGCGGTTTTTTTTGTGTGAATGGAAAATTGACACCTGGAATTAAAAATGTATCTCAAAAACCTCTATTGCCACTAGACTAGAAGTTTTCCTGTCATCATGTCAGATAATGCTAGGATTCATGAAAAATTTCGTAAAAGCTATTAATAAAAATGATAAAGGGTTTTAGTACCTTAAAACTAAGTGACAACCAAGTGACCGAATCAGTGACAGATGTAGTTTTTAATTTGATGTTAAACAGAGCAGAAGAAGAGCTTGTTCAGCTCTAATAAAAGTGTGTCGTAATTTACTTGACAATAGGAAAGCTAACAACTACCGAGAAATCATTCAAGAACTTATTTGTCGTTATAAAGAACTAGGATACAACATGTCACTCAAGATTCATTTTTTAGATTTACAGTTAAATTTTTTTACCTGAAAATCTGGACCGTATTTAAGGGAAAACAATACAAGATGAGCATGGTGAAAGGTGTTACCAGTATATATTGCACATGCACAATGAAAAGAAAGAAAACAAAAAATTTTTGATATAGTTTTTACTCTAATAATAGTGTTTTGATTAAATGAAGATTATATGAATAGTATAATGTGCTTTTATAATACATTATTCCCGTAGTAAATTTAGGGTTTAGAGCATCCAAAGTATAATGATTGCATCGATAATATTGTTATAGCAACTATGCCATTTTCGTCATAATAGTTTGTAAATCTCGGAATAATCTAAATTTGTCGAAGCATGTCAGAATATTGCAATTATTTTATGTCCAATGCATCAATTATATCCCTCAAAACGCAGCCCGTTAAATGGACAGTAAATATGGCTCATAATAATTAGAATAACAAATTACGCCATTAACTGTTAAATATAGTGGTATTATTCGCAATAAATATTTAAGTATAGGCGCTATAAAACCGATTATGTAAGAAATAATATAACAATAGCATCCTAATGTGCAATTATGAATTTTGATTGTATGTTTAACCCGATTGGTAAGTACTTTGGCAACAGAAATTTTTTAGTATAGGCTTAAAAAAATTCAACTAAAAAATATACCGCTAGGCCACTAGACTATTGATTATGTTATGTCTAACAAGAGAGGGCTAAAAGGAACTACAACGTTAAAAAGGGGGTTTTATTATTTCATATGGTCAATGGATCCCCAAATATTAAAAAACCGAGGAGTGCTACCATTTAAAAGGGTGCGTTTTTGAGAAAGGGGTAAATTATTCCCTATGCGCTAGGGTGCATTTGGGTAAATTCTATGCACCTTTCGTACATATATATCTACAGAAAAGTTGTTTAAAATTGAATTTACTATCGAAATGTCTTGAAAATCTTTTGAGAGTAAAAAACATTTATTTTTTTTAGAAAAATATATTCAAAAAACGAAGTAAAAAAAAAACACGAAAACACGCGATTTTTCTCTTTTGCCCCATAATGTAACATAATTTTGCCCGTCTTTAAAAGTTTGCCCGTTTAGTAGAAGTCTTTAGAATTTATAGTGTCCGATATACGATTTTTTAAAGTTCGCCACTTACACCATTTTCACTATTTTTTTTTTTTTTCAAGAAGTTTAAGAATTCTTGAAACTGACGATGGTAGAGTGCTTTGACAAGATGCTCTACAATCTTGATTACAAAATTTATAACCTTAATTATTTCAGTCGGAAATGTTTGGTCACACTACGCTTCTTGGTGTATTATGCAGTGAAACGTAAGTATTTCGTGGTATTTCATGGTCATACGTACTTCTGGCATTAGTTGCTATTGAAACGATTATATTTAAATAGATCTTTTCAAGGCATTTTTGCGCGGCATTCGCTATATCTTTCTCTCTAGTTTGTCCCGTGAGCAGTAGCAATCCTAGAAGTTCTTCTTTTGGACTCTGGGAAGACATATACCTGACAAAAACATCTTGTGCCGTGTCTTTTATGTCACAAGACTTATCTATAGCAAATGATAAAACACAAGAAAATTGAATATCTTCCACCTCCAAATATGTTAAATTTGTAGACATTTTTGCTATTCTATCTTGTACTGTTTTAGCGGATAGTGGCAACTCCTTGATTTTTTTTAAGATTTCTGGTTTATTTTTGACATCACAAAAGAATTTGTCAGATGTACGTATGAAACAATCTGACATACTCACCATCTCTAAATGGTTTGCCTTTTTTTGGAATTTTAATGATACTGCGAAGCTTGTTAGATTAACATAAATTATAGATTGTATCCAGTTACTTAACATGGAACTAATAATGGAAAATGGTTGAATTTGTCTTGTAAATTAGTATACCTTTCGTTGTTATGGAAATGAGAAAAACAAAAATTAATTTGCAGTCTATCACATAAAATTAATTGTTATTACTGATTGTACATGTATTGCTTAAAAATGAGTTATAATATTGATTACTAAATAGTTAAGCAGAATCGCGGTTAATACCGCAAAAATCGGAAGATCTAAAAAAAAGTTTATTAAATGGATGGAAGAGTAAAAGATAACAGATACAGATGAGCAAGTTGTGCTTGCTTACCTTTAGAAAATGTCGGAACAGTAGAAGTCGTCGACTATGTGGGCTATCCATTCGAAATTGCAAAGTATGTTGAGGATA
The DNA here is from genome assembly GCF_040954645.1 of Diabrotica undecimpunctata. Taxonomy (NCBI): domain Eukaryota; kingdom Metazoa; phylum Arthropoda; class Insecta; order Coleoptera; family Chrysomelidae; genus Diabrotica; species Diabrotica undecimpunctata. Next base: position 74,089,193 of record NC_092804.1, on the reverse strand, counting down.
AACAAAGAGGTCGATCTAAAATCGTTTGTGAAAATGCATGCATTCATGAAGGCAATAAGCACGAATGACGTGGCAATACGAAGGCGTATGTATTCAAGAAAGACGATTTGCGGAAGTTTTTCACAGATGCTATAGACATAACGTAGTTATTTTTGAAGGTGGTTGCCAATTGCGGTATTTTTTGCTCTTGCAGAAGATGCGAATTGTGCCATTTACGCGTACATGACATCAAGGAAGAAGGAAGCGTATTGCTTATTACTATTCACCAAGACTGTGATGGCTGGACCTTTTACAGTTGCTGATAGCTATGCAATTAATTATGTGCGTTTGGTGAAGAAGTAATTAATATTGCGCCCTAAAAATGTAAGTACCGATCGAGTTTCCTTACGGTATGATAAAGGGAAGTGCACTAATTAAGTAGTTGGTATTAATACATTTAAATCATCTCCCTTGCAAATTGCACGTGATCTAAAATTGGACAATCCTGAGAAATACACGGGACATGCGTTTCGACGTACTTCCGCTACAATTATGGCTAACAGTGGCATGACAATAGATTTAATCTAACGACAAGCAGGATGGAAATGGGCAGCTGTGGCGACTGGTTACGTTGAAGAGAATATTACCATTAAGAAGAATGTTTCAAACATTATTGGGAGTGCTATTAATGGAAGTAAAACCCCATTGGCTTCCGAGAATGTCGTTAGTATTAACTTAAACAGCATTTCCTCTGATTTAAAAAAGGAAAGTATAAATATTTCAAACAACACCAACCGTACTTTTCACATTCAGTAATAAGGTTTTCGAATATTTAAATAAAGCTTTTGAAACATTTGTTATAATATTTTCTTCTTATTTTATTTATATGATATAAGGTATGTACTCCTGTCAAGTCAGGTCAATATTTAAAACTGTTGATGTTGCCATGGTAACTTTAAAACACGCGCGTTTTTGAAAGTTGAATTTAAACACGCTGAGGCGTACGTTGAAAATCAAAATGGGGTATCAATAAAAAAACATAGTTTTTTATTTAACAAAAAACAACTTTTCGTAATAACAATTTTCGATATTGTAAAATGTAAAGGTACTTTATTCCTAAGCGAAATTCATTTTTGTTGACATACCTCGTATAGCGATAATAAAATTTGATACCTGATTGCATCTTAGGTTTTAGAATATGCAGAACTTTTTATGTATATTTAGTAAAAAAGAATACTTTTTTTCGTAAACTTGAAAATAAAAAAGTTAGCCATGTGTGACTAATTTAAGTCGATACGCTACTATATATATATATATATATATATATATATATATATATATATATATATATGTATATATATATATATATATATATATATATATATATATAAAACATAAATGGCCGCTACCTCAGTAATCTACGATTTGCAGATGACATAATCCTGATAGCTACTGACCTACAAGAAATGCAAACCATGCTTTTAGAACTACATACCGAATCTTCTAAAATAGGACTGAAAAAGAATTTAAACAAAACAAAAGTCATGCACTCCGAAGACACCGTGACAATAATAAACGATAAAGTTATAGAAAAAGTTGAAGAATATATATACTTAGGACAAAAAATAATACTAAATAGGGAAATTCAAACTGAAGATATAAAAAGAAGAAAAAAGTTAGCTTGGGCAGCATTCGGTAAACTGAACTATATACTCAGAAATCAACAAATTCAATTACATCTTAGATCTAAAGTTTTTGATTCATGCATTATTCCGATATTAACTTATGCGGCACAAACATGGACAATCACAAAAAAGAATATGAATATACTTAGAGTCACTCAACACGCGATGGAAAGAGCAATGCTAGGTATATCACTTAAGGACAAGAAAACAAACACATGGATAAGACAGTAAACCAAAGTCACCGATGTGGTGCAAAAATCATTAAAGTTGAAATGTGAATACGCTGGACATGTAGCTAGGAGCGATCTAAACAAATGGCACAGATCAATTTTAACCTGGAGACCATACCAACTCAAAAAACCCAGAGGCAGACCTCCTATGAGATGGACAGATGATCTGAAAAGGACTGCCGGGAAAAATTGGCTACAAGTAGCGTACAATAAAAAACAATGGAAAGGAAGACTTGAAGAGGCTTATGTTCAGATGTGGACGTGAATGGCTAGACGAAGAAGAAGAAGAAGAAGATATATATATATATATATATATATATATATATATATATATATATATATATATATATCGGGAGAGAGAGAGAGAGAGAGAGAGATAAAGACATCACTATATTAACATATTAAATAATGTAAAAAGAAAAAGATTAACCAGTTTAGAAGGGTACAGCTTAAGCCATAATTTTTGTGCGAAAATTAATCCCTTAGAACGTGTTTCATGTTTTCGTTTACCAGAAGTTTTCCTGGCTATCCATGTCTTTTGGTACGTTTTTTATGGTCAACTTGAATAAGATTATAATATAAACAATATTTGTGTACTATGCTTTTTTTTTATTTTATGTGTACGTTTATTTAATTGATTAATTTCAGAAGCGAACAACTAGCTAATTTAATTTTAATTTTAATGCATGCGAAAAATAGTGTCATGTAGAGAGCCTATACTTATAAAGGCAGAATAAAAACGATATCCCTTTTAATTGATTAACTAGAATATAATTTGATTAGTCTTCATATCGAAATGGTTTATATGTCAACAATATTACACGCCAATGATATTACGTGTCGACATTGAACGGAAAATAATAAATTTGCATATTCGATACACAATGAAGCTATTCAAATTAAATTAGGTACGATGAATTCAAAATAGATTTCAATTAATGTATAAAAAATAAATAATGTAATAATCTCATATATTCATACTACCATTTTATTGGCCAACTGTCTTCTAGCGCACTATCTCTGTTCTTATCATTTAGAACAATGGCCTATTACGGTGAAATTTCTTTACACAAGTTTTAAAAGGGTACCGCGATTTGTATTGGTAAAATAAATCGTAGCAGTGAAACAGTCACCTATTGTAAAGGTTTCCGGAGGTAGGTTTAATGTTAAGTAGTTAAGGGAGAATAATAAGAACACATCTTTACTAATCGAAGTCTCACTTTATTCTACTTTCTTAATCAATGTAAAGTGGATTATGTAAATAAATGGATGCTTGTGCCACTTTACATTGAGGAAGATAAACAATAAGAAAAGTCTGACGTTGGTATAATATTCACAGTCTTGACCTAAGTTAGTAATAAATAATATTGTATATAATACAAATCAACTTTTAATTAATATTTAGCAAATACACTACTGAATGAATGTTGAGCTTCTATACACTAAACCGAACCAATTAGATTAAGACATAAGGATCTGCCGTTGGAGGATTTTTTTTTCAAAAACCACACTGAGAGAATAGTGGTATTACAATAAATGGATGATACTGAATTGTATTGGCTTGAGCAACATTTATCAAGTAAACATTAGATCATTTAAAAATTATAAAAAAAATCATTTTTAGGGATTATTTTTTACCAGCGTTCACTTGCGTCTTCATCGTTTTTTGCGCGTTAGATTTAATCTAACATTTGAATATAAAATACAGTGTGGTATTTGATTATATTTATTAAATCAACCAAAAGCACTTTTGTGAAATAATCAAAAACCATAAAATATGACATGAACAAAATCGTAGTCAAAAGGCAACCAAAATAGTATAATCAATATATTCGTCTCCTTGCATGACGCACTCCAGGAATAAAACTATGGCTTTTATCATTTTACTAAGATATGGTTGAATGCTCGAATATAAAAATTTTACAAATAAAAGGCAGATATCGAGCACAGTTCTTTTCAGAGCACAAATCTTGCCCAAGTACTTTCGCTCTCAGAGCATCTACAGGTTGTGCTGGATAGTCAATTTTTTGAAGAAATGCACTGAAAAGATGCTCTGAGAGCGAAAGTATTTGGGCAAGATTTAATAAAAAAAAAAACTGCTCGATATCTTTCTTTTATTTGTAAAATTTATCATTTTTTCCTTATAATCACCAATTCGTTTCTCGTTGGCCTATTCTACTATAGGTGCTTCACGTCCCAAAAATTTTGAATTTTTTTTGCTTAAAGTTGATTATTTGTTGTTGTTGGTTTAAATAATCCTGAAATTTATTCCTCTAATGTTTAACTCAATAGAGGGGTCACCTAGCTTGGTAAGCCAGTACCATAACCATTGAGCTACAGCCACCACAAGATGCATCAATATCAATAGTGATAAAAGAAGCAGATAGTAAAAGGGGCAAATTAATTAAGCATCCCTAATCCTACTAAAATGAAGTAAATTGTATACCAGAAACATTAATACTAACAAGTTAACAGCAGGTCAAAGGCTTCTTCTTCTTAGGGTGCCTATCCGTTCCGAACGTTGGCGATCATTCTGGATATGATGACTTGTTGGTAGCTATACGCAATAGCTGTGTTGAGGTCTTTCTGTACCATGCTCTCAGGTTATAAAGCGCGGATATTCTTCTTCGTCCTGGGGCCCTTTTTCTTTAAATTTTACCTTGCAAAATGTATTAGAGTAGCCCATATCTGCCTTGATTTCTCATTATATGTTTAAAGTACTGCAGCTTACGGCCCTTCACGATGTTGATCAAATCCGCAGTTGTGTTCATCCTCCGTAGTATTTGTTCATTGGTGACTTTGTCTGTCCATGGTATCTTCAGGATCCTTTTGTATAACCATAGATCAAAAGCCTGAAGTTTTGATAGAGTTTCCACCTTCAATGTCCACGTTTCTACTCCTTACAGAAACACTGAGTACATGTATCATTTAAGGAGATTTATTTTTGTTTCTAGGGTGAGGTCATGGCTCTTAAACACAGAGCTCATAGTCAAGAATGCACTTTTTGCCTTGCCGATGCGACATTTAATCTTTTGGGTATTGTCCCACGACTCATTTATTATAATTCCCAAGGTTGCAGCCCTTCTATGGTATTGGATATATGGATATTCATTTTCATAAAAATAGTTGTAGTAATTGCTATTCTTCGTTTTATTTCTATGTATGGATCTAGCTGGTCTGTTATGACAGTTCCCATATACATATATTATTTTGTGAACTTTTTCAACTTGGACTCCATTTAATTGAAGCTCTGCATCTGGATGTGGTTACGACTAAAGACTAAAAATTTGGTTTTGTTTGAGTTTATTTTAATGCTCATTTCCTCTCCTACTTCGTGAATATGATCAAACAGAATTTGGAGACATTTCAGATTTTCTAACAGAATTCCTATATTGTCCGCGTATCTAATTACATTAAGTAGTTCCTCATTGATTTTGATTCCATATTGCTGTCTCTTGAGCGCTTTTTAAATAGCTGGTCCGAGTAAACATTGAACAATGTTGGGGACAAAATGCAACCTTGTCTAAGTCCTTGTTGTATGGAGATTTTGTCGGTGTAGTTGTCTCCAATTTTTACGATAGCAGTTTGATTCCAGGACAGATTTTTCATGACACGAATATCTTTGTCATCTATTTCTTTATTTTTCAGCATCTGCATTAATTTTACATGCCGCATTAATTTTACATGCTCGAATACCTTTTCGAAGTCAACGAAGCATGCATATACATCTTTTTTTACCACGGCATTTTTGTAATAGGATATTTAGCGCAAAAAGTGCCTCCCTAGGTCCCATAGCATTTCTAAAAACCAAATTGGGTATCTTCGAGATCTTCTTCGCATTTGGGTCCAATTCTGATCTATTCTTAAGAAAATCTAGTTGTTAGGACTGTGGCTCATTAGCATTAAGTTTTGAAGCCCTTCTATGATATTGGAAAACACTATTGTATTATCTGCATACCGCAGGTTATTGAGCTTGACTCCATTTATTGAGATGCCTTTATCAATATCTTTTAGAGCTTCTTCAAAAATGTGCTCCGAGTACAGATTGAATATCAGTGGTGAAATTATGCACCTCTGTCTCAGTCCCCTTAAGATTTTGACCTGATCTGTATATTCTCCATCTATTCGGAGCACCGCTGATTGATTCCAATACAGGTTAGATATTATTTTAGGTCTCTTCCGTCAATCCCTGTCCTTTTCAGCCCTTCCATCATTTGTTTAAACCTGACTCTATCGAAAGCCTTCTTGTAGTCAATCAGGCATGCAAATACATCACAGGTGGCATCTCTATATTTTTGAAACAATACCTGCACGCTAAATAAAGCTTCCCTCGTACCAACGGCGTTCACAAATCCAAACTGATTGAGCGCAATTTGTTCCTCGCATTTCCGGTAAATTCTTTTGTGGATGACTTTTAAAAACAGATGGCTCATTAGGCTTATGGTCCTATAGTCTTCACAAACTTTTGGTCCTGGTTTTTTGGGCAATTGTACGAACTTCGATTTGAGCCACTCTACTGGTATTTTTTCTACCTTTTATATTTCATTAAATATTTCAGTTATTATTTTTATTTGTTCTGCATCTAATAGCTTCAGCAGTTCTGCAGGAATTTCATCAAGTGCCTTTCTGTCCTTCATTTGTCTGACGGCTGTCGTTATTTCTTCTGGTAGGATTTCGGGACTTAAATTTTCTTCAATGGTGGGTTCTTGTATTGTTCTAAGGTCGTGGAAAAGTTTCTCCAAGTATACTTCTCATACTCTCTTTTTATCTTCTGTGGTAATGGCAAGATTGCCTTAATCACCTGTTATTTTTCCGCTATTACGTTTTCGGAACTTTCCAGCTATTTCCTTCACCTTTCGATGGACATTGAAGTTATCATATCGACTTTTATACTTCTGTATTTCTTGACATTGTTCTGTTTATTGTTTTTCTTGGGTAAAAGACGCATCATCTATCTATAATAAACACAGAAAGTTCAGAATTTGATTTCAATTCCAAGGATATAACAACACCCCTCAGAATTTTCAGCTTCAACAGTGGGTGAACATAATTTTGTGAAAACGATTTTCGGATTAGAAATCTAATCGAGCAAACGAAATAAATCATGTAATTTTAATATTTCATAATTTTCAAATAAATATATTTTAAATTAGAAGTGAGATTATTTTTTATTAAAAATAGTAGATAATATGTTCATAAATCAATGTAGATATGCAAATACAAAAATGTTATTTCAAGTACACAAACACAACTTCCCATGTTAGTGTTAAACGTTTTTGTTTATTTGCCTTATTTGTAAGGAATATACACGTCATATAACAAATATATTATATAATATATTTGGTCATCATCATCCGTCAGTCAAGATATATTACTTGCGGGAGTTCTCCGTTCCTTTATCCTGTCCCTGCTTCGCTACAATGATGGCAACTTATTTCTTAGCTTATATTATAACATATTTCATACGATAGCTTTCTTGAATAGTTCTAAACGAGTATTGTAATTTTAGTATAAAAGGAATTATTAATGTAGCCATAAACCACTAAACTAATTGCTTTTTTTTGGAAGTTGGTAGTAAATATCATTATGTTATGAAGATTATTGTTGCGCTTACATAAATATATTTTATAGCAAAAATATTCCGTTTACATTTTTATCTTCATTAATTTTAAACTCAGCAATAAATGATCTCGGAATCCGACAAACACTAATAAAAGCAGTTAAAGCACTATACAAAGAAAACAAAGTAGCTATTAAATGTGGAAATAAAGCATACAATCCATTTAAGACGACAAAAGGACTTCTACAAGGCTGTGCTACGTCCCCTACTCTGTTTAAAATATTCTTGGAAAAGACACTCAAACCATGGAGGAGAAAGTGCGAATGAATGGGCATACCAGTAAGAGACGAATACCTATACACCTTAAGTTTTGCCGACGAACAAGTATGCATCGCACAAGATGAAGAAGATCTCAGCTTTATGCTCATAAAACTAGAAGAAGAATATAAAAACAACGGAATGGAAATAAACTTAGAGAAAACCGAATACCTAACAACAGAAAACAAGGATATGAGAAACCTAGAGATAGACGAGGGAAGACAAATAAATGGAACAGATAAATTCAAGTATTTAGAAACCATAATATCAAACCAGGGAACAACAGAAGAAGATATAAACAACAGACTGAGACAAACAAGAAACTGTATAAGACAACTAAACTCAGTGTTGTGGGATAAGAACATTACGATAAAGACAAAAAAGAGAATATATAACACCCTGACAAGAAGTATCCTGACATATGGGTCCGAAAACTGGACAATAAACAAGAGAAATAGAGGTAGAATAAGAGCAGTAGAAATGGAGTTCCTGAGGAGAAGCTGTAGACTTACAAAAAGAGACAAAATTGAAAACGCAGAGATTAAGCGGAGAATGGGAGTGCAATCAGACATAATCGACTATATAGAGGAGAAGAGACTATCCTGGTACGGCCACGTCAGAAGAGCGGACAGACGACGCTGGATAAACAAAATCAATTCGACCCCGAAGATCATTCAGAGATGAAATCGACGAGGCTATGGAGAAAAGAAACCTGCGAGATGGAGACTGGAATGACAGGGAAAATTGGAGAAAACGGTTGAGTGAAGGAAGACAGTGAAAACTGTGGAAATCCTTAGTAGTAGTAGTAATTTTAAACTACATATGGAATTAAAGAAGTTCTAAAACTCTTTTATTAAGTTGGCATGTTTAGGTTAAATATAGTGTTTATGAGAATTAACGACAATTTGCTTGTAATGATCATTACATTTTACATTTGCTTTGACGTTTAGATTTCCAATCGGGAATCGTTTTCAAAAAAATATTAAAAATTAAAAATTATATTACCGTTCATCAATTTAAATTACAAAATAATTCAATTGTGGTTTAATCCCGTATTAACAATATTTAATGTATGCAATTAGCGGATGGAAATTAATATTCGATAATATGACATATAAAACAAAAACACTGTTTTTAAGTTCTACAGAATAGAGTCAACTTCAAGCGCTTAACCATCAGGTTTCTTAAATAAAATAATTTCATATTATTTTTTTTGCATACAAACGATTTGTATACCTAAAAGAAGATTGTATTACTCTTTACCTAACTAAATTCTCGTTAAAAACGGGGATTTACTAAGATAAAGTTATGTCCAGAATTCTTCTCTATTTTTAAATTTCAAATACATTTTTTACCTTTGTGTTTGTGTTTGGTAGTTGATAAAACTAACTCATCGTTCAGTTATTCGTTTTTTGAAATTTTTTCCTGTCTGGGGTAAGTATGTTTTACTTACTAATAGCCTAAGAGCCTGTGAACCCCAGAGCCTCGTTATTTTATAAAAGATGAAAATTTGTCAGCGCTTACTCCCAATACAAGTACGAAAGATGGAACCATCATGAAGTTTGGGTTATCGTGGCATTGGCGGGTAGGCGGCACTAATGGTGGATAAAATACAAGCCTATATTCATCAATATTAAAGCGTGATTTTTTATATTTCCTTCAGAATAGATATTGTCAAAAATTATGTCATTGCCAGACTCTTACCCCTTGACAGACAACCTTAATGCGCATTTAATTAAAATTGTACTTACGTTGTAGTATAAAAACTGATTTTTGTACAGGGTGTGATAAAAGAAGGAGACGGTCGAGTATTTCGCCTAATTACACATCGGAGGGAAAAACTCAAAAACACCTGTTCAGTATTTTTCAAAAATATATCGAATGACACCAAAAACGACTACCCAGCGACACCCCCTAGAGCAGGATGAGGGCAACTTTAAAATCTTAAAAGTTGCCATTTTTTATTGCAGATTTGGATTCGTCATAAAAAAATAAGTACTTATATAAGGAACGTTTATTTCAAATTGTTGATACATGGCGTTATAATCCGAAAAACCATTTATCTTGATACCCTAGGAAAATTGTGTAAACGATTTAATATCTCGAGAAATACACTTTTGAATGAAAAGTCAAAAAACACTCCTTTAATAATTTTCAAAAATCTATCGAATAACACCAAACAAAACAAGACCCCGTATCCCTGAGGGTGGGGCGTGGTGCAACTTTGAAATTTTAAATGGGAACTCTACAAAATATTCTTAAAAAACTGTATTTGGTACCATGAAAATTAGCTTGCAGACTTCTAATCTGTATATGGTTTTCTGTGATTACAGGGTCATCTATCTCTAAGCGAAAAAAAATTCAGATAAAACTTGTTTACTTTTTCATGCAGAATCGTAATCTGCAATAAAAATTGTGGTTTTCCATTTAAGTTTCAAAGTTGCTCCCCGCCCTACCCCCAGGGAGTGGTTGTGCGTGATTGTGTATCACGATAAATCATTTTTTCCGACTCCATCTATCAACAATTGTAAATATATATTCGTTATACAAGTTACTTTTTTTATGAGGAATCCAAATCTACAATAAAAAAAATTGGGATTTCCATTTCAGATTACAAATTTATCCCCCTCCCCGCTAGGGGGTGTGGTTGGGGGGGTCTTGTTTGGTGTCACTCGATATATTTTTGAAAAATTGCGCACATTAAATGCGCCTTAAGAGTGTCTGTCAAAGGGTGGTCACGATGGTAAACGTCTGGGAATGTGGTAATTTTTAACATTATTCTGAAGAAAATATCAAAAAATTATGCTTTAATATTTGATGGATATATTCTGGTATTTTATACACCTTTAGCGCCGTCTACGCACCAATGCCGCGATGACCCAAACTTCATGATAGTCCCATCTTTCGTAGTTGTATTGAGAGCATTTGCTGACGAATTTTTAACTTTTATAAAATAACGAAGGTCTGGGTTCGCGGTGTCTTGCACTATAATATAAATAGAAATTGTTTGCACACAAAAAATTTTGGTATAAAATTATTGTTCTTAGAAAGCGGAACATGTGAAGTTGACTATCATCAGTGGAAATCAAAAACACAAAAGTGTTTGTTGTATTTTATGTTTTATTTTATATCTCGTTTTAAAAAAAATATTAAGAAATAAAAAATTTGTGTTTACAATTGTCTTAAGATCCTGGAGTTAATTTTCACATACCTACATTATGGTATTTTTCTCATAATGTACTGCATTTTTTACTTGTAAATCATAAAAGTTGTCGTTATATTTAGTAGCTTCTAGTGGTTCCTATAGTTTTAACTTACTCAAATATATACATTGTTAAAAGTCGGAGAATTTACCATACGTAAGATACATCTTGCAACGCAGCAAATATTTTAATTCCATATAATACCTACCACAGTTCAGAGTCCTAGATAATACAGACCAACGATGAAAAAACGTTGATAAAAAAATCAGAGTTGATTGTTAAAGGGATGTAGCAAGCCAGTTATCATCTACACATGAAACCTACTTACATCCACATGGAAGACAACGTTTAGAAGACTTACCACTTAAAGAATCCATTCAGTCTGTCGTACAGAAGAGACAGCTCTATTTAATAGAGCTACTACCATAAGTATCATTTTTATTTTATCGTAAATTTTAGGCAAAATATGCTTTTTATATGCATTTTGTTTCTTTTCTATTAAATTTTAGTTTGTATTTAATAAATATAATTAGTTAGTACATTGTACAGTTTATCATAAAATATAACGTACCTAGACCTGAAAAACGGCTATTCAAAGCCCTAACAATAAGATTGTTATTTTAACAAAATTTCAAAGCCCTAACATTTTATTATTAAACAATTGGCACCCAATAATCTAGCTGGTAGCTTTATTGTTACACATTGGTAGCTAGTTTGTTACAAATTTCTAACCAAATTTGGCGCTGTTGATTACTATCATATTTATCATTGTATGTGCATCTTCCATACTATTAGTCAAGAAAACCCTGAACAAATGGATGCGCCAGAAGATCACAGCGTTAGATAGCAAACCCTTAGAAACAGAGTGAACCCTTACAAAAAATCAAAAAGTGTGAAAGAACCTAGAAGATATGGCGATACAGTATCTAAAGTATTGCTGGAAAAAATTGGAAAAGGTTTATATCTGGGAGTGGCTCAGTGTAGGCTGAGGGAGGTAGTGAGATAGGGAGTGTGGGGGAGGTAGGAAGAGAGAGAAAGAGAGAGAGAGAGAGAACAATCAATTCTAGAGATATCTTTTTGTAGATAATATTATCTTCTACTCAAAGTTCGCACTATGTAGCTATACTCCTTCAGCAGACCTTTCTGGATGCATGGATGAGTGGATAGTTGAAAACTATTTTATCTTTTGTAAAATTTTTGGCTGAATACAAATATGTAGGTCCTTCATCTCAAAAAGTGGTACCAATTTTTATAACTAAATTTTCAAATCTGAATATTTTAATTTACACATAGTTCCATCGTAAAGCACGGCAAATAAATTAAAAATGTGATATATTTTATATATAAAAAGTTTATAGTTTAAAAGTTATTAAAATTTTTAAGTCGAGAAATTGAAGATTTAGTCTACCTTTTTGTCCTCATAATTTGTTACATGGTACATTTTTTTTTAAAGCGGCACATAAATAGAAAGTTTGAGCATATTTCGACAATTTACTATTGAAAAAAATTATAGAAACTTTTTTTTTTCGTTGAGTTAACAAGCCATAAACAAGTAGCTTTTCGCCCTTGCAGAACTACAAGCACAAACCTGGCGGGCACATGTTGTTGACATGTGCCTTCATTCTACTTTCGGACTATTTAGCAATAATAATGCCAACACGTGCTCGCCTGGTTTGTGCTTGTGATTGTGCAACGGCGAAAGCTATTTGTGTATTTCTTGTTAACTCAATGGAAAAGAAAGTTTCTTCCATTTTTTTTTCAATAGTAAATTGTCAAAATAGGTTTAAACTTTCTGTGTATGTGCAGCTTTTAGAGAAAAATGCACCATGCAAAAAGTTATGAGGACTAAAATTATCGTTTTGAAAATTTTAATAACTTTTTTTTAGTATTTCATAAAGCATTTTTAAAATGTATTTTTAGCCATTCTTTACGATGTACTAATTTACTAGTTGTAAACTAAAATATTAAAATTGGAGAATTTATTTATAAAACAAATTGTTTTTAAAAATTGGTATAACTTTTTAAGATGGGAGACCTACATATTCGTATTCAACGAACAATTTTACATAGGATAATAGGATAGAAGAGTTTTCAACTATATACCCTTCCATGCATATAGAAAGGTACCCTGTTACCGGACTACTAAGTGGTAATCCATTTATTTTTATTGTGGTCTTGTTTTTTCTTATTATTTTGTTATGTTGCAACATTGATTTTTAAAATTTTGGAACATTTTGCTTTCGCTTGAACCATTCCTGCATACTTAACTGTTTTGATGGTTTAGGTGTTTCATGTTGATATACGTACTTTTGTACGTACAATTCACAAGTGTCGCCTTTGTCGTTTTTGTGTTTTATTTAAGATAAAAGCGAAGTAATATTTATATACCGCAATATAAATGTGCACTTAAAGAAAATGAAAACAAAAAATGTTAATATTATGAAGTTTATTTTAACTCGTTTTCTTTGTGGTGCCAAAACATTTTAACGTGTTTATTCAGATCCACAAACTTGGTTTCTGTTCTGTATTCTACCGCTTAAAACGATAACCGCTCCTTGAAAAGCGCATCAGTTAATTTTACATTCCATGCTAATTTTAGTCTTAGTATACGAATCGATTTGATTGAATATGCAGGAATATTACTGACGCTGATATTCCGACATACTTCAATGCATTACTCTCAAAGCGTTCATGTGAAAATGGGCATTGTGTACCTATGAGAGATTTTCCAGGTCACGGCTACGTTAAACAGGAAAAATATGTATGGCAATGGACCATTAATGTTAAATGCCAGTTATTATGACTTTAAATAAATTGATGCAATGTTATGGCTACAAAAATTTTTATAGAACAGTTTACCTATTACTTAAAATGTGATTTTTATTGCTTTGAAATCAAAGCGAATGCATTTTCCTGCATATTGCAATCGTCACAATCATCGTTGTAAAAACTATTCACTGTTTTATATATCTTAACTTAAACTATATTTCACGGAGTTCCTATGTTCTAATTTCTTTTCCATAAGATGGACATATTTTGCCGAAAGTTTGACATACGCTTACCTACTGATGTTGTTAGGTGTTGTCAAGCCCACGGTGCTTCTTCTTCTTTAAGGTCCATCTTCTATCGAAGGTTGGAAATAATCATGGCTATTCGGACCCTGTTCCGCTCTAAATTGTTCTGCACTATTACATTCAAGGGTGCTAAGAATCACCGGAAGAGATCAGGCCACCAAAACAAACGACAAATGCATATATGTGCCTACAATGTACAAACTTTATCAACAGAAGCATCAATGATAGAACTGGAGAATTAACTACAACACATAAAATGGGATTTAATCGGTATAAGTGAAGTTACGCGTCGAAAAGAAGATCAAATAATACTTAAGTCTGGAAATATGTTCCATTTCAGAGGAAACGAAGATTCATCTGTTGGAGGAGTGGGTTTTTTAATCCATAAAAAATGGGTACCAAACATAATCACAATAAAAAGTATATGTACCAGAGTTATTTATCTTATTTTTAAATTAAACCCAAGATACAAACTTAAAATTATACAGGCTTACGCACCAACTACGAGTCACCCGGATGAGGAAGTTGATCAATTTTATGAAGATATCAGAGCAGCTATACAAACTTCAAAAACACATTACACATTGATAATTGGAGATTTTAACGCCAAATTGGGATTCAAACAAGATGATGCAGTTCTGCTATGGGAAACTTTGGATATGGTGAGAGAAATGAGAGAGGTAACAGGCTTCTTGACTTCTTACATCAGGAAAATCTCTTTGTGATGAACTCATTCTTTAGAAAGAAACCCCAACGTAAGTGGACATGGAAGAGTCCGAACCAAAGAACAAAAAATGAGATTGATTTCATAATATCAAATCGGAAAGATATTGTTCAGGATGTAACAGTATTGAATAAATTTTCAACAGGGAGCGAGCATAGACTAGTTAGAGCAAAAACCACTTTTAACACTGAAGTTGAAAGAACAAAAATGATCCTCAAAAAGAAAAGTGGAAGGTGGCTGTTCCCAGAAGATATAACACTTTACGAAGAAAATATTAAGACTAGTTTGGATACACACGACTTAGAGAATATCAGCATCAATGAAATGAACAATAATATTACCCAAATATTGAAAGAAGCTGAAAAGAAATACTGTCCTCGTCCTGAAAATAATAACAAAAAATTAAGCCACAA
This sequence comes from Diabrotica undecimpunctata, assembly GCF_040954645.1. NCBI lineage: Eukaryota > Metazoa > Arthropoda > Insecta > Coleoptera > Chrysomelidae > Diabrotica > Diabrotica undecimpunctata. The sequence continues at coordinate 74,074,007 of NC_092804.1, read as the reverse complement.
TACAAAACATCTTCTAGAGGAAAGAAGAAAACTTAGGGAAAATCAGGATCATAACCAAAATGAACTAAGAATTTTAAATAAGAAAATTAAAAAGGAAGTTAGAAAAGATCTGAGACGATACAATACGATGGAAATAACTAGAGTAATAGAAGAAAACAAAAGCTTGAAAGTACTCAGACAGAGAATGCCCATTGGAAGAAAAAACGTCCACAAATTAAGAAATGAACAGGGGCAAATCATTGAGGATAGAATTCAAATTATGAATACGATAGAGAGTTTTTATAGACAACTATACAAAGAACAGCAATGTAACCGGAGTGGATCATTACCAAAGATAATCAATCAGGGATCTGAAATTTTACCGGACGTAACACCCAATGAAGTTCGAAGGTCAGTGCAAGAAATGAAAAACAATAAGTCCCCCGGAGGCGATGAAATAGTGGCAGATGCCTTGAAGGTGGCTGGAAAAAGATTATGGCAGGTCCTTGCCAAACTATTCACTAGATGTTTGCAGGAAGCAATAACACCAACCCAGTGGTATAACGCAGAAATTATCATACTTCATAAAAAAGGTGATGCTACCGACCTCAGGAATTACAGGCCCATAAGTCTACTTTCACATATTTATAAACTATTTACAAAAATAATTACGAAACGACTAGAAAATAAATTGGAATTTTATCAGCCCATAGAACAGGCGGGTTTTAGAAAAGGCTATGGAACAAACGATCACCTACTGGCAATAAAAAATCTTATAGAAAAATGCACTGAATATAATAAACCACTAGCTTTAATATTTGTCGACTATGAAAAGGCATTCGACACCGTAAATCAACAAAAAATGTTGGAAGCCTTGACAGAATGCCGAATTGACTATCGGTATATAAATATAATTAAACATATATACCAAAACGCAACAGCCAGTGTTAGAGTGGGTGATCGTCAAACCCAGAAATTCCCGATACAACGTGGAGTACGCCAGGGGGACACCATATCGCCGAAACTGTTCACTACGCTTTTAGAATATATATGTAAAAGGGCAAAACTGACCGACAAGGGCATAAACATAAACGGAGAAAAGCTTAGCCATCTAAGGTTTGCAGATGATATTGTACTAATAGCTGATAGGATAGATGAGGCCAAAGAACTTTTAAATCAGCTCTACCTTTCCTCGCTAGAAGGGGGATTGAAAATAAATATATCTAAAACCCAGATGATGACAAATCTTGTAGTCATCGAAGATATATGCGTAGGAACAAGATCCATAGACCAGGTAATGGCCTATAAATACCTAGGTCATGAGATTCGCATAGGAAAAGATAACCAAACCGTTGAGCTTCTCCGTCGTATAAGACTGACTTGGGCAGCCTTCGGCATGCTGAACCATATTTTCAAATCGTCTGATATACCAATATGCCTTAAAAGAAAAACGTTTAATCAGTGTGTTTTGCCAGTGTTAACTTACGGTGCCGAAACGTTGACCATGACAAGGAGAACAGTTCAAAAGATCCGTGTGTGTCAAAGGGCGATGGAGCGTGCTATGTTGGGCGTTTCACTACGAGACAAGATCCCAAATCGCCAGCTACGACAAAGAACAGGAGTGGCTGATGCAGTAGAGAGAGTAGCAACACTAAAATGGAACTGGGCAGGTCACGTGGCTCAAATGACAGACAATAGATGGATAAAGCGGATACTGGAATGGAGACCAAGAGATGATGCCTACCGAAGTAGAGGTCGTCCACCAACACGTTGGACTGACGATCTAAAACGTTGTCATAGGAATTGGATGCAAGAGGCACAAGATCGAAATAGATGGAAAATTATGAGGGAGATCTATGTCCAGCAGTGGATAAGCGAAGATTGAATGATGATGATGATGATTACATTCAAACTATTCCCTCAAGTTCTTAAGCCACGATTTTCTTCGTCTTCCAACATTTCGCTTTCTTCGAATTTTGTCTTCTATAATAAGCTGCAATAATGAGTATCTTTGCCCTCTCATAACATGGTCTAAGAACTAAAGTTTTCTTCTTTTGATGGTCAATATTATTTCAGTTTCATTTCCTATTCTTCTAGTAACTTTTGTGTTTGACATTCTTACATTCTTTGAGTCCATGATATTCGTAGGATTCTTCTGTAACACAAAAAAAAACTTTTTAAACTGCAACGAATACGGAGCTCTAAAGAGTTTGAATTAATGGGTCTAGTTCATTTGATTTGTTGGTAATTAATACAATACAGAAGATGGAAATGGTAAACCATTTTGAGCAGCATTACATTTTTACTTTTATATTTTTGTTGAAAACTGAAAATCCTAAAACCGCCAAACCACCTCCAATATTTATTAGTGGAGTTAAGAATATCACTCCTTTAATAGAATTGCTGGACGAATTTACCAAAGATAACTACAAAAAAGGTTCTTAGCTTTGACCAAGTCAAAGTCTAACCAGAAGCATCGGAAAATTATTGAATAATAATTAAAACCCCTAACAGACAAGAAAACACAATTTCATACATACAAACTGAAAGAAGAACGTAGCTTCCGAGTGGTACTGAAAAATATGCAACAGTCCGTCAACGTAAACAACATAAAAGAAGCTGTTGAAAAACATGGACACTATTTATAGAACGTTTGGAATATCAAACACCATAGAACTAAAAATCCACTGCCCATGTTTTATGTTGATGTTATACCAGCACCAAACAACAAAAATATGTATGATCTAGAGATTCTACTTCATCATAAGATAAAATTTGACCCACCGCGACAGAGAAGAAATATATCACAGTGTACTAGGTGCCAAAGATACGGACATAAAAAAAATATTGCAATCACAGGCGACGCTCACGTCAAGTGCACCGGAGACCACGCGACAGACAAATGCCCAAGCAAAGAAAGGTCAAATAATGTGAAATACATACTATGCGAAGGCAATCATCCAGCTAACTAAAAGGGCTGTTCAATATACAAAGAATTGGAACAGAAAAAATATCCGGCACTTAGTCTAAAGTAAGTTAACTGTACCAATACCAAATCTGAACAATATATACAACCCAGCATTACGTTTGCGCAGGTAGCATCTAATAAACAAATGGAACTGCCTAGCCTAAGTGCCCAGCAACACCAAAACCAGTCATCAGATGAAACCAAAGGCGATATGTTCGAACTGAAACAAATGATAAACAGGACTCATTAAACAAAATGAGTACGATGTCAAACCTTTTGACTACAGTGATCACCACACTGTCCAAATGACCAAGTTTCTCAAAATGGCACTCAGGAATACCAACGGAATAACCCAACATGCCCAAGAGGTCAAAGCCTTCATACTCAACAATATCATTGACATAATGCTGATATCTGAAACCCACTTTATCATCCGCAATTATTTCAAATGTCCTAATTATGTAATATACAGCACCAATCATCAGGCAGTCATAATCAAGAAATCAATTAAGCATCACGAGCATAGCAAAACCGCTAAAGACTATTTGCAAGCCACCATCATCCGTTAAAGATTGGAAAGGGTCATTAACAATTACAGCCATCTTCTGTCCACCACGACATAATATAAGCAAACAACAATTCACACAGTTCTTCAGATCTCTTGGAAACAGATTCTTGGCAGGCAGAGACTACAATCCTAAACATGCACACTGGGGATCTAGACTTTCACTCTGGAAAGCAACCAGGCAAATAGAACGTCCTTAATTCGCCAACCCTCTAAGAAGGTGGCGTATAGTAAAAAGTAATAAAAGAAAACCGAAATTTTCGCTAAACATCTTAAAATGGTTTTCCAGCCTTTTTCTGCAGATGGACGTATTAATATAGATAATAAAATCCAAATGTATTTAGAATATCTCTATCAACTTGATACTCCTCTAAAAAAATTTAGATGAAGTCAACAATATAATTTACAATAAATTAAACCCCAAAAAGTCTTCAGGGTATGACCTAATTACCGTAAGAATCTTAAAGAAATTACCAAGAAGCTCTACCTTATCGTATACAACTGTATAATGCCGTATTAAGAACAGGACATTCTCCTCTAGTTTGGAAACTAGCCCAAATAATATTAATTCCAAAACCCAGAAAATCGTTGCTCCCTATAAGCCCTCGACCTATAAACCTATGTAGCTATACTCCTTCAGCAGATCTTTCTGGATGCATGGATGACCTGCTCTTTAGCTTTAGGCTACAGCACGCTACCACTGAAATATATGCCACTAAAATGTTTTGTTGAAAAAGAATGTTACGAATTCCGTGGACCGACCACCGGACAAATATTTCAATTTTAAATCAACTAAGGTCAACAAACGGCTATCCAGCAAAGTCCATCTTCAACAATTAACATACGTTGGACATGTTATGAGAGCAGACATAGAAAACAGAGAGACTTATTATCCAAGGAAAGGTAGAAGGCCGAAGATCACGAGGAAGATCCCCAACACAATGGTTCGACCAAATTACAGGAATATGCAAAAGACTTATGCATGAACTAAAAGAAATGACAAGAGATCAAGATCTTTGGGGATATATAATAGACGACATCATGATGACCATTACACTCCCTCAGGGGGTCTACTAAAGAGAGAGAGAGAGAGAGAGGGGGAGAGAGAGGGAGAGAAAGAGAGAGAGAAATAGTAGACAAAAGGTTGTTGATTCGTCTAGCAGGGCGTTCAGGAAACGCTTTCTTGATTTTAGTCTGCCAGGATATGGTTCGTGGCCAAAAAGGATGTGGCGGTTGTCGAAGGTTTGTTTGGATCTTTTTGTGTGAAGGGCCATTCTACGGAAGTCACGATCCATGAGGCCTGAAACTTTATACAGTTTATCCAGGGGGGGGGGGACTCATAGAGCAGTTTACGAATCTGCAAATTTCGGTCAGACTGACATTTACTTTCTTGGCGTGTGTGTAGCCGTTGATCTTAGTACTGAGAGTTTGGCGCCCCATTTACTATTGCTTAGTTTTCTTAAAAGGTTGTTGCGCGTATCTAGCAAGGTTTCATTCCAGGTGATGTCGAGTTTCCTTTTGACCAGTCGGAGCTTATTATGTAATTGTAATAATGGAGATCTGAGTTTTGGTTGGATTTGGTCTTATCAAATTTTCGTTATAATAATTGAACATCAAATACAAGGAAGCTTCCAATTTTTGTTTCCCCTTTTTAAATCTTGAACCTTGGGCTGTGGTGTCTAAGTCGTCTACGTATAAAAAATTTCTAGTAAAAGTTAGCGTTGTTTGATCATTGGTGTATAGGTTGAAATGTATAGGTGCTAGTACGCTACTCTGAACCAAGCCGTTTGTTTGGGTTCGCCAGCGAATTTTTTCCCTCGAGACTCAAGTAGAATCGTCTATTTTGCAGTAGTAATTTCACTATTTTGACGAGCTGGTTTCTGTGGTTGACAGTTACGTACGCGGCGCTTAGGACGAGAGGTAGGTCCGTTATTTTATTTGCTTAAAATCCGTTTTTGTTGTGTTCGGTCAGAGCTAGAACTTGTCTGGTGCAAATCCTCGCAGGTCTGAAAAAAGTTTGCTGTGGTATAATTTTTGGGTCAACTGCTTTCTCTATGCGGTGCAGGATAACATACAGCTTATATAGGTGTCAGAGAAGCGATATAGGGCGGTAACAACTCGTTGGCGTTTCTGGGTCTTTCCCAGGTTTTAGTATAGGTATGACTTTTGCTTTACCCTACAGTTTTGTTATTGAACAAGAATAGAATACAGCTTTTTGTCACGGAGCCAAAATATTTAATTTTTTTCCACGCATATATCATGGACTCCTGCGGCTTTCCCATTTTTGAGTAAATTTAGTTCTTGATTCAGGTCTTTTATGGTGAAAAGTGTAACAAAGTACCTTTTTTCGGTTGTTGGCGAGCGGTTGATAGCTGTTTTTTGCATATGGTGCTGTGTTTGCCGTTAAGATGTAGTTGATGGTATATGGTGGTTGGGTGTAACGTTCGAAGGCGCTTTGCTCTCCTTTGGGTCGCTGTTTATTTTTCTTGTTAGGTTCCAAGCAATTTTGCTGCTGTGAGACACATGTGGCACAAGATTCCAGCATTTGTGTTTAAAATAGAACTTATTTTTTATTTCAAATCGCAATTATTGGTATTATCAAGGGTACGGCTATATGGTATAAATTTAAAAAGAAATAAGAGATTATTGCTAATAATTTACATAAACTCACACAAAACTTCTCCCATTAATATCTTAAATGTAAAGTGAATAATCTGTTGAGACTATTTGTACCGAATATTAGTAATCCATTAATCATTTGGCTATTGTGTATTCTGTAGTGTTTTAAGCTGTCAGTCGACTTGAGATTCAAACGTTTGGCACAGTTTATACATTTCTAAAACAACAATTGTCCCAACTCATCTCGACTCTTTATTCTTCGGTAGGCAGCAGTTCCATTACAAACAAAAAATAAAATCGATGAAGGCGAGTTTCAAGGACGAACATCAGAACACAAATTTCCATATTGCTAAATTTTCATGTCACATACAATAATAGTATAATTTTTGATATTTTGTGTGATCTAGAAAACACAGATATTGCTTATTTATTGCTAATTTTAAGAATGCGTGTTTTTTATCAAACATTGTGGTAGGGATAAATCACATTAATAAGAGTTTAATGAAGTATTTGACGTTTTCGCTACATAATGGAAAGTTGTTTTCAAAATATAATGTTTTAATTAACAAAATTATATTGGATTACATTAAAAACAAAACAAACTTCTCATAATTTATGTTGTAATGCTTCACTTATACCGATAATTTAGATATGAGATTATACTTTTTAAAAGGTATTACAAAACACGTGCCTCCTTGTGCGGCATACGGGCAATATTACGTTCGCCGACAGGGCAATTCTTAAAGTAGGGATGTTGGCCTGTACAGTAAAATGTAAGTGGGTTCGGAGCTCGGGGTAATACGGCATAAGTAGTAGTGTGTTGGCAAAATCATGCTGGGCATGATGCTGATAGAAAAGGTATTCATACATTAAATGCCAGATATTCTTTTCAGAATTTCAGTAATGCTAAAAAGACCTTCTCCAACATAACAAACCTATACTGATATAATATCCATGTATTGGGGTAAAATATTCCGTAACTAAAATGATTCTCAATTCTGAGTTACGGGTTAGGACTATACCAAGGGGAACACCATTGCAGGCTAAAAAAATACGATAGAATTTTGAGTCTATGCGCGTATGTCTATCTAAATGCGCGTAAAAGAAGGAGAGAGTACATATTGCTTGAATCCAAGATACAACGTGGAAAGGACAAGAATTAAAAGAACTAGGCGACGGATACAAATTGTGGTAGGTAGAGAAAGTAATACTGGAAATAGACTTGAAGTAATTACTAATGGAGAAATGAAAGATAATGTAAAGTCGTAGAACTGACATGATAACGTAAATGAAATTTGTAATGGGGTAATTCTATGAATAATAGCACTATATTACTATTACAATAAATCCAAAATGAGTTATTCCGAAAGAGAGTATGAAACAATATATAAAGAAGTAAAGAGAGTATTAATGAAAACGGAGTTTGGAGATCCAGGTACAACCATGAACTTTACCAACTGTTCAAAGACACACCGATCTCAGAATTCGTTAAACTTCAGAGACTTGGATGGGCTGGTCATTTAGTGAGAATGAAGACTAAAAGGTGGCCAAAAAGAGCCCTAAATAGTAAAATGCAGGGCGCAAGACCAAAAGGAAGGCCACGGAAAAGTTTGAGGATGAAGTGGCAGCGGATGCGCAAAGTTGCTAGATGTGAGAACCTGGAGAAAATCGACGCAGGACTGGCAAGGTTGGAGGCATAGTTTGGAGGAGGTCAATGCCCTATTTGGGCTGTAGTTTCATTAAAGAAAGAGAGAGAGAATTATAGTACAAATTAAAGAAAATTAGTTAGTATTATTAGATATAGTCAAATTGATAATACCTCGATAAGGAAGTTTGAGAATAAAGAAACTAAAATTTTCAATACAAAACTAAAAACGAAAACACCTCAATAAAAAAAATCGCATATTTTATATGAAATTACCTGCCCAAATTGCGATGGGGTATATATTGGACAAACCAGTCACCTACTTAGCTCAAGAATACGTTATCACAAATTTGACACAAAACTGAACCGCCCTCACAAAACATGAAAACGTAAACAAACATAAATGTCGTACCATATTAAAGAAGAAGAATTCGTAAAGAAACACTATATTAAATTTAAAATACATTTTACGTGTAATGACTTAGTGGGTCTGTCCTATGTTTTTACCATTATTTTAATCGTGATGTTTGTGTACTTTTTAGCAATCAATGTTTACATGCTAAGTCAAGGATTTTTTTAAATCTCGTTAGTTTTTTTTTAAGTTAAACATATTTCTTGAAAATGGCATCCTTATCCTGCCGAAACTCGAAACTTTGCAAAATCTAAGCCCAATATATTCTACTTCTATATAAATATATATATATATATATATATATATATATATATATATATATATATATATATATATATATGAAAACTCAACAGTCTTCGGGGTGAACCGCGTCGATTATCATTGAAAACATTGAAGAGGATGTCGAGCTTTCGACATCCTCTTTAATGTCTTCTTCAGGGCTTCCGAAGTCTCCATCTCCCGAGCTCCAGATACTACTACAATGATCACTAACCAATGCATTACTGCTACTGGGAACAGAGGACAGTTTATTTATACTGTCGATGGTGACGTGGCTTGGGTGGAGGTTGGCGTGGGGGTTAGCTTGTTGGTAGGCGCGGGTATTGACACGGTGGTTGGCGCGGGGGTTGGCGCGAACATTTCTGACAGTACTATTTTGATTGACGGGTAGAGCGGACGATATTTTTTTTATGAAAGGTCTTCAAGTCGAAGGTAACCGTATGCCGTTATCTCTTTTATTGACACAATTTGGCCTTTTTTCAATTTCTATGGTTTATCGGATAATTCTTGGTTTATAGAAGCGGATGGGAGCTATGGTTCTGGAGTTTTCAAAATCAATTTTGTGACCTGTATGAAGATGGTGTTCACCTAGGGCTGAAATTGAAAGTCGGAATTGTAAACAAGAATGGAATGTTCATAAATCCTATTTTGGATTCTACGATTTGTTTGGCCTATATAGGATTGGGGGCAGTCTGCACAAGGAATTTCATAAACTCTGTGTTGTTCATTTGGTGTTGACTTTGATTGATCAGACAAGAGATGAAAGTTTTTGTTGGAGGTAAATATTGTCTTTATTCCTCTTGATTTAAAAATTTAGTCAGTCTCTTTGGGTTGAGATTTAGTGGGAGATTGATGTCTGTGGGTGCTCCTATTGATCTGATTTTCGTGGTAACTGTTTTGGATGAGGGCTTGTTTTAAAATAGAGAGTTCAGCTATCCTATGTGCATCATAGCAAAGGCGTGTTCATCTGGAGACAAGGGTATTAATGACTGAATTAATTTGTGAAGGTAGATAATAAGAATTGGCCTGCAAGTAACAATTGGTATGGGTGGGTTTGCGATAAACGTGGTAATGAAAACCTTGGGATTGGTTTTTCTTTATGATTACGCCGAGAAACGGTAGAGATGAATCAGTTTCCACCTCCATCGTGAGCTGGATACTAGGATGTATACCATTTAGATGGGTTTGAAAAGACACCAAAGCATACCTGCCATGGGGTCCAAATGACGATAGTATCGTCGACATATCATAGCCTACATGCGAGTTTGAGCATTGATGTGGATAGTGCTCGGATCCCGAAGTCTTCCATAAAGATATTGGCAATTACTGGAGATAGTGAGGAGCCCATTGGGGCACCATTTATTTTTCTGTAGAATTGAGTTTGGAAGATGAAATATCTAAATATCTCTAGACATTCTGAAAACTAAATACAGTATCTAGCAAGTTTACTTATCTATCATTAAATATCGTATGTCCAACACTTATTTCATCTTCCAAAATCATAGTGAGGAAAAATGAAGATATTCAACAAGTGAACAAAATGAAGTACTTAGGAGTCTGGATTACTAAAGATCTAATTCCGAAATCAGAAATTCAACCACACATAGAGCAATAGAGAGCAACCTTTTTGAAGATGAAGACGTTTCTAAGTAATCAAAGTCTCAATCTGCAAATCCGATATCGTATTGTAAAAGGTTATATCTACCCTATTATTCTTTATGGTGACGAAGCTGGCACTGTTATTGTTAACTTGATGAGAAAGCTGGAAGCTTTTGAGATGTGGAATTTTAGAAGAATTTTGAAAATACCATGGACCGATCATATTACGAACGAAATGAACAGAATGGAAAGAGACAGAGAACTTTTGACCACCATTAAAAGAAAGAAAGACAGCATATTTGGGGCACATACTTAGAAATGAGAAGTACAAGTTAATGCAGCTGATTATAAAGGGAAAAATCGAATGAAAAAACAGTCCTGGTAGACGATCATTCGCGACTGGACCGGATTAAACACACAGACGCTTTTAAGAAAGGCAGAAAATTTAAGACGAATTTGTAATGTGTACTAAAACGGCACTAGAAGAAGAAGATTCTTAAACAATCTTTGCATCATTTAGGTTGCAGTTTAGAGGCAAAGTATTTATATTTTTATAAATATTTTTAAGTTATCATTGTCTCCTCTTTACATGCTTTTTCAATAGATATTACGGTTATGTTGTCAGGAAAAACTAATAGATGACTCAGATAGGCAATTTGTATTTATGATGAGTAATATGTAATAGGTAATATACATTATACATGCTGTTTGAAATTTAACACGATTCCGTAGTGTTATACAAGTTATATATATATATATATATATATATATATATATATATATATATATATATATATATATATATATATACACTTGAGTGCAAAAAAATCGACTAAAAATTATTTTGCGAAAGTACATCTCCTGTTTCAATCTAAAAGGTGTAAATTTAATAATATTTATTGTACAATTATTATCCTCATTATTGAGTTTGAAAAAAGTTTTGGTTTTTGGAAAATCGGGTGACGTATTACAAATAAATAATGCAATACGTAGAGAGGGGGTCAGAATTTGACTCATTGAAATCGACACGCACCGACTTAACGCGTTCGGTTAACATCGTAAGCATCAATTTCCATAGCGATGCACTAAAACCTGAGTCAATTAAGTTCGCAACTGCATAACGGATGGATACCACATCTGTCAAAGCAGCTCAAACAGTAGCATTATTGAGAGAAGACCTGAGCTAGAGGGCCGTGGCAAATCGACTAAATTTAAGCCAATCTGCTGTGTCCCGAGTATATCGTCGGTACCAAGATACTGGTGATTATGTTCGCCGACAAGGAGGAGGTCGTAAACGAACAACAACGGAGAGAGATGATCGATTTCTTGTATCTAAATCTCTGAGAAATCGACATTTGACCGGTGCTAATTTCAAAGAAGAGCTTAGAAAAGTCCGAGGTGTGGTTACTAGCGTTTGGACAGTCAGAAGGAGACTTAAAGCAGCCAACCTGACACCAAAAAGGGCAGCTATGGCGACTAGAATTTGCTCGCGAACATCTGGATTGGGACGACTATCAATGGAGTCAGGTATTATTCTCCGACGAAAGGAGGATCTGCCTACATGGCAACGAAAAGAGGGGTTGAGTCTATAGAAGGCCAGGAGAACGATTTGCTCAATGTTGTATACCAGAAATTGTGTCATATCGAGGCGGTTCTTGTATATTTTGGGCAGGCATTTCCATGGATGGGAAAACCGAGTTGGTTTTCGTGCCTGGTGGAGGACGTGGTGGAGGTTTAACGGCGGATCGTTACATCAGAGATATTTTGGAGGAAATGTGATTCCATACGTGGGATTTATTGGTGATGCTTTATTTTATTGCATGATAATGCACGATGTCATACCGCACGAGTCACCACTACCTATCTGACTGAGATCGGTATACCTACAATAAATTGGCCTGCGTTGAGCCCGGACATAAATCCAATAGAATATGTTTGGGATGAGCTTAAACGAAGGGTCCGAAACAGAAATCATGCACCAAGGAGCATAATGGAATTGAGGGCTGCGCTTAATGATGAATGAGAAGCAATGCCTCAAGAATTTATTAGAAAAGTCATCCGATCCATGCGAAATCGACTGGAAAGTGTAATTAGTAATAGGGGTGGTAATATCAGATATTGAAAAATAAAAAAATTCATTTCGTAATTGATGATTTCTCTGTTCATTATGTCTTTCTTGGGATAGTTCCAATGATGAATATTTGAGAAACTCTATTCGTATAGCATATTGTTTTTATAATGCATCTTCCAAATAATGAAATAGCGGTTTTTGTAAGTTCAATAATAAAGTTACTGTTTGCACATTACATCTTGTTATTTTTATACTTTTTACATTAAAACAGAAGATGTAATCTCAAATATCGCTTTTGAGTCGATTGTTTTGCACTCAAGTGTATATATATTCAAAACTTACGGTTTATTTATCTTTACATTCATTATAGATGAGTCTTTTTAGCCTGTTGTTTTGTTTTTATTCAAATTATATCCGATTCTTTGGGATCTCTATACGCCGTAAATCAAATTTTAATCTCTCATCTCAAACTGAACAAGACGTTATGCTAATGATGTGAAATATTGACATATATTTGAATTTCTTATAAGCCTTAAAGAAAAACATCACAAACAACCTTTCTCCTAACCTTACGCACTTCTGAGTACGTTCTCGGTTCTTTCAGTTCTCAACCAAACCAAGTTCAAAGAAACTCAATTCGTAGCCAAGTTGATTATGAAAACAGAACACGTCTTAAATAAATAGGAGAATTACCGCGGATCAAAACGTTGGTGTGTGTTTGCTATTCCTGAATATTTCACTACGAGGTATTGCCGTTTTTTTTTGTTTGATTTTTTGCAGAATTTAGAAGTAATGGAGTGTATGATATGCGAATTTGATGTCTCGGTGACTACAGATCAGTGATTTGGTATAAATTGTAGCATTTTTCTGAATACGAGGTTTTGGGAAGGTATGAACCGTGATGAAATTTTCAATGTTTTGCTACGTTTAGTTATTAGTTTAGAAAACAAAACCGGTTTGTCTACCTATATGTTTTGGTTCCTAATTTTTTCTATAATTCGTTTCTTTTAGTCTCGAATATAAGAGAAATGATTTCTATTAAAAATTATGAAGACCGGTGGATCTTTAGAAGTCGATATGATGTAGTAAAAAGGAATAAATAACTTGACATAGTTACAATGAATATAGAATAGAACAAGAATTTTATGAATTTGAGTTGACTCTTGTCCACTATAGCTATTGATTACGAGTATGTACTTTATAAAGGAACTACAACGTTAAAGGGGTTTTGTTGTTTCATATGGCCAATGGACTCCCAAGTATGAAAAAACCATGGAGTGTTACAATTTAAAGAGAAAGGGATGAATTAGTCGTTATGCAATATGGTGCATTTAGGTGAATTCTATGCACTTTTCTTATAACACACATATATATATATATATATATATATATTGATTTATAGTATCAGCAATCGGTATATATATATATATATATATATATATATATATATATATATATATATATATATATATATATATATAAATTAAGGATCACTCAGAAGAGTGGTGGGTTTTTTCGGTCAAAAGGTGGAGAAAAAAGACAAAGTTGATGGCTACTTCATCTATTTATTGAAGACGTTTCGCTTTCTTAATCAGAAAGCATCATCAGTTCATCTAAAAAGAACAATATGAAAAAACCACACAAGCATGGAAAAGTTGTTACATGTGTTACCTTAAAAAGATATGTAGCAGTCAGTGATATTAAAGTTGTAAAGACACTTAAGTAAATGGACATTATACGATTACGATGTATAAACAATAAATTGAACTAAATAAGTTAACAATTTGTTCAAACTAAGCACAGCAAAAAGAACATGTGGTTTTGTTTTTTATATAAAAAATGTATAAGTAAAAAACATTGAAAAAGAGAATGAAGAACTAAGAAAATCATAGATGCACTTCCAACAATACAGCAATAGTTATGATTTGATTTTAACTTTAGGTAGCATTATTATATTAATTAATATAGAAATTGAATAATTTAATGTATAATGAAATTACCACTCCTGGCTTCTTGAATGCTGCCGGTAAAATGGTGTTTTATTAAGACAACCACGCCACCAACGCAAAAGACAGTAGAACCTTGAGGTCATTAATTATGACAGAACAGCAAGGTGAAATACCAACCCTAATAATAGAGCGGTTTATTTAAATGATAAGATCAGTTTGGGTGACAACCTGCTTGTAAGGAACCAATAAATGAAAGGAAAGGTGGTTAATAACACCAAATTTCCCCCATTGATCGGCTAAGAAAAAACAAACAAACAAGTGAAGTCAAACCAAAAACTCATATAAAAATCGTCAACGTTGCGGCTGGTTAATTAGCCACAGGTGAAGATGAATTATAATTTCCAACAGTCCAAGGTTCATACACTTGGAGCTGCAAATAAAAAAAGGATTATATGAATCCCTTCAATTATATAACTGTATTGAACTATTTGATTACAGTTGAACAGTTAATACAAATCTGTGTATATGCAACACGAGACTAGGTCAAAAGTAATGCAAGTTGCATAAGTGCAAGAAATATTTCCTATATTCTATTTTATATTTAAATTTATTTTATATGTTAATATATATGTGTGAATATGCAACAAGTGACTATGTCAAAAGTTACATAAGTTTAAGTTAATATAAGTAAGAAATATTTCTTTATTTTTATTTTATTTGAATTTATTTTAATATGTTTATATATATATATATATATATATATATATATATATATATATATATATATATATATATATATAAATATATATATATATATATATATATATATATATATATATATATATATATATATATATATATATTATATATACACAAAAGTTCTTAATGTCCTATAGAAACGTCTCCTTTTAAAGTCGAAAATAATTTTTGTTTTGACAAAAATATATTCAAAAAACGAACCAAAAAACTCTTTTTTGCCCCATAACTTTTTTCTACAGAGGTATATGTATAGGCATTGCTTTACAGAATAAAACTTCTATCCTTCCTCTTCAAAACACCGTTTAGTAAAAGTCTTTCAGATTCGCAGTATCCAAGACACGATTATTCAAAGTTCGCCACTCCCACCGTGGGAGCCACTTTAAGCCATTTTCCCTATTTTTTTGCAAACATTGTTCTATAACTTATTTCGACACAGTTTTAGGTACATGCAGTGGTTATTGAATAGAAGTAAAAGATAATTACCTTTAAGATGATCTACTGTAGAAGGTTCTAGGACTAATTTTAAGTGAGATACGGTTTTTCAAAATTTTCTACATTTAACGATTTTTAATAACTTTCATCTAATTTCTCGTTTTAACTTCATTTCTTGTACATTTTTACAGGAATATCTTGTACAGGTATATGCATTACCCAATGAATGGAAAAGCTTGTTTTATGTACTTTAAAACGGTCTGTTGTAAAATACTCTGGGACTAAAGCAGGACGCGCACTGAATCGACAAGGCTCGACTCCACACCGTTCTTCCCGGTTCGACACACTCGATTAACCGCGCATTAGCTCAGTAGTTTCACAGCAGTCGAGTAGTGCAGAATCAGGAACGTCCTTAACAATGGATTCTTCATCAGATTCTGAAGAAGATGTCATTGTAGCTTTGGCATGTAATGAAATATAAAAAAGAAAACTAAGATTCTGAATTCATGAAATAAATCTAAAAAGGGAAACATACGGAGAATGTTACCCTTTGTTTCTATACCTACTTTCATTAAGCGATGCAGGGCGTATAAACAAAGATAAATTTAACAGATGATTGTTAAAGATGTTCCAAATGAGTCTACTCGTTCCGATAAGTAACAGTATAATTATGACACTTTATTAATTTTTTTATTTTCTCAACTATTAGTGTTTATTGCATAGTATATAAATTATTTTTATTACTGAATACATAGTAAGCAAAAAAATAATCCGATTCATAAAATTAATGAATATTTTATGCATACATGCAAGTAACAGTTTTATTACATCTGTTACAAATGTCCATCTTTATTTCGTTAATGCCGACGTCGTCGGAACTCATACAGGTTCGGACACGATTTAAGTAGGTATTATATTTCGGTATTGAAATTTTGTAATTTGAATCGATTTGTGGGTATATTTTTAGTCATCTTGATGGTCAAAGGACAATCAATTATTTTTATGCTGTTAATGTTGAATTAGCAATTATTTGTTGTGCGATTTAAAACTATTTAAGTATATATTTTTATTTGTATAACGACCCTATCTATACGTGATTGTGATTACTGTAACAATAACCACGTATTTCAATAACTGATATTGAAACCAAAAATGTCATCCACTGATTCTGCTGATGAATTGGTTGAAAATACATGGAGTCCTCCTCGAAAACGAAGTAAAAGAAGCTCTCTTAGCGTTGAAGTTAAAGAAATCTTTTTAAATGTGAAAGACAAGAAAATCCTGGGTTAGTGGTTGAAGATATTGTGAAAAAAGTGGCTAATAAAGTTGGAGTTTGTGATAGAAGTGTGTTTACGGTGATAAAGGAATACAAAACGAATCATCAATTCGCTGGACCAAAAGTATATCTGACCCGGAAAAAGAAGTTTGACAAAATTGATGATTTTGACAAAAATGCCAAAATGAAAAGACTGGTTCATAATTTTTTTATGAGCAACGAAATACCACCGTTGATAAGGTTTTAAAGAAGGTGAACTATGACCCTGATTTGCCAAATTTTTCGAAAACCCCATTTTACCGAATATTGAAAAACTTAATTTTCAATACAAACGTAGGGGAAGAAACGCTCTTTTACTAGATAGAGACGACATTGTGATGTGGCGAAGAGAATATCTTCAAAAGATGAGAGCTTATAGACTTTACGTTTTGTTCTGATGACATATTTATAGTACCTACATATGTATTCCCCAAAATTTTCAGATTGAGATAATTTAACAGTGACGAGTCACGACATATTAATAATTATATAATTATATATTATTATATATATATATATATATATATATATATATATATATATATATATATATATATATATATATATATATATATATATATATATATATATATAATTTCAACATAATTGAGTAATGAGTATTTTTTGTTATTATTATTATGAAACTTTTTAGAATTGTACAAACAACTAAGTATAGTAAAAATTAGAAATAAAACTTATATTTTTTGCAGGCACTCTGTACATAAAATTGTTGACAAAAAAAAATAAATTCTTGGGTTTTTCGCCGTGTATAAATGGTTCCTATTATCGGATATCGACTAAAACAATCAGGTTCTTTTGCAAAATTAAAATATAAATTTCGTATTTTATAAGATAATATATATTCTGACTAAACAAAAAGATAATCCCAAATGCGGCCCTGTTGCAGGCCTACACGTGGTAATGTTTACATCTTCCTGCATCGGTTAATGAATTTTACTATAGATTCACGCACAGTTTCAATTAACAATTTATCAAACATAATTGAGAGATTAGCCACACCACTGAAGAAAACTTAATACTAAATTCCACACTCAAACTCTTCATGCAGACTGTCGGCTATCGGCAATTTTACTGGCAACCGATCATATCTTAGCCGAGTCGAAGCACTGCATGGATGTCTATTTAGTCTATTTAAATGTCTGTAGAACAATACCAGAGAACTACGAAGTTCTCTGACAATACTACAGTCGTGTCGAGTCGAATCGAGCTCAGTCGATTCAGTGCACGTCCTGCTTTACGGTAACAAAGATATGGTTGTCAAAGGAATTTTTTTTAGTTTCTAGTTTTAACTTCTAGTCCAGTCGTTAGAGGTTTGACTTCTAAAAATTATACGAACAAGCTGAATTTTACTAAGAATGTCAATTTTGGAACATCAAAAAAGGTGCAATAAGTAAAGTATAGAGTATAACAACAATAACCGACTAATAACAACTAACTGGTTTACAAAAGATGTTTGGTCCGGAAGATATCTAAATTTTAATACCACGCACCTATAACGCATAAAATAAGTGTTGTATTCAGTCTTACTGAGAGAGCAATTAAGCTATCTAGCCCACAATACCATTCCGAAAATCTGAAAAATAGTTAAATATATCTTAAAGAAAAAATTTTTACAACCATCTAATCAAAAAAAGATTAGATTAGAAAAGTTGCATTGTCAGAAATCAATCTAGTTCCGATACTAATTCAATACAAACCCAAGTCATACCTAGCACTAATAATAGTAATGTCACTAAATCAAACAAACACGTATCTCCTTACCATACATTAATGGATTCTCGGAACAAATGTCGAAAATGTTGGCAAAATATGGTATCAATGTTGGACATAAATTGTCAAAAACATCCGGAAAATATTTTTCAAAATTTAAACCCGATGTTAATAAAGATCATCAGTTGGATGTTGTTAATAAAATAAATTTAACGACTGCAATTTAACATATATTGGGCAAACACACCAATATATACATAGAAGGGTTGTGCACACAAGCATATTGTACAAACCAACAAATTAAAGCCAAGTATTGTCTAAAAAATTGATTTTGGAGAAAGAACAAAACTACAACAAAAGATGTAAATTGGAGATGATTCACATAAAAACAGATAAACATCTATAAATAATAAGACTGATATCAAAGATCTTTCCAATATGTATCATAATTTAATAAATTGAGTTGTTTTTTTTAATGCACCATTGGCAGATATTTAAGATACGACCCCGAACCACTCGTATTTTGAAGTACCGGCCATATGTATTTCCGAGTCAGAAACCTTTTCTGCAATCCATGTAAAACCACCAAATAGTGTAAACATAAAATGTTATTTTGTATTACATAATTTTAAATAATTAAACTGCTTATTGAAAATGACAAATAGCCGAAACGTTTAAACAATCATTAAGTGGTTTATTTATAACAGGCCGACAAACACAGGAATTAAAAAAACTTGTACACATTCATGTAATCCTGATGCAAGTACGTCTTTTCTGTGGCAGCGTTTTTTCGTATCTACTAGAAAATAAGGCTAAAAGGCTTTTATAGTTGTGTTACTAAGATAATTTGGTATTTTAAATTAACATCCCGAACTTGTATACAATAATACCCCGCACTTACGCGATAGGTGGGACCGAGCGATAACCGCGTAAGTCGGGGTATACTTTCGTATATGTATACAAATTATTTTTAGTTGGGGCCGGAAGCCAAAAAAAAAAATAGCAATTTACACAAAAACTGTTTATTAAAATCTTAGAACATAAAATCACCATTCGAAATTATTTTGATGTAGAAGGCTTCATAAAATCTAACAAAGCAATTTGAGTAGTAATAAAATTTTTTCCACCGAAGAATTTTCCATAGAAGGCTAATAATTTTTGTTATTCCTTGTTTTGTAGAAGAAATGCTCTTCGTTGTAGTCTATATTTTCTAAAATTTGTAATCCCTTTTGAATTAAACTGAGGTCATCGGTCAAGTTTCCAACCGTCGTTTGATCCTCTCTTTAAATTGAATGTAAACACTCATGCTCTGGAATATCTTGCTCTTCCTCATGCATTTCTATGAGTTCATCAATTATCAGCTCCTTCTTTTTGGAATCAAACAGTTCTTGAATGTCACCACTATCCACTTCTAAATTCAATTCAGTTTTTGAAGTTATACTTCTATACGCACGGTCGGTGTTGGAAATTTGCATGAGAGTGAATCTGTGAAACCATTACATATGTAAGATAATGAGTAAGAGAGAGACAGAAGATAATGTTCCTTTGTATATATATTTAATATATAATATTGTATATATATATATATATATATATATATAATATTATATATAATATAATAAGTATTAATATGTATTATAATTTATGTGATATGTTTTGTATTATTTAAAATTAAACGTTTATAATTATTTTAGGCTTTTGTATTTCAAAATAATCACAGTTTTACCGAAAACTGTCAATTTTGAAATCCATTAGTGTCATGTCTAATTGGCAAATCCTTTACGTGTTTGGTTCATACGCCGGTGGTTGTGAGTTCGAATCCCAGTTATGAATTTCCTTTTTTATTTTTGAAAAATTTAAAAACCTGACGTTAATCTTATTAAATATATGTAATATTCGCAAAAAACATAAATTTTAAAATAAAATGAAAATTTACGAGATTTAAAAAAAAAAAAACCGAGTTGTTGGTTTTTTATTTTTATCGTCGTAAAGTAAGTTATGTATATTGGCAGTTTTAAATACTTATAAATATTACATTTTAATTTATATTGTATTATTATATTGAATTATGTTGCAGTGTATTTATTGTATTGTAATTTTTATATTAATAACAAAATAAACAATGAATTTTACTGCAGAGTATGTGTGAATTTTTTTTTGCATTCAACTCCTTTTATACATATATAAAAATAAAAAAGTATATTTTCATTAAAATATTGATACAATCCTTCATTTACTATACTCCTATTACAGGTCAAATGTTTATATACAGCAAATGATGCACCATATAACTATGTAACTAATTCTTTTTCTCTTTCTGCTGCAGATTGACTCCTATATAAATTTTTAACGGCGAACGCGTGTATAGAAGTATAACTTCTACCGGCAGTCCCACTGGACTGCCACACCCGTTTTTTTCCAGACGCCACTTCACGTTTTTTTGTGAAATTTCATTCTAAGATTGCCCAATGATTTTCACTGTATCAATTTAAATTGTTTTCAAAAGTCTTTAACAGTGTTGAATTTCTTTGAATGATTTAATGACTCCTTGATTGATAGGTTGAAGTAAGCTTGTTATATTAGGTGGCAAAAATTTAACTTTTTCATGTGGATCAAAACTAGTTAATGTTGCAGGAGGATTACCTAATGGGTTGTCGATGATTATCATCATTTAAATAGAATTATGAATGAAACTGGTCTTTTTATTTTTAATACTCTTGGATTTTCTGAGCGATAAACTAAAAAAGATTTTAACCTACAATCACCAGCCGCATTCGCGCCATACATTACTGTCAATCGATCTTTGGCTGCTTTAAAAGCTGGAACGGTTTTCTCTTTACATGATATAAAAGTTTTTTCCGATTTTTTGTTTCCAGAACATATATGGTTAAGTGATCTCCCCAGCATCCTCTTTGAATCTCTCAAAAATCAGCTTAGCTTGGGAGCACACTGTGTTCTAATCAATAGGACAAATTTTCACAGTTACTTAATTATCACGCCATAATTTTAATATTGTGTCCATCTCGACGATAATACCGTGACGTATACGATGACATTTACCATGGTTGAATTTAAAGATTGTGAACTTTTCACAGCTTCGAGAATTTTTATTTGCAATCTTTATCTTGAATCGACTAGAAAATCGCGTAACTCTGGGTTAGCGTAACTCGAGGTATTACTGTAATTCATATCTTTACATTCGGCTTACTTTATTGCTATTCTACAATTTAATCCGAGATAATGAATATCCCTTCGAAAATTAACTGCTTTAGGGTAATTGGTTACCAACTTCTATATAATTATTTAACCATCGGTAACATTTTTTCTTAAATATAAAAATTTATGAAATCGACTTCGCCAATTTCGTTTCAAATCCGTTTTAGTTTCAATATCCTATGTTTAATTAGAAGGAGAATTGAGTTTATTATTAGTTGACTTGCGATTTTCACGACGTTCCTTTACTCTCCTGTCAACTGATTATAACAGTTTTTTTCTTGAAACCCATTCATTTTTCATTAAAGGAAATTAGTAAGTATCACATTTTTATTTAGTTTTTATTTTATTGCACTCAAAGCAGAATTTGCTGTTTCTGATTTTAAGTATTCGTAATAAAATGGTAAAAATTGGAGTAAATAGAAGTTGAAGAATGATTTATTTTGAGTATGCACTTTTATGGCACCTCAGTACCTTAACATTTTTATGTTTTTTGATGCGATTTTTCGAGGTACCAGGTTCATATAATACCAAACTCAGCTAAAACAGAAAGACAGTTCCTGATTTCGAACCTGTCGTTCGTAAATTTTCATATTGTTTTACATATTTTAAAAAACTGATGGTTACATTTTACATGATATATAAAACGATTTATATACATATTTAAATAATTTTATATAAAAAACAAGCACTTAGATTTTATTGTACTGGCATTCATTATGCTGGTAATTATAAAACGTTTTAACCACGCGTGTATAATATAATCGACGGTGATAGAAAAAAACTAGCCCACTTTTATCACATCATATGAAAAACATTGTTAAAATATTTTAAATATTTGTATGATAAATATTAATTTTTTTTTTTCGTATTTAGGAAATAGTGTTTTAAAATAATAATTCATGTTCTTGTTTCAGCATATTGTTCGCGGATATCGTTGGTTTTACGGTGCTAGCGTCGCAGTGTACGGCACAGGAGTTGGTGCGGTTGTTGAACGAATTATTTGGGCGATTTGATCAATTAGCTAACGTAAGTAATGTTTTTAATTTATTTTTCCGCGTTTTGGCTGATAAGGTGCTGTTTTACCGAATATAAAATGGTTTATTAAAGATGTACTTTTTAACAAATGTAAATTTACTACATAATAATTATTACACTGTTAATAAAACTTGTTTTATTATCTGATTCTTTTGCTTTATACTGTATATTAAAGTTAAAATTATTTTATTCGATACCTCTTATCCTTATATATAATATCGTTTAAAAGGCAGCCGTTTTCTAGTAACCTATCATTTTTGTGCTAAGTTCTGCACGTTAAATTTGAAACTTCTCTTTCCTTTTGAAAGTTACGATGGCTCATCCATACCGGATAACTTTATAAAAAAAGTTGGGGTAACCTTAATATTCAAAACTGATTCCTAAGGGAAATAAATTCCCGAAAGGATGGGGAAACCTTTCTTCCGGCATAACTTTATAAAACGTTAAACATTTTCAATACCCTTTAGCACTTGCGGTAGTTACTCTGCAAATATTTTTCGGATGTATAGATTGCTCTCGGATTGTTTCGGATATATAGATTGTTGATATTTTTCATCTTCTTAATTTTATATTTTTTTATTTTATAATGGTACAAAAAATACTAATTTCATTAATGTTATTGGATCCATAAAGGAAGCTGTAGTCAGCGAATGTCTCACAGATGTAACTTGATTAAAAGACTGTTTATAAATGGGAGCAAGGATATACTAAGCAGGGAAAAATCGTAAATTAATATTAATAGAATAAGAATAGCCAATGTCTACAGGGCGTTTAATGAATGTGTTATTATTTTTCATCGGTTTTTAGGTAATTCTTACAAAAAATTATACCGTATATTTAATATTCCAAAATCGTATGAATAGCAAGTAGTTGGTTGAAAGTTAAACGTCGATCTTAGATAAATAGCTCGGAGAAATAACATTTTCCATTTTTTTTTTCCAAAGAAAACCTATACATTTTCTGCAGAGATTGAGGCTTCTTTTTTTAATTATTAACAATTTAGTGTAAAAAATGCCATTTTTTATTTTTTTCTTCTTACCATTCAAAAAGCTTAATATTTGAGGTAAAATTACAAAACTTTATATTTTAAAACATAAAAAAATCTTTCATATGGCGATTGCTAAAAGTTGCAAAATGAATTTGTTGCCTCCAAAACTACAAAATAATGCAAACACGTTATTTCTTTGTAACTATTGTAAAAATCAACCTAGATATTTGTTAGTGCGCCTCGTATTGTGGTCCTTAACAAACCCTCAAAATTTTAGATCGATCCACTAATTAGTTTAACAGTTATTCTATTTGTTTATCCCAGAGACCTCTTTTTGCTGTAAAATTAGTCAGAACATAATGAGGATGCGTTAATTCTACGCATACAAAATGAAAGTTTAAGAGTTAAACTATCAGCTAATTGAGGTTAATTCTGTGTATGAGATCATACACAGAATATGGAAACAAGAGAAGATGCCAAAAAAGTGGAATGTTATCTACCCAATCCATAATAAGGGCGATAAACTTCTCTTTGTAAACCATAGCGAAATATTCTTGCTTTGTTACGGATATATAATATTTACCAGTATACTTAACCATAAACTACAACTCCATGCAGAGATCATCGAAAAGAAGAATATCAGGCAGGATTTAGGCAAGGAATATCAATCGTTGACCAATTATTCACGGTTAGGCAGGTCTTAAGCAAAGCCTGCGAACATAACATAGATGTCTATAATATTTTTGTCGACTTTAAACAAGCAAATGACTCAATAAACAGGGCACACTTATACAAAATATTAATTGAATTTGAAATACCGTCCAAACTAGTTAGGGTTATCCGGTGCCTCAGATACAAATACAACATAATATGACAGACCCATTTCAAATAATTCAAGGAATAAAACAGGGTGATGAGCTGGCACCAAGAATGTTTAATTTAGCACTAGAATACATAGTTAGAAAAACATCAAAATGTAGAATCAATACACTTAATAATAAATCAGTCCAACTGGTAGCATATGCAGATGACATAAATATCATGAGCAGAACCAAAGCAACAGGCGAGAATACGTACATGTAACTTAAATCAGATGCTAAACAAATAGGTCTGTCAATGAACACAAAAAGGACTAAAATCCTAGTATAAAGCTGATCGGGGAGAGCAACACGACCCTACACGATAGTCGATAGTTGACAACTTGCAAAAGTAGAGAGCTTTATCTATTTAGGAGCCAAAATCACAAGAGACAACATTGACTATGCAGATCTTAGAAAAATAATCATCCTAGCCAATACGGCATACTTTGCTATGAACCAGATATCATAAAACTAGATTCGAATCTACATCATAATCTGCCCGTTAGTAGGATATGAATGTGAAACTTGGGTACTGACTCAAAAATCTGTCAACCGCATGGACATCTTAAAAAAAAGGTACTGAGATGAATACTGAGCTCTATAAATGAGAACAACCGATGGCGAATCAGATACAATTATGAAATATATAATACATAAATATAAAAAACCACCTTTATATCTATATAACCGCCTAGAGCGTCTTCAGTTGACGGGCCATATATTTAGAATGAAAAAAAAACAGACTTCTAAAAAACTGTTGAATGCAAGAATCGAGGAAAGAGATCTATTGGAACACCGAGAAAGTGATGGAACGATGAAGTGGATGAGGACGCAAGAAATCTCGTTGGCAGGCGATCGTGGAGGAAAATGGCTACAGACGATAACGAATGGAGATGTTAGCTAAAGGCGCGTTTTCACGGGTCGATCTGGATTGAACGATTTAGATCGATTATTAAATTGAAAGCAAATTGAATATGTAAACCGTAAATCGACTTGGTCGTTCGGCGGAGTGAGGCGATTCGACGGAAGTAGAAAGACTGTCTACTTTTGATAGGCGATTGCCGCCGAATCGATGTCGAACGACTGGAATAATCATTTTTTACTAAAATAGATGTTAGATAATAATTATTTTTCTTCCAAAAACGAATTGTCATTAGAACAGGCAATTTTCATTTTTTTTGTTTTGGTTTTTGGTTTGGTTTTTTGTATATATTAGTCCCATATCCACTATTTTCCTTTGAGATTAAAACATCCAGAAAGGGTAACGAGTTATTTTATTTCTTTTCCATTGTAAATTTTATTGACTCCTCCTTTTACCTTTTATTTATATTAATCAGAAATGTATCCAACACAACATCTACATATTTCCAACATATTGTGGGCTTTAAATTTTGATTAGGAATGTTTGTTTTGAAGTTTCTCATCAATATATTAGCTAATAATGGATTTAAAGCACAGCCCAAAAATTTTGTTTATAGAAATCATTGTTTAGATAAAAATAAGTGTTGTCAGTAGATCGTGTCAACAGTTCCATTATAGCTGATACATTTAATTTGGTTCTAGTTGATAATCTATCATTTTGTAATTTGGTTCTAATTGTTTTCAAAGTTTTATCTAAGAAAATACCATCTTAATGGTGCATTTATAAATAGACTATTTATGTAAAACCTTACTTAGAAAATATTACATATACAAATCAATGTACCAAATTATAATAACATTTAAAAATATAGATAATTTTATTAAAATTTGTTATTGTTTTCTCTATCTAATTTTGTTTTATTTAAGTCAAGCATAGCTACAGCTATACAGATCCCTCTTTATAATAATAACTTTTCAGTTTTTTTTAATAATACATTTTTTAATAATACCCGTGAAAACGCGCCTTAAAGGCGCGTTTTCACGGGTCGATCTGGATTGAACGATTTAGGTCGATTATGAAATCGAAAGCAAATTGAGTATGTAAACCATAAATCGACTTGGCCGTTCGGCGGAGTGAGTCGATTCGACGGAAGTAGAAAGACTGTCTACTTTTGATGGGCGATTGTCGCCGAATCGATGACGAACGACTGAAATCGAATGTGTAAACATCTCGTCGAACGAAAACACAACGTGCAGAAAGCCGAGTAGAGTACTTCTAACGTGTATGCAGTTGTTGTTTTTAGTGCGATAAGCTGTAATTTTGGGAAAAAATGAGTGAAAATGGTCAGATGCAGACATGGCAAGATTTTTGGATGCTTAATAAAACTATGATGTATTATGGAATCCACAAACTGAGCTTTATAGCAATCTACAAGCGGGGCGAGCAGCATTGAAAGCAATTCTACAACATATGAATAAACCGAATATGTCTGAAAATTACTTGAAAAATAAAAAAAAATATTACAACAACATACAAATTGCGCAACAAATTAATTGCACACCTACAATAATAATTTCAAGTGATGCCGTTTTATACCACAATTAATTCAACATTTGTCGCCTATCGTGTAAACCTTTTTGCTTTCCACACAGATCGAATTATGGTCGAACGATCCAAATCGTTCAACCTAGATCGACCCGTGAAAACGCGCCTTAAAGGCGCGTTTTCACGGGTCGATCTGGATTGAACGATTTAGGTCGATTATGAAATCGAAAGCAAATTGAGTATGTAAACCATAAATCGACTTGGCCGTTCGGCGGAGTGAGTCGATTCGACGGAAGTAGAAAGACTGTCTACTTTTGATGGGCGATTGTCGCCGAATCGATGACGAACGACTGAAATCGAATGTGTAAACATCTCGTCGAACGAAAACACAACGTGCAGAAAGCCGAGTAGAGTACTTCTAACGTGTATGCAGTTGTTGTTTTTAGTGCGATAAGCTGTAATTTTGGGAAAAAATGAGTGAAAATGGTCAGATGCAGACATGGCAAGATTTTTGGATGCTTAATAAAACTATGATGTATTATGGAATCCACAAACTGAGCTTTATAGCAATCTACAAGCGGGGCGAGCAGCATTGAAAGCAATTCTACAACATATGAATAAACCGAATATGTCTGAAAATTACTTGAAAAATAAAATAAAAAATATTACAACAACATACAAATTGCGCAACAAATTAATTGCACACCTACAATAATAATTTCAAGTGAATCCGTTTTATACCACAATTAATTCAACATTTGTCGCCTATCGTGTAAACCTTTTTGCTTTCCACACAGATCGAATTATGGTCGAACGATCCAAATCGTTCAACCTAGATCGACCCGTGAAAACGCGCCTTTAAGGCGCGTTTTCACGGGTCGATCTAGGTTGAACGATTTGGATCGTTCGACCATAATTCGATCTGTGTGGAAAGCAAAAAGGTTTACACGACAGGATATGAATGTTGAATTAATTGTGGTACAAAATGGCGTCACTTGAAATGATTAATGTAGGTGTGCAATTAATTTGTTGTGCAATTTGGGAAGAAATCGCTAAATCAAACAAAAAGAAAAAAAAAAAGAACGTGGTAGACCCGACCGTGGATTGGGAGACGAAATACCCATGGTGCATCACAAATCCTGCTTCAAGAAATGGTTGTGGAAGATCCAGAGGCTTATAGAAAGCATCTAAGATTGGATAATGCTCATTTTAGAGAACTTTTAGAAAAAACTGCTGAGACAAGTCAAAAAAACGATATAAATATGCGTGAAGCATTACCAGCAGGGCTAAAATTGCAAATAGCTCTTCGATTTCTAGCCACTGGAGACAGCTATGTGTAAATGATTTATTAAGGACTACTAAAACACAATGAATGTTTTTAAAAATAAAAAAGAATATTATCTACCTACCATGTTTGATTGGCTTTTTCTGCCTCCCATCGTTACTGTTCACAGAAAACTATCAGTATGTTTAAGCCAAATTAGAACCGGTACATATAAGTCGTCAGGTCCAGAGCCACTCTTTAGTGATTTCAATACTTTGCTCAATTCACGATTGTATGTTGTTCTAATATATTGGGTTTATTCATATGTTGTAGAATTGCTTGCAATGCCTCTCGCCTAGCTTGTAGATTGCGATAAAGCTCGGTTTGTGGATTCCATAATACATTATAGTTTTGATAAGCGTCCAAAAATCTTGCCATGTCTGCATCTGACCATTTTTCAGTCATTTTTTCCCAAAATTACAGCTTGTCGTACTAAAAACAACAACTTTATACACGCTAGAAGTACTTTACTCGGCTTTCGGTACGTTGTGTTTCCATTCGACCAGGTGTTTACACATTCGATTCCAGTCGTTCGACATCGATTCGGCGACAATCGCCCGTCAAAAGTAGACAGTCTTTCTACTTCCGTCGAATCGACTCACTCCGCCGAACGGCCAAGTCGATTTATGGTTTACATATTCAATTTGCTTTCGATTTCATAATCGACCTAAATCGTTCAATCCAGATCGACCCGTGAAAACGCGCCTTTAGGGAGCAGGGCTTGAATTGGGCTATAGAGCCAAAGGATAATGGAGGTTAATTGCCATTCTTATAACACGTTTAGTTCAGTGGTACAATAAATTTGTATATTTACTGTAGATTAAATTTTGTAGCTTACATTTTCACATTTAATTAGATTTAATGGCGAACATTCAATTATTAAAGCATACAAAATAGTAGACCTATAATTTGGACCTATTAAACAAAATGGTGTATGGAGATCTAGGTACAACCATGAACTCTACCAACTGTTCAAAGATGCACCGATCTCAGAATTAGTTAAACTTGAAACACTTCGATGGGCTGGTCATTTAGTTAGAATGGAGACCGAAAGATTACCAAAAAGAGACCTAGATAGTAAGTTGCAGGGAGCAAGACCAAAGGAAACGTCACGGAATAGGTAGGAGGATGAAGTGTCAGCGGACGCGCAAAATTTGCTAGATGTGAGAACCTGAAGAAGTTCGACAAGGTTGGAGTCATAATCTGAAGAAGGCCCAGGCTCTATTTGGGTTCTAGCGCCATTGGAGAGAGAAAGAGCGAGAAAGGAGAGAGAAAAGAGATAAATTAGGAGACGTCACATGAAAAAATTAAAAATTCTTTTAATCTGAAAATAGGGAAACTGCTAAATAATAAAAGATATTGGACACCCCATAGAATAAGAGGTCCTTGGTCGTATTCGAAATTAGAATTATTAGCTTATGTTGCAAGTTCGGGTAGTTATATATAGTAGTTTGGGTAATATATATATATATATATATATATATATATATATATATATATATATATATATATATATATATATATATATATATATATATATATATGTCAAAATTAATTAGGATTTTTGTAACACGTTGTAGCATTCATTTTTAAATTTGGTTAGATTTAATGGTGAACATTTGGTTTTATTCATTTTGATTTGTTAACAGTCATTTCCCGGCCAAATATAGATAATAAACAATGTTAATGCGGTTTTATTTGTCCCCTAAATAATAATGAGTATAATTCGTGTAAAATGTGTTGGTGATGTGATATTAGATTCGAATTGAGCACATGAGTTTATAACTATTTTTTGTTTTAGCGTATTAACTTCCCCTAAGTGATATATTGTTACTTATTTAATCACGAAAGTAGAAATCCGAAGATTTCTATTGACGAAACCAAAATTTTTGCTTTACTCTGTGCCTTCTAAGAGTTGCAAGGCAAAACAGACGATGCTAAAGATGTAAAGAGAGAGAAAAGGGGGAATCTAAAAGTTGTATCCCACAACATATCTCCTCATCTAAGCAAAAATCTTTGACGAATTGGTTTCGTGTGCTCTTAAAGAGTATATCGAAATAATCAAAGACAGTTAAGATTTGACTTATATATTACTTGATTGTATGACATTTGAATAACTAAGTTATTCACCTTATCGTTGATTACGCTTGAAAGGACTTATTTCTGTTTAGTTCCATCCAGTTTAATTGGTGATCGGGTTTGATGAATAATCTCACCTACGCGATCTTCTATTACATTTAGTGTCTAGGTGTAACGAATGATTTAATGCGTTAGCACCTGTAACACGCCTAGTAGTTCGCCTCTATTCTAAGGCTATATAAAATTGTTAACAATGCGTAGCTTCCTAAGATACATAGATCGCTCGATGTACAAATAAGAAAAAAAATTTGTAAAATTGTACATATATCCATACTTTTTTTATAAAGTTAAAGCATCAACGCTGAAAGTTAGCAATCTGAAGAGACTTAAACCATTTAAAATATCGCTATAGAAGAATTGGCAAACACTCGAAGAATGTTGCGAATTCCTTAGACTGCTCATACTCTCAAGTTGAAAGTTTTGAGTCGAGTGAGCAAGAAACTAGAGCTGATCTAAATCATTAAAAAGCGGAAAAGTGCATATATTGGTCATGTAATGAACCAAAATAAGTTAAGATCGAAGGCAAACGTAAACCAGGACGTAGGCAGTGCTCCTGTGTTAAGAACAAACGAGATTGGATGATCTTTGGCTCAAACTGTTTGCTGAGGAACACCCAAGACAAAGAAAAATTTGCCGAAAGACACTCAAAGAAGAATAATTAACTTAATGGTTCGGCATGGCCGGTTATAAAGTTTCTCATCAGTTGGAATCTTTATTACTTTCCATATACTTTTATTTCATTTATTGTTTCTCTTTCTACTCTTTCTTGACTTCTTAATTTATTATCATGTTCCCATGTTATTACATATATTCGCCTTTGACAGCATTAGTTGGCGATCTTTTCGTTGTATTTAACATGCAGGTTATTATTGTTAGGTATCGCCATATCAACTCTCTGTTTCTGGAATCATCTTTCCTGCGGTCCTGTACTGTTGACATAGTCTTGGGAAGTAGCCCATGCAAAGGTTTACCCATCCAGGTGCGCATTTTTTCTTGCTGAGAAAAAATGCGCACCTTTTTATGCGCTTTCTGGTTTCCTCAGTTTAAGCGGTCTTGTGTCATCTACTGCGCAAATTACG
This sequence comes from Diabrotica undecimpunctata, assembly GCF_040954645.1. Lineage (NCBI taxonomy): Eukaryota > Metazoa > Arthropoda > Insecta > Coleoptera > Chrysomelidae > Diabrotica > Diabrotica undecimpunctata. The sequence continues at coordinate 74,042,636 of NC_092804.1, read as the reverse complement.
CCATATAAAGTAGATAATTACTATTTAAATGGGAATAAGCCACAATTAAAGGTTAAAGTACGTTTATTGACGTTTCAATTTCCACTTCGGAAATCGTTCTCAAAATACAAACATTAGTATAAAATAGTAATATAATATAAATATATAATATAAAATCTCAAGAAAATAGCTTCAGAACAATATATAAAGTAGATGTCTCAGCCTGTTAAGTCCTCAAATTGGCAATCTGTTTTTCCAATTGCTCCCATATGTTCATAAGTTCTCCTCTTCCTAGATACAGCGGTAACGCTGTTCCCTCTACTGCGCTTCGTGGATGATTTTTTTTGTGCCTTTGTAAGAAGTGTTCTTACTTTCCGCTGAAGAATTTCTATATCCTTTTTAGACCAATTTACAATACTAAATGAGCAGTTAAGCGAAGAACATGCGCACGTATTTAATGCCTTAAAATAAATGTTTACCATTAAGATCTGGGCGATTTAGCTGTCTTACTCTTCGTACGAATTCGGAAGTTAGTTAGTTCAGTTTTCAGTTGGTTATGGTCAATTTTTCACGCTTGCTGTACTTCGAGATATTTGTACATATTTTCCTCCATGGCTCCAATGGTTTGCCCATCTTGCATATTGAAACCTCCGGGCTGAACCTTTTCCCTGACTATATTTAGAACACGGATTCTGATATCATTCGAGAAAGTTTGGGCAGTTTTTTGCATCTTATCTTAATCAATAGATGATTTAGCTTCTCCACGACAGTATTGTTATTTTTGATGCTAAAACCTGAGCCAGTGAAGTTCATTAACTGCGATAGTGAGGTCATCGCTGGGTAGAACCACAGTGGACTCAACGAGTTCCCTTAGAAAAGGCCCTGATTAATTGGGATGTTTCCAGTTTCGATTTTGTTTTCACCACATATTTAAAAGTGAATTGTAGTCTTTCACTCCGCCATAATATGCTTTAGAAAGGTCACTATATTATCATCGAATTCTCAATGTCAATCTATACGCGAGTCATGCTGCACTGAATTGAAGGCCTTCTTGTATCAATGAAGACATAAAAAGGTTCCTTTTTTGGTGTGTGCCTGTTTAGAAATGACTGAGTCGATTATAAGTTGTTCATTGCAACCCATGGAACCCTTAGCGCATCCTTTCTATTGTAGCTCTATGATTATTTAGAGCACAGTGTTGGTAGATACGCTGGTCGACACAGGATGTGACATTGTTCAGCTTATTGTTTTCTGAATCATGTTGTGAGGGTCTTAGAGTGTTTAGCATTATTTTTAAACTCTTTTCATTACTTTTCTACTTCTCACTCCTCGAATGTATTCCAATAATAATTTGTCCAATAGCCCTATGCAAAAATTAAATCTTTCTCAGCAGTCGTTTTTCCAGCAATTCTGTTGTCAGTTCTTCTATTATGAGTACCTCGTCGTGTTCTGATCTTAATTCTCATAGCATTAGCAATTGCTGTTGCTGCACAGCAAATCACCATATGCAAATACTCCAATGTATGGGCTTCTACGACATATTGGGTAGGATTTCAGTATTCAAAATGTGCATCATCGCACCTAGTTTCCTACAAGAGCATATTCTTGGTATAGGTGATCTGCTCAGTGAGTTTGTTCCGTTGAAATCTTGTACGACATGTGCCATGTTTTACCAGGCTATCATACAACTTATTGTGGTCATGCTGTGTATTATGAGGTTGAGTTTCTTGTGTGGCAACCTGATGAATCTGTTCATATATTTCATTGAGCACTTGATCTACAATTGTCTCGTGATTGTGTATCTTCCGTTCGACTTCGCTTCGGATGGTGTCGCATTTAGTCTCTGGGACAAGACTGTTTCTTAGAATTACCTGGTATTGATCTGCTACTCGTTGTTCAGATACTTGAATTTCTGGGTAATCGCTACAAAATTCCGTATACAGATGTTGTCGGTAGCCGATCATTTCTTGACTGGGGTTTGTCATCTTATAATAGAAGCGCAAAATATTTTCATTCCTGGGTACAGTCCATTTCATGCTGCTTCGGTCATCCCGCTTGAGTGACCGTCTGCTGATGTTCCAGCACAGCATCTTCAACGAATGGAGCTACTGTTGTGGTTTGGCTCACTTATCGTTGTTGTTGTTGGACTGTAGCTGATTGTACCCCACAATACCCTGTCACCGACGTATCGCTTGTTGTCATGTCTAGCGCCGGCTCCAGCAGTGCCCTGGCTATCCCCAGCCAGCGACCCTAAACATAAATTAGTAATCACCATTTTCATGGATTGTATTTATTATTACTATTAGCGAATGCTCCCTTAAACCAAGGCGATAAGCAATGTGAATCAGTTCTTTTTAGTGTTCTTATTATTTGCCCAGTATTCACGGATACGTTCTGCAAAACGATGGTTTCGTTCCTCTGACCACTTTGGTCTGTATTGCTTCTGCTTAGTTAACTCTGGCGTTATATCAAATGTCTCTACTTTGTCTCTGAATATATTTTTCTCAATGATGCCTGTTTTGTATATATTTGTGCTTCTGGTATCTTTCCGAATTTTAGACATTCGGGGTATTAGTTGTTTAAGTGAAGTTACGTGTACTACCGTATTTTTTTGTTAGCCTATTTATTATTTCCTCATAATATCTCTTTGATATTATTTCTCCTTAAAATCCTACCAACAATATTTTCATTAAAAAATGTTCATAAACTCTGTATGTCTTTGGAGTTTGTTTTTATTTGGTTACTCGCATATGAATTAAAAACTTCTAAAGCATTTTTTTATACGAGAAATGTGAAAATCGAGCTAAATACATGTCAATTTTAAACATTATGTCATCACTTTAACATTAGGAGACATAATATATTATTAATACTTAAAAAAATATTACTCAGATTCACATTGTCTTACTTTAAAGTCGACTTTAATCTCGCTGGAAATACGAATCGTAAAGGATGCCATTTCAAAGGAAAATGCGATATTTTACGTTTTGACATCATAAGCCTTGCAAAGAAAAAGAAAATACTCTTCCTGTGATATTAACGTCTTCTGGGATAAAGGAACTGACAAGCTCTTTAATTTTCTTGGTTGGAAAAAACCGATGTCTTTTCTTACCCAATTTTAATTAGGGTAGCTTGAGAGTTGATATCGAAATAGTTGAAAGTAGTTTTTAATTTCGATTTTTTGAAAAAGGGGAAACGCTTTAGTCTCCCTGAAGCTATATAGATTTACCACCTACAGCTTTTTATAACTGCTTTTAAGATTGATTTTTTGCACCCTCTTAGATATTTTATGGTATATCTAGAATATAATAATGTTCCGGCTAATATACAATATAGCTCAATAAAAACGCGTACAACACGTAGTACTCGTAGCAAGTAAGAGAAAATTGGACATATATAAAATAGTAGATGTCGCACGAAGACATACAAAATTCTGTAAATTTTAACATGAAGAACCAGCTTAATAATAGAAGATAGTCAATAAAATATTAATTATTCTTAATTAATAATATTAATAAAAATAATGTTCCTTCTTGTTTGTGATGTTTTTAATTTGTATAGTTTATATGTTTTTATGTTTTAATTTCAAATATTGGCTCATATTTTGGTATGTTAATTAAATGATAACAACCAACATGAATATGAATATATCGGTTAAGTTAGTCTTTGCTATTTTATAATTTAAGTGATGGATTATTTAACTTGATGGAAGTTCATTTTCATTCTAAGAATAAAACACTGGAAACTTTTATTTTCTATACTTGCACAAAATTTATTATAATTTATATTTATTAAAGCTTTTTCGGTACAATGTCTTTCTCAAGTGATGTATTTTTACTATGCATCTACACATTATACTTTTGGTAAGTCTTTAACTGAGTAAGTTGAGCAGGGGAGAGCTGTTTGTCTTAAGTTGGTCATTGATATATATATATATATATATATATATATATATATATATATATATATATATATATATATATATATATATAATTCTGTCCGTCCTTTCTGTTCTGCCATTCTCCATCTCTAAGGTCTCGTCTTTCCATGGCCTCGTCCACTTCATCCCTCCATGATTTTCGGTGTCTACCTCTTTTCCTCCTTCCTATTGGGCTCCAATCCGAAATCTTTGCTATCCACCTTGTATGATCTGTTTTTCTCACATGTCCATACCAAATTAAACGTTTTCTTCGATGTAGCTGAGTATGTCTTGTTCTACTGCCATTCTTCGTTTTATCTCATTTCTGATGCGACCCATTTTTGTCACTCTACAGCTTCTTCTCATGAACTCCATTTCAGTTGCTGTGATTTTGGACCTGTTTCGTTTATTTATTACCCAATTCTCTGCTCCATACTGCGTACCAGGGTGTTATAAATTCTCTTATTTGTATTTCTTGTAATCTGTCCATCCCACAGTACCCCGTTCATTTGTTTAATACATGTTCTTGTCAGTGCCGTTAATTTCCCTATTATCGTCCATTTCCAAGTTTCTCACTGGTTCTTGCTCTGTTGTTAAATATTCGGTCTTTTCTAGATTTATTTTCAGTTCATTTTTTGTGTATTCCTTTTCTAATTTTCGGAGCATATAGCATAGATCTTCTTCATCTTGAGCCGTTACCACTTGGTCATATGCAAAGCTTAATGTGTACAAGAAGTTGTCCCGGATTGGTATTTCCATCCTTTCACATTTCCTTTTCCATGGTTTTAATATTTGTTCGAGGAATATCTTGAACAGTGTCGGAGACGTAGAGCATCCCTGCAATAAGCCTTTTGTGGTCTTAAATTCGTTGGAGTATTTATTGCCGGTTTTAACTCTTACCTTGTTGTTGTTGTAAAGGTTTTTGACGGCGTCTATTAACCTCTGAGTTATTCCGATTTCCTTCATCGTGTTCCATAGTTGTTTTCTGGGGACCGTGTCATATGCCTTTTTTAAATCTATAAATGCCATGTGTACTGGTCTATTTTTTGCCATTTTTTTTTTAATTAATTGTTGGAGTGTATATATGTGGTCTATACTAGATCTTCCTGCCGTGAACCCCGCCTGATTTTATTTGAGATAGATTTTTCCAGTTTTTCTTTCAGTATTTTTCCATATAACCTGCCCATACATGCTATCACACTGATGCCTCTGTAGTTCCCGCATTTCTTCTTATCTCCCTTTTTATGTATCGAGGTTATATATGCTTTGGACCATTCTTCTGGTATTTCGTTCAGGTTTATAGCGTTACTGAACATTTCGTGTATAATTCTGTGTAGTTTGTCCGTTCCGTACTTAATTAGTTCATTAACGATTCCTCCTGATCCCCCTGATTTTTTGTTCTTTAAAGTCTTTATGGCATTCTTTACTTCGATTAATGTTGTCTCAATCTGTTTTTCATTCTGATTTTGTTGTTGTTCCTGTTCTGTGTCTGTCTCTATGAAATATGGGCGGTTTTCTGTGAGTAGTTCTTTATAGTAGTCTTCCCACTCTTATTCTGATATGTATTGTATTTGTACCTTTTCGTTGTTATTCTTCCTTAAAGATTTCAGTATTTTCCAGGATTCCGAATTCCTTGTTCATTCTTTTCTTTTGCCCTTCTTCGTTTTACTTCTCTGTTTTTCTCTTTGTACTTCTGTGTGTCTTCTGGGGATTGGGTGCTCATACTTTTCATATATAGAATTTTCTTCTCCTTAATACATTTTTTGGTTTCTTTGTTTATTTTTACTTTGTGTTGGGTATTTCTTTTCTCAAGTTTCCCCAAAGCTTCTAATGCCGCCTTTTTTATGCTGTGTTTGACGTGCTCGTACGTTTCTTTGACGTTTCTGAAACCGAAATCCGAAATATATATATATATATATATATATATATATATATATATATATATATATATATATCTTTTAATTTATTAATTTGCATATATTCTAATAAAGATAGCTTAAGAACTTTATTTTGAATATGGAGAATTTAAAATTGGCCATTAAAACAATGATTCTGATCTAGAAGGTGAAGTGCGTACGTAGAACCTATTTTTGACAGCCCTTTTGTGTTCTGCTATACATTTGTTAAATGTTGTACCAGTTTGACCGATGTAAGTTTGTGAACAGTTACCACATGCAAGTTTTTCTACACCACGGAGTAAATGTTTTTTCTTTTGGCTCTTGTTGTTCTTAATATGTTCGCTTAGTTATTGTTTTTTCTGAAAAATGGTGTTGTTTTTATCTTGCGTGTATATGTATTTAAGCAAAAAGTATTGGGTGTTTTCTGGTGATCAAACGACTCTTTTTAGGGCTTTTTTTTATGCAGTTTTTGGTTTAAAATTGTGTTTATTGTTTGTTCGTTGTACCCATTGTTTATTGCTATTTGCTTGATAATATTTAATTCTATCGCGAATTTATTTTTTGGCATGGCTAATTCTTATCTTACATTAATTTACTCTATAATCTAATTACTCTATAGTCTATTGACTTTGCAATAGAAATAGAAGAAAATCAATTCATATATTTTCTAGATTTAAAAATTATGAGTCTTAAAAACAAACATGAGTTCTTCGTATTTCATAAACCTACCCATACTGATAGAATTTTACATAATTTTCCATCCTACACAACATAAATTGGCAGCCTACCGTATTATGTTACATAGATTAACAGAAATTCCCATGTCAAAAGATAACTTCGGGATAGAATTAAAGATTATTAAGCAAATAGCAGTAAACAGTAGGTACAACGAACAAACCATAAACAAAATTTCAACCAAAAAACTGCACAAGAAAGCCTAAAATGAGTCTTTCCACCACCAGAGGAAAAACCCAATACCTTTTTCTCGATTACATATACGGGCTAGATATCAACAAAAATAACCAAACACATAAAAAAAGAAAGGAATAACACCAGCTTTCAGAACAAACAATAACTTAAGCAAATAAACATATTAAGAACAACAAGAGTCAAAAGAAAAAGCACTTACACAGTGATGTATACAAACGTACATGTGGTGACTGCCCAAACACTTACATAGATGAAACTGATAGAACCTTTAACAAACGTATAGCAGAACACAAAAGGGAAACCCAAATTTCTGCAATAAGCTACTCTTTTATAAACCATTTGGCAGAGAAAATACTTGTTGCTCTCCGCAGTTTCTATATTTACTCAAGCCATATTCATTGCGGTTTCTTCTTTTCCTTAGTAACTTTTCTGATTCCCAGTCAAACAGTTTTTCTTCCTACTTTTTAAATTTTAGTGTGTATTTTTTTTTATTTTTGGCTTTAGTGAAAATAAAGTCGCACTTCATTTGATATTTTTTTCTCTCCGCTTTAATTGTTTGAACTTTGTAATTATAACCGTCAAATAAATAAATACATATGAAGAAACCTTTTGGAAATTACCAGTTTATTAAATCTGTAGCCGGTATTTGATAAAAACTAAATTCTAAATTCATACATACATACCGGATTGTATTCTTTCTAATTCATTCTCATTTTACGACCAGTCTACGACACTATTGTCAGTACCTGTTGGTACATTTGATTCATATGCAGCGGTACTTAGTGATTTATCCAGTTGAAACCAAGTAGACTCTGAAGCTTTTTAGTTTTCTCTTGATCCTTTGTCATTGGATTAACTTTTTACTTCAAGTGTTGTTCTATGTAAGAATACATAATTTATATATCTTGTCATCAAATCTTCATTTACTTTCGATAATCAATCTTCATCTGCTTTGTTAACTAACCTTGTCTCCCAAAAGCATTGGCGACTAGTCACATGATCTTTACTTTGTTTGGAGAGTATCTAAATAGTGTTGTGGTGCTGACTCCATACTACTGGCGTAGGTTCTTGAGTCAAGATGTTCTTAGTCGTCCAGGACCGCGTTTCCTTTTTATTTTCCCCTGAATGATTATATGTATTAGTTTAAATTTCGGATTTCTTATTCCATAAAATAGAATGCTGAGATCAGTGTCTATTTGACAATTTAGTAGAGTTCATGACTGTACCTTGACCTCTTTACTTAATTTTCGTTAATAGGTCTAAATATCTTGTTTATAGCTGTTTGGTATAATATTTGGTATAGTATACCTGTTTGGTAGCTTGTTGTGTACATTTTTTAATGTCTAGTTGTTCTATTTTTGTTCCTGTTTGTCCCTCTTTGAATTTTGAATCTATATTTTATCTGTACTAGTCGATGGTCAGATCCGCAACATGCTCCTCTTCATTTCCTCGCATCTTATAGGCTTATTGCAGCCTTTTTGTGTATTAAGCGTATTCTTAAGGGAATTCTTAACGCTCTGTTGGTTAATAAATTTTGCATCTTCTTTAATTATGTTCCGACTGGCTCTATTTTGCTTTTGATTTCCTGAAATAAGTCCCATTTTTCGTTATCCATCAGCTTAAATATTTGTATGGTTGTCATATCTGCCTATTTCTCTTTATATCCTGATGTCAGTTAAGTTATTAGCTAGATTTTTGTTTTTGCTAATGACTATCCATGTGATTTTATTTGTATTGACTATCCCCATTTATTTATTATGGGTCCTATGGTACAACGCTGATGACATAGTTTTGTTACAACTGATGAAAGCGTCAATAAATTATCTCTATCAGTTGTTGACAAAACTGTGTCATCATAATATCTTAAGTTGATGATGACTACTTCGTTGGCATTTATACTTTCTGTTCTGTCATCCGTTTTTAATATAAATTAAATAAAAGTGCAAAATGGGAGAGAGCACACAACGTTATCGAGCTCCTCTTATAAGTATTTTCCAGATAACTGACTTTTATCTTTAATCAATCGCTTGTTTCTTTATCCCAAAAGTATTTTACAATTTCTGCATTAGTGTAGAGATCAATATAATCTACAAAACCGTAAGATTTATTACTTTTTAATACCTGTTCATTATTTTCTTAATTTCAGTGGTTATAGTTGTATTTAATATTATGTCTTCGATTTGTATAGATACCTATAGACTATCCTTATCATGGTCGACATATATTGTTTCAGTTGTCTCTGAACAGTCAGTTTTTTCTTGATATAATCATACATTGTTTCAGTTATCTCTGAATTGACAGTTGTTGGGGCTATTTTATCATTGTTACCAAGTTCTATATTGTCACTGTTTATTTTTTATTACTTGATTCGTTAAATGTATTGTCCCCAACCTGTTTATAGGTTTGTGTTTGTGAAACTTAAATAGATATACCTCAAGTTTTCTTTCGTCATTTTTACCCTTTTGGACTTTTCTGTCATTTTCCCAAATGTTTCTTTCATATCTTTGTACGAAGTTCCAAGTACCTAGAAATTATCCACCAACTATATGTTGATGGATGATTTCTTAACTGTCTAAAACCTTTGCGAGAATGTACTAATAATGTTATTGACTAAAAGTTTTTGAATGATACGTTAAATCTCTCAATATAACTTAATCTTAAATAAACGCCACAATACACAAATAATATCTTACTCGTTATCACTATCAAGTGATAAACAGTTTTTTAATAATACTTACAGCCTATTAAATTCATTTTGTATTCAATTTATAAAACATTCGCGAAAAATACCATAATAATTCACTTGTCCTTCATTTTCGAAGATTTTTTTACGTACTCTATTCTGTTCTGAATTTACAAATTTACTAATGGTAATCATTGATTTCCTTCTTACTTGGCAAATGGTCCCTACTTATTTTTTTGACACACATCTGTAGCCAATTGTAGCGGTTTTTGTCTGGAACCAATTGTTTTTCTAGAAGCTGCTACCAGAAATTCATTTGTTCAGATAAGCATGTTGTCTTGTTGTCACTCATAATTTATTGTTACATTAAAAAAAATCGTTCAAACTGGAAAACGAATACAACTTGGTTGCTAAGAAATCACTAAGTACCAGTGTATATGAACAAACTTTAGCTGACTATAACCATCTTCAATGTGACAATGAAGTTAACCTCATATACTTCTTCTTCCTGTATTGGGTAATATAACCTCATATACTTTTGTATTATACATAATTTTTCTGTTTAAGTAATTCTTTCTTCTTTTGGCCGGCAGTTAAAAGGCACATGGCTATCGAAATGTAGAAGAAAAAAAATATGTTATTAACCCTACGTTAGACGCATGGGCTACATACGTAGTCCAGCGCATTTTAAATTGTTGTCACTGGCGCAAATATTTGGTTGCATTGTTGTTTCTCTGTATAGCTGCTTGTGAGACATCGATAAAGTCAATACTTGTTGAGAGTTTATTGGATACCCACGTGCGTTTCAAAGATATTAGTGAATTTTTACGTCTGGGCTACGATTGTAACCCGTGCGCCTAATCTCGTAACCATGTTTTATGTTTTGATGATTTGCGATTTCTCGATTACCATAAAATTTGGTGTTTTTTTAACAGAAAATAAGATAAATAACATTGCAAAAAAACAGGAAAAGTAGTATGAGTGGTTTTAAATTTTCAAGGAGTATGAATTATATTGCAAAAAAAAACAAATCTGTGATCTTAATTTCAAGCATGCATTATGACTATGCAATCGATAATGAAACAGGAGACGCTAAAAAACCTGAAATAATTACAATGTATAGTCGGAACAAATTTGCTGTTGACCGATTAGACGAATTATGTGAAAAGTATAATATGTCGAGAGACACTCGATAATTTTTTATGACCTCTTGAATATAACAGCAACAAATTCTTTATACATATATAAATCTAACAATTTTAACAAAAAGGTTGCAAGGTCCGATTTTATAGAAAAACTGGCATGGGAATTAATTAGGCCCCTAATTGAATTTAGATCTAAGATTCTCTTCGAAACTTCGTCGGCGCTCCCGTGTTCGGTTAGGAATTACAGATGTGGCAATACCGACCTGTCAGACAAGTCAAAATACAGTAAGAAAATGTATATTTTCGAAATGTATGATCGAAAACGCGATAGATTAACTCGACAACAATGTGAAAAATATAAAAGATATGCGTGCAAAGAAGATTTGGGGGAGATCTGTGTAGAGTGCATGCTACAAATTTAGGCTTTTTCCATTAAAATTTTTTAGCGTAAAATAAATCTTTGTGTTTTGATTTTATCCTAAAGGCCGTATGACACTATGCATTTTCTTGTATCATTTCTTATATCGTTTCTGATATAGAAAGTTATTTATGCTTTCTTGTATCGTTTCTTGCACGTACATTTGTGCTCTGTATGACACTATGCAAGTTCTTTTATCGGAAATTGTATGTGATTCGGCACATGATTGGTCGAAATTTTGACACATAAAAATTGAACTGCAGTACCTGAGGACCCCAAGCCAGATGCTACTGATTATTTTTTTAAATACTGTGGTTCAAAAATGAAAGAAATAAAATGTCTCAATATTAAAACTAAATTGGAAACCACGATTTTTGAACATATTTAACAGGCTGTAATGGAAGACAGAAATAATAAATAATTTGGTTGTAATAATTTATTTTTTTTTACAAATTATGTGTTTGAATGGCATGCTCTTGAAATTCTACTCTCTTATTTGGAGATATAAAATAATCTTTAAACTCATCACGAATTTTTAAAGCGGTTATGTATTGTTTTTAGTAATACATCTCCTCCTACTTTCAGTAGTTCCGATGCTATTTGATCCAATCCCTGTGATTTATTGTTTTTCAATTTGGCTACTGCTGTTCTAATCTTGGTTATCGTTGGTGGGCACTTTTTTCTGATATCTGCTTGGTCTAATTGTATATCAAAGTTCTCCTCCAGCCGCCATTATGACAGAAGTTTTACGTTTTTGCTTTTGGAGCTTTGCGCACAAATATAAAACTATTAATTTTAAATTTTTTTTATTTAAGTTAAAGTAAAAATAAATTAACCAATTAAAATTCAGAAATAAATTGGGCTACGGTAGTAGCCCACGCGCCTAACCGAGTCAATAATATCCATGAGCCTAACGTAGGGTTAACATTAGTTTCTATTCGTTGCTGTCGCATAAATATAGTTTATTCTACAGCTGCATTTCTCTTCTTCCTTTTGTACTTATAGGTTTTTAACTTTGCTTTTATCGACCTACCTACGATAAAAATGTTTTCATGTTTTCACACTAATATCCCATTCAAATACTGAAATAGCTAGTTTTTTCAAATGCTGTGCTGTTACTCGTAAACTAAAATTAACTACTTATTTAATAGCTGTTAATCCGTAAATAATAAAGTTTATTTAATAGTGTTGTTGTTATTACAATTCATACAAAAAAAATTAACAATCAGTAACCTATTTATTCACACATTGACGTCATAGTAGTATCTTTATTTGTACACACACCTCCAGCAACGATCATTACAACGTAATTGCATTCTGGCATGGTATGCCATTACGGGATATTCTACTGGGTGTACGTGCCTTCATGGATACTAAAACTAATAGTGCTAAAATATTACGATACAACATTCAAACACACAAGTTAAATAAAATATTGTGAATCGACAATCAAGTATAAACAAGTGTATTTGAGAATCTTCAAAAATATTCGAATCCTCATCTCTACATATATGTAAAATTATAAGCATATGGTTACATTCTTCTATCACAGAAAAAAAATTGTTTTTTTGTTTTATGCTATAAGCATCTTAGTTTGAAGTTCATGTTAAAGTAAATTGCGGTTCTGTAGTTAATAATTTTTTTCGTAGTTGGAAATTATCATCATCACGGTGCTACAGCCCTTAAAGGGCCTCGACCTTTGAATCTTTCTGCACAGTTCTGCTCTTTTCCTTGCTTGAATCTTCCAGTTGGCAGCACCGATCTTCTCGGCATCCTGTGTTACCCCGTCTGTCAACCTCAGCTTTTTTCTGACTCGTCTGCCCACTGCAGTCGGTTTCGCTTGATCATAGTGGTAATATATTTTCCACCAAACTTATGCTTGTAGATATTCTGCAGTTCACCGTAATATCTTCGCCTCCCTATTCCGTTTTCACATACCGCTATGAATCTCTCGCGTAGTACGTTTCATTCAACAATCGACAAGGAGGATTCGTATGTTTTGGTTAGGGGCCATGCCTCTGATTCATTTGTTGAGAACGAAGACTATCAGTTTTTCCTAGTTTGTAACCTTGCAATTTTACTTTTTATGTTCTTCAATCGTATAGTTTTAGTATGCGTTGCTTACAAGATGACAGTTCAGATCCAATTTTTGTAGTGTGCCAGTCTCAACTGAATGAATGTATTCGGGTAGTTTGATGATAAGTTTGTTTACCTCATTCTACCTTTTTGCTCTATTGAAACAGTTTATCCAGTTTTAAGCTATATGAGGTAATACTGGACACTTCTTCGCATATACATGCAAGGAGGATCGCTAGTGAAAGTGCATGTTCGCTAATATGGGCTCAGGATCTAAAACCAGGTGATCTAACTGGGCATCTAGAGATTTTAGGGATTGAAACAACACAATACATAAAGATGCAATACATAAAAATTTTGAACTCAACTTCATATTGTTATAAACGAGTTAACACAAAATAAAATCACAAAGATCATAAGAGATGCTCCCACATTTTATATTGATATGTTAAAAACTTAAGAGGGAGTACGAGTAAGGAAAAATGGGGTGTCGCTTGTGACGTTAGAGTAAGTGTTGGTTGGAGAGAAGCGTCTGAATGAGGGCTTCCTTCTCCTTTGGCCTCAATTCAGCCAAAATATTTACTGCTCCAGACAACCAAGCTGCTCTGACGAATCTGAAGTCTACAAAGGATGAGTCGATAACAACTTCGAACTGTAAACAGTCCCTAAAGCAACTGACAAGGCGCAACAGAATAACTTTACCGTGGGTACCAGAGTATAAAGCAATGGTTGGTAATGCGATTTCTAATAGTTGTAACTGATAGTGCAAAACAACCCCATCGAGTGGTAAAGCGAAGCAAAATACCTAGGAGTCACTATGGATAAAGGATTAACTTTCAAAAAGCACGTAGACGCCACAATACAAAAAGCCAACATGGCAAAAGCGTGAATAAGAGGACTCGTGGATAGAAAAAGTAAACTGAGGACTAAAACAAAGATAAGACTAATAAATAGTATAATTCTACTGACATTAACACATGCATCTCTCGCATGGGACACATCTGTATAACCGCAAAGAAGAGGATACAAGTGGTACACAACAGCAGCCTAAGGAAGGCAATCAACGTACCGAATTACGTCGTGGAACGATTTTTATTCAGAGAACTGCAGCAAGTCAGGTTGACTGAAATAATAAAGGGAAATGCCAGAATAAAATTCGCTGAACTGGATAATCAAGTCCCATAATGCGAGAGATCATGAGATACAACGGTTTACACCGATGAAAGCACAGAAGACCTAAACAAAAAATATTGGAATAAAATAAAAATTAATTCCGGAGAGAAAGTAATTAAATAAATATATCAGAGAGAAAGCAAAATAAATAAACAAGAAATAAAAGTTAATGTTTGTAGCTCTAACAACGAGGACAAGCGCAGCACTATGTAGGCCCCAGGTATTAAGATTTTTTAATATGCACTAATAAGATTTTTATTTTCAGACATCCAAAAAAAAACACAAAAAACTGCTTGGTAATTTTTTACACAAACATATAACATGGAACACACAAAAGCAGTCAGAATTTGATATTCTTAGGGTAAAAACACCACCCTCAAAATGTGTTGTAGCCACATGGGTTGTTGGCCTACAAGATCTAGGTCAATCATGTCATCTTTGAAATAACATAGCCATTAACAAAATCTTTGGTTATACACATTTTACTATACATAATTTGTACAAACAACCTTTTTTTTTAGAACGATTTCCGGAGTGAAAATCGAAACGTCAAATATTATTTAATTAAAAATGCATTTTAATTAAAAATGCAAATGTATATTTTGGAATTTATTTAACCATTGGAGTCACTGAATTGGAACTCTTAGCATTTTTAAAGTAATTTTTTGTCGACTGTAATAAAGTATTTTATCCAGGAATAAATCACAATTATTGTAATTAAAATTGCATAATTGTCATTGACGTTTCGATTTTCAGTTAGAAACTCATTTTCAAAATGCAAACAAATGAATTATTATGTTTTTCTGTTACTTAGACCACATTTTTAAGAGTAGCTTGTTTACGTGATAATTACATGAACACTACTTGATTAAAGTTGTTACTTTATGTTTAATAAATAAATGACATAAAATAAAACTTTATTTGTTAATAAAAAGTTATAATTTTTAGTCGAATATTTGGAAATTACACAGAAAAAACAATTTATTGAAACACAATAAATACCCGAAATACCTTGGGATTACTCTAGACCAGCGGTTCCCAACCTTTTTTAGCTTGAGGCACACTAACTTAAAAACTTGTTTAGCCACGGCACACTTGAGTAAATAATCTCTATAATAAGTACAATCATAATGTATTGTTACGTGATTTTTTTTCTGTGTTACTTTCTTTCATTCATTGATGTAATAATGCTGTGCTCATTATGGAAACTAATAAGGAAAATTAATAAAACAAAATTTTAATGCACTTACAAACATATATTTTTGTTAAAAGAGACGAGTTGATAATAAAGTTTGTTTAGTTTTTGTTGTTGTTGTTTAGATGGTTTGTAGAGTTTGTTTTTGCGAGGTTCCGTTCAAGACATTTTGACATTGTAAAAATAATAATATTTTGACATAATGATAATTCTGTTGTTTGTTGTACGGAGTTGAAGGTCACAATGGTGTTAGAAAACATTGATGTTTAGGCTCGATGTTATATTGCCATCGGTGGTGCGGTTCCGATGTTTAATCGATGGTAACCGTCGATGTTTTTTCAACGATGCTCATCTCTATATGTGAGTGTCTTCAGGCGCTATCGCCACAAGCGGTAATATGTTGAACTAACGCACGTCTGCATACGATACTGCTGCTGCCGTATTCTATCATCTATTGGTCGAATGTTGAACTATTGGAACAGCATACAAGCGAGGAACAGAAGTTTTATTCAATGAAAAATAGTGGGTAAAATTTTTTATCATGACGAATTAAATTTGTAAATACTAGTAAAAAAGACGGTAAAAAATCGCGGCACACCTACAGGGACTTCAGAGCACACCAGTGTGCCGCGGCACACTGGTTGGGAACCTCTGCTCTAGACAGAATGCTCACATTCGACGATAACAGTAGGAAAGCTAAAAGCACGTAACAATATAATACACTATCTCTGCGGCACTAGATAGAGGTCCACAGCATCAACCTTAAGATCCTCCGCTCTTGGCTTGATACAGAATAATGTGCAACGATGTGGTTCAACAGCAGGCATACCCATCGACACTCAGCTAAACTGTGGTATGCGTATGATAAGAGGCATAATTTTGATCTTCCCAATGTGGCTAAACTCCCTTAGTAACATAGCTCCACCGAACCTATGTCGCGAATATGCATTGGTTAAAGAATACAAAAAAAATATAGATAATCGTCAACTCTATTCCACAACGACATTCCCAATATTCTTGAAAACCGTCCAGATCCAGATTACCTCACCTAAAATCCGCTTAAGCTTTACATCGTTCCAGTTTTGACTTAGATGTCCGATGGAGAGAAGAATGGGAAAGTAAAACAGATTGGCATTACCATAATCTGCTGGACATCACAGACAAACACGACAGATTTTAACGTCCCCGTAAGATATGGGCAAACCTTAATCAAATCAGAACAAACAGCGGAAGGTGCACCGACTCACTCTACGGTTGGGGTGAACCTCTCCTAGTTTTCTTGTGATTGCGGCGCTGCGAGACAACCAGGCACAAGACTGCTCACGCAGAACACACATATGCGACCCTAAAGACTTTGTAATGGCAACCGAAGAGTAAATAGAATATATAAAAACTAGACATTTGTCTGTAATGTCTAGTATAATATATAAATAGTTATTTAATCAACAAGTGTATTAATAAGGGCAATTAACAATTGAGATATTTTAACGCATGAGCGGAGCGAGCGCGTTAATGTTCGAGATTGTTAATCGCCATTTTAATTCACGAGTTCGTTACAAAACATTTTCGTCGACCGTACTTTTCAGAAATATAGATATCTTAGTTTAAATTTTTATTTACTTAACGATAAACAACAATTTTTTCAGCTTTCATTAACTTTATTCAAAGTTTAATTTTCCTTAGTGGTAGTTTTATTATTGTAAACATTAATATTCGAAATAGTACAATTACTGAAATTAAAGGAAGGTGTTGATAAATGATTATCTGCTGTATAGCATTTTGACAAATTTATACTTAAGTCTTCTTGGAACTCTGTAAATTCTGTGATAGAAGAAGTTAAATTCTGGTGGAGTTAAATTAAACACTTCGTCAATATCCTTTTTTTAATTTTTCAAATACACAGAATTTTAAACAATAAAGTAAGTAATGGCATATAATGACAGATAGTATTAACAGCGGCTACTTCATTTTAAATTTTTTAGTGGGAATATAAATAGGTATATGTTTGGTTGTCCACACCATAGGTGACTGCCAATCACAGAGCGTTTAATTAATTTATGCAAGCAATGTATGTTTAACTACCTATTCTGTGATGTAAGCCATAAATAAATAAAAAAAAAAAAACAGAAAAAATATAAACTTTTTAAAATCGTTTAAAGTTTACTAAGTCAAATTTTTTGACTTTGTTAAAATTTAAAAAATAATATATTATTATCTATCTCTCTATCTAATTAGCCTTCTTCGGTCTATCTTTGGACATAGGCTTCCCCAATTATTTTCCATATATTATTATACCATAAACTAAAATGAAATAATTCGATTAAAGCTAACACTATCACAGTTGTAAGAATGGATTTTGAAATATGTAGTTCGTTCATGGAGTCAGTGGTGACTTAAGTTTAATGTTATATACGATTTATAGCTATGCTTTCAAAATAAACCTTAACATATTCTGTTCATGTAACTTTTCCAAATTGAATTAATTATTTAAATTTAATACTTACTTTGTGTCCCTTTTATGCTTTCTAATTCTAATTCTAAATCTTATTTTCGTGTCCTAAGATTTAGCCTTACCGTAACTGGGTTACTTATATATTGTGCAAGCTTGTTCCATCTAATTTACGTATACTGTAAGTTAACCCCTGAATCCTCTTTGTTTTCATTATATTTATTACCAGTTAGAGAATGGAACTCTTGAAAACTAATTCCACTTAACTTTTCTTAATTTGAACCAAACAAATATAGAGGGTTCTCAACTCTACACTCAGTTCTTTTGTAATTAGTAGAAGTGGTGATACGTCCTCATTAGCACAGAGTTCACTCTATACCATTTCATGGTGCTTTCCCGCGCGTAAAAAATATTTAGAACGTCTCGTCCCACTCAGACAAGAATGGTTGGGATTTAATGGACAAACAACATGCGAAATATGCTGTAGTAGAGCAGATTGTATTGTTAGAAATGTATAAATTATTTTAAATATGGGCTTTATTTGAAATTAAAAATAATGTAAGATCAAATCAATCTTTCTTTATTTCAGCCCTTCATTTTCATTTGCCTTCAGTTCTTTAAAATCAAGCCGGGAATTAGGTTGTATTTATCTATATATATATATATATATATATATATATATATATATATATATATCACATAATTAAGGTAGAATTTTAATCCTAAATGATGGTTCAGCAAACTTGTTTCAGCATCCCAGCAATAATATTACCGATGTTGATTTAACAATTATAAGTAGTAATCTGGCTTTATGTACCAAATGAGGATTATTAAAGACTGCGGTAATAGTAACTATTTTCCCACATACTTAATTAATTATATTGAGCTATCCGGCACATAGGCTGATTGGGATCTTTTTTATGATGAATATTAAACAACCTAGTTAATTCCTCAATAAACAAAATAAAGTACAATGATAAAACATATGTGTCTAAAAGCCAAACAAAACCTTCTAAATATATACAATAAATGTATTAAAGGAGAACCCTTATCTAGATTGGAAAAAATTTAATGTTGTTAACATTCTAAAACCCTTGAAGGACCTACTTCCTCTTTGCAACCCAAAAACTTTAGAAATCATTATAACAAATAGAATGGTTTTTAGAACATAATCTCGGTTTCAAAAATACTCAGACAGGTTTCATAAGATACAGAAGACAGTAGAGGAACTGCCAACAACTTAGCATTCCTTCCTACCTCTATTTCAGAAGTCTTTGAGTCGGCTCATTCAGTCCTTGGCGTCTTCATTGATATTAAATCAGCATATGATAATGTAAATATATAAACTTTACAATAAATTACAAAATCTAAATGTTCCTTGTCCTATAATCAATAATATTTTTAAAATTTTGCAGAACGGGCTCATATACTAGATCCAAGAACTATGACTTTTTGGGTCCATCTTTAGCAACCAAAGCTTTACCCAAGGCTTCACCTTTAAGCACAATTTTATTCAATATATACTACATATTGGATCTGTTTTTCATTCTTCCTAAAGATATAAATACTAATGGATATGCCGACGGTTTGGTTTTATATGTTAAGGATCAGTTATCCAACAAATGGTTAATAAATGACCTACCTCTCTCTATTGACAAGTGTGAAGCCGTATGGTTCTCGAAGGGAAAACGAAAAATTATTGTCCGAGAAATCAAACTTAGTAACACAATTATACCATTAAAAGATGAAGTTAAATTTTTAGGCATAATTTTTCAAAATCATCTTAAAAGGACAAACATGTTGATAATATTTTAGTTAAATAAGATCTCACTTAGACTATGATTCCTTCTTCTTCAGATCTATATCTCAGAAATGTATTAATAAACTTAACACAGTATTTTTTTAAATCTTAAGAATTTGCTTAGGTTGTATAAAATCTACCCCTCACTTGGCTCTGCTAGCAGAATCGGCGCAATATGATTTAAAACATAGGAGTTTCATATGAGCTACTCAATTTTTAAGTAAGCTCCTTAATATCAAAAACCATCCTCTGATTTTATCCCTTTTTAAGTTACGGAATAAACTTATAATCAAACCTAATTTTTAAAATGAAGATAACATATCTTACTTTGTTTCAAGACTAGAATTCTTTTTTCTTTATTTTAATAATATATATATATATATATATATATATATATATATATATATATATATATATATATATATATATATATATATATATATAGGTAATAATTTCCCATGTTACGAATTTGAGATGGATTTTGATATATGAGTCAATCCCGCAAAAACATTAAGTTGTAAAATGATAGAGAATGAATATATGGTTAGAGAAAATTTTCATTATTTACTGAAAACTATATCAATGATTTTACTTTCATTTATACAGACGACTAAAAAAATTTGAATAAAGTAGGTTGTGGCATTTATATTCCTAGTATCAATTACATATATTTATCCAGACTACCTGATGAACTGTGCATATGCAAAGCAGAAAACATGGCTATATATATCAAGCAGTTAATTTGTCCATTCTTAGACATATCAATAAAGTTATCTTCTCCGATTCTTTAAGTGCAATTTCTACAATTATTATTAGCTATATTTCTATTTCGGTATTTTAAAATATTTATCTTACGGATACCGGGTGATTGCGATATACCGGGAAACTTACAAGCTGAGACACTGGCCAAAATAGGAAGAGATATTAACGTTCCTTTGAATATGAAATTAGATTCCCAAGACGTGTTACCCATAATTAAGAATAAAATTAAAAACAAATACAGAAACACATGGAAAACTTTTATTAGTAAAACATCATATCAATATTACAGAGCACAAAATAGTTTCCCTAATAACATACAATACTTTTTGTGGTGTTTACTAATATAACCTCCTATGAATGCATTTTTACGAAATTATTTGGCAAAAGTAAGTGGCTTGGGCTGGTTTAGAGCTAGACTTCTTCGTGGTCACCACCAAATTATGCTGGCATATCACCACGGCATGGAATCCATAGACACAGAAAAAAATAAAAACATTTAAAATCAATTTAATATTATTTAAAGGGCTTTCGCCCATATATTTAGTAGAATTAAACATGTATACTTAGTAGCAGCATTGAAGATGGAATATTTATTCTGACAACGTTCAATGATTCAGCCCGAAAGGGTGTTTTAAATAAATATACCTTTTATAAATGATTTTTTCCAATTTCCTTTAATGTAGTAGGATATGTAGGTACACTTTTCTATTCATTCCCGCACATGCATAGGCTTAAGTGGAAATTACAGATGCCGACAAGTATTGGAATCAGGACCTCGAGAATCTAGAACGAAGCAATAGTTTACCATAGTTGCTAGTTCAGTTAGTTTAAGTTTTTACTTTATATTGAAATATATTGTTTTGTTTTTTCCGGGATTGTTCATTTAGTTTCACTTTTTCACGTTAAACATGATAAGATTTTTTTGTTGTGCTTCTGTTTTTTTACAATGGCCCCAGGTAAAAAAAGTATACCCAGTTGGATTTAAATATTTCCAATGTCTTTTCGTATTATGGAAACGTTTTGTATTGCTGTATTCGTGAGAAAGTGATTCAATTTATAAAACAGTTTCAAGCGCAAAATCATGTAAAGACACCAATCAAAACAAATTCATGAATGACCAGTTCAAAGTCTTTTAACATAATCTCAATCTTCTGGTAATAAGTTCCATACAGACTTATAAAAAGCTCTAATGGCATGTACTATACCTTTTAACAAACTAAACAAGGCATTTTAAAACTTACTTAAGAACTACTGTGCTAATAAAGACATCCCTAGCGAATCCACACATCAAACAAAAGTTATGTTTTCTTTGTTTTATAAACATAATAAATTATTAGGACTCGGTTGTAGGATAAGTTTATGTGGATTTCTACTAATGAAACGGCCGAAAAGTGTGGCAGATACGTAACTAATTTTCTGATAGGCACACTGGTTGTCGTGTCTTCTCCTCATATTTGATAGATTATAAAAAATTGGATAAACCAAACCATGCAACAATAGCCAGATTTATCAACGACAGCATTTAACATGTGTTCTCTTACCACTGTGGATGAAAAGTATGTATTTATGTTATGTATTTATTTATCATGCTACTCCGTATATAGTGAAACAGGCAGGTCTAGTCAGCTGCTCTATCCAAACCTCATCCGTCTTATATGCTTTACCCAAGGAATTATGGTGTGACCGAAGAAATACGAAGCTGCTACGGAAATATTAACAAATACAAACTAAAAAAGTGTTCCTAAAAGCTTCTTACCGCATACAAATATTTAAAGAGCAACTACCAACTATGCCTCTTTCACCGGAGCCAGTACAGGAGCTGTACAAAAAACGTTTCGAGCAAATTAAAAAGATGAGATTTTTTTATATTTGTCCTAATGTAACTAAATTTATTTAATTTAGTAATCTGAGTATGAATCTGAGTAAAACTAAGCTAATGTCGAATAAAGATGATCAACCGACGATAACCATCCAAGGAACAAAAGTGGAACATGTAGAAGAATACATATATCTGGGTCAGAATATCAAGGTAAACAAAGAAAACCAAACTACCGAAATAAGCAGACGAGTAAGAATGGGATGGGCCGCATTTGGAAACTCTCATACATACTGAAAGACAAAAAGATACCTAAAAAACCTTCGAACCAAAGTGTTCGATCCTTGTATCCTTCCCGTTCTCACTTACGGAGCTCAAACCTGGACATTCACAAAAAAGAACATGGACAAGATTCGAAAAACCCAGCGAGCCATGGAACGACAGATGCTTGGTATCTCACTAATAGATCGGCAAACGAACGAAGCAATCCGGAACAAAACAAAAATAAAGGACGCCGCGAAACAAGCAGCTAAATTAAAATGGAAATGGGCTGGACACAACGAACGTCTCGAAGATGGTAGATGGAACAAAGAAGTCGGAAACTGGCGACCGTACGATGCGAAGAGACCAAGAGGAAGACCTCAAATGCGCTGGAGCGACGATATCAAAAGAGTCGCAGGACCAATGTGGAAACGCCTAGCACACAACAGGGATGAATGGGAGAGGCCTTTATTCGACAATCGGATAAAAAAAGGGCTATATAATATATATATATATATATATATATATATATATATAGTAAACTCTTAAATATTGGGGAAATCTGCAAGAAATACTCTAATGTGTATCAATTGTTTCGCCGAACGTTTTCGCCAAAGAGAATTAATTTGGCTTCTTCAGGGCTGAAAGAGAATAAATTATAATTAGCTACCATATATTATCTATTAAAACATTATTGATCTTACCGTAACTTAGAATTGTAGAGTTAGAATATTAAAAAACTTTGCTAGTAACATAGTGGTGTTTTTTGTTACTATGTGCAAAAAAAGTTTTTTATAAGAATTGAAATGTATGGTAGCTTCGAACTTGACACGTAAAGGCTTACCCAAGGTTAATCGAAAAACCCAATGCAACTACATTTAAAAGGAGGTAATTCTTTGAAATGTCGGCAATAACTAAATTTTGATTTTAAATCTGCAAAGATTAAATTTCTTTTCTATATATATATATATATATATATATATATATATATTAGAAGTGATTATTTCGACCAAAATTAGAAATACGTTGGAAATATCGGGTAAAGTGGTCTCTAATAAAAATCTTTCTTTTTTCTAAGATACTCAATTTCGCTATTTATTTGATAGCTGCATCAGGAGTAAACTGTAAAACAATTTGAACATTACAAAAAATGTAAAAAATGTTTTTAAATGTATTTGTACGCCATTTTTTGTAATGTTCAACAGTTATCAACGACAAGTTAATGTTTTACAGTTTACTCCTGATGAAGCTATCAAATAAATAGCGAAATATGGAGGATCTTAGAAAATAGAAAGAGTTTTATTAGAGACCACTTTACCCGATAATTCCAACGTATTTATATATATAAATATATATATATATATATAGTATATATATATATATATATATATATATATATATATATATATATATATATATATATATATATATATATAGTAAATGTTTCCTGATCTTTTATTTTCTTTTACCGAATTACACAAAAAATACTGTTGATTCTTGTAAGTTTCACCTAATGTTATTATTAAAATTATCTTATCACTAGATTAGACACTAAAATCTTATACTATAAATAAATTTTCATATTAACCTATAATTTGATTAAATAAGCCACTGTACTATAAATCGAACAGTAATGCACGCATTAATTCCCCGTTTTAACCTTCAAACTTCGAATTGAAACCATTTAAATTCCGTTGTTTTCTAGGTTTCCAAGTATTATTTTCTAAAATTAGATTAATCCTCTAGCTTTGTACAAGTTTCCAATTTACCCATCAATTGTTTTTAATGCAATTTTCTTTAACTGTTTGGAAAACTCAGCAAACTTTGTAATTGAGGGTGTTTTGTTCGTGTTAAGGACACGGTATAAAAAGTGGAGAGAAAAACCATATGAGACATGAGTCACGTGCCTTTCTCCGTCTAATATAATTTGTCCTGTCATGGTTGCCTTTAGAAGCCCAAAGACTGCTTTATTTGTACCGGGTTTCACTCGGAATTTCGTCCTTTGGATTTCCACCGCTTTTACGAATTTCTAAAAAGAATTTCTCAGTGTCGGAATGAAAAGATATTGATATTTTATCAAAATAGAATGGCATTTGAGGTTTTAGTCTGTTTATTTTCGATTAATAAAAGTAATAAATGACGCTAAAACGGTATTGTACATATTTACTTCCAACTAAAATCTTATCTTCTATAAACAGTTTATACAGAAGAAGAATCGCTGCAAAATGCCCCACTTAGTATTGGACAACACTTGTGTTGGTGTGACAACACATTAATTAACACTTTCGTTGCGCATGACTCCGATCGGGGTCAAAGTGGTCCTTTGCTAAATGCGCATGACTCCATTCGGGGACAGTAACCCGTTGATTTTTAAGACGGTATATTTTACTTAGTACGACGCCGACGTTAGATAATGTATGTCAGGGTGTGAGTGAGGACTTAAAGTGTCAAAAAATTCTACCATTTCTTTGCTGTGGTAGTTTCGTTATTCAATGTGGCGGAAAATATGCCGGGCTCTTCAAACTGTGAAAAACAAGAAATATTCCTGCCTCCATAGATAGTATTTCAAAAATTTCTATGGTTAATAAGGGACGAACAAAGAGAAAGCGTTGCAAAATATGCTTTGAAAACAATATTAGAAAGCAGACAACATATCACTGCGAAAAATGTAGTGATCAACCCGGATTTTGTGTAAATGCTTTGAAATTGCTCATATGTGAATCAAAATTAAATCAATATGTGAATCTTTCTATATTTTATAGGATAAATAAACTATTTTTCTGGAAAAACGTTCTAATTTGACTTGTGCCGATCAGAGCCAGTCAGCGATACACTATAAATTCTTAGCCAGGTGCGCATGACTCCCACCGGAGTCAAAAATTCAAATCACATTTTATAAATAAATAAACACTTTATTTAATTAATTTAATATTATTATATATTCTAATATCAAGTGCAATGATATTTTAGAAAAAAGTTATTGCCGCTCCTGGATAACACCTCCCAAAAAAAGTCAGCAGCGAATGTGTAACAGATACAATATCAACATGACGGAGTATCGGTTAATTTTGCTGCATAATCTAGAAATTTTTTAGATATACATTTGATAGAAAATTGAATTGGTCAAGGTGAACACCAACCGTTGCTTCCAAGATCACCGGTTTTTAACTGTTTAACTGAACCAATTTAGTCCTAAGTCTGATTTCTTTTTACTGGAACGTTTTTCCATAAGACAGCGGTTTAGAATGTTCTTGCAAGTAAAAACCAACAGTTTGAACTTTTACTGTAGTGCTGTTATTGTCTACCTCGTCCTGACTCTCAGTTCAGTTAAAAAAAAAACAGTTTGAGAAAACTGGATATTTAGATCTCTTCACATAATATGCACGACCTAGGTAAGCAGTTTATTTCATAGAAAACACTAGATGAACTAAGCTAGCCATTACTTTAAGCTAAGCAATCGTGCAAATTAAAAGGAACCTAAAAGCTATTAAGGTCTGCGTAGTTTCAATTCTTAAAATCATAAAAAGCTCTTCATAAACTAGGCAAGATGAATTTTTTTGAAGTTCTGAACCAACATGCATACGTTGATGAAAACTTGAGCCTAAAGAAAAATTCCTTGCTCTTAACAAATTCAAATCCTTATCATTAGAAAAAAAAAAAACAAATCTAAAAATATATTTCATCTTAGATTGGTATTAAATTAATAATATTTCTGGTTATCAAATGCTTGAGCTACATTGGCAGCCGAATCACATCCAGTACAGGAAATAAGTATTCAAATTTGAAAAAAAAAATAGTAAAAAATTATCATTTTATAGTGTATTTTTATGTATGAGAGAGTAATAAAACAATAAATTATGTATGCAAATCCCTAAACTGTTGATACGGGTGACTCAATGAAAAACAGATATTTGTCAACAAGTTTACAGAAGTATATAGGAAAACAATTTTAAATTGAGTATGACCACCAGGTATAAAGGTTGGAGCAGAATAGAATACAATAGTTGTGAGGGTTACTAATCCCTAAATAAGGTTGCCAGTGTCGGAGTGATGGAGGTTAACAGGTACTAGTGAATTTGCAAGAAATGTAAGATGTTTATTTTATTGGTTATATATAACCAATAAAAGTTTAATAAGTACCTACCTAGTTGCAAAATAAAGTTTAATTCTTTAGATAAAATAAAACGTTTTATTTTATCTATTTGCAAAATAAAGTTTAATTCTTAGCCTATTTGCAAAATAAAGTTTAATTCTTTAGATAAAATAAAACGTTTTATTTTATCTGAAATGAGTGCATTCCACGAAGTAAGGGTTTCAACAATCAAACATTTAATTCTTTAATTCCAGGAATCTACGACAGTAATTGACTAGATAATTACCTTCTAAACTTATTCCACAGAAAATGTGATAGTGGGTTTTTTCATTTTGTATATAGGAAGGTCCAAGTGGCGTATTCAAAATTCTTAACAGTTCACTAAAAGTAGGTACTTCAGTTGCAAGGTGCAGTTTATTGTGTATACTAGTGTTATGGAAAATTTGGAAGTGCCGTGTAAACGCCGAAAAATTGGTCCTCTAACAGTTAATGAAAAAACATTAATATTTAATTGTTTTAAATCATTTACAGACAAACGTTTATGTGAAAGTGTTGATGAGACCGTTGAGTTAGTTAGCAGTACACTTGGTGTTGGGAAATCTACGATTTACAGAGTTATTAAAGAAGAGAAATGTGGTAGTTTTCAAATGCCACGTAATGCTCCAGGGAAACCAAAATTTCAAATAGAATATCATTTTAAAGAAGGACTTCGACGGAAAGTGCATGAATTCTTCTTTAGACAAGAATTTCCAACATTGGATAAAGTTCTTGTCTCAGTTCGAGATGATAAGGATTACCCAGAAATGAGTCGAAGTACGTTATGGAAACTTTTAAAAGAAATAGGCTTCCGCTGGAAAAAGAATCCCAGAAAGTCTATTTTATTAGAAAGAAGCGATATTGTCATATTGAGAAGACATTTTCTAAGAACCATAAAGGAAATGAGAAACCAAAAAAGAAAAATATTTTATCTTGATGAAACATGGATCAATGAGGGTCATACACCAAATAAATTTTGGCAGGATGAAACTGTTACAAGTCAAAGGCACGCTTTTGTAAATAACTTATCTACTGGTTTAAACCCACCATCAGGAAAGGGACGCAGGCTGATAATAGTACACATTGGCAGTTCAGACGGTTTTGTTGAAGGTGGTTTATTAACTTTTGAATCAACTCGTACCGGTGACTACCATGAAGACATGAACGCTGATGTCTTGCCCACAACCAAGTGGTTAAAAAAAGACTTGCAGAATTGGCTGAGTTCAAAAAATATTACGTACCATCCCGGATCTATAAGAAAGGAACTTTATTCGTTGTGTGCCCTTCATAAAGAAAAATTTAAAAAATACGAAATTGATGAAATTGCCAAAAATCGTGGAATGACAGTACTTAGATCCCCACCATATCATTGTGAATTAAACCCGATTGAACTGGTATGGGCACAGATAAAGAGTGAAGTTTCAAGAAAAAATACCACTTTTAAAATTCATGATGTTAAATAGTTGTTTTTGGAAGCCGTAAATAATGTAAAACCTGAAAACTGGGAAAAGGCAGTAAATCACACTATTAAAGAAGAGGAAAAAATGTGGAAGCTGGACAATATTACTGATAAAATGATCGAGACAGTTATTATAAATCTTGGTTCTGAAAGTTCATCTTCTGAATCTGATTTGAATTTGTAACAAGTAGCTGTAAGTTTTATATTAATATTTTTATTCATCTATTTAACATACCTTAGACGGTTTTAAAAACTCTTTTTCTCTTTTGTAATTTTTAAAAATTAAAAAAAATGTGAATTTTTTAAAACCCTTTTTAATGTAGGCCAGTCAGTTCTAATATAGTGTGTGATAAAAGAGGTCACTTTTGTTTACATACACATAACACTTTATAACACTGAAATAATTCATTTATTTTTTACAATTATTCAAAGTAATTTTTCAATTAATCTTGAGCACGCCCATGGAGTGGTCGGAGCTACCAGTTAAAATTATGCTAATTACTCTCTCGTTCATAAAAATAAACTATAACAATATTGAAAGTAAAAGGGTTGCAGAAAGTCTGTTCGTTAATATTTATACTTTTTGATCTCACAATTTATTTGGATCATCTCGTGATTTTACAGTGATTAAAAAAAAAAAATGTTAATGGTTATCACAAAATCGGAAAAACCAAAATAGGCCAGTAGTAGGTATCAATATATGTTAATAAATCTTAGATTTCTCTAGAAATATCTTTACAAACAAGTATGGAAACCGTAGCCGTCAAAATTCTTTCGGCAATAAACACTGAAATATTATTTAAGGATAATTTATAACAGATAAAACATACGATTTAACTCTACTATAGAGACCATGCGGATCCTAGAGTAGACCCTATAATGATCTGTATTGATTATATGGGATTTACCAACAATTTGTACGCCATAGAAAAAAATGTTTCAAATAGAAAATGTAGCTGAGATAACTTGAACAAAAAAGTTTATTAGCACTTTTTTTGTAAAATGAACCGTTGTCTCAGAAACAATGCTTTTAGAATGTCACGCGAAGTCAATTTTAAATAAAATTTGTATCAACTCGACGGTAAAAATTAGATATCTTTTGTATCCTATCGACAACAATCAAAATGCGTTTTAAAGGTACAGAGATCAGCTTTCGTATGCAATTTTTACATTCTGCCCAGTGGCGGACCAAGACTAAAGCGGGCCCTGGGCAACGTTGTAATTCCGGGCCTATTCAGTAATGACACATACTTTGCCTTTGGTAGTTTAGTTTCAAAGCATATAGTATGTAGTTTCATTTAATAAATTATCGTATCCCAAGAAAAAAAAAAGGAAAAATAATATAAATGTACAAAAATTAAATAAACTTAGTTTATTAAAACAAACAATAGTATTTAATCAAATATACCCAGGTTGATTTTTTATATTACATTTTTTCTCAATTAAATTTAAGAATAATTGGCGTATGGTATGAAATGGACAGAAAAATATGTTTTATTCTGGATTGGAGTCCCTTATATTTACCTGACATATTTAACGCATTATCATAACGCTCCCCTCACAGTTAGTGATGGAGTTAATGTGGTCACTAGAGTTTTCATACTCTGACAATTTTTTATGTACATTTTTCCAATCATTATAAGCACGGGAACGCTTGCCCAACCTTGTCGACTTAATCAATCAACGATTCGGTATAATTTAGACACGTTTCAGCAATTTTTTTAAGATTCTCCTGGGATCGATAAAAATTATCACTTGCATTGACCGGTCATTATGGAATTTTCATTGCTATATCCTAATCTTCAAAACCTATAGCGTGAAATTTGGGTTTTGAGTTTTGGTAACAAATGTGAGGCATTTGAAATAGGACTTAAAAACGCTAAATTACAAATTAAAACTTTGACATTACAAACGATTTTAACCGTTTGAAACTGCTTCTTTTCGATGACACAAGTACGTTTTTCGAAACTGCGAAACTTAAACTACAAATTATACACAATACCGTCTTCGTGGAATCATTTCCCGTGACGTGCCGGTTGCTTCTAGCATTTTTTCTGAGACAACAGTTTATTTTACACAATAAGTGCTAATAAACATTTTTGTTCAATGTTATCTTTGCTACACTTTTTAGTTGAAACATTTTTTTGTACGGCGTACAGATTCTTGTCAACAGTTAACTTGTATGCAGTTAAATTTGTTGAAGCTGCCATGTTAAAATATTTATTACCGAGTTTTTAAATTTATTTAATTCAAAATTAAATGATATGCTTTGAATCTTCATCTAGGGGTTATTCCCAAAGAACTGTTGGTTGTATATGTAAATTAAAAAACATGTATTTTATTAAAATTTTAGAAGATATTAGATATCCAGGTGTTTGTATAATTTATGATATCCAGGATAATTTGGAGATATGTTTTCTTACTGGAATTTTTATTATTTGATAATATAAATTATCATCTTTACATCAATTGTTGTTAGGTTTGAAAATAAAAGTTCATATGTTTTTTTTTGTTACAGGATAACCACTGTTTGCGGATAAAAATCCTCGGTGACTGCTACTACTGCGTTTCAGGTCTTCCAGAACCAAGAACTGATCATGCCCATTGCGCCGTAGAGATGGGACTGGATATGATCGACGCAATTGCGAGTGTTGTGGAAGCTACAGATGTCCAACTGAATATGAGAGTCGGAATCCATTCTGGAAGAGTACTTTGCGGAGTCCTGGGTCTTAGAAAGTGGCAGTACGATGTATGGTCAAACGACGTAACACTAGCTAATAATATGGAGGCTGGCGGTGAACCAGGGTAGGTCTTTAATCTTCGTATGGACTAAAACAATTGCAAACAATGTAAAATGGGTTTCTTTAACCATTTGAAAATTAACAAAACATTTAACATAAATTTCACTAATTTGCGTTTTATTTATTATCATGAAACTAATTTTTTTACTTCATATTTTATCTGTGATTCTTTCTTTCCATCTCTCTGTTTCTTCTTTTTATTCATTTTTATAAATCTAACTTTATAGTTGCTCTTATGTGTAATAGTTTTTACTAAATTCAGTTTGGAGTCATTCATTGTTGTGGTTATAGTTTTTAAGTTGAGTTAATCGTACCTTATTCTTTAATTGATACCATTTTACTTAAAAAAAATTTATTTCAACAAATTCCTTTATAATAGGTATATTGTTATGTTTTTATTAATTCTAATTTATTGTTTTTATTTATTTATTAAAGGTTTTACACTTATACTTAAAAGTTTATTTAGTCTTTATTTGTACTAATTTATTTTACACTTAATAATTATATAATTTATTATAATAAGTGCGTTACAATTTAAAAACGCGGCGCGATCTTCAGAAACTAACTGTTCTCCTTAAATAAAATGTCCCATTTATATATAAAATGCCGTTATCTAGAAGGATCGATGACCTTCTCCATTAGAACGAGATCTCATCGAATAGACGAGAACGTCCCTCAAGGACTGGTCTTTCGGCGAATTTACTAGTCACGTCGACGGCTGAAACTGGTTTTTCAACTGAGCGCCGAAATAACTAGAACAGAAAAGATATTAGGAATAAATATGTTTACAGTTTTGAGTCATATGACACGTCATTATTTATCGTAACAATATTATATAAAAACTGTATCGGGCTACATCACAGAACGTTTTCGGAATAACTATTCCATCATCAGTGTTCTTTGAATTTACATGTTTGAAGCCACTAAATACCTAGGTAAAAACCCTTTAAATGTAGTTAAATTAATTTTAAATTACATCTTTAATGTTAAAAAACTGGGATATTTAAGTTATAAACGGAATTAGCTACATGGTAACCTCCTCTAGGGTTGCTAGCCCTTAGACGAAATGTCTGCGAGACCCTTTTGATAGCAAGGGTTGTATTTAGTGGATTCAAACATGTAAATCCAGATAGCACTGATAATGGAATAGTTATTCCGAAAACGTTTTGTGATGTAACCCGATAGGGTTTTTATATAATATACCTTTTATAAAGGAATATTTTTAAATAAAAAAAAATTGTGATTCATGATATGCAGCTAACTATAGGAATTAAGTTTCTTTGTGGATTTTACTTTTCATCCTACTTGTTTAAATATTCTATCTACGTATAATAGTTTGTACATATTTTTCTGCATAAAAGAAAATTGTGAAGAGAGCCACGAAACATAAAATGCTGAGCGTCTAGAGACGCATGGAACTGAACCATGATAATTACCTGTGTTTAATTGGAATAAGTTCTAATTTAATATGAAGAAATGAAATACCATTGAAATATGTACTTTAAATGGAGCCGTAGAAGAATTTATAAAAAAACTCTATAAAATTTGTCAAGAAAATAGTTCAGACGTTAGGATTCTAAGGGTCAGAAGATGGAGGGAAATTGCTACGAATCGACGGGAGTGGCGACTTCTCCGCGAGCAGGACAAGATTTACAAAGGATTGTCAAGCAACTAATATGGCATTTTTAATGCCATATTAGTATTACAGAGTTCGTTGCCATACTCCTCCGAAACGGCTTGACCAATTTATAAGAAATTTTATATGTATATTCGGTAGGTTTAAGAATCGATCGTAATCCATTTTGCTATCCGTAAGTGATAAGATTGATTTACCCCAAACATTTTTTTTTATTTTTTGGACAAAATATTTAATTTTTTTTCTGTGATGTGGCATTAAACAAACCAACTCTTAATTTTCACCCTTTTATCATTAGCCCCTATATTTTAATAGCCATATTAATAATTTAATCATTTTAATCCTGGTCGATAATTGGTCAATTATATCAATAGATCAGTTTTCCCCGTCAGACGTCCACCAGTGTCATTTCTTACCCAGTAAACAGCACAGAGTAGGTATGAGAACAAAGCCGGTCTCCTATCTCCTTCACACAATAAGCCTTCTCTCACTCCGAAAACTCTGCACAGTTTTCGGCTATTATTATTGTTTATGCATCGAGCGTAGTAGTGACGTTTACATTTATCGTTTTACTTTCTCAGTGTAATCCTCAAGTAAATTTATTATTAATTGGTTCGTCTGAGTTTATTTAGTATGTTTTTTCCGACATAGCTCACCAGTTAAAAAAAAATACTTGGATGAATAATATTGGCGGCAAAAAGTACAGATGTCGATGATCTTAATGCGACCATTCTGAATTTTCTTCCAGAAAAGTTTTTTTGGTTCAAATCAGTTGACACATTTATAAATCAGCATGACGTAGTCCACTGCCCTACAGAGTTTTTGAATTCATTGGAATTGCCTCGACTCTCAATTACCGATTTGATATTAAAATTAGGATCAGTTGTCATTATGCTGCGTAACATCAATCAACCTCGACTGTGCAATGGAACGAAACTGACTGTGTAAAAAGTAACAATAAAAAGATGATATCTTGATCCCACATATACCGATGTTTCCAACGAATGTGAAAGTACCATTTGGTTTTAAAAGTTTACAATTTCCCGTGCGTTTCGCTTTTACAATGACATCACAAAGCCAACCGTTCGAACTTTGCGGCATTAACTTTCCATGTTTCCATGAGTTTTGCATGAGATGTTTTGCACATGGACAATTATTCGCGGGTCAGAAATCCGTAATCGTTGTATATCTATGTAACGCAAAAGAAATAAAATATTGTTTATTAGAAAGAAAGAAATTTTTTTTTCATACATAATATCATGTTTTTGGTTTTTTTTCTGTTAATTTTTTAGACACAATATTTAATAAGACGGATATATATATATATATATATATATATATATATATATATATATATATATTATATAACGCTGAATTTAAACTTTCACATTACAACCAATCTCACGTCAAGGGAAATGCTTCCACGAAGATAGCATTGAGTGTAATTTGTAGCTGAAGTTGTATACTTTCGAAAACTGTATTTGGCAATCGAAAAAGCAGTTTTTAACATTTTAGATTGTTTATAAGATGAATGTATAAATTCAGAGTTCTGTACCAGAGAATATGTGTCAAAACTGAAAATGAAAATTTGATGTTATGTTTTAAAGTTTTGAAGATTAGTCAATGAAAGTGATACATTTTGAAATGTATACAAGTGATACAAAAATGAAAAATGACAAAAATTGCGCTACGTTTATTTATGAACAGCTTAATAAAAATTGACTTCAGTCAGTTTTTATAAATTTTATTTAAAAAATTGAATTTGCGCGCATACCTGACCACCAAATTGACCGGTCTCTTTAAGCGTTGTTTCTAAGAGAACAGTTTACTCTACAAAAAAAGTGCTAATAAACATTTCTGTTCAAAACTATTCTTGGTAAATCGATATTTTCCGTTTTTGCCTTTCTTTGAGGGAGGTTTCAGGGGAAGCCCAGAGGTAAGAGTATCAAACTTGTTTGCATCTTTTGGGGTCTCAAAATTGACATTTTTAGCAAAATTCAGCTTGTTCGTAGGATTTTTAGAGGTTCAGTGGCGTTTTTGTCTCTGACGTTGACAGTTCTATTTTACTGATAATTTAATGTTAAAAAAAACTTCTACTATATCTGTTAACTACGTTAGTAATAACTCAGTGTTAAGTTCGATAATCACAGTAATGGCCACAGTAAAGAGAAAAACCAAAGAAGCGGTTTTATTTATATTAAATGAAACTAATTGCGTCGCAAATTCAACGTCAGAATGCGGTAGGAACTGGTTACCGGTATTAAAAGAGGAAATCAATAGAAAGAAAATACCACTATTAGTATTAAACTAAATATAAGACCAAATACTAACCATGTCGGGATAGTATGATGAGGTTTTTTCCCTCATTACCTACTATGGAATCACTAACAAGAGAATTTTATTGTCCCCTTTGCATGCAGTTGTCTTTTTAAAGGCAAATCACGTGCTATTATCTTTCTTAGGGGTGTTCTTGACAATATTTACAATATTATTTTAAAGCCATCTACTTCAAAATGTATAATATATGTCTGAGTTGACAATATGCATGAGTCAGATTAAATTAAATTATTAGAGGAAAAGAACAAAAACAAAATTCGTTTAATTTATTAATGTTTTGTATTTTGAGAACGATTTTCGAAGTGGAAGTCTGTGGAAAATTGTGGCTTATTCACAATTAAAGTAGTAAATTACATTGATTTATTTATTGCTTTGCGACTAACCTATATAAAATAGATATTATTCTTTACCCAATTTTGTGAGATGGATTTACAAGTAATTAGTACTGGTCACTGATTTCATTCCATATCCATAATTTCCTATTATATTATTCATGATTTACCTTTTTCGTTAAGACCAGATCTACACTAAATTGCAAATTAAACTAAAAATCGATATTCATTTAATTGTCCTCTTGCATTATAGTATTATGCAAAATTGGTTTTACCAATTTAGGATATTCATCTATATCTAAATAACCACTATATTTCCAATTAGTATACGTACAAATTTCAATCATAATTTTAATTTAAACAACATTTATTTTTGCATTCGGATTATAAAAATTTGAAAAACTAACACAATAGAAAAAGTAATACATTAATATTGCAAAGAAACTTCATACTAAAACCATGGATATTCCGACAAATTTAGAAAATACCATACTACATAGAAAAATATTTTTTATTTACTTTATTGCTTTCATTAACATAGTTACATAGCAAGAGTAGTAAAATTAAACACAAAACGTACAAATATCTTAAATCCAAAAAAATAAAAACAAATCTAAAATAACCAGATTTACAATACAGAATAAAGTACCTAAGTGTATCATTCATTGATTATAAATGCCCTGAGTTTAAGTAAACTCGAAATAAAATTAAAATTTGCGTCAGGGGAATCAGGTGTTGGATTGTCAAGAGAAAGAACAAAATTATAAATAGGAATAGATTAAAGTTATTAGATAAAAAACCCACGAAAAGAACAACAAGAATAGAAGAAAAGTGCCATCATCCTATTTGTAGACTTAAATAGTTCTTTGACTGAACAAACTTATCAAATTAACTGATATACCCACACAGTTAACAAACCTACAAAAATAAACAGCTACAATTGCCACTATAAGCACATGGCAATTTATTTGACATACCTACTGATGTATGAAATAATATATATATATATATATATATATATATATATATATATATATATATATATATATATATATAATATATATATATATAATATATATAATATATATAATATAATATATAATATTATATATATATATATATATATATATATATATATATATATATATATATATATATATAATATAATGTATTGTTTTGATTCTACTTATTTTCTTAATGTAATTATGCAAAATTATAATTATATTTATTTTTAATTTTCTTATTAGATCAAAACTCTTCTTGGGCTAGCTTAAATTAATAAGTAATCTCAGGGTTTTACGTCATTCAAACAACAGAAATACAAAACCAATACTCAGAGGAAGCTCATGGATAAATAAAATTCAAAAATAAATTATAACCGTATAATAAAAAATATTGTGTTTATACCAAAGAAATAAATGCAAATTTTTAATGATAGAATAAATTGTTTAAAGAAATACTCTCTGAAACGAATTTAATTTAATGTACGATATAAAAAAAATACCGCAAGTTATTTAAAGATAGCAAATTACCCAGTATAGATACAAAATGGATTATTACTGGTTCTAAGAAATACTTTTAAAACACATTACGAAATTGTTTATGTCAAATTTCACTATAGTCTTTGTAGGCGTTGATAAACATTGAGAGAAGGAAATATCGTTAGAAATATAGATGAACACCTGGGAACAATTTCTATATATGATGTCAGGATAAAATTAATTAAGTACTTACAAACTGTTGTCACTGATCACTGAATTTAATCTTTTACTTTAAAAAAATTCACTTTCTACTTTTTATCTTTTACGGATGCCAAAAAAGCTTTTGTTTAACGTAGACTGGCACTTTTTATTTTTTTCTAAGGCACCAACTGCTCCTATCTGCTATCTCGAACACACTGATGTTTTTTCCATTTCCAAAATTTTTCCTCTGATGCAGCCCCCTTCCCTCAATGAACACTGCTTCCTTTTTATTGGTCAACACAAATATCTTTTGAAAGTCTTTGAATTTCCCGTCGTAATTATTTTACCTGTTCCTAGGAAATTCTACCCTCCGATTTCTAAATACTTGTTTTGCCTCGATCTTAATCTCTGCTAACATTCTCCACAAAACCCCCATGCATTGTCTACCCACTTTCA
Source organism: Diabrotica undecimpunctata (assembly GCF_040954645.1). NCBI lineage: Eukaryota > Metazoa > Arthropoda > Insecta > Coleoptera > Chrysomelidae > Diabrotica > Diabrotica undecimpunctata. Next base: position 74,005,299 of record NC_092804.1, on the reverse strand, counting down.
CTCACAAATCGTTGTTAGAATAATAGAAATTTAAATTGTGTATATACGAAAAACTTGTACATAATTTGTACATAATTTTTACATAATTTTTTTTTCATAAAACCGACAAATAGGAATTTTACATACTTAATTGAATGCAAAAACAAATATTTGAAAATTTGAAAAAATATTACTTTACCGTTGACAAATTTTATGTACACAAAGTATTATACAGTTAGATATTTGGATTTCATACAAAAGCTGCACTCTTCACCTTTAGAACGAACTTTGTGTTTTGTTTTTGAGTTTTGAGTTTTGTCGATAGGACAAAATAATCAAAAGATATTGAATGTTTACCGTCGAGTTGATACATATTTTATTTAAAAATAATTTCGCGGGCGTAACTGACATTTAAAGTCGTCAGTCGCTTCAAGCGTTGTTTCTGAAAGAAGTTTGTTCTACACAAAAAGTGCTTATATAAACATTTTTGTTCAAAATTATCTCAGCCACTTTTCTTGTTTGAAAACTTTTTTTTTCTACGGTTTACAGATTCTTGGTAAATCGATGTCCCTCCCCCCTACGAGAGCTGTTTTAGGGGAAAGACTGGACATAGAAGTGAAAAACTTTTTTACATATTTTTTGGATATTCTCAGCAAAATTCAGCTTGTTTGTATGATTTGTGGAAGTCAAATCTCTGAGGATTGGTCTATTAATGAATCCTAGGAGGTTGATTTGTATCTTATTGAATGATTTTGTTTCTTCTTCTTCTTTTTTGTATGTATACGTGACTCTGTCTGGTTTTCAATGTACTTCCAGTAAGTTGTCGTTTCATTGTTTTCGTGGTCTTCCTACTGATCGTCTTTCAATTGGGGAACCGTCTCTTGCCGTCTTTACTAGTTGATTTGTTGTCATTCTTCTTATATGATCGTTCTAGTCTACTCTTCTATTTCTTACCCAGTTCTTGAAGTGTTTTCATCTCTGCTGTTTCTAACACCATTATTGTCCTCTTTGTGTTAGGTCGTGTTTCTACCGCGTATGTCATTATTGGTCTGATGACTGTTTTGTGAATTCTGCCTTTAGTTTCTTTCCCGATATTTTTATTTCTGCATATTGTTTCATTCAGGCAACCTGCGACTCTGTTTGTTATATTCACTTAATCTTCCACTTCTGTTTCGAGCATTTCGTAGCTAGATAATGTTATGCCTAGATATTTAAACTCCATCACTTGTCCTATTATCTGAACTTCCAGGTCCAATTTACATCTTAATAAATTTAGTAAATTTAGTAAACTTAGTAAATCGTTGATATGACTACGTTTCCTTTAACCATACGAAAATATTCCTTAACATTATTAATCAAATCGACTGATTTACAAAGAGTCAGATTTTGTTTTTTAAGTGTTTTTATGTCGTCAACAAGAAAATTAAAATTTAAGTTTATGTATGCTTCATTCTGAGATCTTCTTCCTTCTTGTATGTAGGCTTTAAAGCCTATTTCTTCTTCAATATTAGCCTCCTAAATTGTTTAAATTATCGCACCATCTTTTTCATGGTCTGCCAATACTTATCTCTTCCATTTAGTGACTTATCTCGTGCTATTCGTACTATCCTATCCTCTCCCATTCTACTAATGTGTTCGTTCCACTCCTGTTTCCGTTTTGCCACCCATCCATTTATGTCTTCTATATTGCATGCTCTTCCTATTGTATATAATTATACTGTTTCTCCATGCGTCTGGTATCTTGCAGTGCAATATTAGTTTTTGTATGTTGTGTCATCTCTAGGGTTATACTTTCTCCTCCGTGTTTTAGAAGCTCGTTGTTTATTCCGTCTGGTCCTGGTGAGTTTATATTTTTGACTAAATTCATTAGGGCTATCTCTACTTCCTAAAAACTGATATAAATTTTTCTTTCCTTTAAACGTTTTCGTCAGGTATATTTCTCATTCGTTTGCTGGTATGTTATTGTATTCCTTCAGTTCTGCTATTTCTTTTCATTGGTGTCTTCTGAATCTCCATATTTGTTTTTGTGTACCGTAGAAGTCGCGTTCCATCCTTTTTGTAAACTGTTCCCAGTGTTCATTTTTTGTTCTTCTTACCAACTGCTTTGTTTCATTTCGTATTCTTCTCATAGGTGTCTCGGGATTCTGGAGTATTTGATGTTTTCTACTTCGTGTAGGCCTCTCGTTTCTCTCTTCTCTCTTTTCTCTTTTCTCTTTCTCTTTTCTCTTTTCTCTTTTC